>NC_062552.1:113384663-113988200 GCF_016906955.1 Phacochoerus africanus | reverse complement strand
CCTCCCAATCTTCTTCATGATCAATTCCTGCAGCTGGTCAGACTGACCATGTGGTCCATCAGTTTAGGCATTAAGATAATGAGCATGTTGGAGTTCCCATGTGGCTCAGCAGGTTAAGGCCCTGGTGTTGTCATTCCTCTAGGGGCTCGAGCTGCTGCAGTGACATGGGTTTGAGCCCTGGCCCAGGAACTTACACATGTGGTGGGCACGGCCAAAAAAAAAAAAGATAATAAGAATGTCGAGTCACATCCGTATTTAAAATTAAAATTTTGGTGTGTGTCATAGACACACAAAGCGATGGGAACATTGCTGGGAATTTTTGTCTAGAAACCGTCATCTACCGTATGTTGTTCCTTTAAATTATTTTCTTTCCTGCACTACTGTGTTTCACCTGAATTATATTCATCTTTCTAATGTTGGGCCTTTTGAGTCTCATAAGTATGACTGAGTATCTATTATGTGTTCTTGGGACAGGTGGGGATAAAAAGCTATAAGGCGTATGAAAATAGGAGATATATCCTTGTGCCACTCATGCCTTAGCCAAAGGGGCACGACTTACTTGCAGGAAGATGGCGGGGGTGGTACTCAGCTTCTGGCTGGGCTCTGCCCTCGTGGTGAATCGAGAGGCTCTGATGATTGGGACTGAAATAATTAGAGAAGAATTCACCGAAAAGGGGGACCGCCAATAGGTTTTGTCACCATGGACGTTAGGCCCAGAAGGCGAGAATGAGCCAGTCGTGAGTCCAGCCAGCAAGGGCTGCCTGGGCTAGACGGGTCTTGGAGGACCCCGAGACTCAGTCCCAGCCGGAGCCGGGTGTCCCCACAGGGCTTGGGGCCTTTACGGGGGCCCTGAGGAAACCCAACCTGCCAGCCTCCTCCAGGGGACCCCAGCCGCTGTTGCCCCAGCCCTGGCTTGGCTGCTGCCTTGCCAACCTTCTGCTTCTTTGGGCTTGTCACACCTGGTTGTTTATGCTCACACACCTGCACCGGTCCCCTCCACATTCTGCCTGGCAGATGTGGCTTGACAGGGCCCTGGGATGAAGCAGATGCTGGTGAGAGCAGTTCCTGGAGAGTCACAAGGTGTGATTCTGAGCTGAGACGTGGAATGGAAGGAGAGGAAGCAGAAGCCAGGAACAGGAGTTCGTAGGTTGTTGGCAAGGGTGCACCAGGAGTTCTGGAAGCTGGAGTTCCCATTGTGGCTCAGTGGGTTAAGAACCTGGCACAGTGTCTGTGAGGCCTTGGGTTCGATCCCTGGCCTTGCTCAGTGGGTTAAGGATCCAGTGTGGCTGAAAGCTATGGGTAGGTTACAGATGCCTCTTGGATCTGGCATTGCTGTGACTGTGGCGTAGGCCGCAGTTGCAGCTCCAATTGGACCCCTAGCCTGGGAACCTCCATAGGCCGTGGGTATGGCCATAAAGAGAGAGAGAGAGAAAAAAAAAAAAAAAGAGTTCTGAAAGCCAGAATTCAGGGCGGGGCTCAAGGCTGAAGCTGGGCCATCTTTAGGGATGGGAGCCCAGTGGGCTGATTCATCCTGCAGCGGCCCAACCAGCCCTGTCCTCAACTTGCTCTCTCAGATAAAGCAGTGGCCACTTTTAATGCTACAAAAGCATTGAATCTGAGTAAGTGCATCAGAAACCAGAAAGTATTTACTTTCTGACCTCTTACAGCAAAAAAAATGTGCCCTGGGTTTTGAGGGTGCTGCCGAGGGTCCCCTCCCGAGGCTCTGTCCGCCAGGCCTGCGTGGCCCCACTCCACCTGCCTAGGGAGCTCCAGTGCTTCTGGAACTGAGAGCCTGGCTGATCCAGGGGCTTGGACCTTCCTGGCATCAGAGCCCTGGGTCACCAGGAAGTGGATGAACCAGAAAAACAGTACCTGTGTTCTCTTCCCAAGAAAGTGATTGCCTAATCCCTCGCAGCCCCGCCTCTCCTAAGCCTGGGGTGGGTCTACCAGGGCGTGCCAGGTAGGGCCCGCTGCCTGTGAGCAGTGTAAGCTGAGATGGTTTTTACATTTTTAAACGATTGGAAACAATTAAAAGAAGAAGACTATATTCTGCCTTGTAGAAATGATATGGAATTCAGAGTTCCATGTCCCCTGATTAAACTTTACTGGAACACAGATGTGCTTATTCCCTTGCGGATCCTCTATGGCAGTTCGTTTGTGTGGTTGGTTGGTTGTTTTGGCTGTGCCTGCGGCATGCTGAAGTTCCCGGGCCAGGCATCAAACCTGCACCATAGCAGCGTCCTGAGCTGCAGCAGTGACAATGCTGGATCCTTAGCCTCTTGAGCCACACAGGACCTCCTTGAGCAGTTTTTAATGCTACAAAAGCCTTGAATCTGAATAAGCGCATCAGAAACCAGAAAGTATTTACTTTCTGACCTTTTATAGCAAAAAAAATGTGCCATCCTCTGGCTTAGACAATTGTGTGATGCAGGTGTTTGCAAAATTAGAGGAGTAGAACTTTTTCCCTCATAAAGAAAATAGGCTTGAAGGATAAGTAGGATTTGAATAAGCAAGAGAGGAATCTTTTAGATTGCAATAGAGCATGGCTCGTACTGTAGTTGGATTTTTCTGTTCGTCTAACTTTCAGTTAAAGCCGTATGTGGCATTGAGGCTATTTCATGTCGGGAACCCGGTCACGAGGGTTGTCTGGAAAATGAGGCATTCAGGCTTCTGGGTTCACGAAAACGTTGGAACAAATCAGCACCAAATTAAAATATACTCTGCCTTGTGGAACTTTTTTCTTTTTACTTGGCACGGGGTGTGAACTGTTTTATTTTAAACCCAATAAGCATTTTGTTCTAAATAGGGTAAACATGGCAGATTCGCCATAAGTAAGCTGTGGTGTTTCATCTTGGCAACATTTCCCCAAATCCGGTGGGATTTTATGATACTATTGAGTAAAAACTGCAGAACGTTGGAAATGTGGCTTCTGATTCTACCGACGACGGGAGCCAGGGCAGGTTGTGTCTACTGGGTTTAAAACCTATACCCCAAGCCTCAGGGCTTGGTGCAATAAAAATTTATTTCTCACCCAGAGTGGCTTTCCTGCCTCCAGCGTTCTGAGGTTTCAAGCCCCTGCCCCCATCTTGTGACACCTTCCTCTCCAAATGTGGCTTCCTGGTTGCTTCAATGTGTGAAAAAAAAAGGAGATGAGAAGGTGACACAGCCATTCTTAGGTGCCTCAGTCTAGAACTGACTCAGGCCGATTGCACGTCCACCATCCAATGGCCAGAATAGTCATGTGACTCTGTCTCACTGCCAGGAGGCTGGAAAGTAGGGATGGTTGGAGTGCCCCCCAACCCCCGCCCCTGTAACACCCGGGCACTGTGGGAATAAAGCCCAGACTTTATCTGCGCTTGCGTCTGCTCACCGCTGGAGGGTAATTAACCCAGACATACATTTTTTTCACATGGCTCATGAAAGGCTCAAATAAGACACACGAAAGACCTGTAAACAGTACAGCAATGGTGAAATACGTAAGGTGTCATCGTCCCCTAATTTCTTTACCAGGTCTCAAATGCTGGAGGGCTGGAGTCAGGGTGGTCCCACACACCCTGTATGCCTGGGACCATCCTAGCCTTTGCCAGTTGACCCGACGTAATTATTGTACAGCCCTTCCTTTCATGTGGTCTGCTCACCCTTGCCTGACCCCCCCCCCCGGTCATCCCTGAAGGTCATCCCTGAAGACTCATGTGAGCCACTGTACATTGAGCTTCTTCGAAGGGTCACACCATTCTAAGATTTTGCCCGCCTTGGTTCATTGGATCCCCCAAACAAACTAGCGAAATAGATAGAAGTAATCTCACTTTAAGATGAGGTGACAGATGCCGAAAGGTTTGCATTGATCGCAGAGCTAGCGAGTGGCACCGCTTGGCTTTGAATCCAGGTCTGTCTTGTTCTTAAGCAGATTCCATGGGATCGCTTCACTCATCTTAGGACGATTGTGCCCTTGACCATACGGGGCCCCACTCCCCTGACACTGGCTTAGGACTCTGTTCCTGGACCACACACTGGGAGAGGGTGACAGCCCTGTGTGTGAGTGTGAGTCCAGTCCTTCCTGACCCTGATGAGGAGACAAGCCGTGGAATCACACAGTGGTTCTCCAGAGCCAGCAGGTAGCAGGACCAAGGCTGGAAGCATGGCTCCTGACTACCAGTTGGTCCCTTAATTTTCTTTTCTTTCTCTTTTGTCTTTTTAGGGCCACGCTGGCTGCATATGGAGGTTCCTAGGCTAAGGGTCAAATGGGAGCTGCAGCTGGCAGCCTATGCCATAGGCACAGCAATGCTAGATCCGAGCCACGTCTGTGACCTACACCACAGCTCACAGCAATGCTGGGTCCTTAACCCACTGAGCGAGGCCAAGGATTGAACTCATGTCCTTATGGACACTAGTCAAGTTTGTTACTGCTGAGCCAGAACAGGAACTCCCCACCTCGTCTCTTTCCACCCCTCTTCCCTGATGTTGACAACGGCAGCTTGTTTGAAAAGTAAAAACAGCATTATACACACAGGGAGAAAAGATTTTATTTTGAAAACCTAGGGTAGAGGAGAACTCCAGCCAGTGAGGACTTGCCATGTGCTGTGTCGTTGATCCAAACAGACATCTTCCCAGTATAAACAGTGAGTAGAAACTGAGTTCCATGTTCAAGGAGCTTGTTGACAGATTTCTTTATTTAAAAAAAAAAAAAAAGCCAAACCACAACCAAAGACCAGTTTGCTTGTAGACTAATATCAGTCAAAAACCCATCTACTCATGAGATTATATTAATTTCCCTAGTTCCTGGTCTTCCTAATCACTGTTCCAAACTGACCCTGGGGAATCAAAGAGAACAGTCTCTGAAAGATGGAGCAAGGGTGGCAGAGTCCTCTATTGCATGGCTTGCTTCGAGAAACCCCCCCAGAAAATTATACATGTGCTTCCTAAATGTACCAAGACAACTAAAGGAAGTCCATTATGAAAGAAAAATTAGATGGAAATTTCTAATGCCATCTCATAAACAATATAGGAATAACTTTAAAATATTCTGCTTTAAGCATGCATTTAATTTGTGCTCTGGGAACCAAATAATGTTGCTAAGATAAAACAGTCTAATAATGATTTATGTAAATTTATTTGTACAAAGTAATGGTGTAGTTGCCTATAGCAAATTGCTTGGAATATGAAATGACATTTATGAGGTCTTTTTTTTTTTTTCCCCTCCTCTGAATGAATACAATAGAGAAAATAAGCCACTCCAAAAGAAAAAAAACAAATCCATGTTCAAAATGGAGTCTGATGCCCAGAAAAAGCAGAGGCAACTGGACAGGTTAGGGGGTGTGTAAATAGTCCAGAACCCCAATTTAGTAGTTCCCCTTGTGGCACAGTGGGTTTGGCGGTGTCGCTGCAGCATCTGGATGCAGGTTCAGTCCCCGGGCAGGCACCGTGGTTTTAAGGATCCAGCCTTGCCACAGCTGCAACATAAGTCAAAACTGCGGCTGAGATCTGATCCCTAGCCCTGGAACTCCCTATGTTGTGGGGCGGCCAAAAAAAGAAAACAATGACAGCAATAAACTCAATTCATTGTTTTCTTGTGATGGTCTCATTCTTTGAGCCATTTGTAAAGCCACACAAAGGGTGTGTATGTTAGATTCTTAGAAGGCTAGAACCCTTTATTTCAGCGATCATAAGCTGTGCCAACACCAAAGCTCTTTCAGAAGCGCCGACGACAGATCACTTGTCACAGTGCCCTGAGAGACAGGGTACTTATAACACGGGGTGCCAAGAGGCCAAATGTAATTAAAAATCGGGTGATTAATCTCAGTTACCACTTTCATGCCACAGGAAGTTATGCTGGAGTCATAAATGGGGCCCAAATGTGAATAAACAAAACAAAAAACCCTCCCCAGGACTGACGCATAGCCCTTTGGGGAGTTTTCCTATGACTGCCCTGTTAGCACGTTTGGTCATGGCTCTAACGTGTTTCCCGGAAATGTTTCATTACATGGCAATCCCTATAGATGTAACAGAGACAGTTTCTGGATCTATGCTTTGGCCTCACAAATAAATGCCCAGTAGAATTTGCCAGGACCTATACTATTCGGAAAAGCTGTGATATAAACACCTTTGTGATGGAGAGCATCGAATTTTTTTTCTTAGCGTATTTTTACTGTCTCACTTGGTCGTCAGCCCCATTTCTGTGAGGTGGGGAAGTGTGTGTATTCTGTTGTGCAGAGAAATTGAGGGGCTGCAGAAAGGAGACATCGGCAGGGTAAGGGGAGAGCCTCCCCACGAATGTCGGTCCCACGGTCACATCACAAACTAAAGCAGATGAAAGAGATTTGTGCGCTTTGGAGGGCTTGCTTTATGTAAAACAAGTGCAGCGTTTGGGTCCCTCATAAGCCATCGTGGAATCGCCCCGACGATGCCGAGGGAAAGGCTTTGTTCGATTGGACGGGACGACTGCTGTGCTGGGGCCAAGGCCTGAGGGCGGACGCTAGGGCTCCTGAGAGACAGGGCATGAAGCTTGAGCAGGACTTTAAAGTGAATGAACATTGAATGAGACCAGCGCTGGCTTCTAGGAACCAGGGGGTGGCCTGGGTGTTCAGCAGTGCCAGTTAAAGTTCAGGTCCTGTAAAAGCGGCAGCTCGCTCAGTGGGTTAAGGATTGGGGATTGGCTCGGATCCCACGTTGCCGTGGCTGTGGTGTAGGCGGGCAGCTGGAGCTCTGATTCAGCCCCTAGCCTGGGAACTTCTGTATGCCACAGGTGCAGGCCTAAAAAGACCAAAAAAAAAAAAAAATCGAGAGCTTGTGGCTTGTGTGCCTTCCTTGTGGCAAGGATCCTGGGGGAGGCAGGGATGTTAGGGCAAAGATAGCCACCCTGGCTTCAGATTCCTGTCCCCACCTTTCCAGCTGAAAAGGCTTTGGGTATGATTTCTGAGCTGTGGATTTCTAGGAAATAATGTAAGGTATCAGATTCTCCATTTCCCCATCTGTGAAATGGGGATAATGATATTTACCTTAAAGAGTTGGCAGGAGAATTCAATAAAATAATTCTTACAATATATTTGGCACAGGGGGTAGGGGGTTGGGTGAAATAGGTGGAGGGGATTAAGAAATACCGACTTCCAGCCATAAGAGAAATAAGTCACGGGAATGTAACTCACAGCATAAGCAAGAGCGTCAGTAGTGCTGTTATAATTGTACGTGGTGAGAGATGTTACTGGACTTGTGCTGATGCTTCTTCTTTTTAGGGCTGCACCTGCAGCATATGGAGGTTCCCAGGCTAGGGATCGAATCAGAGCTGCACCTGCTGGCCTACACCACCGCCATAGCAATGCCAGATCCTCAACCCGCTGATTGAGGCCAGGGATCGAACCTGCATCCTCACAGATACTAGCAGGACTCGTTTCCACTGCGCCACAAGGGGAGCTCCCTTTGGAGATCCTTTCCTAATGTAGTCTATGGTCAGATCACCATGTTGTTGTACCCTTGAAACTAACATCATATTGTATGTCAAATTTACTTCAATAAAAATTAAATACATAAAATACTTGGCGCAGTGCTTGGCAGACAGTAAACACTCATTTTATGGCAGCTCTTGAGATGATTATAATTATTATTACTTAAACATGTATGGTCCCTGGAGTTCACATTGTGGCTCGGTGGGTTAAGGACCCGACGTTGCCCTCTGTGAGGATGTGGGTCCGATGCCTGGCCTCACTCAGTGGGTTAAGCATCCAGCATGGCCACAAGCTGCAGCTCTGATTGGACCCCAGCCCCGGGACTTCCATATGCCGCAGGTGTGGGCTGTAAAAAGGAAAAAAAAAAAAAAAAAGAATGTATGGTTCTGACTGATAATGGGAAATGAGATTAAAATCCATCTTTTGTTCAACGCAAACTAATCAGAAAGAGTTGTTTCTGTGTACCGAAAGATAACGAGGTAAATATGAGACTTCATTCATTTGTTCATTCAACAAATGGCTCTCGATGTAGTAGGCCCTTTGCAAGCTGTTTGCTGCGGATGGAGAAGCCCCATCCTGAGCTCTGATCCCAAGGGCTAAGGGAGATTTTTCCATGTAAGCCTTGTGCAGGCCACTTTAATACACATGGTCTTTGTCCTCCAAGAATGCGGAAATTAAGCTGGTCGAAATCCTTCGTTGTTGCTGAAAGCCCTGGTTCGGCTCCAGACTCTGCAAGCCGGTTTCCTCGAGCACCACCGTCTTGGCTGGCAGAAGAGCAGGTGTACATCACGATGAATGGATGGGAGGCTTTGGTGACTGCTTCCTTCTGCTGTCTGCCTGCAAACAAGGCATTCACATCCTTTGTACCTGAGTTCTTGGCCCATGGTAGGTCAGGCCTCTAGGCTGAAAGTGTGAATACCCCCTTTTGTTAGACTTCATTTCCATGAGAAGCATAGGCTTTCTTATCAAGGGTTGACATGACTCCGATGTAAAGTGTGTTGATTTATGTTGTTGAGATGGAGACATAGTTATATCACCTTTGAGGAGGTGTTTCTCAGATGTTCTCTGAAGGAAGGCGAGGAAATGTGAAACATTCTCAAGAGAAATGAGCAAAGAAGGAACAATTCTTGGATTTGGGATCTACTGTGTCTGTTTCAGTGGTTCCTGGCCACCAAGGGGCCTCCTGCATGGAAGGCAGAGGGATTCTGGCGTGCTTGCTTGAGTTTACAGTCTAATGGGGTGTGTGTGTGTGTTGGGGGGAGGGACAGACAAATATGTACAAATAAGTGTTCAAGGTGGACTTTTCCCCAGTGCAACATAAAGAGAAAAATCAGCTCAGGACATCGACTTCCGTATCCCTTATTTGGAAAAATAGAAAGTTGGCAACCTACGCCTCTCTCAAAATTATTTTTGAAATTTTATTGTGGTGCAAAATCACGATCTGGGAAGCCCCTGACTCGGCTTCTCTCACACCTTCTCTTTGGTGCTACCATCACCTCCCTTACTCGCCTCCTTACCGGCTCCTGCTGCTTTTTACCGGAGGTCCGCAAACTGTGGCTTATTCTCCTTACTGAAAAGGAGATGAGCTGGTGTTAGACACATACCAGCAATTAAGCCTTTCTTCGTGACTTAAGGAGGAGGGGGAAAAAAAGCGTTTGAAAAGACAAGGAAGCCTTTGTCCACAGTGCTCGGGGTATAGGATCAGAGTCACACGTTTGTCTCCTGGTGGAAACCTGGCAGACCCCATCCCCCTGCAAAGGCACAGGGTGAGCTGTCACTCTAACTCCTGCAAAAGATGCTATGTTGTGCCATTTCCCTATAGTGGACGTATTTATGTGTCTGCGTCTATTTTGCTCTCCCTCTGGTGTATGCATACGAACTCCCCCAATGGATATTTGGGCATTAACCAGGAACCGAGTCTTTTGAGCCCAAACTCAGAACTGTGCTCACATCTCACAGTTCTATCAATGGCGGTAGCAAGGTAGCTCAGGTGAGAGGTTTGGGGTTTAATAGGATAGAGTTAGGCTCAAAGGAATGATTGAGGCAGGGGCATCTCCCAGGGAGTCTGAAGGATGAGATTTTTGTTTTGTTGAATATGCCAAACATCCTTTTAGCTTTGTTCCAGTCCCATCATCTTAAGGGATGAGCTGTTTTTGAAATGGATACCCATCGAAGGAGAACGGCACCCAGATTGGCTTTGTTCGTATGGCCTCTCATAATGAAGGAGGGGAAGGCACTTTTGTAAAGGGCATGAGACGACCCCAAGCCCAGTCAAGTGGCCTCTGCGTGGCTGGACTTTCCACCAACTCTCAGACCCTAGTCAATGGTTTGTTGTGAAATGAACTCATCTGACAGTGAGTAGGTTAAGCCCAGCGCTCAGCGTTCCTTTATTCTTGCTAGACGCCAAGGAGACCTCACTGCCTTTGACTTTTCCCTCTGAAAACCAGAGGATGTCATTACTTCAGAGAGAAAACGCATGTTTTCCACGGGAGCAGGAGAGACAGGAAATTAGTTGTGGAAGCTACTGGAAGGTCCCCACTACTTGCCAATTAGAATTTGATAGACTTTCTCTGTGATTAGCTCGATCTGTGAACGGACAGCTTCTCTTCCAAATCAGTCTTGGGTGTGCTGGTGGAAAATTGGGCAGTGCTAAGTTCACTGTGAGGACTGCCTGATTTCTAGAGCATTCTATCAGGGCCCTTAAAGGGAAATAAAGAAAGGTCCTGCTCTTTTGCAAAGTGTGTTGACCTGCTTGATACATGCTTCCGTATAGTGATGGTCTGTTATTATTGTGGCATTTAACTCTGTCCCTCCTATGGATGTAACGGAAACATAAAAATCTGTGGTTGTGTGTACATATATATTCATGTAATGCATATGTGTATGAATATATGTGTATGCAATGTGTGTATGAATAAACAAATGATATCATTTGATTCTGGAATAGCTTATAGGATTCCCTCTTTTCTTACGGAAATATCTAAATGACCCCCATCGTAAGTGGTTCCACTTTGATATCATTCAGTCCACACTTCTTTTTTAGCTCTTCCATCCAGGACACATAAGTAGCCTCTGGATGTGTGCATGCTTAACTGAACCAAAATGTCAACAACCTACTATTTATTTTATTAAACAGCTTGAGCAGAGATGTTTGGTCTGATTGCCGGAAATTGTTAGCGTATCACTGAACTGTCCTGATAATTCTTATTATTCAATTTGCATTGCTTACGATAATAATGATTACTACATAAAAGAGCATGATGCTTTTATTTGTATAGTTCCTTCATTAATAATGTAATTGACTATTACATCTGTAACTCACACCTCAGAGTTCTTAGCGATTGGCCCTGGGCACCTTGGGAAGTCAGAATTTAGATGTGAACTATAAGACCTGAGGCAGGGATGCGGGTGGTGGGTGGGTCCTTTGGCCTTGACATCCCGTGGGTTGGCTCCACATTTCACCTTGTGTTTATTTCCAGGCATTTTATTGATTCACCGGCTGTGGCTCTGATCTGCTCATTTTAACAACCTAAGAAATTAGATCACAGCATAGTTATTTCGGTCACTAAAATGACTAGATTGATGCTGATTTATCAGTGAAAAAGGTAATGATGGCTCAAGTAATAAATCTGACCCCACGTGATTGAATCAGTGGCTTCGTGTAAACACAGCCTGTGTCTGTGGAGCCTGCTCTTTAGAAATGGGAAGATGTCATCTGTCGCAGCTTAGCCGGTGTTCTTAGACTACATTGCGACTGGGTGAGACATATGTTTTGCTACATCTTGCTATAGAAAAGCTCTGTGGATTTTGTGAGCGTAGGAGAGTGGTACAAATTTTGTCCTGATTCATGTTTTATATATTAAACAAAATGAGGAATTGAAATATGCCTTTGGAAGCATGAGAAATGGAGTTGAACCTGACTTGGGGCGAGTGAGGTCAACTTATGGTGATGTTCCAAGAACTGCATTTTATTTGATTTTATTGTCTTTTTAGGGCCGTTACCTCGGCAGATGGAAGTTTCCCGGCGCGGGGTTGAATCAGAGCTGCAGCTGTCGGCCTGCGCCACAGCCACAGCCACAGCCACAGCCACGCCAGATCTGAGCTGCGTCTGTGACCTACACCACAGCTCATAGCAACGCTAGATCCTTAACCTGAGCGAGGCCGGGGATCGAATCCGCATCCTCAGGCACGCTCGTCGAGTGTGTTCCCGCTGAGCCCCGGCGGGAACTGCAAGAACTGCATTTTAAAACTCTGGATTCAACAGGGAAAGAGAGCTAACAGAGGAGTTCCTGATCGGCCAGCCCAGCCTGGCACCTGGGAGGATGAGGGCACGGGGTGATCAAGAGTGTCGTGCAGGACATTTGCCACGTCAGAGACTGCAGGTAACGGAAATGACGACCTTCTCGTCCACGGGTGGAGGATGCGTCTGAAACAGGTCTAATGTGTGGCCTCGCACCTGGGGACATGTTGCCTAGGGCTTAGGAAAGGAATTCGAGGATATAGGGGATTATTTGAGAGCTTAGTTTTAGAATTTACCTTTTGGAAGCAATAAGGTCCTACTGTACAGCACCGGGACCTGCATCCAATCTCTGGGGTTAGGATATGACAGAGGATGGTATGAGAGAAAAAGAATGTATATACATGTATATATGACTCTGTGGCTGGGTCACGAGGCTGTACAGCAGAAATTGACAAGACACTGTAAATCAGCTATAATAAAACATTTACTTTTGCAAAGGAGTTTGGATTCTCATGAGAAATGGTGTCTACATGTCTAATAATAATTGAGTTGCTCATACTGTGAACTCTCTGGGTGCACAATCTATATATATATATATTTTTTTTTTTTTTGCTTTTTAGGGCCACACCCTGGCATATGGACGTTCCCAGACTAGGTGTCAAATCGGAGCTTCAGCTGCTGGCTTATACCACAGCCACAGCAATGCGGGATCCGAGCCGCATCTGCGACCTTCACCAGAGCTCACGGCAATACCAGATCCTTGACCCACTGAACGGGGCCAGTGATCAAACCCACATCCTCATGGGTACTAGTCAGATTTCTCTCCACTGCGCCACAAGCGGAACCCCCTCAAGCTATCTTAACGCCATGGACAGTGATCTGTATAGAAGAAGATGATGTTCCATAATCTGGTGGCAAAGTGGTGCCTATGTGTCTCTCAGGGCAGAATAGATGTTGGGTGACAGACAGCTCTCCAAACTCAGGGGCATAGAACAGTGAACTTGCTCATCCTCCGTGTCTATTGAGATTGGCCGGGGACTCTGCTCCACGTCATCTTTGTCCTCATTTGAGGGGTGGAGGCTCGTGGAACATTCCCTATCACCGTGGCCGAGGGGAAGGAGAAAATGGCCAAGCATCGCTCGTTCTTAACGCTGTCCAGCAGTGACACGTGTCCCTTCCACTCACAGCTTCTTGGCCACGTGGCCGCACCTAGCTTCAGCGAGATGGGAACACGTGAGACAACTGTGTACTTGAAGCAGAGAGAGCAGAAACACTTACCAATAGCTCTGTGCTGCCCACAGTGTAAATGTCAGTATCATAGATGAAACGCTAGAAACCTAGCTCCACAGAAGCAAGTGGGCAGAGCTTGAGAGGGAATTCTTTACATCCTTCAGAAAAATAGACCAGGCATGTGAAGTGGGGTTGCTTCACCTCCTTCGTCCTGTCCTTTCCGGAGACTGAACAGGGAGTGGCAGGGGACTCTGGCCCCCTCAAACCCTCCGTGTCACACATGGTGTAAGCATGCAGTGTGCCTGGTATGCAGGTGGAACAGCTATGAAGCCCTCTTGCTGTCCCCCTCCTGGCCCACCCTGTGCCTCCTCTAAGCTCCTCCTACACAGACCGCCCGGCGTGGCCACATTCCCTGGTGTCCCCCTCTTGGGTGTTTACGGTGGACTGTTGCAGAGGTTGAAGTCATCCTTTTTCTGTTACATTCTCCTAAGTGGGCACCTGAAGCTTTCTTCGTATAAAGCCTGGTTGGTGGGGGCCTTAGTCTGTGAGTACAGCCAACTGTTGGGAAGTGGTTTCTCACTCACTAGGCTCAGGGAAGCTCCCGTTCTCCTCGCCTACCTTCTGTCTGCATCTTCTGTTCATCCCTGCCAGGCTGTTCCAAGGCGCTGGCTCTGAGGCTCCCTGTTGGAACAGAACATGCGGGTCTGGGTTTGCGTTGTTGGTGTTGCAGGTTCCATCAGGGCCTTGGTTATGTTCTTCAAGACCCCAAGAGGAGTTTACCCCACACGAGAGCCTCGCATAGCCAGCAAATTCAGCTCTCTGGAATAAAGCCCGGGAATTGGGAAGAAACAAACAGATCTCGGACGACAAAAGAGCATTCTCCAAATCCACACGCTAACCTTCACGTTGACCTTGCTGGTTTTGTGTTCTTCAGGTAGCCACGCTCCCAATTAGTTTGGTGTTCTGATTTTCTTTACATGTATGGGTGAGAAAACGTGGGCACAAAGAGGTTAAATAATTCGCCTAAGGTCTCAAAGCCATGAGTGGTGGAACAGGTTCTTAGGATTCTAGGCTTAGAAGGATAATCAGTGTTTATGATGATGGCAGCAAGATAAGGAGAAAGCTTGGACTGTATTTAACGCTTGTTTTTTTTTGTTTGTTTTAAAGAAAGTAGTAAGGAAATATATGATACTTGGAGGATGATTCCATTCAAAATGGCCACATTTATCTTTTAATTATAATGTCTGATGAATATTGGGTGGCTGAGAAATTCCAGCAAGTGAAACTGTGCTTCCTAGTTTGCCAAAGGACTATGAAGTTCCTGGGTATTCGCTTTGCTGGATATCTGGTTCAGCTGGTCTGTAAACACGTGCTTATGAAATATTTTTTTTGCGCACTCCAGGTGAAGCCTCAATTTGGTCTATGTCATGATGATCACAGCCTGGCTCTGCTGTGCTTGGATGCGAGCAGATGGATGGCTTTGGGAATGTCTGGGAGCAGGGGCAGACCTCGCTTCTGCAGGGAGAGGGTGGCTGCTTCCTGCAGGAAAGTTCCTGCACCAGAGATGGTGGTGACCAGCTATTTGACTTTCACCAAGATTCCCCACTTGGGTTGAGCTTTGCGGTTATTTTTATTTTATTTTATTTTTTGTCTTTTTCCCTTTTCTAGGGCTGCTCCCCTGGCATTTGGAGGTTCCCAGGCTAGGGATCTAATCGGAGCTGTAACCGCCGGCCTACGCTAGAGCCATAGCAACGCAGGATCTGAGCTGCATCTGCGACCTGCACCATAGCTCATGGCAATGCCAGATCCTTAACCCATTGAGCAAGACCAGGGATCGAACCCGCAACCTGATGGTTCCTAGTTGGATTTGTTAACCGCTGAGCCACGACGGGAACTCTGAGCTTGGAGGTTTTTGAAGCAGTGTTGCACCTGCCATCTACTTAGCCCAAAACAGTCCTGCAGTTTAAGCAAAGCAGACATCGGTGTTGCTTCCATTGTTCAGATGGTTCCCATCTGATGTTTAGAGGGAAGGACCCAAGGCCATGGCCCCAGTGAGTCTCAGAATCTGAGCCCCTCGCCTTGTCCAGATGTTCACAGCCTGCGTTGTCTGTGAACACCTGGTTGTCATGCCTGGGGGACATGACCAGAGATCCTTTCCCTACCCCATGGAGCTTTCTTTCCCAGTTAACTAGGTCCAATCCACAGAGAAGGAGAAAAAGGACTGTTTAGGTCCAGTCGAAACACAAACAACTTTGCCCTCAGATGGAACAGGAACAGGAGAAAAAGCACATTGTGAACCTCAGGCGGTTTGGAGGCAAGGCTTTTGGTATTGAAGCTGTAGTTGGAGAAGCCCCAAAGCCCTGCTTCCTGGGCTGGGGACAGGGCTGAGCCTTCCCTGTCAGCCAAGAAAACACATGCCTTGGGGCTGCTGGGCCTGAATAAGGCTTTCATCCTAACCTAAGTGTCAGAGAGCTACCTGCCTACCCAGCCAGTGTGCCCTGGAGGGGGAAGGAAGACGTTTGTCCACTGGTTGTCAGATTCGCTTCCCGATGCTGGGACGGGGCATCCTTGGGGTGGTCCCAGAGCCAAGATCTGGTCCAGGCTTGTTCCTATAACTAGCTCAGCATTAGACTTGAAGCCAGTTGAGGGACAAGAGGCGTCTCTTTCTTAGCTGTAAATGAAAGAGTTCTCAATCTCATTCAGAATTTAAGAGGCTTAAATCAAAACAACAAGGAGATACCATGTGTCACTTGTCTGACTGGGAAATATTTAAAGAATTTTAGAATATCCAGTTCTGGGCTGGAGTCAGAAAATAGACATCCTCTTCTTGTTTTTCTGGTGGGACCCATTGGTGGCGTGTCTTGGGAGGGTTTTGGCCATATCTGTCAAGGGTGTTGACCCAGCCGATGCGTGCTCAGGAATGTATCCTGTGAATCTACTCACCAAAGTGTGAATAAAAAACAAACCTGGTGATTGAGCATAGTGAAGTTGTTCCTAATAGCAATAGCAAAAAATTGGATACAGCCTCAATAACCATCACCTGGGGACCCGGTAAGTGTTTCTCCTTGGCACATGGGGCAGCATTCAAATAGGGTGACATGGGGAGGATGCAAAGATGCAATGGTAATAAGTAACAAGAGTAACACATATTTTTTGAATGCCGTCTATATTCTAAGACGTTTACATGTATTGATTCACCTATTCCCATTTTACAAATGAAAAAGCCAAGGCATGGTGAGGCTAAATAATCTTCTCAAGATCATAATATAATTAGAAAGTATGGAGTTCCTGTCGTGGCGCAGTGGTTAACGAATCCGACTAGGAACCAAGAGGTTGCGGGTTCGGTCCCTGCCCTTGCTCAGTGGGTTAACGATCCGGCGTTGCCGTGAGCTGTGGTGTAGGTTGCAGACGCGGCTCGGATCCCGCGTTGCTGTGGCTGTGGCGTAGGCCGGTGGCTACAGCTCCGATTCGACCCCTAGCCCGGGAACCTCCATATGCTGCGGGAGCGGCCCAAGGAAATAGCAAAAAGACAAAAGACAAAAAAAAAAAAAAGAAAGTAGTGTGGTGGAGGGGGTACAAAACAGGGATTCTGGTTTGAGAAGTTGGTTCACTGCCTTCTGTCTGAGTCTGTTCAGGCTTCTATAGCCTAAAATACCCCCGACTGCTGGTGGCTTGTAAAACAACAGAAATATATCTCTCACAGTTCTGGAGACTGGAAATCCAAGATCAAGGTATCAGCATGGTCCAGTGAGGACCCTCTTCTTATATCCTCACCTGCTGGAAGGGGCAAGGGAGCTCCATGGGGGTCCCTTTCATAAGGGCACTAATCCCATTCATGAGGGCCCCATCCTCCTTACCTCCCAAAGCTGCTCCTCCCAAGAACATCACATTGGATGTTAGGGTTTGGGGCAGGAGATACAATCATTCAGACCATAGCACCTTTTTAAGTGGAAGAAAAAAAGAAAAAAAAGCAAAAGCAAGTTGCAGGAATGTGGGCATCTGGGGTTCTATTTATGTTTAAAAAAATCAAAAAAATCAAGTTAGGACTTCCCATTATGGCTCAGCGGTAACAAACCCGACTAGTATCCATGAGGATGTGGGTTCAGTCCCTGGCCTTGCTTAGTGGGTTAAGGATCCGGCCTTGTGGTGAGCTGCAGGGTAGTCTGCAGACATGGCTCAGATCTGGCGTTGCTGTGGCTGTGGTATAGGCCGGCAGCTACAGCTCCGATTTGACCCCTAGCCTGGGAACTTCCATATGCCACAGGTGTGGCCCTAAAGAGACCAAAAAGAAAAAAATCTAGTCATATATGTGTGTATGTATGTGCATGCATATATGTACATATATTCTCGTGATTATTTTTGGTGGGATACACGGGGTCGAGGTAGGCAAGACTGAGCATTCAAGGTGGAGGGAGGGCAACTTTTTATATATTCCTGTACTGTTTCATCTTAAAAAAAATAAAGGGTATGTCTATCACTTTTATTTTTTAAGACTTACGTGGGGTTAATTTGTTCAGGTGGTGGAACTAGGGGCCATTTACATTTTCCTTAAAATTTTCTATATTTAGAAATTACCTAGTAAATAATTGTATTTTTTTAATGGAAAGGTTGGACATAATCTTCTCCAGATAAGAACTCCTCCCAGATAAGAAATTTTCATTTCTTTTTTTCTTTTCTTTTTTGCCTTCTAGGGCGGCACCCACGGCATATGGAAGTTCCCAGGCTAGGGGCCAGCCTACGCCACAGCCACAGCAACGCTGGATCTGAGCTGTGTCTGTGACCTACACCACAGCTCACAGCAACGCCGGATCCTTAACACATTGAGCAAGGCCAGGGATCGAACCCGCAACCTCATGGTTCCTAGTCGGATTCGTTTCTGCTGTGCCACAACAGGAACTCCCAAGAAATTTTCTGATTATATTTGTTGAGCATGAGCTGTTACTTGAGTAACATGTAAAGAAACCATGTCTTCTGCCCACAAGGCACTGAGAGTTGGCACAGGTGCTGGTGGACAGTGATAAACACACTTGGGGAACAGGTACAGCGAGGGCATCATGCCGTTCTCTGCTGGAGGCTGGCTCGTCTAGCTGGGTCAGCACTCTTTTTCTTCCCCAGCAGAGAGTTGAGTCTGAGGTTGGGAGCGGTGGGTGACTGCAGGTGCCTGGGTTTGGGAGCCCCCGGCAGGTTCAGCCCGGATGGATCCTTCTGAGTTCGGGGTTGTGAGCACAGTGCACTGCAGTGAGTGCTAACTCTCATTTGGTGCCAAGCCTGTGATCATCTCTTCATGGGTAAGCATTGCTTTTCTCCTCATTCTTTAGCTGAAGATCCCGATGTGCCCCCTTTTGCTCCTGCCTTAGTTTTTCAGTAATGAGAAGAGTGTACCCCCCACCATGTAGCAGCCCCAGGGGCCTCAGTGTGGTGATGGAACAATCACTGAACCGAGGAAACTCAAAGAGATAGTCAAGATTTTTGGTCAGCTGCCCCAAGTCCCCTGTGATTCTCTCTCTCTTGATTTAGGGCCACATATGCAGCGTATGGATATTCCCAGGCTAGGGTTCAAATTGGAGCTGCAGCTGCTGGCTTATACCAAACAGCCACAGCAACGCAGAATCTGAGCCACATTTGCACCCTACAGCACAACTCACAGCAACGCCAGATTCTTAACCCACTGAGCGAGGCCGGGGATTGAACCTGCAACCTCATGGATACTAGCTGGGGTTCTTACCACTGAGCCACAATGGGAACTGCCCCTTGTGATTTTCTATCTCACGTTGAAGGATATGCTTTCACTGGGGGGACCTTGCTCCTTGCAGTCCCTCGTGACCTTCTGCTTGTACCTGCATCCCGGCATTGACCACACTGGAAAGTGACTCCTGTCACAGGCCACATCCTCCCACCAGGTGTAGGTTCCTGACAGGCTGGGCCTTGATCCAAGTGCTTGCAACTGGCCTTTCATTACGACTCCAGCAGTGTTTCCAGTGTGGCTGGTGCTCGTGGGCAAAGCAGTGGTCTGGGCAGTTAGGAGGCACCAGAAAGCAGGTTGTGCAAAGAACCTACCCCCTACGCTCACTGTCAATTGGAAGAGGGATGAGAAAGAGGCGAGGACGTGGCGTTCCTTTGAGTGTGGCAAAGTCATCTTTGGTAGCAGAAGGGCTGCCCCTGGGGGCTCTGAATGTGTTGGTTATTCCCATGTCAGTTGGCTTTAGGCAGAGTGACTGTATGCCTCAGTGACCTGAGCTGTCATTAGGGGGGGTAGACTCAGAAGGAAGAGATGAAAAGGAGGAAAAATAAATGGAGGTGATGGACCCGAGGCACTGGGAAGCCACCGGAGGCTGGAGCACCAGGGAGGCTCTGGGGTGGAGGTTGGGGAGCAGTAAGCTCTGTGTGCACTTACCCATTTCTCCCTGCCCGGGTGCCCAGGGGTGTTCACGCTGTGACTTATTTCAGGGCAGCCAGTAGAAATAATTGTGTGTGTATGTGTCTGAGTGTGTGTGCACATAATTTATGAAAATGAAGAAAGCTGAAGCCATGGGGACCCCCCTAATAGTCAGAATTATAAGCCTGTGGAAAGAGCACTGCATGAAAACCTAGAACCTGGAATAGCACTTTTTAATTCTTATTTATTTATTTATTTGGCCATACCCAAGGCCTGCAGAAGTTTTTGGGCCAGGGATCAAACCGATGCCATGGCTGTAACCAGAGACACAGCAGTGACAATGCTAGATCCTTAACCCACTGAGCCACCAGGGAGCTCCTGGAATAGCATTTGAAATTAATCTTGTCCCCTGGTGGCACAGTGGGTTAAGGATCTGGTGTCACTGCTGTGGTGTGGGTTCGATTTCTGGCCCGGGAACTTGTGCATGCCACAGGCGCAGCCCAAAAGAGAAAATATTAATCTCAATCCAGAATGATGTTCTTAGCTTCAGCGGTGTGATTTATGTGGGAAATTCCCACAGTGTCCTCCAGTTAGTAGCACCAACAAATCTTCATCTACAGGAAGAGAATGCAGTGTGACCTCTTAGTGCCCCACATAATACACAGCTCAGGTTGGAGGTGCTAGATCACTCTCGGCCGTCTGTGCAATGCTTAAATCTGCGCGTTTCTGGGAACGCCTTTGGCATGTGGTCAGTGGTATAAAACATCCCTCGTGTGGCCATCTTGCTTAACTTGCTGAAGCGTTAAGCAAGAGGATGGAGCCCACTTCCCAAACTCAGTTAAGGAAGCTTTCGCAGCAAGGGTTTCTGGGAAGGGGGAATCACTCAGAAGTTTTCCAGATGTTGCTGGAAAGGTATCTAAATGCTATAGCCAAAAAAATAAAAAATAAAAAAATAAAATAAAATAGATGCTATAGCCATGTGTATATGACACCACGAATGCCTTTTAATGGGCTAGGAGGATGGGAGCTCTTGGCCATGCTTTGAGAAAGGCTGAGTGCAAGAAGAGTAGGCCCTTGAACTGCCTCCAAACTCCAAGTTAGCCTGGGAGCTCCCCAGGTCTGGGGGGGAGGGGGGCAGGCCTGGGAACCGGTAAGAAGATTGAGGCATCTCGTAGCCACTCCCATGCTTGATTCTTCTTTATTCTTTGGTCCTCCTCAGCCTACTCAGATGAGGGGGCTCTGCAGAAGACTGGGATCTGTTCCATCTGCACCACCCTTGGCCAGGGAGAGTGGGCTGGGGGACACATAGCCTTGCATATCTCTGCCGCCACCCTAGGCATTGGTCCACAGCAGAACCATCAGGGAACCCAAGTCCTTATGGCCCTGCAGCAGTGGTCTGAGTCCCAGCCCCAGTGGCTGAGGCTGGAATGAAGAGGCCTCAGAATACTTCTGTAGAGGAACCATGGGAATAAGTTGAACCCAGTGTGCTTGGCTCGGAAGACGTATTATGTGCAAGAACTGGTCACTCCAAGATGCCTAACCTGTGACCTTCTGGGGTAAAGGGTGGGGTGCAAATTTTTAGGGGTGTTTTTGTGTGTGTGTCTTTTTTTAGGGATGCACCCATGGCATGTGGAGATTCCCAGGCTAGGGATCGAATCAGAGCTGTAGCTGCCAACCTACACCACAGCCACAGCAACGCAGGATCCTTAACCCACTGAGCGAGGCCGGGGATTGCACCTGTGTTCTCAGGGATGCCCATCAGATTTGTTTCTGCTGAGCCATGAAGGGAACTGCCACACATGTTTAGTTTTAAACCTGCCCTTCTAGAATTTCCTAGCAACTTTGCAGGTCTTTTCTCCTCCCACTGGTTCAGCGAGGTGGTGGGCATGACAGAAGAAAGTATGTAGGCGTTGGTCACTCATGAGATGGCTTTTGACAGCATTAGCCAGATGCCTTAACATCCCTGTCTGATGCATTTGACCTTGGATGAATTTTCCAATATCAAGGATTTCTCTAAGGAAGAGGAGGAGGAACTTGACTTCTGTCTGCCTGGGCGGGATTGCTCATGGTAGTGGCCTTCCCTACGATGGCGGGGTTTGCCCCAAAGGGGCAAGGTTTCCTGCTTCCTCTGCATCAGTTTTCAACAGCTTCCTGGGTTTTCTTCCAGCGAGTGAGAACTCAGAAGTGTCGAGGCACAGCCTCTAAGCTCCCTGCTGTGTACTCAGGAAGCACTCATTAATGCAAAAGGTAGACATCTATCTACAGATCTTATTTCACTAGACAGAAAGATGGTTAGAGCAGAAACTCATGGGCAGGGCCTGTCTGTCCCATTCACTGTCCTGACCCCTGCACTGCTCAGGATAGGTCAACAACTTCCTGCAGGGACAGATGTGGGCCTGGATGCCACTAGGGTGTTTTTTTTATGCTGGTTCTTGATTCTTGAAACATCTCTCTCTGCCCCGCTCCTTTCCCAGTATGACTTTTTAAAAACCTTATCCATCTTTCCATCTGTCCAGACAGTGGCCCCCTGGACAGCTTTCCCACTCGCACCAACGCTAGGGGTGTCCGCCTCCTTCAGCACCTTCTCCAGACTCACAGTCTGTTTCAAGTCATTTCTGACCTGTCATAATTAAAGTGCTGTATTTTGTAAAAAACTTGCTTGTTGTAGATGTATTATTATTGTTATTTATTATTTTTTTATTACTATATTAGAAAGGCTTCAAGGTTAATAGCATCACTCAGCATTAGTTTCTTTCTTTTTTTTTTTTTTTGTCTATTTGCCTTTTCTAGGGCCGCTCCCACGGCATATGGAGGTTCCCAGGCTAGGGGTCTAATCAGAGCTATAGCCACTGGCCTATGCCACAGCCACAGCAACGTGGGATCCGGGCTGTGTCTGTGACCTACACCACAGCTCGTGGCAATGCTGGATCCTTAACCCACTGAGAAAGGCCAGGGATCGAACCTGCAACCTCATGGTTCTTAGTCGGATTCGTTAACCACTGCACCACGATGGGAACTCTTTTCTTTTTAAATTTTTATTGAAATATAGTTGATTTACAATGTTGGGTTAGTTTCAGGTGTACAGCAAAGTGATTCAAATATATTTTTATATGTAAATATTTATCTGTATATATTTACATAGGTATATTCTTTTTCGGGTTTCAGTAACCATTATAGGTTATTACAAGGCATCAAGCATAGTTTCTGTGCTAGACAGTATGTCCTTGTTGGTTATCTATTTAATTTAATTTATTTATTTATTTTTCTTTTTAGGGCTGCACCCGTAGCATATGGAAGTTCTCGGTCTAGGGGTTGAATCGAAGCTATAGCTGCCGGCCATAGCCATAGCAATGCCAGATCTGAGCCACATCTGCGACCTACCCCGCAGCCCAGGGCAACACCGGATCCCCAACCCACTGAGCGAGGCTAAGGATTGAACCCACATCCTCATGGATACTAGTCAGGTTTGTTACCCGCTGAGCCACAGTGGGAACTCCCCCGATGATAATTTCTTATATAACTACATACCTCATTAAAGCTGGGGAATCGACATTGGTCCAATACTATTAACTAGACAACAGATCTTTATTGAGAAGACCTCACCAGCTTTTGCAGGTATTCATTGCCTATAAAGGGCTTGCTTGTGTATGCGTGACATTTAATATGAACGTTTCTTCGTCTCTTTTAAACTTAGTTTACTCATTGTTTCAGGAATGTCTGATTTACTTATTCAGTAAACATGAATTGAACACCTACCACATATCAGTTCTGGGCTGGGTTCTGGAGATACAGGATGAATGATCCCAAGGTAGGCAGAGGGTTGTCAAGGGGGCTCAGTGATTGGTGGAGGGAGTTGTCCCGAGAAGGTGTTGGAGATGTTGGCCTGATGGGGTCTGCATGAGAGAAAGGATGGCCCATCCTGAAAATGCCAGAAGCGAGAAGGGAGTGAGGTCGGCCAGGATGGGTTAGCAGGCTTAGAGCAAGAGGGGCCCTGAGTGCCAGGCTGGGGGTCTGGGGCAGGACGCCTCTTTGTCAATTCCCCAGTGCGTAGCTGAGGTGGGAACTTGCTGAATGACTGTAATCCATTGATAACTCTACTTAATGAACTTTCTATCCGATCCATCCTTTTGAGTAGCAAAGGCAGCATCTACTCTGCAGGTCTCACCTGGGAGAGATTCCCGGATGCTGTCCAGCAAGGCCCCTCTCGCAGGCAGAACACAGATAACCAGAAGCCAGAAGAGAAGCCCACTTGCCAACCACGCTGACAAATCAGCATCTCATTGCAAAGTGCTTGAGTTTGCACATCATTGACATTTGCAGAACACAAAGAATGGAGGTGTTGGGTGCTACTTAGATGTTTCCTTCAGTTTGAAGAGGGAAGGAGATGCCTGTTGACCACTGGACTGAACACAGATTAAACAGCGCCCACCCACCAAAAAAGGGACACGTGCATTTAATCAACACGTCTAATACTTGGCTCTGACCTTTGGAGCCTGTTGTTTGGGGGGTGGCGACCCTTGTTAGACACAGCCTGCACTGCTTCTCTGGAACCCTCAGGGAAGAAAGTCTAACTAGGATGTCCCTGTCTTTTAGGACAAAATGCAAGAGAAAGAAGCCCATCACCCTTCTCCCCCCCACCTGCCCATCAAGAAGTAGCTTAGCTTCCTAGAGAAAGGAAAGTGAACAGTGCACCCAGAGAAGTGGGCATGGGCTCCCGGAGGTACCCAGCTCCAGCCGGGCTGCCGGTGTCCTCTCGGTGTCCCTCACCCCGGTCCCACAGAGTTTACAGCCTCCCCTGCCTGCGGTGGGGCTGACGTTTGGGAGCCAGATGCTGTCCTGTGCAGAAGTGCACCCCACTCACTCATCACGTGGTCCACGTTGAGCTGTTTGTCTGGCCTGGGGCACGGGTCGCTGAATGCAGCCCTCAGCTGGGGCTCTGATACCCTATCAGCAGTTCCCTTCCTAGCAAAGTCTTCTGGGTTTCATGATGCATGTGCTGGCCCTGCCTCTGAACCCGTTCGGCACTTGCACAGACAGGCGGGAGTGAGACTGGACCTGCTTCTGGCTGTCCCGCGGCCCTCTTGTGTAGACAGTGACTCCCAGTAGCAAAAGAGCTCCCCCCACCTCAGCTGCCTGGACAGGGCTGTGTGGGGTCCAGGAGCTGGACTTGGCTCTGGCCGCAGTAATCCTAAAGTCTCTTGCAGAATGAATGTGCAGTCATGGTGCACCAAAGGCTAGTGGCATGAATGCAGATTTCAATTCACTCTGATTAAGAGGGTGCTTTTTGTGACCCAGCTCCTCAGTGATTGTCAGGCAACACTGTGACCTTTTAGGAGTTTTCTTTCTAAAGTTTCCCAAGCCTTTATTGGTCTAAAGTAGCAACAGTGTTGTCATCATTTTAAGTCATGGTAAAGTCGCTTAAAATGGCCCTATGGCTTTTTAAAATTTATTGTTTTTATTATTTTTAATGGCCGCACCTGCGGCATATGAAAGTTCCCAGGCCAGGGGTCAAATGGGAGCTGCAGCTGCCAGCCTATCCCACAGCCACAGCGACACGGGATCCGACCCACATCTGCAACCTACGCTGCAGCTTGTGGCAATGCCAGATCCTTAACCCGTTGAGCCAGGCCAGGGATCGAACCTGCATTCTCATGGAAACTAGAGGGTTCTTAACCCGCTGAGCCACAGTGGGAACTCTGGCACTATGGTTTTTTAAAAGACTATATCCTGCCTGGCTCTTTGCTGAACACCCTATTTGGGGAGCCAACTGGTTTTCTGTGATCCAGAGTCCAGAATGTTGACATGCCCTCAAAGCAGGGATGTATTAGCTTAGCCTTCTTATGAGAGGAGGCGCACAGAGTGAGCAGTAGAGAATTCCTCTTTCTGATCTGTTTGGAGAGCTTGCAAACAAAATTTGTTTCCTTTTGTCCCTTTCTACTCAGCAAATACCGACTTTGACTCTTGGCTGCAAGCGGGGCTGGAATGGCACGGCTAATCTCTATTTAAGAGCTTTGTCTTCTCCAGGGCCAGGTCACCCAAAACTTTGCTGCTGCGGTCATTGGCTGGGACCTGGAGGGGGTCTTGATGGCTGTTCGCTAAGGCTCCCACAGAGCAGCCAAGAGGGCTCCACACCCAAAGACAAAGTAGCCGGCAGATTGGGAGGGCAGCTGGATAACTTTTGGTAATGATTTGTTTTGAGGCATGCCAAGGCTGCACTTGAAACTCAGATTACTCACAGGCATAATCTCCAAGCCCTCAGTTCAGATGGTATATCCCTGCCCAGTTCCGAAGCAGTGGAGTGATTTTCTGAGAAGTGCACTGTAAAACCCTTGGTGAAAGGGCGTCAGAGAGGGTCCGAAGTTGACCCATGTGCTGCATTTGGGGGAGAACAATGGGCTTATCCCAGGAGGAAAGGAAGTCCTTCAGTGGAGAGCCCAAGTCACGCCAGGAGAGGCCGCCCACGGCGCTGTCTTGAAAAGGTGTCTTGGGTGTTACAAATACAAGAACAAGACAAGGATTGCTGAGCCCGCAGGGCCCAGAGCCTGAGCTTGGGTTAAGGCAAAGGGCAGAGATGCAGACGGCAAGCGATGCAGAAAATGATGGATATTTCTTAGAGGGTAAAAATCTTGGAGAGCTTGGGTTGCAGAAGCAGTCAGAACTATAGTTGTCTCTGGCTGATGTTTCTCCAGGCCGCCCCTCCTTCCTCCAGATGTTCTACTGCTCCGAGATCAAGAGTGATGCTCTTGTGGTTAAGACAGAGTTCCTGGCTGAGCCTCCCTCCTAGCTATGAACGCCCCTTGCATCCGCACCTTATCTCTCCTCCTATCTTGCTCTCCCCAGCCTCTCTGTTCTCACATCTCCCACCTCTTCTGAAGGCTGCCTGGGGAAGCAGAAAAGGCCGCAGGACAGGGCTTCAGAAAAACTTCAGTTCTGGTCTAGACTCTCAAAAGCCATCTCCCCATTTGATTGTTCCCTTCGTGTCTTTGTGCATTTTCTTCATGGGATCTTTTCTTCAACTTGTGTCTGTTGAGCACTTCCTGGCATCACTGTGGCTTTGGCAGTGAACATGACAGTAAAGGCTGGCCCTCACAGAGCAGATGGGGGCTTGTCCATTTTTATGGCATGTATTCTTACACCTAAGAGCCCATCACTGTATATTTGCTGGCTGGATAAATATCTCCTACCTTCTCTGGGGTACCTGCTCATAGCTAAATGTCTGTACTCTTCAGATGGGGGGATGTGCCACCAGGGGAAAAAAAGGGGGTAGCCATAAAAAGAGATTTCTGTTAATATAGATTCCAGGCCTTGTTTTCAAAAATTCCACCTTAGTTGACACTTAGTTTTTTAGGTCATTGTTTTTTGTTTGTTTGTTTGTTTGTTTTTGGGTTTTTTTTTTTTTGTCTTTTTAGGGCCACACCCATGGCCTGTGGAGATTCCCAGGATAGGGGTCCAGTCGGAGCTGTAGTCGCCAGCCTATGCCACGGCCACAGCAATGCTGGATCTGAGCCGCATCTGTAACCTACACCACAGATCACAGCAATGCCAGATCCTTAACCCTCTGAGTGAGGCTGGAGATCAAACCCATGTCCTCATGGATGCTAGTCAGGTTCGTTAATCGCTGAGCCACAATGGGAACTCCAGTTTCTTAGGTCAAACAGATACGATGGACTGTCAGACTTTTTAAAAAATTTTTTATTATTTTTAATTTTTTTATTACTTAATGAATTGTATTACATTTATAGATGTACAACAATTATCACAACCAAATTTTATAGCATTTCCCTCCCAAACCCTCAGTACATCCCCCCACCCCCCAACCTGTCTCATTTGGAAACCTTAAGTTTTTCAAAGTCTGTGAGTCAGTATCTGTTCTGCAAAGAAGTTCATTGTGTCCTTTTTTCACATTCCACATGTCAGTGATATTATTTGATGTTGGTGTCTCATTGTCTGGCTGACTTCACTTAGCATGATAATTTCTAGGTCCATCCATGTTGCTAAAAATGCTGTGATTGCTTTCCTTTTAATGGCTGAGTAATACTCCATTGTGTATATGTACCACACTTCTTGATCCATTCCTCTGTCGATGGACATTTAGGTTGTTTCCATGTCTTGGCGATTGCAAATAGTGCTGCAATGAACATTGGAGTACATGTGTCTTTTCTTTTCTTTTTTTTATTATTCAATGAATTTATCACATCTATAGTTGTGTAATGATCATCATAATCCAGTTTCACAGGATTTCCATCCCACAACCCAAGCACATCCCCCCAACCCCCCAAACTGTCTCCTCTGGGGACCAAAAGTTATTCAATGTCTGTGAGTCAGTATCTGTTCTGCAAAGAAGTTCATTCTGTCCTATTTTCAGATTCCACATGTCAGTGAAAGCATTTGATGTTGGTGTCTCATTGTCTGGCTGACTTCACTTGGCATGATAATTTCTGGGTCCATCCATGTTGCTAAAAATGCTGGTATTTCGTTCCTTTTAATGGCCGAGTAATATCCCATTGTGCATATGTACCACATCTTCTTTATCCATTCCTCTGTCGATGGACATTTAGGCTGTTTCCATGTCTTAGCTGTTGAAAATAGTGCTGCAATGAACACTGGAGTACATGTGTCTTTTCGAGTCGTGGTTTTCTCTGGATGGATGCCCAGGAGTGGGTGTCAGACTTTTTAAACTTCTGAATTGCTCATTCAGTCATTCAACAGATGTTTATTGAAGACCAACTGTGTGTCAAACATTCTGTTCCTATAGAGATATCCGTTGTATTGTTAGTAAGCTCTTTCATCTACCCTTCAGAGAGGATTCAGGAGGATTGTATGATTAATGAAAATGGGAAAGCATAGGAAAGATAGTCTGCAAGGGGTTTTTTGCAGGTGGGTTGATCGATTTCCATGATTTCCTTTAAAACCAAGAGAAATACGATCTCTTCCTTTCTCTCCCTCTTTTCCCAGGTAGGTCCTATTGTTGTCCCCTATTTTCCAGATAAGAACACCGAGGGCCGTAAATAACTCGCCCAAGGTCATGCACGTAAAAGTCGTGGAGCCAGGCTTGGAAGCTAAGCATCTGGCTCTAGATTTTCAGCTTGCCGCCACCATTCCCTGTTGGATTTTCCTCGGTGAACAGGCTCGGGGATCAAGAGGCCAAATCAGAGTCAGACCTCAACAGTTTGGGCCAGGACTGAACCAGAACTACTCACAAACCTACTGGTTCTTGACTGGCCTTCAAGTCCTTCTTTTTTTTCCTTTCTTTGTTGGCCACCCCACAGCCTATGGAGTTGCTGGGCCAGGGATCAAATCCCAGTCCCAGTTGCAACCTAAGCCACAGCTGCGGCAATGCAAGATCCTTAAGGCACTGTGCCAGGCCGGGGATCGAGCCTGTGTCCCAGTGCCCCCAAGACGCTGCCGATCCCGTTGTGCCGCAGCGGGAACTCCTCTTCATGTCCTTCTGGCACATACAGCTTCATAGGGCTTCGTGACGGTCCTTGGAAACAATGGCCCAACTGATAAGGCTGTGAGTACACCTCTGTGAAGGAGACCAGAAAGACACTGTGTTTAAAGAAGAGGCTGTGTTGGTTATTACCTAGTAGCTCACAAAGGGCAAGCTGAACCAAATTGCATAACTTTTATGGGATGCTTGTGGTTGCAGGAGATGTGTGGGCTGCCGTGTGAGTTGGAGTTATTAATGTGAGTTTTCATTTTCTAAGAACCCACTGGGAATGGAGTAGCCCATGCTAGATATCTCCCATACATCATTTCCATCTTCCCCAAAGCCCTGGCAGGTGGCTACTATGATTCTGCCCAAGGCTCAGAAAGGTTAAGTGACTTGCTCAGGGCCACACAACCTATAAACAGTTAACCCACCTCTGACTGCCTCCAAGGATTATGCCCTTTCCACCACCTCCTGCGATTGTAGGAATGTTTACTGAGCAGAAGCGATGTGCCAGCCATTGTTCTCGGGGCTGGGGATGTCGTGGGGGATACAGTAGTCAAGTCTCTGTTTTCTGGAATTTACACCAGACAGTGGTGGCCTGTGTGGAGCCTGGGACTCCCACTTCAAGTAGGCCAGGGGGAGACTGGGTCCAAGATGTAATGTGAAGGCCTTAAACCTACAGGGAGGGCCCAGGCTGCTTTTTGTGGTTAGGATTTATGCAGGCACATAACTCTATAGAGATGTGGATCCTTTAAGGAGGTTTAATTATTTATTCGTGTTTGTTAAAAGGAAAGTACGATAATCATAAAAGACCCAGAGTGGCCCATGTTGGAGTTAGGCAATTGGCAGTTTTATAGCTGACTTGGTTTTTGTTTTTTGTTTGTCTTTTTGCCTTTTCTGGAGCCACTCCATGGCATATGGAGGTTCCCAGGCTAGGGGTCCAATCAGAGCTATAGCCACCAGCTTACACCAGAGCCACAGCAACAACGGATCCGAGCCGCATCTGCGACCTACACCACAGCTCGTGGCAATGCTGGATCCTTAACCCACTGAGCAAGGCCAGGGATCGAACCCGCAACCTCATGGTTCCTAGTCGGATTCGTTAACCACTGCGCCACGACGGGAACTCCTATAGCTGACTTGGGAACAGGCTGCAGAGAGGGTGGGCTGTCTGGCTGATATCCTGGTGATCCTGCCTCCTGGCTTTCCTTCACCACCCACCCATCCCGCACCCAGCCCAGGCCTTGGCCTGTTTGTCAGGGAGGGAAGCTGAGAGCTGCTAGCCTCCCTGGCGTCCCTCCCTGCTACTCCAGGGGCCCCTTGGCTGGAACTGGGGCATGGCCGTCCCATTCCTTGTGATGAGTTTAGCATCTCTGCCCCCACCCATTAACTGCTGGTAGCACCTGCCTTCTGTCATTGTTGTGATCACCCAAACCAAGCCGCCATATTTCCAGATATTTGTTTCTCCAGTTGACAGCCTCGAAAATGTGCTTGTTTTTCCCTGCACCTTCCCCCCTGCTGACTCTACACCAACTCCCCATGATGCTGGTAGGACTTTTCTCAGTTGTTCCTTTCCCCACTGTTTCCTGTCTCTGTCTTCACCAAATGCCAGTGGAGTAGCCCATCCCTGGAGGGTCTGGTCAGGTTGGAGTCAGGGTCTGCATTTGAGAGAATCTTGGAGAGGATTCCCTTTAAGCGCTTAAGCTTAGGATGAAAAGGCTGGGACATGGGAAGAAAACTGGCCCAAGGTGATACTCCCAAGTCATAGGTCTGCAGACTGTCCATCATGACAGCTGCTTGTCAAGCACAAAAGATCTCCAGTGTGAGTGTATTTGAAAACTTGGATTTTGAGCAGTTTATCAAATGGAATTGCTGGGTTAAAAATAAGAGCTCCATAGCCACTGTTCTCTAGAACATTCAGAACCACAGTACTCACTCCCTGTCCAGGATAACATAGGGGGCAAAGAGAGAGTTGTAGATAATTAACATGAAGGTGGAGGCATTCTTTTTTTTCCCCTTCTGATGATAAATTATTGTTTAATGTTAAAAATTTTAAACATTAAAATCCTAGCAATTTAGAAGTGCTTATCACGAAAAGTTTAAAGTCCCCAGTGATCCACCCACCAGAGGTTTTTTTTTTGGTACATATTAATATATCTCATACTATTTTACAAAAAAGCAGACTTGATATGTGATTTGCCTTGTGCTTTTCTCTCTGAGCATCTTTTCCCAAAAGCTCCATGGTCTACCTTTCTCTTTTAAAAGTTATGAGCTTTCATTATGTGCATGAAGCTGGATTTAGCTAACTGACCCCTTTTGATGGATGTGGAGTTCTTTTCCTTTAAAATAGTTTTCTTCTGTTATAAATAATGCTGAAATAATCCTTGTACATGCATATTTTTGCACAGTTTTGATTTTCTGCACAATGGATGCCTACAAGGAGAATTGCTGAGTCAAAGTGAGTGTGTAGGACTTCCCTTGTGGTGAATTGGGTTAAGGATCTGGATTGTCACTGCAACCAGTTGCTGCTATGGGCATGGGTTCAATCCCTGGCTGGAAACTTCCACATGCCATGGGTGCAGCCAAAAAAAAAAAAGTCAATGTGCATTTTAAACTTAATAGATATTGCTAAATATCTCTCCAAAAATGAAAAAACCCACTAACACTTCCGTCAACTGAACAAGAGAGCCTATTTTCTTTACATCTTCATCCACTGGGTTTTTACAGACCTTTGAAATCCTGGAGCTAAATATATTTTTTTAATTTTTTATTTTTTTGTCTTTTCTGGGGCCGCACCTGCGGCACATGGAAGTTCCTAGGCTAGGGGTCTAATCGGAGCTGTAGCCACTGGCCTACGCCACAGCCACAGCAACACCAGATCCAAGCCACGTCTGCAACCTATACCACAGCTCATGACAACGCTGGATCCTTAACCCACTGAGCAAGGCCAGGGATCGAACCCGCAACTTCATGGTTCCTAGTCAGATTTGTTCACCACTGGGCCATGATCGGGAAGTTCTTTTTTTTTTTTGTAAATATTTTTAAAGAGTATTATCATTTGGTACAATTTAATTTCAGTTTTTAAATGTTTGTCCTCTTCTGTTGGGGTATAGATAGTTTAAAAGTATGGTGATTCCATTCTAGATAGGCATTTCTTGAAAGGTTTTCCTTTTGGGTTTATATCATCAGGCTTTTGGAAACCTGGAATTAAGTCTGGTCTCTTCCCAACATTCCCCCCCACCCCCCACCCCCGGTTTCTTGTTGGAGCTGACTTGTTTCCTGGACCCTCGCTGCAGGTTGCTGAATGCGGATGTATTGGCCTTCTCAGGGCTCCATAAGGGGAAAAAGCTGATACCCAAGGCTCCACATCTTCCTGGGGGTTCAGGGCTGAGGAAGCTTCTTGAAGCTGGCTGATTCTTAGGCTAAGCTTCCCATCAAAATGGACTTCCCCCAGCAGGCTTTCGAACATACATTTCCTAACCCAGATGGCCTCGCCAGCCTGGACACCTGGCTGAGGAGGAGGAAGTGGCACCTCCTGTGTCCAAATTAGTGTCGCTTCCGTGATGGTGCTGGCGGTCTCAGCTGTGCTCCTGCCCGCCTTTCCCGTGGAGTGCCAGGGAGATGCAGAGGGGCTTGCCCAGGGCACCTTCCCGCTGCAGCTCCAACAAGCACCAGGTCAACCAAGGTGGATAAATTATCCTTCCTTGGAAGGTCACTGCTCCAGGGGGTGGGGTGGGGGGGCTCTTTTAAAGCCAAATAAGGAAGAAGCATGGAGTTCCCTGGTGGCCTAGTGGTTAAGGATCTGGCATTGTCACTGCTGGGGGTGAGGTTCAGTCCAGGCCCCGGAAGTTCCACATGCCATCAGCATGGCCAAAGAGGGGAAAAAAAAAAATCAGCAAGAAGCAAGATCATCTCTAGGGGAAATAGTGCAGTGGCCTCCTTGTTCTGGGTGCCCTTAGCCTGTTTTACTGCCTTTCTCCCTCCCTGTCCCTTAAGGCACACCCTGAAAATGTACCTTTATAGCTCTTGGGGGGCACCTGGAACCCTGCTTTTTCTCCAGCCTGTTCTAGGCAATGACCTTGGTGTCAGTCATTTACACACTGGTGTGAATGCAGGGTACTGGATTTTGGACACGGAAGTAGGGGTGAGGAAGAGCTTCAGGTAGGGGCTCTCAGATGTGTCTCCTTCTTACTCTCCAAAACCACTCCATGTAAATGATCCTTTTCTGAGCGTCCAGTGGATTCAGAGATATTTAGATGAAGCAGGAGGTGGATTAATCACGTCCTCCTCAGAATCCGAATGGTTTTGGCAAACTCTGTGGTCTGTAACCACTCATACTTGAGTGACGACTTCTAAAAATATACCTTGTGTTTTTTCAAAGCTCTTTTTTTCTGGCATACAGAATTTCCTGGGCCAGGGATCTGTGACTACACCACATCTGTGACTACACCACAGCTGCGGCCACACCGATCCTTAACCCACTGCACTGGGCTGGGGATCGAACCTGAGCCACTGTAGAGACAACCCCAGATCCTTAACCCACTGTGCCACAGGGAGAACTCCTAAAAGCTCTTTTCATTTAAACCGTGTGATGTGCCCGTACAAACCTTCAAAATTTTTCACTTGGGGAGTGAGTGGATACACCCACAAATACAAAAGTAAACCTGAAGTGTTAAGACAGGTAGGCAGGGATGATGAAGATTTAACTTGTAGGACTGTCACCCTCAAGCCACAGGAATTCTCCAGAATGAACACAGAGAACGCAGCATCCTCATACATCCTGGCCTGTGCTCAGGCTGACATCTGCATGGTGACACATTACTGACAGGTAACTCGATGAACTGAAACACATCAATCCAAAGACCAGCCCAAGGAAAGCCTTGTTAAATTATACCATGGTCCAGAAGCTCTATTTCCAGGCCTTTGGGCCCAGAGGCAGGCAGTACACGGTGACCGGTGGTCATGTTTAGGTTTAGGGTCCTGGTTGGAAGAATTACATCTCCTGACAACCAGGCAGACTATTCAGAGAATCCTGTTACCAGGGGAGCTCCTCCTTACCTGATAGCAGCTGGTCCTTAGGGATGCCCCCCAGGCCTGGGCTGGTGGTGGAGATCTGGCTGACCCACCCTGTATCTCTGGATGTCATCAGCATCCTGGCATCGATAGCAAAATGAGAAGCAGTTAAAGTTTATGTCTGCTTTGCGGTGTTTGGGCAACATGGCCTTTCTCTCTTGCTGTCTTGGTCTTCGCTGGTTAGCTTGAGATTTCTCCTAGCAAAAGCCTGGGCTCTTCCCTCTGAATGAGACCTGAAAATTCATCCGGTCTGCCTCATCGACTGCAGATTGGAAAACCGAGATATCCTTCTTTAAACCTATGGTGGGAAGATGTTGCCTCCAGGCCTTGCAAAGCCCCACAGATACCCAGGAAGGAAAGGCTAGCCCTGGGGGACTTCTCTGGCAGCCTCTGTGTTCCAGATTCGTTTCACAGGCGAGCCTGGGAGGTTATTTCTGTCGAAGGCACAGGGAGCCAAGCTTTGAGAAGATAAAATAGAGGATATGCATTTTCTCAAGTAGAAAGAACTTGGGAGAAAGGCTGTTCCTGACCCTCCTTGTCAGAAAAAGACTCTGAAGTCCAGAGTGTTTCCAGGGTCCATCTAAGGGGACGGAGCTCTAAGGCAGGCTTGTGGTGGGTTGGATCGGGCTCCGGGGAATGGTTGACATTTCAGCAGCCAAGATACAGAGGAAAGAGGGTTGGGGAAGGGAATGGTGCCAGTGGAGGTCGTGGGCTCCATGACACTTGGGAGAAGGTGTAGGTGGCAGCTGTGAGCCACATGGGAGCTTTACAGATCTGCACCTTGGTGGGCCAATATGAAAAGGGGTGATTATAATAATTATTATAATAATTATATAATTATTATATTAATTGTTATTATTATTATTATTACAGGCCCTCCATACATCAGTTTTATTAGGCGTTCAGTAGAATAATGCATCCTGTAGAATACATTTCATTAAGTCCTAGTCTTAGAACCATTTTTGTGAAGGTTGGGAGAATGTAAAGGCCCCGTGCAATGGACTAGTGCCAGGTCCATCGGGGGTTCCCGTAGGTGGGCAAGGTCTCAGGCAGCTCCTTTCCTGCAGCCCCTGGCTCCATACTGCAAGAGTGGGAGTGTCAGGAGCTGCCCAGCCACTCCTCTGCCTAGTGTGAGTTCAGAGCGGTTGCCCATACAGGGTAGAAAATGGAGTGGATGGGGGCCTTTGGCTCTGCCCCCATGCAACAGGCAGATTCTGCTATCAAGTAGCGCTCGCTATCTGTGGCTTAGGAATAAGGGGACATGCCAGTGTACCTCTTGCGACAGGGGTACCCTTGTCTTGGTCTTCTGCTGTGACCCCTGCTGGAGCACCCACTTCCACTTCTGGTCCCCCTTAAATGCAAGAAATCTGACTTCTAGGCCAACTGGATTCTTTAGAGGGCCAGCTTTCTGGCTCTCCCCATGAGCCCACCTCCAAGAGGCCTCCGGATGGCAAGCTCCCCTTTGGCTGCCAGAGCAGGAGAGGTCCTTGGGCAAGGCTGTCAGACCCCCATAGTGAGTTGGCTGTATCGTGTGCATGTGGGGTTGTGGCTCTGGCAAAGCCACGGCTCCAAAAGAGAATGCAAAATGCCCTAGAAGTTGGCCTCCTGCCCCCACAAACGTGGTAATTCCAAATGTCACCTTGGCATTTCCTTCTCAAATAAATTCTGTCTTGTTCCTATTACAAGAAAACTGGAAACATGGACTGCGGAACTTGTGTGTTTATTTCTCCGTCCTCTGATTGAGTTGCTGTGTGACATGTTGAACTATTAAATTTCTTCCATGGATAAATGTGAACATGGACTTGGAGATTTTTATCTGTTGAGTACTGGAGACCTGTGGTTTATTTTGAGTCAAGGAAAAAAAATTTGGACTTCCATTGTGTGTGTGTGTGTGTGTGTGTTTGGGAAAAGGATATAAGGCAAAGAGTAGCCAATATTAAATGACTGAAGAGCCGTATAGATGTTTTTTAAAAATCACAGATGGTTCAAAGGTTAGGAGGTTGCTTGATAACATTGCATCAGAAATGAAGGAATAAGGAAGATGTGGGTGGAAGAGCTGCGTTTGATTGTTAAGTCAGGAAAGCAGAAATCATTAACCAAGGAATCGCTTGAATTTAGAGAGATGCTTCACCTCTCAGAACACATGAAAAATGGAGTTCCCACTGTGGCTCAGCGGTAAAAATCTGACTAGTATCCATGAGGACAAAGGTTCGATCCCTGGCCTCACTCAGTGGGTTAAGGATAGGGCGTTGCCATGAGCCGGGGTGTAGGTCACAGACTCAGCTTGGATCCTGCGTTGCTGTGGCTCTGGCGTGGGCCAGCAGCTATAGCTCGGATTTGACCTCTAGCCTGGGAACTTCCATATACCATGGGTGACGCACTAAAAAGCAACAAAAATGATAAAACAAAATAAATACAAAGAATGCATGAAGAAAATGTTCTTTGCAGCGTTCTTGTGAGACACACAAAGGAGATGCAGGGAAAAAAACACCCATTTTGAAGATGGAGAAATGAAGATACAGAAGGTAATATTGACATCGTCATTCTGGGACAAAGCGGGGATTTGAATCCAGAGTTTCTCTTGTCGAGAATACAAATAATTTTTTTCAGCTTTTGCTCGGAAGCCTTGGAGAAGGCTTTGGAGAGAAGCTAGTGATTTCCCCTGGCCGTCAGCTCTCAGCATTGCGGGGAGAGAGAAGGGAGAGGAGGCTGAGAAACAGGAGAGGGCAGACAAATCAAGCTCAGTATCACATCCGATCATGGGTGTCTTGGTGTCCAGTGTGGTGGGTGCAGGGAGAGAGGACAACATGTGGCACTTGGAGCCTCTTCATCGCCCATGAGGATTGCCGGGGAGATGCTCCTGCTGCTGAGATGCTCCTGCTAGTTCCGAATGCACTCTGGCCCCGCGGCGCGCCTGGGCTTGCGGCTTTCTGGATCGGGGTCGACACAGCTCCGTGTTCATGTCCACCAATGATGTCCTTGACCTACAGGGGGTGAAAACCACTTAATACACTGATAAACATACTCATGTGGAATTTATTTGGCTGGTTTTGGATTAGGAAGAACAGAACGTTTTCCAAGAAATGCACATGAAACGCGTGTTTTCGAGGTGAGCGTCGTATCTTTATCGCATGTGTGTAATCAGAGAGACATTTAGAAACCACTATGGACATTTGCTTTGAACGGCAGATATTTATAGACAAGTTCAAGCCAAACAGACTGGGTGCCAGATTGGGTGTGGGTTACTGTTTACATGGAAAGATTGGGTTTTTTTGTGCTGCGCCGTCCTAGGAAACCTCCTGTGTGCCTGGGGGCGTGGGGAATGTTTGCTAGTATAGTATCTCTTTGGATGGTAGGGAATTGATTATTTTCCTTGTGGCAATATTAGGTACCACTTGATGTTTTTCAATAGGATGGTGGATGGAGGCTGGCGAAAGTTCAGAAAGAGAGTCTGTACTGTGTGGGGTTGCGAGATATTGAATGAACTTCAAGTCCAGCCCTCACTTCCTTATTAATATACTTCCTGCGGGAGGCTGCAGTTTCGCCTTAACTCCCATCCTCACTCTATGGAGAATAGAGTGCTTTTCACTCTCCCGTATCACCGGTGGAAGATAACACTTAGGATTGACTTTCTGGAGAGCAATTTGGCAGCAGGGATCCAAGGCTTAACAATGTGAATACTCTGACCCAGCGGTTACACGTTTAGGAATTCACTTGAAGGACCTGGAGCTCTGTACATGATGTCTGAATAAGGCTGTTCGGCTGGCTTTGTTCACAGTAGCAGAGAACCTCAGTATCCAACAGATTGAGGGCGGGCAAGCTGTTGGTCATCACCCAGTGTCACCCAGGCACTCACACCACAAGGATTTGCTGCATGCCTACTATGAGCCAGGCGCACAGAGTGTACGATGTCAAGGCTGGTGTGGCCTCAGCCCCCCTGAAGCTCAAACTTTTGTAGCAGAAACCGACTTCCTAGGTTGTGATATAGAAAAAGCAGGGAACAGAATATGTGCAGCGGGATCTCATTTTTGTTATATGAATAGAAACACGCTAGAAGACAATCTGTATGAACAGAGGCGTAGACGCTCTGGGTAATGAGGAAGTTCCCATTGCGGCTTGTATCCATGAGGACGCGAGTTCGATCCCTGGCCTGGCTTAGTGGATTAAAGCATCTGATGTTGCCGTGAGCTATGGTGTAGGCAGGCAGCTGCAGCTCCGATTCGCCCCCTAGCCTGGGAACTTTCATATGCCGTGGGTGCGGCCCTAAAAAGACAAAAACAAAAAAAAAGAAGCTCTGGGCAATGAAGTTATGTACATGCTTTTCCTTCCTTTTTATTCTTTTTCTAGTTTCCACATTTTTCAGTGAACATTATACCATATCTATATCTATAGCTGTATCTGCATCTATATCTATGGGGCTTTGAGGAAAGAGAGAAAACGAAGTGAGCAGATCTGGGTTCTAGACCCAGCTCTTTTTTTTTAAACTTGTGCTAAGCCCTCGAGTGAGTCTGAGAACTGTCCTAAAAGTCCTCTAAATGGCTCGGGGAGAAGCCTCCGAGAGCTCCCGCTCAGGATGCCGAGAGCTCATGCTCTGTGTCTTCTGAGGACACCGGGGGATTTTGCTGCAGGGCTGGAGGCCCAGAGGTCTCTCGGGAGGGCAGCCAGACTGCTGAGGTGCTCTCTGTCTGGGCTCTGGTCCTCCAGGAATTTGGTGCTGGGCTCAAACCAGGAAAGAGTTTCTGCATCAGTTATGTGATAATTGAATTAAGGGAGTGCCTCTCACCTGGTGAATAAAAATAAGTTGTAGTTGACTTGCACGAACTCCAAGGAAACAAGTATCACTGGACCCCAAGAAAACAAGGATGGCAGCTCCGAGGAATCGATCTTGCCTGGTGCCAGTTTCAGTGGAAAAAGCAATTTGCAGACATGTTCCTACTTGAGGCTCAGGATGCGCCCTGAAGTGGGTACTCATCACCCCCACTTTATAGGTGGGGACCTTGAGCTCAGAAGCCAGGTAAGCGGAGCAGAAAAAGCTGGGATTCAAGGCCCGGTGCATCTGCTCAGAAGCTGCATCTTTAACCTCTGCTCTGCACTGCCTCCCACTCCAAGAGGCGAGCTCTACTCTAACCAGAAAAACATGTCTAAAACCAGGGGAGTGTGCAAGCGGTAGGGTCATTCATCAAGTGGCAGAACACTGCGAAGCTGAGGAATGCAGAGGCTTAGAAGGGGCAGCAGCTTCTTTCTGATGAAACTTGATGCAAAGAAAGCTACTCTTAGCTGCCTTTTCTAGGGGGTTAGAAATGAGGAAATTGGGGTTTGAGACAGAGAGACAGCCACCCTCCCTTATGCTCACTATAATAACCTTTTCTCCTGCTTGTGATCTGAGATCAAAGGCCAGCCGTCACAACTTATATGCCTCTATCTCCCTGAAGAGCGATAACTTATACAAAGACCTGACCTTTGTCGTTGACTCATTTTCTTGAAATACCTTTCCTGGCTGGGTTCTAGCTTTGCTTATTTAGTAGGCATTAAAAGATGAGAAGACAAATAGGAGAGAGCAGGGACCCACAGGTAGGAAAATCTGAGTTAAAATGAGGATAAGGAATCGTTTCTTTTCCCCATCAAAAGAAAGTTCAGTATGATAGGTTCTACACTTGACCTTTGAACAACACGAGTCTGCACAATGTGGGTCCACTTACATGTGGATTTTTTTTCCAGGAGTAAATTACCACAGTACTACATGATCCGTGATTGGTTGACTCCCTGGATGCAGAGAAACAGTGGGTAGGAAGGAATGGTCCAGACGGAGGGCCAACTCTAACATATACACAGAATAAAAAATGGCCAGTTCTTCCGGTTGTGCATGCCAAAATGCACATGTTGGAGTATTAGCTAATTATTTGTCATGCCTTTGCCACCCATGACTAATCCTGTTTTATGAATGAAATGGAAGTGGGGAGGTGAAAATATTTGCATGACCTCTCAAAGCAGAGCCACTGCTAGAGACAGCCCTGGAACCCAGGTTTCCTTCTGCTAACTCACTAGGCTGCTGTTCCATTTAAACCGAGAGTCATAAGCCACCAGGAACTGGTGTAAATACTCTCGTGGCTTTTGTCATCCTTTCTTCTTTTCTCTAAAGGGCCAGATAGTAAATATTTTAGGCTTTACAGGCCATGGCTGGGCGGTTTCTGTTGGGACTGCTCCGCTTTGACCCTGTGGTGGGAAAAGTGATGCCTAAACTAATGGCCGGCATGTTTTTGTTTGCCCTAGAAGGTCCCTCCCTCTCCATTCCTGACCTTGGGTAGGAAAGTCAAGTTAGCTGTGAGACTTTTTTTTTTTTTTTTTTTGCTTTTTAGGGCCGCACCTGCAGCATATGGAAGTTCCCAGGCTAGAGGTTGAATCAGAGCTGCAGCTGCCAGCCCACCCCACACCCACAGCAATGCGGGATCCGAGCCGCATCTGTGACCTGCACCACCACTCATGGCAACACCAGATCCTTAACCCCCTGAGCGAAGCCAGGGATCAAACCTGCGTCCCCATGGATACTAGTCGGGTTTGTTTCCACTGAGCCATGATGGGAACTCCAGCCGTGAGACATTTTTAGTTTGAACACAGAACAGGCTCTGAAGTTGGGTACAGGCTGAGGTGTAAATTAAGTCCTTGGCATGGAAGACCAGCTGGTTATAACATTGGGAAGTGTATCTTCAAGCAGTAAATGGGGTAACTAACAAGCTGTAGACAGCCAGCTATCCCATGAATGTGGGTGGGGTCTCCAGGGAGACACGCTGGGGAGACTCTGGAGAATTCAAGGCACATGAACTCCTGAACTAACCAGCCTAGGGGTGTTCTCCACTGCTGAGGGGCCTAGTTCATCATCTGCCCACACGCCAGAAGGGTCCACACTCTATGCCTGCAATCCACAGGCTACTCCATTTCTCAGATCTGATGTGGACCCCAAGAACAGGCATCGTGATGACACATGTGTTGCAATGAGCTCCCTGTTTGCATCATCATCCATGAGAATGAGCAGGGTTTATTGGCAGCAGAGCACAGGGGTGAAGGGATGCTTCTGCAGCTAGGGAGCAGTGCAGTGTGGGGAGGTGTCACTAGAAATGGCTGATACCTGTCTCCTGGCAGGCACATGTGGGTTTGAAAAGAAGATGGCTTAACCACTAGCTGCCCAGGTATTCAGCTCACCTAGACACGCCCACCTAGGAAGGTGAATTGCCCAAGGGCAGTGTCCTACAAACTGGGCTGGAATTGGAGGATTACATCATTAAAGTCGGGCAAGTTTATTCCATTTCTGCTCTTCTGAGAGAGAGTGCTGTTTTTCGTCCAGCAGAGACAGGCAGAGACAGCATGGGATCCAGGACCAAGAATAGGTAAGTTTTTTAGCAATCACCGGGAGTCGTAGGAAATATTCGAGAAACCCTAATTAATTCAGAAAAGAATTTCGATGCTTTTTTTTTTTAACTTTTCAGAGCTGCACCCAGGGCATATGGAAGTTCCCAGGCTGGGGGTCGAATCAGAGCTACAGCTGCTGGCCTACCCCACCGGCCACAGCAACGCGGGAGCCAAGCCATGCCAAGCCATGCCTAACCCCCACAGCTCACTGCAGCACTGGAAACTTAACCCACTGAACAAGGCCAGGGATCGAACCCGTGTCCTCATGGATACTAGTTGAATTTGTTACTGCTGAGTTACAACTGAAACTCCTTGATGGCTTCTTGATAGCTTAAACTATAAGGAAAGAACAGAAGAAAAGATTTCATCATTCTGCTTGGGAGAAAAATGTACCAGTGTGAGGCATAGTTAATGTAAATAATGAGCAAATAATTCTTAAAGTTGGCTCTTAACTCTTGTTCTATTGTAATTCTTTTCGTATTTTACATGATAATGAGAAACACTTGTATAGTATTTTCCCTGTGCCAGGCATTCCTGTAGGTGCTTTATGATGTCCCATTTATTTGACCTTCCTAGCAGCCCTAAGAGGGAGGTAGTATTTTGTCCCCTGTTTTACAGTTGAGGGCAATAAGGCACTGAGAGGTCAAATGAATTGGCTATGCCCTTGAGCTTGGCTCTGGCTGCATAGCCTGTGTGATGGCCCATCCTGCTGTCTTGCTTCTCATCCTCTAAATGGATGCTGTGGTGGCCCAAAGTAGGAGTGTATTCCTTCTGAGAGACCCATTGCTTCCTAGAACAGATCAGTCCCTCATTCCATCCTCACATGGTAAAGATTTATAACACTTAACTGTCTGCTAGGCTGGCTCAGGCCCAAGTGACAGTGGGTCGTTCTTAAACGGACAGCACTAATGGCCTGAACCCAGCCAAAACCCAGATTGGGACCTGAACCCACGTGCCGGGACTCAAACCCAGCCTACACCCAGACTGGGGCTTGAACCCACGGTTCTTAAATAGAATCACTCACCTGGTGTCTGGACTTATTGAGGTTCAGGTTCTTTATGCCTCTGTGCAGGAGGAATTCAGTGAGAGACAAAGTGATAGGCAAGGAATAGATTTATTAAGATAGGAGGCTTGTGAGAGATGCAAGCGGGCAGGCAAGGAAGCTCTGCCCCCAGGATCCGGAGGGCTACAGTTTTATAATCAAAGGGGAGTGGGGGTGGGAAAAGGCCACCTCTTCCTCTTTCTTGGAGTCTTAGCTCCTCCTTGGTGTCTGATAAGGGTATTTGACCCTATAAGGTCAGACTAGGGCTGTCGTGAAGCCTATTCAAATCAGCAGAAGGGTGGTCCTCAAACTCTTGCCCTTGGTCTGAACCCGAATGCAGGCCTCACCCATTCCCCACCCAATGACCTGAGGCATGTCTCGAGCCTCCACTCACCCAGCAAGCCTGCCTTGTTCCGCTGGCCTTCTGGAGCAGTCGCCCAAAGTCCCCGAGGTTTCCCTCTATCTGTGGTCCCTTATTGGCACTTCTACAGCCACCTGTGCCTGCTCCCTGTCAGTTATGGCAGCAGTGTTGGGCGAGGTGCAGGAAGCTCCAGCTGTGAGAAGTCACCTCCAATGACCTGACTTCAGCCCGGAACAGCAGACCTGTTTCCCAAGGGTGGGACCTGATCCCTGAGCTCACGGGACAGGTGTAGCAGATCAGAGCCAGTGCATTCATTTATAGTGAGAACTGTATCTGCCTAGCAGTGGTTTGATGATCTTGGAATTGGGAAGGGGCGGGTCGGATGATTGGAATGACTCGAATTGAGTGCCATTGGAAAAATCAGTTGCCATTGTCACTGAGACCCCAACGGCCAGGGTTAATGCTGCCAGTGCACTGGGCTCGTCCTAGAAAACGGTCTCAGCTTTGTGAAAACCTGCAAGGCCTCCAGTACCCTGACCCCCCATCCCCATTTCCGCCCCTCCCTCCCTTTCAAAAGGACGCGAAGTTCTTTAGATATGTTAACGCCGCCCACCCTGCAGGCTGGGAACTGGGTGGGCTCTGTCTTTGGGACTTTGTTGATCTGTACTCGTCTAGCAGCAGGACGGGTTTTCCTGTTCGGGCCGATGGCGTGTATAGGACTGAGTGGAGACGAGATCCCCCGAGGGTGACTCAGAGCTGGAAATGACCAGAGATGCTGGGTTACGGGCAAACTCAAAGGCCTGGCCTCCTTCCGCAGGTCCCCTGGGCTCCTCCTGGTTCCGCTGTTCTCTCCTCAGAGAAGGTAACTCACATGCTGCCTTACAGTCTCATCATTTTTGACTTAAAATGAGTGGTACCAAGCCATCGCGGGTCCAGTTCTGTGTGCAGGGAGGATGGGTCTCAGAGGCCTCAGAGCCGGGATGGAGGACGCAGTTGCTGCTCTGAGGGGAGGGAGGGCCCTGGCTGAGGGGTGACCCTGGGCAGGGGGCCTGCTTGGGGCCGGAGGAGGGCTGGAGCTTTGGCTGTGGTCTCATACTTCATTCAAGGCTGCCTTTTCCACAGTGTCCAGTCTTCTCCCCATGTGTCCTGCCCTAACGTGGCTGGGACACCTGGGCCCACTCTCGCTCTGTCTGTATTGCTGCAGGTTCATCAGCATCTCCTGAACCGTAAATAACATCAAAGGAAAGGGCTGGTCACCGACCAAGAGCTTGTGGCTGAAAGGTGACCTACTGCAGAGTCCCACAGTTGCCCACTCACAAGGGTCGAACCCTCCCCTCTGCCGTGGACTGAAGTAGGGCTCCCTCTGCTCCATGGGTTTGAATTGTTCCCTTCTCCCAAGCCCTACCAGGAAGCTCTTGCAGCAGCCAGAGGTCAGATGGGCACACCTGGATCAGAGGAGGGGGTGGCCCTTTCCTTCCTTGCTTTAGTGGGGGTGGGCAGGACAAGAAGCTGAACTGGTGAGGCAGGATGGCGCCCTGGCTCAGAGCCCCTTGGGGCAGACTGCTGGGTTCGCTCTCGCAGCTCTGTGGCCTCTTAGCCGAGTCACCTTTGGCAGGTCGTTTTAACCTGCTGGGGGCCCACACCCCTCATCTGTAATAGGGGGACAACAGTACTGCCTTGAAGGGCAGTTGGCTGGCAGAGGAGATGGCCCATGAGCTGGATGCAGGCTCTATAAGGCCAGAAGCCTGTTCAGTGTGGGGTAGAGAGGAAGGGGCCTCTTTAAGAAAAGAATGGAAGATTACACATGACAAATATGAAACCAGGTATCAGGGTAAGCATTTATTTCAAATGATGAAAGAAAACACAAAAAGGTCTATGATTATAAAGCCGACATCCCAAACATCATGAAATTGAAACAAAATAACATATTATTATTAATCAGCTGTTAAACACACAGTCTGTGTTACTTTTCTTCCTGTGTTTTTGGGGCTGCTTACTCTTTGATCATTTCTTCATCTGACAAGGATTTGGGAATGCCGTTTTCTCTCCAGAGAATAGCAAGATAATTGACCCGTTCTTCCAGCATGATTGGTTGGGATTTGCTTTTTATTATTGATAGTTTAGATGAGTTTTTTTAGCTTCACAACTGGTTGCTGGTAGTGTCATGTAAATTTTTAGGATTATTGTCAAATTTGGGGAACCTCTTTCAAGTTTCCTTCAATATAGGAACTATAAGGTTACATTTCGTGTGAAGTTTTTTTGTGTGTGTGCAGTGTCTAATCTTAAATACGAAACATACCTGTTCAGTACATTTCTGGGGTCCTTCCTAGGGCCGTGGAAGGGGCCTTTGTGAGCAAGGGGTCCTGGGGCTTAAGCTTCTGTATTTCCTGGTAAATTCTCCTGTGAGTACTCAATGACTGTTACCTCAATCCTATTTTATTATATTTATTGGCACTCATCTTTTTAATTCTGTAGTTTTATGTTTACCAAAGAATGAATTCTCATCGACACTAAATAGAATCTTAATTCAGTTAAATTTGTGCCACAGTCATTCATTCAGTTTCATTTGTTGACTGTCTACTTTGATCAACCTACCTCCGGTTGATCATTGGGAGCCTTCGATGACTTAAGGCAGGTAACACACAGCTCAGTGTCTAAATGTAGCAGCTGCACAATAAACTTGGCCACTGAGACCGTCGCCACCTTGGGGATATCAAGTGGACAGAGTGTCCTTCTGGGAGGTTGGCATGAGCCCCGCTTCGGTCACACTCTGAGACTTGAGTGGGAGTCGTGGATTGTCTAAGATGCTAGATGGAGGTGGCCTCCCCTCTAGCCACGAATTCTTCATAGTTAATCTCCACTCCTGAATTCTCCCTTCATCAGTAATGCTCTATTAATATGACCAAATTTATACATGAGGCCATCCTTTTAAAGTGCTCAGGGATGATGCTGAATTTCATATTTTTTCCCAAGTCTTTTTATTCCTATTAAGTCCAGCCACTACATTTGTCAAAATAGTTTTCTCTATTTTTTGTTTGTTTGTTTGTTTTTGTCTTTTTTTAGCTATTTCTTGGGCTGCTCCCGCGGCATATGGAGATTCCCAGGCTAGGGGTCGAATCGGAGCTGTAGCCACCAGCCTACGCCAGAGCCACAGCAACGCAGGATCCGAGCCGCGTCTGCAACCTACACCACAGCTCACGGCAATGCCGGATCTTCAACCCACTGAGCAAGGGCAGGGACCGAACCCGCAACCTCATGGTTCCTAGTCGGATTCGTTAACCACTGCGCCACGACGGGAACTCCTCTATTTTTTTTTAATTGAAGTCGAGTTGATTTACAATGTTGTGTGAGTTTTAGGTGTCTAGCACAATGAGTCAGTTATATATATATATATATACACACATACCACACATGTGCATGCACACACACACACACGCACACTTTCTCATATTCTTTTCCCTTATAGGTTTTGACAAAAGACTGAGTATAGCTCCCTGTGCTCTACAGGAGGTCCTTGTTGGTTCTCTACTTTATATATAGTGTGTGTAAATGGTAATCCCAAACTTCTAATCTATCTCACCTCCACTTCCTCTTTGACAATGTAAGTTTTTTTTCTATGTCTGTGGGTATAGTTCCATCTTGTAAATAAGTTCTTTTTCTGTTTTTTTTTTTTTTTTAGTTTTCTCAATTTTGTAATTTTATATTGGAGTCCAGTTGATTTACAATGTCATGTTAGTTTCAGGTATACAGCAGTGACTCAATTATACGTTGACATATATCCATTCTTTTTCAGATGCTTCCCATGTAGCTTATTACGGAATATTGAGTTGAGCTTCCTGTGCTACACAGTAGGTCCCTGTTGATCATCTCTCTGTAGTGTGTCTATTTTGTAATGTTATGGTCTTTCTTCTGGGAAGAAATATCCGTGGACAAGGAGTTAAGAAGTTGGATCTGCTGCTAACTGGGTGGGGATCTGGCGGGATGCTTTGGGATACAAATGACAGAAAATCCAGCTCAGTGTCCACACAACAGAGGAAATGTGTCAGGTTCTTGCACTGAGTCCTACTGGACTTGACTATTCGTCAACACCAGTCTGACACCCCTGGAGCTGATGACAGGGTCAGACCTGCCCAAACCACAAGGCTGGGAAATCTGGGGTGCTGTTAGGAAGGCAGAGACTAGCCACCAGAGAGGACACTACCAGTGTGTGCGTTCTGACATGTAGCCCTCAGTCACTTTGCTTCTCTGGGCCTCAATTGTCCCATTAAATTAGGGGCTTGTCTGAATCCATGAGTGACATCCTTCCTAAGGGCAGCCTTTATGATTATTTATTTATTTATTATCTTTTTTGGTCCGTACCCAGGGCATACAGAGGTGTTCAGGCTAGGGGTCGAATCAGAGCTGTAGCCGCCGGCCTACGCCAGAGCCACAGCAACGCCAGATCCAAGCCACATCTGCGACCTACACCGCAGCTCAAGGCAACACCAGATCCTTAACCCACTGAGTGAGACCAGGGATGGAACCCGCGTTCTCATGGTTACTAGTCGGGTTCGTTACTGCTGAGCCATGATGGGAACTCCGATTTTATTTTTATTAATTAGTTTTTGTAGGGAATAAACAGACCTTTTCTGGCCAGTGCTGTAAAGCCAAGAAAACAAATAGCTCTGTTGAGAGTAAACACTAAGTCAGGGCAGTCAGCCTTAGGAACTTTCTTCTTCCCCATGGGTTGTAGATTTTGATGGAGAAAAATGAGCAGCAGGGGATATGAGGGAGGACCCCGCGAACTTGGCGTCTCCAGCCTGCTCCGCCTTAGTAAAGCGTATTTCGTCTGTGGCAAACGTAAAACATGGTTGTTCATTCACAGCAGATCCGGGAAGGTCTGGGCACGGCTTCTTTTTCTTACCATAACCATCGGAGGCTCTGCTGGGATGCTGGTCTCAACAAAGGAGCCGAGAGAGGTTTAATTTGGACTCAGAGGGAGCTGGTGTTGGCAGAAGCTGGAGAGTGACTCTAAATGGCAGTGGAATCAGATCCCTGTGGAGAGTTGCGGGTTTCTCAAGAATGAAACCACAGACCTCAGCTTTCTGCTTCATCCACTTCTTACGGAGCCTTTGGCTAGTCTGGACAGGAGGTTCCAGTCGTGGCACCAGGAGAGCTTTCAAGGAAGCATCTGGGGGTGGTTCCTGAGGGAATGAGCTCCTCGGCCTTGGTCCCAGAATCTATTTGGGAGGGGCGCGGACGTGGACAAAGATGACATGAGTCCTGGAGATGGCAGTGAGGTATGGGCGCCTGTCCCCCTCCCCTCCCGTGTACAGGGCTGTGTGCAGGCTCTGAGGACCTATGGGCCACGGGGCTGCCTGAGTGGGAAGGTTTACCCTCCTGTCCAGGATGTATGGGGAAAAAGTTAATCTGATTAGTCGTACAGTCAGCCCATTTTTTTGGTAGCTGGCTAATTTTTGAACATATTTATAGATTTGGCAAAGGTTGATCTGGGCCTTGAACTAATTCTCTGCCATATAGCTTTTGGAAATTCATTCTGATGTGGTGGTCAGTGGTGTTCTAATCTGGCAGAACAAGTACCACCCAACTTTGTGTGTGAACTGCAAGAGAAGCAGTTCAAAGATGGTTTCTAGTCAAACGTCTGTGCCTTGGAGGCATTAGCTTGAAGTGAAGCCATCAGATCTTTATCCCTGTGGCTGTAGGTCCTTTGTTGGGTGCGGGAAGGGGACAATGGGGAGAGGAGAAAGACTAGATCGTTCTAGTTGCCTAATGGGCAACTTCGTAGCTGTTTGTTCCTTCCAAGGGTCCATCCGGATGGGAGTGAGGGACCAACTTGGAGATCCAGGCCTCGTCTCTGGAGTTATCCACTGGCACGTCCCCCCTGCAAATCTTTGTGTTTTAGATTCAGACAGGAGCACAGTGCTGCTGTGTGACCACGGCCCTCGGTCTTCTGGTATTTGGTAGCGATGGCTGTCATTCATTGAATGATGTCCATTTCTGTGTGAGCATCAGGAGCCCCGCGTGTGAAAGTAGAACGCGTGCCTGTGTTTAATGGTCCCTTTGAAAAGTCCTGTGCAAAAACCAAATCAGAGAAACCCCGAAACCTCTGAGGAGGAAGCCCGAGAGGTAGGCTGCAAGCAGCAAGTTATATTCTGTGATCTTGGAAATTCGATCTTGGATGGGATACAGAGATAGGAGAGTGTGGTGGTTAAGAGCATGGACCCTGCAGGCCAAGGAGACTGGGGTCTTCACTTTCCATTTCACCTCTTAGCACCAACTGTTTGACCGCTGGCACATGACTTTTCTTTTTTTTGTCTTTTTGCCATTTCTTGGGCCGCTTCTGTGGCATGTGGAGGTTCCCAGGCTAGGGCTTGAATCGGAGATGCAGCTGCTGGCCTACACCACAGCCACAGCAACATCAGATCTGAGCCGCGTCTGCAACCGAAACCACCGCTCACGGCAACGCCAGATCCTTAACCCACTGAGCCAGGCCAGGGATTGAACCCGGAACCTCATGGTTCCTAGTCAGATTCTTTAACCACTGAGCCACGACGGGAACTCCATGAACTTCTTTAAGCCTCGGTGTCCTCATCTGTAAAAGAGGCTGACAGCACCTACTTGGGAAGGATAATGGAAGGATAAAATAAATAATGCAGGTAAAGCTCTTGGCTGAGTGCCTGGCATATGGGAAGCGCTGGAAAGCTTTGCTGCTGTGTATGCTGTGTAGTTCTCGGGGTTGCGGTAATTGGCTGCCCGGCGTTCATGGTTTTGGCTTTGCTGTCCGGGGGCCTTGAATGTGCTCAGGCCGAAGTGACCTTACCCTTGGTTCTCCTCGGGGCAATTAGAAGTAAGGTGGGGTTCCGACGGTCTCCAGACAAGCTGGGTTTCCCACCAATGAAAGGAGAGGCGAATTCTGTCTTATCAGACATGATGCTAGGGAAGGGCCCCACGTGGCTGGGTTTCAAAGCTGTATGTTGTCCCCACCCTTCCACAGAGAGGTGACAGAAATCTAGTTAGTGCAGAGTTACCGAGAAGCTAAGACTTCCCTGGGAGGCCGTTTTAGATGTCTCCATTTCTTCGGTTAGAACTGGGTTTTTACCTGTTGTATGGTTACAACAACAACAACAACAACAAATCTCAACCACTCTTGCACAGAGGATGGAAAGAATGGCTTCTTACTAGATACAGAAGCAGGGATCAAAAACAGGCAAAGCACGTGAAGACCAACCAGGCTGCTTGTCAGTAGGTGGCAAAGTACTTTGCTATAAATATTGCAGGACGACTCTTTCTCTACGTAAAAGAAAAAAAAAAAAAAAAAAAGCTCTGCATTTCAGACAACAGAAATGGCTGGACAAGTCTTTAGTTCATGTGCAAGAAACTGAAAACGACGTGAAAGATTTTCCTTAAATGGAGACAGCGCTTGGCCCTGTCTCAGGCTGAAGTTAAAGCCAGGGTCTGAATTTGCCTCCCATGCGTTACTTCTCACATGTCATGCGGGTTTCCTGGGCCTAGGACCCGGTGATCATTCATTTTTTTCCTGTAATCTCGAGGTGTGTACAGGGCACAGCTCAGCCTCAGACCTTTCTGCTTTCAGTTTTGGTTAGTCAGAACCTCCATCTGGCGGTATTGGAGTATGAGTGTTTTCTGTGGCTTTTCTGCGGCTCCTTTTCAAAGTATTCAAAGCAGTTTAAAAATACATAATGTTCGGCGATCTGACCAAGAACTAATGTAAGTACTTATTTGGGGACTCTCTAAAAAAAAATCTATTAGATAGATTTGAAACTCTTTAACTCTTACAACGTCTTGGAAATAGATACTAAGATGAAAAAAAACACAACACAAAACGGTTCGAAAAACATAGGACTAGTTCTCCACAGTCATCCTGCTTTTAGTGGTGACAGTAATTGCAAATAGCACAGTTTGTGAAAACAGAAGAGCTGAAATTCTTTATTTAATATTAAACAGGAAACTGAAAGCAGTCTGCAGCAATGTGGTGGGTTTCCAGCAAACCTGCTGCTGGGTTTATCTGTGCTGAAAAGCCTAAATGAGACGTTTCCCCTTTTATTCTGTTAAGATGGTGAGTGTTCATGAAAATCTCAACCCAAACACAGCCACTGGAAGCAGGGTCTGTCTTCTAAGGTTTTCAAGCAACCCGTTTCCACTAGAACCTAAGGAAATTTGGAAGAGAATTGCAAACCTCTCCAAGGGTGGAAAATGCACTTTTGTTTCGCCTTTGTGCAGGGCTGTCACTCACCCAACATGTGCATATGAATATTCTTTCCGAAGACCTGGGCTTCATTTTAAGGTCAGCCTTCAATTTTGAGAGAATATAATTTGCTGCTATTTTTAGAGCATCATGATTGCTCGTAATAACTAATGGAAAAAACTCAACAGAGAAATAAATGTGTAACAGCTGTGTCTGCTTAAACTTGATTAAAGGCAGTAAAAAAAAGTAAACAGAAGAATGAATGTGACAATAGACGGAGGGAGAGGCCAGTATCCCGCATTGTGAAAAGTTTTACAGACATAACTCCCTCTCCTTTGGAGGCCGGCAGTGTCTGTGTTGAAAGTTTACTTTACTGTTTGTCTTGAGTGGGATCCGTGTTGTAGTGAATAATTTATAGGCAGCATGAATGAGCTCATTAGTCACCTTTTCAGACTTTAAATGAGTTTTGTGGTTGTCATTACTCGAGCCTTCTGTTCAGCCGCCGAGCAAAATGACAGTTTGGCAGTTGGCTGCCTTGTTGTGGGGCGGCCTGCTTCCCCCCTTCAGGTCTGCGTCGCTTCGGGGTCTCATTGAAACCTTCCCCTTCTATCCCTGGGCCAGCCCAGGGACTCTCACGTTTCAGATGCCTTTTGCACCCCAAGTTTAAATGAGTTTTTTGGGGCATTAAAAAAAAAGTCCTTCTGTTGCTTCTGCCAGACAGAGGGAAGGGGATGGAGTGAGCTTCCCCCCACCCCCCAGCAGCTGCTGTGCATTAGTCCTTTTGTGCTTGGTTTGATACTCAAGTTCTTCAATAGCGGTAAAGCTGAGGAGTCCCTGTTGAGTGGCCCAGCCAGGCTTTCACATGGTGGCGGGCGTTTCAGGCAAGGGGATGTCACTGGAGTTTGGAAGGAGAAGGCTGTGCTGGAGTAGATTTTCACTGTCACAGTCCCGAACACCCATGGGGTGTGGGGGTGTGTGGATGAAGAAAAGTATTCCAGCCAATCTGCCTGGCCGGAGTCCCGAGGCCAAAGGGAACCACGTTTTTCCTCCAGAGAGGTCAAGATGGTGTTTCCGGAGCCCAGCCAACTGGAGGGTCCACGTCATTGGGAAGGGCCATTGCTTCTTCCCCATCTCCACGTCTTCCCAGCCCAGATCATTAAGAGACAGCAAATGGTTGCAGCTGCCTCCTCACCGAGCCCTTGGAGGCTTGCCTGGGAGGCTGGTATGTGGGGAAGATGAGCCTGGCCATGCCGGTAGCAGGTGGGATTTCTTTGGAACGGATGTCACGTCCCTTTGAACCTGGCCCGGGCAGCCTCCTGAGAGCGCTGACGTCCACTCTCTGGGACTGGTTTCCATCCGGAAGTCCAGGACTCTGTGGCATGTCCACCTTGGCCCTCGGGTAGCCTCTGCTGGCACTCCCGGTGCATGGATGCTTGCCCGGGGAGTCTCAGCCAACTGCCTGGACCACCCCGTGCTGAGGTCTCTCTGACATTAGCGATGAGCAACAGGCACTCATGGCTGCTGTCACCAACGTGGGCAGTACCCCCTTCCAGGATCCATATTGTTAGACAGCTGGCCCAGCACCGTGTGAGGCGTGGAGGAGAGATGCTTGATATTCCTCTCCAGAAGAAATGCCAACTTAAAAAGGACGCCTGGTTGTTTAGGGGCCAAATCTTTGGAGCCAGTCAGAGTCCCATGTCTTTGAGTACAGAGATGTGAGGTGCCGTTAGGGGCACCCACAGAAAGACAGCCATCCATCTGGCCACTTCCTGCCCAGCCCCCACCCCTTAAGAGGTGGAACCACTCACATGCACTCATGGCTTCTGGTTTATGGGCGCATTTTGCTTGCCTCTGAATCACAGGATTAAAGGCACAAGCGATGCTATTTTGGGAAGGAGGAGGGGTTTCAAAACAGACCGTGCTGGTGAACTGTGCTACCCCAGTAAAAGAGAGTTCATGTTTGGCTGTCATAGTACATGGATTACGTTGCTCATCTTCACAAATGAATTTTGTACAGCAGGGAAGTGTGTTGGTAATAGTTTTATTCAATGTAATGTTTACCAGAGTTCACCAAAGTTGGAGCTTTTATTTGGTTTTGAAAAGACCATCTGAAAGAGAAGAATTGACTGTTTTCTTTCACATCTCTCTGAAAAAAGTAAAACGAGAGAAGTTATTTCTTGGCACCGTGAAGACTCTGGCAGACATAGTCCCTGAAACCCATGAGACTGTGGGACTTGGTGTACTTGCTGAAGAGAGGAAAAGAGTAAATGCTCTTGAAAACTTCAGAGGAGGAAAAAGTTGATGATGCTACTTTTCTTTCCCAAATCTGGTTACTAGTTTGAGAGAAGGATAAAAAAAGAGCATTTTTTTTTTTTTCTGTTAAAGTGATTGATGTTTTTGGTTACCACTAATTCCACATGCTATAAGCAGAAGTATAAGACAGGGTCTTTGCCTCTCAAGGCATTTACAGTTTGTTTGACACTCAGTAGCTAGCTGATTTATTTTTTTATTACAAGGGTATATCATACCATATTGATTATGACATGGAAGCTGAACTTTATTTTTTTGCAAGTAGTCCCTTTTCAGTTTTTTCTTTTTATTTGTATGCTTTTTCTTTTTTGCTTTTTAGAGCTGCATCCACGGCATATAGAGATTCCCAGGCTAGGGGTTCTAATCGGAGCTACAGCTGCCAGCCTATGCCACAGCCACATCAGATCCAAGCCTCATCTGCAGCCTACACCACAGCTCATGGCAACGCCAGATCCTGAACCCACTGAGCGAGGCCAGGGGTCCAACCCACGACCCTCATGGTTCCTAGTCAGATTTGTTTCCGCTGAGCCATGATAGGAACTCCTATTGGTATGCTTTCTTTTTTTTTTTTTTCATTTGTTAAAGTTTTATTGACTCATAGTTGATCTACAATGTTGTGATTCATTCACCTTTTAAAGTCCCTTTTTCCTTCCACTTCCTGGTCACATTTTTTCCTCTCTTGAACCCCCACTGTCCTGGCCTTCACATTCTTGACCCCTAAGAGTTTAAGACAGAACCAAATGCTCTGGATTAATCTGAAGCTTCGTTTGGTTCCTAACTGGAACATGGCTCCAAACTCTGGAGCCAGACTGTGTGGGTTCAAATCCTAGCCCCATCACTCGCCAGCTGTGTGACCGTGGGCAGGTGGTCAAACCTCTCTGTGCCTCAGGTTCCTCATTTATAAGAGGGGCATAATAATAGTCCCTAGTCCACATGGTTAATGGGAAGCCGAAAGAGTGAATATTTGCAAAGTCTTAGCACACTCCCTGGCACTAAGTTGATGATTAAATCCAGTTGATCTTCATTATTCGTGGATTCCATATTTGCAAATACTCATGCTTGCTAAAATGTATTTGTAGTCACAAGTCAATACTTGTGGGGCTTTCATGGTCATTTGTGGACATGGGCAGAGTGGCAATACAGTTGAATAAGCCGACACACACATTCCCAGCTGAGATGGAACAAAGCCACTCTCTTTTTGTTTCAGTTCTCATACTGTAAACAAGTATCCTTTTTGCTATTTAGTGTCCCATTTTGTTGTGCTTTTGGTTGGTGAGTTTGCTGTTTGAAATGGTACCCAATCACAGGGCCAAAGTGTTGTCATGTGTTCTGAAGTGCACGAAGGCTGTGATTGCTGTGGGGAGAAAAGACAAGCTTTCTTGTGTTTCCTAAGCTTCATGGAGGCCTGAGTTAGAGTGCTGGTGGCTCCGAGTTCAATGTTAATCAATCAACAGTATACAGGAAATAAGGCATCTTTATTTATTTCTTTATCCTATGGGTGAATCTTTTTTTTCTTTTCTTTTCATGTTTTAAAGTTTTACCGAAGTACAGTTGATTTACAGTGCTGTGACAGTTTCTGCCGTGCAACAAAGTGACTCAGTTATACACATACACACACCCATTCTTTTTCGGCTTCTTTGCCCACAGAGAGGATCACAGAATTTGGGGTGGAGTTCCTTGGGTTATACAGCAGGTCCTTGTTGGCTACAGAAAGTATCCTTGAGTGGAAAGAGAGTTGATCAGTTAACATATTGAGCAGTTAATGAGAAATGTTTCCCGTGGCTTGCAGGAGCCTAAGCCTCTGTTTTCTCTGGGAGCAGGAGTTCAGTGTTTGCTCCGTCAGTGTTTGCGGAGGCTTTAAAGAACACAACCACGGTGAACAGTGGGGACTGACTGTAGACGAAGGGAATCCAGGAGCTCCGAGGGGTAGCCGCCTTTAGACCAGCTTCTAAACTACAGGAGGATCCCTGGCAGGACAGGAGAAGTAATTCTGGCCAGGCAGCATGCCTCAGCTGGGCACAGATTTTCTAAAGAATTAAAAAAAAAAAAAAAAAAAAAGATGTGGTCTCTTACAGGCATACATTGTTACAGAGGATCCATCTGGAAACTGAGAGTAAATGTGCCCCCACATTCTTAATTCAAAGAGTATTTCCCCTCATTGTGGAACTTACATAAGAGGTGGCAGAAAATGTTTGATACTCACAACCAATAAAAGGAAAGCTTTCCCTCCATCAGACAACAGACCTCATTACTTGGGGTATAATGTTTGTTATACTTAGCAATTCTTTGGTTTGCTCGGAGCGCCAGCCTTCTCAGAAAGGGATCATTTCATCCCTTCTGATTGAAAAGATCACAGAATGCCTCGATTTGGTGAAAAGCTTGGCCAACATCTCTCTTTTCCCCCAAACTCTCACTTTGTGAAATGTGTGCAAATTGCTTCGCACATGAAGTACACGAGAGGTGAAAGGGACTCAGAAAAGGGGACGCTTAATCGCAAACGAGGGAAAAATGCATAGAGAAGGGAACGGAGGGAACCTGGGGGACTGTGGCCCATATAATTTAATAACATGCCTCTAGCCTCTTATTTTGGCACTTTCCAAGTTCCCACAACTTTAAACAACGTCTCAACAAACAGGGTCCTAAAACCATTGCTGCATCTTTCAGGGCCCTCGCTCAGTACTATCTTCTGTGTGTGTGTGTGGCAGACACTGGGGTAACTGCTTGTCTACGCTGCTGACTACAACAGGCATAAATCCGAGTTTCATGGAGCTTATTATCCCATGGGGTTAGGCAGTCTGGTGGGGCAGTTTCTTGTCTTGTTATGGCATCTCCTTAGGATAAATTCCTAGAAGCTGAGAAATTGAGTCAATGGCCATGCTCACGGAAGTTCCTCAGACTGCACAGTTGTACCAAGTCACATCCATACCAATACTGGCATGAGTATTCTTTTTTTTTTTTCCGTCTTTTAGGGCCGCACCTGCGGCATATGGAGGGGCCCAGGCTCCGGGTCTGAGCTACCGCTGCTGGCCACAGCCACAGCCACAGCCACGCCAGATCCCAGCTGTGTCTGCAACCTACACCACAGCTCACGGCAATGCCGGATCCTTAACCACTGAGCGAGGCCAGGGATCGAACCTGCATCCTCATGGATGCTAGCTGGGTTCGTTAACCACTGAGCCATCATGGGAACTCTGGCATTAAGTCTGTGCCAGTCGGACAGATATCACACACAATTGGTTGAACTGGCATTTCTGTGATTTTTTTTTTTTTTTTTTTGCTGAGGTGGAGCATCTTTTCATGGGGATATTGCCATTTTTGTTTCTCTTTTTGTGAAACTGACCCATTTTTTCATTAGCGTGCTAATTTTCTCATTGAGTTCTAAGTTATAGATGTAAAATATTAACCCTTTCTTCTATGCATGACAAATACTTATTCATTTTTGTCTTTGAACTTGACTTAATTTAAGTTATTCTGCAGTCAGATACATCAATATTTTCCTTTTGGTTTCTTAAAGTAGCTCTAGGTGCAAGGGCACTGGTATATGTTTTACAAATTTTCATTCATTTATTCTTTATCACAACCCTATGTAGTGATCTTGCTTGTATCCTCTTTCTTAACACCCCCCCCCCCCCGCCCAGTCCCTGCCTTTTCCCCTTTTTTGGCCACCCTGAGGCATATGGGGTTCCTGGGCCAGAGATCAGATACAAGCCACAATTGCAACCCACTGTGCCAGGCCAAGGACTGAACCTGCGTCCCAGGGCTCCCAGGAGGCCGCCGATCTGTTGTGCCACAGCAGGAACTATTCCCCCCCACCCCCCACCCCGCTTTAAGATGAGAAAACTAGGTAGAGAGAAAGAAGTTACATACCTTGAGTAAGTTTACCCAGCTAGTAGATGATGAAGTGAGGTTTTGGACCTACTCCTAGGGTCCCATGCTGGCCACGAAGCTGCATCATCTCTGGGCTTGGTATTAGACTCTCTCTATGTGTATTCACTTGTGGTTACTTCATAGATCCTCACTGGGTCTCCTGCATCCTTGGGGGCAAGTCCCAGTTCCTTCCCAGTGCCCTCCAGACAGTACTGGGCATAGTGTAGATGGATGCTTAATAAGTACTTGCTGACTAAATGAACTAAGTCTGGATTCTGGACCATCAGCTCACACTTGTGTTTCTGCTCAAAGAGGAGTTGACAGGTTCTGTACTTTCCATTTTGCCTCCAGCAGGTGACTTGCTAAGCTTGGGTTTGGCTTGGGTACCTGAGCTAATGAACTTCCCTCCACTGATTCAGCTGTACCCTCCCTTACTCCACACAGCCCTCTTTCCCTCGTGGATTAAGCCTCCTGGCTCTAATCCCTGTTGCAGAAATTCTAGTTAGCCTTTTCCCAGGTTCCACCCTTCAGAACCTGTCTTATAAACACCAAGAAGGCACAAGAGGAAAACCCCAAGAGGGGATGCCTGGAAAGCCCAAAGGATGCAGGACCAAGCCTTGAAACGCACTGAAAGATGGAAGGTCTTCTAGCTGTGGTCCTGGGTCTCTTTTCCTTTTACACAGGAGGAAAGGAAATGAGCAACTATTTTACTCTTACAAACAGCATTCGCACATGTTATCTCAAAGAGACATAGTCAACCCACGATTAAAAAGTTATCTTTGACCTTTTTATCTTCTCACATTCAATCATTTGATAGATCATCTTGGTTCTTCCTTTGAAGCCTCTTGTGCATTCATTTTTTTTTTTTTTTTTCCCCAGTCTCACTGACTTTTCTCTAATTCAGTGGGTCCCAAAGTGTGGTCCCTGGAACAACAACAGCTGCATCCATGGGGTGGGGACTTGTTAGAGATGCAAATTCTCAGGCCCTGGCCCAAACCTACTCAATCAGAAACTCTGGGGGTGGAGGCCAGCAAGCTGAGTTCACATAAGCCCTACAGGTCATTCTGATGCACCTTCGAGTTTGAGAATCACTGCGCTGGTGGAAACCCACTTTATCATGAGAACATTATACATGTGTTGGGTGCTCATTGTAGAAAATTTGGAAAATATACACAAGTATGAAAAATGCAGGGAGAAAATTACCCCATAACTCTGCCACTCAGGGGGAAACACTATTTGAATATTTTGATCTTTTTTTTCTTACTAAAAAACACATTAAAATCATCTTTGTTTCTTTTTATACGGATGACTGCAATGCTTTCTGAATGGTTTGGTCTGCAAATGGTTTTCCATTTCCTTCAGTCCCAAAATTCATCTTGGATCCCTGAGTCCATTCTTCTTCTTTTTAAAAATTGAGATATATTTGACATATAACACTGTGTAAGTTTCAGGTGTATAGCATATCAATGTAATATGTTTATACTGAAGTATGATGGCTACTCTAGCATTAGCTAATAATTCTATTGTGCCACATAATTATCATTTCTTCTAGTGTTGAGAATAACTAAGATCTAGTCACTTAGCAAGTTACATGGTTATAATAGTTTTTTTAATAATTTCCTTTTTTTTTTTGGCTGCACCCGTGGCATATGGAATTTCCTAGGCCAGGGATTGAATCCTAGCTGCAGTGGTGACCTATGCTACGGTTGTGGTAATGCCAGATCCTTAACCCACTGCACCACAGCAGGAACTCCTATAATACAGTTTCGTTGTCTATAATCACTTACTGTGTATTAGGGCTCTAGGACTGATTTATCTACTAGATGCAAGCCATTCTTTTTTCAGCCTATAGAAATGTGATAGAGCAACCTGTGGATTCAGAAGTATTCAATGAGTTCCTCTTGTCCTCTGATTACTGCACATAAACTGCTCACCTTAGCACAGAGGGAGTTTTATGATATGGGAATCCTCTCTGATGCACTGATATATGTGCTCCATAAGGAACAAAAACTTTGTCTCTCTGGCACCTAACAATGCCAGGTACTTGGTGGGCATTCAGTATATTTGTTCAGAATGCATCTTCTAATACGGTCAAGTCTTATTTGAAAACTGTATATGTGCCCTTCATGTCTCCCATCTGGGAACACTTGTGCTGTGGTGCTTTCTCAAAATGCACATGCCCAGGACCCCTCCTAGGAGATTCGGATCTATTAGGTGTGGCTTCCTTGGGTATATCCCCAGTTGAGAAGCTCAGGTCTAGAATGCCCCTTCCCCATTTCTACTGGCCAAACATGGACTTGTGTTTATTAGATATTCTTCCAAAATCACCTCCCCTCCCTTCCCCAGTCCAGTTGTACCAGATGGTTCCACCATGCCCCCTGCCTCCGCTGTGAGGAGGGGATGGGGAGAAGGAAGAGTTACCTGAATCAGGCCGAGCCAATCAGATGATTTCCCCAAGAATCGGAAGTCTGTGGTGGAAGGCGAGGCAGTCTGAAGGTGGTGGCTGCTGGCCATCAGAAGGTCCTTTGCACTTGGTGCTGGCAGCCACGGGTGGTCACATGTGAGCAGAAGCAGCCAACCTTCAGATACACAGAGGGAAGGAGGAAAGATATTGTGTGGGCTCAAAGGGAAGGAGAGGGATGCAGAGGAAAACTGCCTAATGATGCCCCAGTTCCACGCAACCCAGCTGTGCTACCTGTGCCAGGCTGCCTCGAGTTCCCTCGTGGGTGAAAAGGCCACTCTAAACTTTCAGCTGAGGTCTGGAATCCCCCGTTTCAGACAGACTGGCAGGCACGTGTACCCCATTCTCCACATCAGGCAGGGCTGGTCCACCATTTCCTCTTCAGGTTGATGATAGCTCCTTACATCTCTTGCTGCATTGCTAACGAGAGAGAAATTAAGAAATATGACTCAGAATGGAAGAACCCAAAAGCCATAGAGGGCAAGAGAGGTGAGCTCATGAAAGGCAGGCTTATCTCACTGCACTCTGCCCTCCACTAAGGGCTCCTCCTGGCCCAAAGCTTGCCATATCTTTAAGATTTTGTTCACCTAGGATGGCTGGTTCAGACACTGGAGGCTAAGCTTGCACGAGAGCTTTAAAAATGACATAATCGTTATGCAGTAACCATGCATCTGTCCTTCTGAGCTCTGAGGAAGGACAGAGGCGCAAGTACCTGTCATCTCTACTTAGCATAGAGATTTCTAGCCACAGTGTGAGTGTGGCTGGGATGAGGTGGTTTGGGACCTGTTGATGGAAGGGGAGGACGGAAGAGGACACTTTCTTCCTCTCCACGCCAGCAAGGGGCTAGAGCAAAGGTCTCCGGCCTTGGTTCCTTGGATGAGAGATTCCCCAGCCTCGACGGGTAGGCCTGATGGAGTCATCTCTGCTGGACGGAGCCCCTGTCCTGGCTTTGTTACCAGCCCTGACTTTCAGAATCTCAAGCTCAAGACTTGAGAAATATCTAGTTTGTCTCTCTTGCCTCACACTTTCTGCTTAGTGACTTGGGGTAGGTCTGGTCAAGTGCTCAGTCATTAAAGGGGTGGGGCTGGGTGACCTCCGGCTGCCCCTGGGCCTTCACCTCTGAATCATCTCCTGGGGGGCGGGGGGGTGGGGAGGGTGGGATTGGCCTTTGCAGGTAAGTAGTTACACCTGCACTGAGTGTCCTGCGGAAAACTTGCCACCCACCATCATCTTGGAGCCTCCTTAAGGGGAATGAGTCTCAGATTGATTCGGGTTTCCTTATTTTTAGCAATTAAACATTTTCAGAAGCCCTGTGGCATTTTCTTCCCCTCTGGCTAGGTGACAAGGTACTGCAAGCTGGAGGGGTTTCTGAGAGAGCTCACTCCCGGCCCTCTCATTAGTTTTTCTGCAGTTTTCAGAGAGCCCAAAAGGGCCAGTGCTCTTGGGGGGGGGGGGGACGGTGGGCAGAATGACCTGGGCTGCCTTCTGTAGAGGAACTTATCGACTTGCTTACCTGGGGCTGGTGTGCAATCATATTTTTATTTGTGTCACCACCAGGGTGTCCTGTTGGGCTCGCTTTTCATCCTCTCCAAAAGCAGCTGCCTGGTGTGGCTGCAGCAGCGGGTGGCCCATCTTTGGAGGTGTCGCTGACTTGGGAGTGGTGGCCCTGCGAGTTGGCGGCGGGGTTCTGGAGAGCTCTAAATGTGAAGGACATGAGGCTTGTTTTCGCTGGAGGCTTAGAAGTGGGCCAGGGCGTTCGCACAACCCACTGGAGGCTCCACGGTTTGGCCTCCAGGACGGGCCTCTTGCTCTGTAATCTGTAATGGCCACCCTCCCTCGCTCGGCAGACACGCGCCTGCAGACTGACTCCACCTGGGCGGGAGGCAGCGGTGCCTTTGTGCCTTTCCTCCCTGGGCACGAGGTGGCAGCTGGAGGAGGGCTGGGGACGGCCCCGGGAGTCCCGCCAGGACGCCGTAGTTGGGGAGAAGTGGAATCTCTTCTCCCCCTCGCAAGCCTCGCCGGCATCGTAATTCTTTTTATTTTTACTTTCGAGCCATGTAAGGCGTGCGGATGGGGTAGGAGCGTTTGGGCGACACGTTGCCAGCGGCGCAGCGCCCGCCGGCCCGCGTGGCCAGGGCCCGGGAAAGGGACAGGCCGCGCACCGCCCGCCCCACCAGACCCGCCACCCACAGTCGCGGCTGCCCCGGGTCGCGGAGCCCCAGCCGGCCACCCCCGCCCCGCGGGGCCACGGGGTGCGAGTGCGCGCGGCCCAGCCCGGCCTGGGCTCCGGCTGCGCCTCGGAAGCGCCCGGATGCGAGGCGCGGGGCCGATTGTGGTGCTGGGGGCGCGGGCAGGGGCTGCCCCGGCGGGTCCGCGCCCCAGGCCGCCGGCGGCCCGGCCCACGTTTTCCCTCTCTCCGGCTCCCTCCGCCCCGTCTCTCCCCTCCCCTCCCCACGGCTCCCCTCCCTCCCCGCGCTTCCCCTCCTCCTGCCTGGTCATGTGTCGCCTTTTTTTGTTTGCAGTGGAAACAATTTCTCGCCGCTCGGCGCGCCCCGGCCCGACGCGCCGCGGCGGAGGCGAGCGGGAGGCGGGACGGGGCGGGGAGAGCGGCGGGGCCGGCGGGAGGACGCGCGGCGCGCCCGGCGGACGCCGCAGGTCCCATGCCGCGCCGCGACCCCCGCGCCCCTGCCGCCCGCGCCCGCGGCCGCCCCCCGCCGCCTGCCGCCCCGGGCTCGCCGCGCCGCGCCCGCGCGTCCTTAGCCGGGCCACCAAGCGATGCCCGCTGGGCGCCTGCGAAAGTTTGTCGGCTTCCGCTGAAGGGCAGCGGCGCCCCCGCGCCCCCGCGCCCGGCTCCGGCCAGGTGAGTTTGCTTCCCGCTCCCGCTCGTGCCCGAGCGGGTCTGAGGTGACTCGGGGCGGGGGCGCTTGCCGAGGCCGTCCTGGAGGCGACCTCGCCGCTCTCGGCAGACCAGGGACTCCGCAGTTCTTGGGTCTGTGTGTGTGTGTGTGGGGGGTGGTTGGGGTGGGGGGCCTGGCCGATCGAGGAGACCGGAGCCCCCGAACGGGAAGTTGCCCGGTCCGAAGAGTTTCCTGCCCCGACGTGCGGGCTCTTCCCCTGTGTCTTGATTTCTGAAAAAACGCCCGAAAGGAATAGAGTTGGTATTGTCCGCGGAGCACAGGATCGCCGCTGTTCCGGGATGGGGCAGGGGGTGCTGATCAAGGGGAGACCCCAAGATGAGAGACAGGCTCCTAACAAAGATCCGCCCCCCCCTTCCCAAACTGTGCAGGCTTGCACTGGCAGGGAGCGTCTCCCGAGACTCTCGAGGCCAGACTCCTCCTCACCCCGGCCCTCTTTGAAACCCTCCTTGGGCCCTGGAGAAGTTGGGGGACGGCGGGCTTTTATTGATGTGTTTTTAAGGCTCGCTGCGGTGCGGCCAATAAAAGGTTTATGACATCTGACCGGCAGTGAAGGTATGCGAGCTCCCAATTGCCCTGTATACGGGGAGAAGAGCAGTTTCCCCCGTCGCCTGGCAACGCCGCTGATTGACGGGAGACACAGCCAATCGTCGCTCCCGAAGGTCCCCTTGAAATGATTTTGACAAGTACTGTAGACTGGAGTGGAGCGCGTGCGTGCGTGCGTGCGCGCGCGCAGAGGGGGGGGTCACTCCCCCCAACCCACCCCCCTGCAAAAAGCTCGCGGCTGCCCTGCTCCGCCTGGGGAGGATTTCTCAACTTTTTTAAAGTTCACATTGAACATCTGTTCAGAGCTGGGCCAGTAATGTCTTTGTCAGTTATTTGGAGCCTTTCTGGTAGGGGGCAAGAAACCAGCTTGTTTTCTTGTTATATTTTCTCCGTTAAAAAGGAAAAAGGATGAAACACAGCAAGTCCAAAAAAAACAAGAGGAGGGTGTGTGCGAAGGGGAATGTAACCAATAGCAAACCGAAAAGTTGTAAGGAGGTCACTAGTGAATAACTATTTGCGTGTCTGGTGGAGCAACCTTATTGACAGCAGGTTAAAAATGTTTGCTTAACTGCAGACTCACATGATCCGGATTTCAACCCTCTCGCTCCCCGAAATAGGAGGAAAAAAAGATTTGGTGAAATTTGTAGTTAGAGTGTAATAATGGAAAACTCAGCTGTGGTTTCTGGGAACTGTTTTTTTTTTGTTTTGTTTTTTTTTTAATGGAACTGTAGTGATCAGCAGCTCTTGATAGATACTGTTGCTGTAAAATTTGAAATTTATAGGGATGCAGTTAACAGTCGGAAAGCATGGGGGGGGTGCACAGAAACACAAAGCAGACAGATGATCCAAGGGTGCTGAAGCCCTGTAACCCTCTTTTCTTGACAGTGCCGTTTTTCCAATAAAACCATATTGCTGGCAATGTTTGTTTAAAACAAAAGAGAACATGGAGAATAGCGTGTTAGTTCCTTTGGGAAGCTACTGACAAATAAGCAAATTAAAAAGAAAGAGAGCAGCATGTTGTCATAGCAACAGTGCAATTAAATTACTTTACTGTCAGCCATGATATAATTTTCCTGTTTGGAAGCTCAGGAGACATAAAACTTTCATCTAGAGCTAAAGTTGACTTGAGCGGCTGGGTCATTGTTCTCTCGTGTACTCGACTGTGTGGATATTACTGGTTTTCAGAAAATTTGGTTATTTGATAGGATCCGTGGAAACTGAGAGACACAAGCCTAATTTTGATTTGTTCATTAAAAAAGGGAAAAGCAGTAACGGGCTGGTCTCTGTCTTACCCCTAAATCTAAGATACTAGGTTATCCCTTAAAATGTGTTCAGTGCCGTTCGGGTTAGTTTCCTCATTTGATGGAAAATTATTTCCTGTGGCTGAATCTGATGCGTCTGGATTGCTCGGCCTCTGCGAGACTTTGGTGCCCCTGGAAGTTTTCTCCCCTTAGAGCTGGGCATCTCACAGCAGGTCCAGAGAGCTCCCCCTCTGGCTTTCTGTCTGCAGGTTCTGTCTGTCCACCTTTTGGGGGAGGGAGGGTGCTACCATCTGAGGCACCTTTGGCAGGCCGTTTAGTGTCCCACATCATGCTTTCTGGACTCATTCTAGAGCTTCCCCAGCTGAAGCGACAGTTTATTTTAGGCGTGGTGTCAGTGAACAGTTCAAGCCTTAGAATGATCACATCTTTGCTTTTGATGCGTTCATTCTTTTTTTTTCTAGATAGACTTCTTGGTCTTCTTAGGGGTGAGGTAGGGGATAAAACAGACTGGGTTTTTAAGTCAAGCACATAGTTTGAGCACGGCAGAGAGGGGGAGGCCTCTTTCCTTATCTTACTGTTCTTTCTGTCTCACATGGAGCGCGTGAGGGTTGAACGTGCTTTGTATCTGTCGGGGTCACGCTGTTTGTGGACTCGTCACCTCCCCTTTTTCTTTTCTCATCAGATTTTTGACTCCCTGTTCGAGGTCATTGATAACAGTGGGGGAGGGGTAGAATAGAATGCTTTTGCAATTTTTGCTGGCTTTGCCTTCCTTCCCTAAGCTCTCTGTTGCTCTTGACCTTCACCCATGGTAATTTCAGTTGATGGTTCATCTTCACATTCCCATTGCCTGAAGGTTCTCACCTTTTCCTTCAGGGTATAGTGTCCCAGCGAAATGAAACGTACTTCTTCCTCCAGTGTGAATCCACAGAATTCTTGGCATCGCTTGTAAGGCTTGCCAAATGTCATCGTCGCTGCAGAGTTTTGGATCATGACTTGTGGCGAGAGAAAGAAAAATAATCCCATAAAACGCTGCCAAATTGATGCTCACTGTGGCCACAGGTTTAATTCCCAGGCGGTCGTGATGGTCTTTGTATGGAAACAGTTGAGCTTAATCTGAAACAACTGGCCTTAAACCTCCAGGTGTATTCTGTTTTTCTTTTTGAGACCCGTCAACCCAAAGTGCCCTGGGTTGTGATTGTGCTTGTTTTGCGGTGTCCATCGTGAGGCTCGAAAGGATTTTATCTGTGCGACATATTCACATATCATAGGTAAACTGAGGCAGCAAGGAAGAACTGATTTGCCCAGGGCTGCAGGGAGAGCATCCTCATAGCTCAGGAAGAAGGCGTTGTGCCATTTCACTTTTTTTTTTTTTTTACGATGCTCATGTACCTTAGAGGTGCTGGCATCATTTCCACTCTTGAACTTAATGGGTAAGGGGTCCCTGTGCTGTGTGCATGGTGGGCCTGTTACTGTTGCTGATCGGGCATCTCCGTGTGGCAGAAGTGGGAGCCTGCATGGCAGGGGGTCTACGGGGGTGGCAGGGGTGGAAGGGGCCATAATCATGAGGGAGGGCCCAGCTGCCTCTCTTGTTTTGGGTTTCACCGCCTCATCTTTCCTCTGTCCTCTGTTTCCCAGGAGCCTTCACGTAAATGGGTCCAGTCATGCCTCCCAGTAAGAAGCCAGAAAGCTCAGGAATTAGCGTCTCGAGTGGGCTGAGTCAGTGTTACCGGGGCAGCAGCTTCTCCAAGGCCCTGCAGGAAGACGATGACCTCGATTTTTCTCTGCCTGACATCCGATTAGAGGAGGGGGCCATGGAAGATGAAGAGCTGACCAACCTGAACTGGCTGCACGAGAGCAAGAACTTGCTAAAGAGCTTTGGGGACTCCGTCCTGAGGAGCGTCAGCCCCGTCCAGGACCTGGACGACGACACGCCCCCGTCCCCCGCCCACTCTGACATGCCCTACGATGCCAGGCAGAACCCCAACTGCAAGCCCCCCTACTCCTTCAGCTGCCTCATATTTATGGCCATCGAGGACTCTCCAACCAAGCGCCTGCCAGTGAAGGATATCTACAACTGGATCTTGGAACATTTTCCGTATTTTGCGAACGCACCTACTGGGTGGAAAAACTCAGTGAGACATAATTTGTCATTGAACAAGTGTTTTAAGAAAGTGGACAAAGAGAGGAGTCAGGTAAGCCTCTGGGTCTGGGAGCCACGTGTTCCTTTTCTCCATTTATACAACACATTCAGGACTGTGAACTCGCCGTGCGGACGTGGCAGCAATCAACAGATAGTTCTGACTCATTTCATTCATGGAGATAGTTGTCAGGGACTTCCTGTGTTTGGTGTTGGTCAAGCTGGGCTGAGGGTTTCCCACTAGGGTGTCTGAACTTTGTCACAAAACAGCGGTTTACAGACTTGATTGGTCCCTGTAGCATCCTTCAGTGGGGGTGGGTCCCTTTGGTTTTAGAGACCAAACAGGTCTGTATTCTAAGGGCAGCCATGCACCATGAGGTGTGTGTATATATCTGTTTGAGGGCAATTTCCAAGGGCTGGAGGGAAATGGCATTTATTTTCTTTCTGAATATTAACTTGGAGAAAGGCAACTGGCCCAGGATTCTGGAATAAATGGACAGTTGTGGCCATGGCGGGAGGGGGGGTGACGAGTATCCTTATGTACTCCGAGGCCAAAGACGTGAATTATCCAGGTGCCCCTCTTGAAACTGGGGATCTACAAAGGGGATGGCGACTTTGAAACTCCCTGAGTATGGAAAGGGGGCTGAGGGGCAAGGTTTCCATTTGAGACTGACTTTTAAAATGTTGAATTTTAAGCTTTGAAGCCTTTAAAGCTTGGTTCGCCAAAAGAAGGCAGTTTTAGCGATTGCTCTTTCTTGTAAGAAATAGAGTAGGTGCGGTAGAGATAAGATTGGTTGGTAGAACTAGAAATCAAAATTGTGACCTAGCTTGGCATTTGGAAAATAAGTCGCAGCCCCAGTTAAAATAAGCTGCCGGGGTGAAGCCCTGTTTCTCCTGCGGCCACTGAACACGCTTGTCTGTAGATGCTGTTCCCCTGGCGTTTATGTTGAAGATGGGGGCGGGCGAAGATGGGGGTGGGTGTGTGGGGTCTGCGGAGGGTGTTGCCCGGGAAGAGGAAAGCTGTGGATGCTTAGGAGCTTTGCCGCTGCTCTCTGGTGCAGGTGGTGTGTGGATACGGTGCACACGCCTAAGTGCTCGTCCCAGGTCCTGATGTCTCTATAGCTGTGATGGCTGGGTGCTGCTCTCGTCCCCAGGTGTCTGTCACTCGCCCCCCTCCCCTCCACGGTCTCTGGTGGGCATCCAGAGACCGGCCCCTGGACTTGCTGAGTGTTTACAGATCATTCCTTGAAGTTCAAGAAAATTGCTGCTCCCCTATAAAGAACCAAGTCTGGGGTATTAAAAAGCTTCCATCTAGGTGGGTCCTCAAGAGGGAGAAAGTCTTGGGAAGCAGTTCCAAGGTTAGAGCTTTCAGGTCCGCCAGGGCCCCATGTCACCGATACAGCAGCGACTGGGGCTTTTAGGTCCACGGGAAACGATTCTGCAAGTTGCCGCACGCCTATGTCTGCATATTTGCCATAGGCTGGGACACATAAAAGTAATTTAGCAGATGCACGCTCTGCAATGTTGAACAAGGCCAGCTCCAAAGTGTGCAGAGACTCGGGAAGATTATTCCTCAGCCTGGGGTTGACAAGAGGGTGTTGGATGGCACCGTGGCAGGAGCAAGCACCATTTCCCCCTTGCGCCCCATCCTCCACCCTCCTCCCACTCTGGGAGTCGTGTTTTCCTAGGGTGACGGTTGTCACCCTGTAGATAGCGCCTGTCGAAAGGGCATGGTTTTAAGGGCTTGAGATTGGTAATCTTATGAAATGTTGAATTCTGCCTTCCTGGCCGCACCGACCTGTAATGACACGTTTCTGATCAAATGCCAGTCAGTTGGGTGGCGGGGAGTCTGGTCCTGTGTGTGTGTTGATGCTGTGAGAGCACAGCAGCGTGTGTGAATTTCCCTGCTTTTCCTCCGGTTACCTGGGGTCTAGCTGATGGCTGATCTGACAGGACCAGACTCCCAGGTACCCTCAGGCACTGGTCCTGGCCCATTCATTTGGGGTTTTCTGCCCTGGCCCGCTAACTGAGGGAAAGGCGTTCCTTCCACATGCTGCCCAGTGAAATTCCCTTGGGCTCACAGGTAAACTTGTTTTTTTTCCCAGGGGGTTTTATGAGGCTGTCGCTTTCCTACACCAAGGTTCCGCTGTGACGCAGTGACTAAATGTGCCAGAATGTTGGTGAGGAAGATGGTAGGGCATGGGGGACCGTGGAAGCCTTGCCAGCTGTGTACAGAGTTAGCCGTCCCACTTTTCATTTGCTTTTGACAAGTGTAGGGCACAGTTTTAAACTTGGCATAACCCCCAAGAGACCGCTGCATCCTGTGTGATCCCTGTCCCTGGGGAGGTGAGACATGTCCCCTGCTGGACAGCTGCTTGGCCGGGGTGCTGGAGAGGGAACAGACTGGACTGCATCAGAACCCCCTGTGGCACCATCACCCCTTCTTGGCCCCTCCCTGGAGACTCTGTCTCTGTAGGTTTGAGGCGGGTTGAGGAACATTGGAGTTCTGATAGTTCCATAGGTATTTCTGATTTGCAGCCAGATTTGGGAATCCTTGAACTTGATGCTCTTTTGGGTTCTTTCCAGTGCTGAGATTTCATCAAGAACAAATTCTCATGAATGAGTAAGTTAGGTGGAAATAAAGGTTTGTTTTGTTTTTTTTTTTCCCATTTTTACCTCTAGTAGGACTCGATAGTTTTTTTTTTTAATTTCCCATCATGGAAAATTCCAAACATATACAGTAGAGAGAATAGTATAGTGATTTTACTATCACTACCATTGCTCGTTCCACATTCAGTAGTTAACAAGGGCTGGCCTCCCTTACTTCATTCTTTTTTTTTTTTTTTTTTTTTGTCTTTTAGGACTGTACCCATGGCATATGGAGGTTCCCAGGCTTAGGGGTCAAATCGGAGCTGTTGCCTCCGGCCTATACCAGAACCACAGCAATGCAGGATCTGAGCCGTGTCTGCGACCTACACCAGAGCTCACGGCAATGCCAGATCCGTAACCCACTGAGCGAAGCCAGGGATCGAACCCGCGTCCTCATGGATGCTAGTCGGGTGCGTTAACCACTGAGCCACGACGGGAACTCCACTTCGTTCCTTTTTTGTTTCACCGTTGCTTCCGTATTTTGAAGCACATCCTAGCCCTCCTGTCATATTAACCCACCATGTCTTTAGTGTGCCCGAGTCAGAACAGGTTCCCCAACTGCAATACCAAGGTCACTCCAGCAGAGGGACCAGGTCTTTGGTATCACCTGATGCCAGATCTGTGTTCAGATACCCCTGGTGGTTTACAAAATGTTTGTTTGAATGAGGACCCAAACTTGGCGTCCATGGGGCGTTTGGCTTTGTTTCTTCAGCCCCTTTCTATCCCCAGCAGACCGACTCTCCCGCCCAGTGCCCCTCCTTGCCAAAGAGACTCCTCCACACAGTCCGACTGCTTCCCTGGGATTTCATTTAGCTTGTTCCTCGATCCCCTGCTACATATGTTCCGTGAAGTGCAAGTGAGAGCTAAAGGTTGGATCGTATTCTGCCTCGTTCTCCCCAGGACTCTTGAACACACGTCCTGTGCCGGCTCACCCCCAGGAAGGCTGGGTGACCCGCTGCAGAGCTTGAGCTGTGGGATCATGTAGGGTCGGCTGCTCCCTGCTCTGCACAGGCCCCATCAGCCTTCATCTTGTGGTTCCAACTATGGCTGAGCTTTGCCCGAATCCATGAAGATAGAGGTCCCACGTCTTGAGATTTAGGTGTATGTTTCCTAAATACAGATCTTAGTTGGGGCTATAAGATGAGCGTGGACTAATCTCCCTGAGTATTTGCAAACGAGAGGTACAGGTTTGTTGGGTTTTTTAATGCACACTGGAGTATAATGATTTAGGCATGTGTGTTGCTGTTTCCATGCTTTTTCTTGGCTTTCTCTCTTGCCACTTGAACAGAAAAAACTTGGTCATAAGAGGGCTTATAAAGGAAACGCTGTGCAGAAGCACGTTTCTTATATCCAGGGATGGATGCTTTCCGTACAGTTGTAGCTTATCCACATAAGCGACGTCTCTCTGTTGAAAGAGAACTGGGTCTAGTTTTGATGCTGGGGGCGCCTGGCTGTGTTGGGGCTCCGTTGTCTCAGCTATAGACGCTGGAGTTGATTGTCACTTGGGACTTCTCACCTTGAGGTCTTTGAATGTCAGAGGCTCTGCAGATAGCCTGAAATTCTTTGACAACATGTCATATGACTATGCATTTTCCTAGCCCATCCCAAGATTGTGTCTGATCAGCTTTTAGAATCTTCATGGGACCTCTGGCCTGGGAAAGGTGAAGGACCACTGGTATTTGATAATAACAGTGGTGGACTTACCACGTGTTCTTTCCTAATATCCCCTTTCTTCCTCACTACACCTCTGTGAGGTAGGTCCTAGTTTCCTTCTTAAAATAGATGATGAGTTAAGCTCAGCATTGCAACTTTTTTTTTTTCTTTTTAGGACCGCACCCAGGCGTATGGAAGTTCCCGGCTTACACCACAGCCACAGCAACATGGGATCTGAGCTTTGTCTGCGACCTGCATCACAGCTCATGGGAACGCCAGAGCCTTAACCACTGAGCGAGGTCAGGGATTGAAACCATATCCTCGTGGATACTAGTCGGGTTCATTATCACTGAGACACAGTGGGAACTCCTCATTAAGCAACTTGCTGGAGGTCACAGACCAAGTAAGTAGCAGATCAGGAATTCACCCATATTCCCTGCAGTTCCGGAGGGCAAGTGCTTAAATGAACCCTGGCGCTTGTCTACACTTTTTCAGTGTAAAGGCTGCTATGGATGATCTCTATGTGCTTCCTCAAAATACTCTATGAACACGATTGGGGCAATTAAAATAATCCAGATGGAGTTCCTGTCGCGGCTCAGTGGTTAACGAATCCGACTAGGAGCCATGAGGTTTCAGGTTGGATTCCTGGCCTCGCTCAGTGGGTTCAGGATCCGGCATGGCTGTGAGCTGTGGTGTAGGTCGCAGACGCAGCTCGGATGTGGCGTTGCTGTAGCTCTGATCAGACCCCTAGCCTGGGAACCTCCATATGCTGCAGGTGCGGCCCTTAAAAAAAAATAAAAAAGCAAAAATAAATAAATACTCCAGATAAACCCCAAATGTACTTTGGGGGGCGGGGTGCATACAGGAGAGAGAAAGGTAAACATGGAGAATTTTGTTGTGTTGTTGAGATGGGGCCAAGCTCTGTCCTCATCAAGCAGCTGGAAAGGTGTTGTGTTTGCATTAAACCTATTGCTGCCCTCCCGGCCCCCTATTTCCGGAGCCTGTCCCAGGCCCCCTGCCTCCCAGATCCCCTCCACTGAGGTCTAGCCCAAGCTCAAAGCCCCTTCTCCCTGTTTAGACACTGTTTCTACAAGGTCTCCCTCTGATTCCCAGCCCTCTTGCTGGTCGCTGTTTTCCTGGTGGATGAGACTCGTTTTCAAGGGCAGTTTTGAAGATGTGGTAGCACCTCTTACAGGGCAGCACCCCCACGGCACAGTTGTCCTCATTCCTTCCTGGTGGTGGCATGACCACAGAATCAAGAACGTTTCCCTTCTTGGTGGCGATAGTCAACATATCTGGGATGGTCATTTTTGGAAGAAGAAATGCCTTCTCTAATAATATTATTTTGGGGCGTTCCCATCATGGCTCAGTGGTTAACGAATCCGACTAGGAACCATGAGGTTGTGGGTTCGATCCCTGGCTTCGCTCAGTGGGTTAAGGATCTGGCATTTCCGTGAGCTGTGGTGTAGGTCGCAGACGTGGCTCGGATCTCGCATTGCTGTGGCTCTGGCGTAGGTCGGCGGCAACAGCTCTGATTAGACCCCTAGCCTGGGAACCTCCATGTCCCGCAGGAGCGGCCCTAGAAAAGACAAAAAAATATATATATATATTATCTTGGGAGCTAAACAGTGCTCTTTGAAAACCTGTGCAATTCGGTCCTGATGAGTAAATTACTAAAAACCAGGGTCACGTCTGGGGATGGGTTATGCAAACGTGAGATGAGGTGTGTAAGAATCCTCCGTGGCCTCTGGGCCAAGTGACAGTCCTGTTTGTCCCTGGTCTGGGGCTGCCCCAAACAGCAGCAGGGCCCGCTGCCCAGCAGGTTGCTTTTTATTGTCCGTTTTATATGGGCTGTGTTGCCTCGGAAGGTTGAGCTGTTAGCTGTGTCTCTTAGGGGCCTGAAATAAACATACTCCCGTGACACAGACCCTGGAAGAAGTGCTTCATACCCACATCCTCGGTGAGGCCAACAAGTCTGGGTATACCTGTTGTCCACCATTGCCCACTGCCCTTCCTGATTCTTCCAGGCATAGATGCTTTGGCTGGGAAGACATTTCTGTTGTCTGTTTGTTGCTCATACATTCATTTGACAAACTTTTTAAAGCACCTCTTGTGCTCAGGACCTACTCTACTTAGTATAGGCTCAGTGCTCAAAAGGTTACAGGATGGAACGTGTGTGGCCACAGCCTAGAAAGCCCTCGTGGTCCAGTGAGCCCCACCTGCAGAGTTCCCTCCTTGCTAACGGGGCTCAGCGGCAGAAGCCCTTCTTCAGCACTCTCTCCCCCTTTTATTTATGTTTCCTGTTTCTCGCATCATTGCTTTTCTGGCTCTTCCATTTCTAGGACACCTGCTTTTTGCAGTCCCCACGGTGACTCCCCTGCTGTCGACCTTGAGGAGGGTCTATGCAAGTCTTCTGGAAAGCTTGCTGCTTCTGCACTGAAGGACCCCATTGACGTATCTGTCCAGCCTCACTTTGCATTCTCGTAGGTCGGGCTCGGTGGTACCTAGGTGGGTCTCTGAGATACTTCTTCATGGATGCACTGCCTGGGTAGGCAGCCAGCAAGAAGTACTCTCAGAACCTCCCCTGTCGAGCTGAAGAATCTCTAGGATTTCCCTTTGAAGTTACATTAGCTGCAGGATGATGATCTCTGCGGTCAATGATAGAGAAAGTTGGCGCACTGATCTCCTATTTGAAAGTCATGGGTTTTGCTTTCATAGATAGTGATGGGTTTGTTGGGATAAAGCCATACCCTCTCATGGAGCCCTGGGCCATCTTAATGCTCTTAAGCTTTAGCAATGTGATGGCAGATTTTTTTTAGAAAATGCCACTGCCTTCCCAATGGACATTTTTCACTTGAAACGGATGATAATGAAAATACACATACATAAATACACACACACATATAAAGACTAATGCAGTTTGTTTTGATGATACCATGTTTATTGGGCAGGTCATTTGTTTTTGCAGATTTTGGTCCCGTGTCCCCCTTAAAGTGTTTAATTCTTGTTCTCCCCCCTTGTCACTCTTAACTTATTTGCTGCTTCTCTCAGTGAATACATCTAACCAGCCATGTAAGAATTTATCCCTTGGCTATATTTGCTTCAATACCAGCCTAAAGTTTTTGGACTGTCGGAATTCACTCCCATTGCTCCTGTGGAATGAATGCCCCTGTGTTAGTAGCCATCAGTATCTCATGGCCTGTCATTTCAGGGGCTTCGGACACCTTCTGCTTATTAGTTAGTTTATTCAATAGCATTATTTGGTGAGAAATTCCTCCTATGGTGCAGTGGGATTGGCGGCATCTCTGTTGTGCCAGGACGCAGGTTCCATCCCCGGCTTGGCACAGGGGGTTAAAGGATCTGGCGTGGCCACAGCTGCAGCATAGGTTCCTAGCCTGGGAACTCCATGTGCTGCAGGGTGGCCAAAAAAAAAAAGGAATTATTTGGTGATATCAGAAGTTAAAATAAAAAACAAGATTTGGTTGTTGGCTTTTAGAAGTTTACATCCAAATGAAATAGGAGACATTTCACAAATATAAATAAAAAAAGAGTAAACTGTCACAGGTGTGAGAAGTAGGCTAGGTCAGTAAGTGAATGGTCTTGTTGAGGTCAGTCAAGGAGGCTTCCCCTCCCCAAAGAGGGGCACTTGGAGCTGAGATAAAAGATAGTAAGGCATGGAGTTCCCTGGTGGCCTAGTGGTTAAGGATTCAGTGTTGTCCCTGCTGTGGCTCGGGCTCAACTTCTGGCCCAGGAATTTCTGCAGGCTGTGGGCACAGCCAAAAAAAAAAAAAAAAAGATAGTGTTGGGTAAGTGTTAACATATTCCTTATGGGAGGTGGGGAGAGCATATGACTAAATTGTTAACAGAGCTTGAATGAACATGAGACCGCCAAGGATGGATTAGTTAGAATGAGGTTTGACAGTTTATAATAGAAATTCCAAATAACAGTGAATTAGACAAGCTAGAAGTGTGTTGCTGTCACGTAAAGTAAGTCGAGGAAATGGACAGAGACCCACTTTCTGTCTGTCTTTCTGCCCTGCTGTTCTTAGTACATTGCTGGTTTCCATTCTTAAAGCCTTCTCCTGGCCCAGGATGGCGCCTGCTAGTTTGTTCTCATTTTAGAAAGCCAAGAGGGTATGCAGGGTAGACGAAAAGGGATTCTACTGAGGTAACCGATTTTAAGGAGCTTTTCCAGAAACCCCACACTCTGCTTTCATCTTATTGGCCTGCGACTGGCCACCTGACTCCTCTTGGCCGCAAAGAAGGCCGGGAAATGTAGTCTTTTAGCTGGGCCCATTGCAACCCCAAATGAAATGCTGGCTCTGTGACTAAGCAGGCATGAGATTTTGTGCCGCAGAGGCCTAGCTGCTTAGGAGATATATGTTGTTGGACTTAAGGGATGTGTTGGATCAGTGTCAGAGAAGAGGAAAGAGAGAAATGAGTGGTCAGGGAGGTTGTATAAATAAGTATGAAGACTTGGTGGGGAGCTAGGATGCTAAGGGGAGAACTTTAAACTGCTCTGATAACTTAAGTAAAACAGAAATGATGACTCATTTTTTCAAACATTCCAGTTAATCAGGGCTTTGCTTCCAGATATTCTGGTTAAATTGCATTTAATATCTTCAAAAGCAATAGCTTGATAGAGGTGAAGATGTATTCTGTGCCAGGTGCGATAAGAAGAAAAGCAAGGGGAAATACATGGTGGAAGATAGGGAGTAGCGTAAAGTAGTTCTTTTAATAATAACTTGATGGTTTGCAGTGCGAGGTTAAAGGCAGTTCCAAGAAGAGAAGGAAGCCTTTGATTTGTGCCTGTGTGTGTGTGTGTGCGCGCGTGCGTGCGTGCTGTTTGAGTACCTTTGCCTGTGAACTCAGCAGGAGACCAGTAAATACAGGCGGAGTGACTGCACTGCTCTCAGGGGGAGAGGCTGTCCAATTACCCTTCTTTCTCTTACTTTCATCACTGCGGAGGGTGTGGGGGTCTCCTCGGGGCCCAGCGGGGTCAAGGTCAGCGTTGCTTTCCATTTTTTTGATCTCTGTGAAGTGCCCCCATAGAAAGCAGTGACTGTCATCCTTGAGGGACAAGACCCATAAATGGTTTAACTGTCACGAGACAGAAAACAGCGCGCAGAACATTCATACATATGTACTTTGTTTTGGGAAGAAAAGGCCAAATCATGTGAGCAAGCGCTGACTTGTTATGGCTGTCGTAGACGGGGGCGGGGGGGAAAAATTCAGTCTCTTGGCATCAGAGGACAGGCAGTGTGGCCCAGAGCTGGGATGCAGAGTCACGCTAAGTACTCCCAGAATACTTCACAGAGTGCTGAGCTCCTTCCAGACTCTTCCCTAGAGGCAGTCGCATAAAGTGAGAACCTGCCTTCACAGCCATGATGCTGAGCCCCTACAAAAGCCTTAGTTTGCAAAGTAAAAATTAGACTCTGCACTTACAGAAAGAGATAACTTCAGTCGTTTTAGAAGCATTTTCTGCAGTGGTTCATTCATGCCTCACATATTTGTGGAGTGCCAGGCCCTGTTCTGGGGATATGCTGGTGACTTGGGACAGTCCCTTGCTTTCTCCTGGACCATCCCCAAGGTGGGGGCCGGGAGGGCCAAAGGGAGTTACATGTTAAACAGGCGGTCTGTGTATGGATATATGCAGCAAAGTCAATAAAATAAGATGAGGTACTAGAGGCGGGTGGGGAGCAGAGTAGGAGGCTTCCTGGAGGAGTTGACCAGGCCATGCCTTGAATGCTTGAATGGCAAGAGGGATGCGGCCAAGCAAGGATTTGGGATGGCGAGAAGAGCATGTGCCAAGGCCCTGAGGTGGCGGTGGCTTGAAATGTCCAAGGAATGGAAAAGAAGGCCTCTAGGAAGTGTGTTAGCAAGGAGAGAATGAGATGTTTAAAGGGACAGGCGGGGCAGCATGTGCTTGGGGCTTGTTCCTACGGTGCCAGTTGGAGATGATGGCAGCGGACGCTGGCTTAGCCCAGGATTGGGCTTTGCAGATGAAGATGTAGGTGCACCTGTTTGTTGGGAAGTGGAGTGGGGGTTAGAGCAAAACATTCTACTTTGACCATGTTACATTTGAGATGGCCTTTGAACATCTAGGGGGAGCTATCAAGTTGGGAATTTGATATGTGAGTTTCAAGCTCACTAGAGAAGTCAGAGTAGAGGTATATATAAATCTAGCACTTAGTTGGTGGAAACTAAAGAGGGTTTCTGATTTACTTCTCCATCAGAGAGAAGGTGAAATCAAACCTCTCTTTCATTTCTAGAGGAAATTAATTTCCCTTAGTGTTTGACTAGAGGATTCATTTTGGGGTATATTCAGCATGGAAAATAGAAACAAAAGAGGTTTATAATGGGCGGCGTTCAGAATCATTTCAAAAATAACTTACCTGTAGTTGTAGTTACTGCCTGTAGTTTTGTAGGCAGAAGAGAACAAACCTTTGCTTTCCCATAAGGAGAACTTCCAAATGTAACTCAGGGCCAGTGGCATCGCTGATAGGATGAGAGGAAAGCACTCCAGTAAACATCCCATTTAATAGAGCCCCATAACCCATGACTTCAGCGAGTTCCCTGCCATCTGGTCCCTGGCTGGGGAGAGGAATTTTTCTTGTATATGTGTCTCCATGGCAGCGAGTGTGCGGTTGATATGGAAAGTAAGCAGTTGCCTTAGCAACGGAGTTGCTGATGTGGTGGGTCCCCTGCTTTCAGGGAGTGGATAAGCTGACCAAACTAGTTTAGATGCATCGCGTAGGGCGCTGTAATGCGGGGCTGCACACGCCGGCCCTGCCGGTGTAAAATCAGTCCTGCTTTAAAGAAGATCGCTGCCCTTCCCTCTTCCAGAAGCAAGGGCTTACCGAGGTAATAAATCAGACAGAAGTAGCTGGTGTCAGTTGAAATAGATTCTAAGAGGGATCTCCTGGTGGAACTTACTTAGTTTCACTTAAAGGAGAATGTCGTTGGCGTTGTTGTCAGGGTACATTTGGTTGCAAGGAAAAGAAGGCTGTCCAAGTGGCCTTAAGTAAAAGCGTGCTTGTTCCGGGGACCCAACAGTCAGTCCCGTGGACCAGCAGCGACAAGCGGTAAAGCACATCTTGGGTCCATGGTGACTGGAACCGCTGCCTCTGTCCCTCTGCGGTCACATGGACGCTCATCCCTGCCGTTCCCTGGGACTCTGTTCCCATCTCTTCTTTGTCGCCTGGCTTCCTCTGGGTGGTTCTTGATTTCTGCTTTCTCTCGTTGCTGGCTTCGATGAGGTGGTTTTGGGCCAACCCTTGGGATGGCCCCCATGCCCCAGTGCCCCAGCCCCATCATGTCTGCACAGTGTCTCTGTCATCGTCCCAGACACACAGACTTGTTTGCTCCCTGCATCAGATATTCAGCCCTGATCCCCACAGGGCCAGGGACCCCTGGATCGAGACGGCTGCTCAGACCACCCTTTCCTCTGCGCTTAGGCTTGAAACATGCCTGCAGCAAACAATTTTCTGGAGAGCCTCTGGTCTTTGGAAACCTTTTAATAATGCACACAAAAATTAATAAGTAACTTTGGAGTATCTTGTGATTTCCGCTTCCTTTTTGGGTCCCCTCAGCATCTCTCTCTCCCAGATGACGGAGGTTTTCACACCAGAGCGCTCTGGGGCTGTCATGAGCCTTCCTTTTGCTCCACTGCAGTCTCTGTGATTGATGACTTCATCTTTCTTGTATTGCGTTTCCTTAGATTTGGGGCTGGTGGTTCTCCAACGAGCAACGTTTTTCTTTGGTGGCTCCTTCTTCCTGCCAGCTGCCCTCAAATTGCCTGTAATCACGGGGATGAGTGATTACCAGAAATTATGAACTCTAGGCCCCTGTTCCAGACAGCTCTCCAACACAAGTTGTCCGGATTTGCAAGATCAAGAGATTAGGTCATGGTTCTTGGTAATACCCATCATGGACCAGTGCCTGTCGTCACATTGAGATGTTCAAAATGGGGGGCGGGGGGGGGAGGGATGTACTGACTTCATGCCAGGGACTGGAGAGACCAAGAGATTATGAAACTCTGGTGCAATGGACTGGGTAAAGATAAGAAAAGACCAAGAAAGTTAAAAGCATCCTTTGCTCACTGCCAAGGGATTGATGGTCCAGTGGCCAGAATTACATGGTTCGAGAATCCAAAGGAGGAAATGATCCTGGAGGGTCAGCAGAGCCACAGGAGGAATCCTGGAGAGGAGACAGAATTTCAGGAGCTGGATGGCCCCGACTGGGGCTGGTGACGGGGAGACAGAGGTCACGGGGGTCATTACGGTTCGCTTGGATGTGAAGTTGGGATGCATATGGGGAAAGACTGGGTATGAAAAATGGGAATTGACATTTTTTTCACAGGTCTTGCTGGGGGCTGCGTGTAATCGCGTGAGGCTTCCGCATCCATGATCTTGTTGTTTTCCCACACTTGTAAAGTAGATCGTGTGTTCTTCTTGCAAGTGGGGAAACTGAGGCTCCAGGAAATTCATTGACGTGCTCAGGTGACACAGCCCAGGGTTGGAGCAAGATCTGGGACGTTTGCGTTTGCTTTTCTCCGGCTGGCTGGCTGGCTGGCTGGCGCTGAGGGCTCCCGTGGGACAGAGACGGAAAGTAGCTTTGGGGAAGTCGCTTGAGCTGGACCGGGCGGGGAGGGGGGGGGACCTGAGTGCCATGCTGAGGAGTTTAGACTTGGCTCCTAAGGCAGGCGGGGAGAAGCCCTTAGGCATTTCAGAGCAAAGGCAGGGCACAGGCAAAGAGACAGAGCCGGAGGCAAGTGATTCCTGCTTACACCTTCAGGGTTTTTGCAGCAGCCCCATCCTCCACGGCCTGCTGCCCAGAAATTTATAGAGAAAAAGACCATAGCCAGCACTGAAAGCTTTTCCGTAGATTTAACTTTAGGATCAGATTTTTTTTTTTTTGTCCTTTTGCCATTTCTTGGGATCAGATTTGTAAACAGACAAACAGTCTGCAGCTTATTTTTCCTTTTAAATGTTTTGCTCTTATTTTTACTTAATGGATTCTCTTTTCACTGAACATCGCTTTTATTTGTTGGTGCCACCACTTCCTGTGAATGTCTTGACCCTTCTGGAATTCAGAGTTGATAGAGGAAAGGAGTGAGTGACCCGCCTCCTTGCATTGTCCCAGGATCTGATCATTTTTTTGGTATTGGGGTGGATTTTTCCCTCCTGGTTTCAGGTGATAACATCTTTCCCCCTTAGGCCTTGTAGGGAAACACGGTCTTCTTAACCCTTAAATTCTTCGGGAAACAGGGTCAGATAGGGATTTCTTTCATTCCTTTGGTCATTCACCCACCTCGAGTTCTTGGAATGTGGGGGGTGTTGTGCAGGATGCTGGTGGGGGGGGGATGCAGGTGGAAGACTGGGCCCTTGGGGGACTCTTTGGGGTCATCCCTGGTACCTCCCTCTTTGTCAGCTCCATACCCAGCCAGTTACAAGTGTCCCTTGGTTCTGCCTCCTTCATGGCCCTCTGGCTGTCCCTTCCGCTGCGCCCCCACTGCTGCTGCCCCTCATTGTTTGCTGGCTGGTGCAGGAGCCTCCCAACCCCTTTCCATCTCCCGTCCACTTAACGGTCTCCCCTCAAGCCCATCTGGACAGGGCTGCCAGAGGGCACAAACGAGTTTTGTCACAACCCTGTAGGGCGTCCTAGTACCTTGAGTGGTTTATCTCCAAGTGTGGCTCTGAGCACCAACTTGAGAATAATCCAGCGTGTTTATTAGAAATGCGGATTTCTGAGCTTTAGCCCAGACTTCCCGAGAATTTCTGGTGGTGGTGCCTCGGAATCTGCAATTACCCATGCTCCCCGAGTGATGCTTTACACTGAAGTTTCAGAACCAAGATCAGACTCTTGAGCTGGGCCTATAAAATCTGCCTTTCATATATATATATGGGTGTTTTTTTGCCTTTCTTATGTTTTCGTTATGGAAGGCTTTAATATTATATCCTACGGTATAGCACAGGGAACTACATCTAATCTATTGTGATAGAACATGATGGAAGAGAATATGAGAAAAAGAATGTGCTTATATGTATGAGTGGGTCACTGTGCTGTACAGCAGAAGTTGGCACAACATTGTAAATCAACTACACTTTAAAAACTACTCTAGGAGTTCCCATCGCGGCTCTGTGGTTAATGAATCCAGCGAGTACCTGTGAGGACACGGGTTTGATCCCAGGCCTTGCTCAGTGGGTTAAGGATCTGGCATTGCCATGAGCTGTGGTGTAGGTCACAGACACGGCTCGGATCCTGCGTTGCTGTGGCTGTGGTGTAGGCCGGCAGCTACAGTTATGATTTGACCCCTAGCCTAGGAACTTCCATATGCTGCTGGTGGTGCCCTGAAAAGACAAAAGACAAAAAAAGTAAAAAATAAAAGTAAAAACCTACTATAGTCTAATGGATTTTAGTGTACAGTGTAACTGTCATGGGAGCCCACCCCCCATATATGTCATTAACATGTGACCCATCTTGTTTCATCTGCCCTCCCCCGCCCTCTCTCCCACCCTCCTCCCTGCTGGATTGTTTTAAAGCAAAATTCATGCAGCATATCATTGTATCTATAGATATTTCAAAATGTATCTCTGATACATAAGAACTCTCAAACACCTACAAACATCCCCCCCGCAAACCATTATCCCTCGTAAAACCAAATTACATGATTCTTTACTAGCATCTAAAATCCAGCCTGTTTTAGAATTTATCTGATGGCCTGTTAAAAAAAAAAAATTAGCAATGGTTTTTCTGCACATTAGAATTCAAAGAATCTCCACAAATGACCGTGGCTGGTATACAGGGCTTTCCCCACTGTCCGAAAACAGAGCGTTGCTGTGAAAACTTTTGTAAGCGGCAGTGGTGTGAAGCTAAGAAGCCATTACCTGGCGGCTTGGTGCTGTGATGCCGAGTGTCATTCCCGGGAGGATGGTGGAGCCTCACTTGCTGCTTGGGGTGCTCTCTGAAACAAACCAAATGCTGTTTTTGCACTTAAAAAAAAAAAAATTGAACCTCTTCTTTAGATTTCTTTCCATTAGCGAAACAGATACTAAAATAAGTCCTTTTTGTAAGGGAACTGTTGTAAAGTGAACTTAGGACAACTGTACCTCTTCCGATCTCTTCCATCTCTTTTTATTTATTTATTTATTTTTGGTCTTTTTGCCTTTTCTACGGCCGATCCTACGGCATATGGAGGTTCCCAGGCTAGGGGTCCAATCGGAGCTGTAGCTGCCAGCCTACACCACAGCCACAGCAATGCGGGATCCTTAACCCGCTGAGCAAGGCCGGGGATCGATCCTGCAACCTCATGGTTCCTAGTCGGATTCGTTAATCACTGAGCCGTAACGGGAACTCCCTCTTCCATCTCTTTTTAATGCTTTTTGGTCCGCCCCCCACCACCACCATTTAAAGGAAGTATCTTCCATTTTATCCTCTTCCCTCGTCGTTGTTCTGATTTTCCAGTCCTTCCGCCAAATCCCAGGGCTCTCTGTCCCCCCAACAGGCCACAGGCTCTACTGCCGACTTGGCCTTGGCCTTGCATAGGCCGTTCCCTCTGCCTGGAATGCTCCTCCTCGTTTCTCCTCTGGACGCTGCATTCTCACCGTGACAGACCCAGTTGAGCTGCACCCCTGCCCACAGGAGGTTTTGTTCCCACTTTGCCCCTTATTTTTCAGCACTCGTTTCGCAGTGCAGTGATCCCGTTAGTATCTCCCTTCACTTCCCACCCCAGGCTGAGATGGGCCAGGGACCGCCTGGAGTCCACTTCTGCATCCCTTGGGGCCAGCATGAGGCCTGACATATGGTAAACCTTTTTTTTCCATTTCAAAGTATTTTTGTCTAGTTCCTCTCTCTCTCTCTTTTTTTTAATTGAAATATAGTCGACTTACAATATTGTGTTAGTTTCAGGTGTACAGCAGAGTGGTTCAGTTATATATATATTTTCAGATTATTTTCCGCTATAAGTTATTAAAGATTTTTTTTTTTTTGCTATTTCTTTGGGCCGCTCTTGCGGCATATGGAGGTTCCCAGGCTAGGGGTCCAATTGGAGCTGTAGCCACCGGCCTACTCCAGAGCCACAGCAACTCGGGATCCGAGCCGCGTCTGCAACCTACACCACAGCTCACGGCAACGCCGGATCGTCAACCCACTGAGCAAGGGCAGGGACCGAACCCGCAACCTCATGGTTCCTAGTCGGATTTGTTAACCACTGCGCCACGACGGGAACTCCAGTTATTAAAGATTTTGAGCAGAGTTCCCTGTGCTATATAGTAAATCTTTGTTGCTTATCTATCTTTTCTTCTTCTTCTTTTTTTTTTTTTTTTTGGGTCTTTTGTCTTCTAGGGCCATACCTGTGGCATATGGAAGTTCCCAGGCCAGGGGTCTCATTGGAGCTGTAGCTGCTGGCCTACGCCAGAGCCACAGCAACACCAGATCCAAGCCATGTCTGCGACCTGCACCACAGCTCATGGCAACGAGCAACTCCCCCAGACTCTTTTCCATAGTGGCTGCACCAGTTTGCATTCCTGGTGAATATTCTTGAGATGACCTTATGAGAGGATGGACAAGCTGAAAGTCACCAATTCAAGTCTTTTAAAATAAATTTAGATGCAGCTTTGCTGGAAGACATGTATTTAGTGTTAATACAAGCTTTGTGTACCCTGTATGAAGAGCTTTCTCTAATTAAGAAGAACACTGCTTCCTAGCCTTTTTTTTCAGTCTCCTGTAATACTGTGGTCTTGCCCAGATAACTGCCTCTCTACCTTCAGTGGCCAAGAGCTGCCACCTTCTTACCAAGAATTAACAAAAGGAAGAGAGTCATAGCACCAAATGCGGTGACCGAGGAGTGTTTTATAGTTGGTAGAGAAAGAGGTGGTTCAAGCAATACAGGAGAATTGACTGACCCTGCCCTACGCAATTGGCTGAATTGGAGTTCCCATTGTGGCTCATCAGGGTAAGGACCCAACGTGGTCTCTGTGAGGATGTGGGTTTGATCCCTGCCCTCGCTCAGTGGGTTAAGGATCTGGTGTTGCCACAAGCTGCAGCCTAAGCCAGGTGTTGTTGTGGCTGTGGCATAGGCCTGCAGCTGCAGCTCCGATTCTACCCCTAGCCTGGGAACTTCCATGTACCGCAGGTGTGGCCTTAAAAAAGAAAAAGAAAAAAAAAAAAGACATTGGATGACTTGATAAAGTGAACTGGAGCACAGTAGGTTTTCTTTACCACTGCTGTTCCCTAAATTTTTTGATAGAGGTCTCTTCGCTGCAATCCTGGAAGATGATGGTGGTTTAGAGAAGAATCTGAGGTCCAAACAGTGCAAGTCACTTGCTAGAAACTCGTATATCTGGGTGCAGAGTCCAGAACTGCTCCTCTTTCCACTGTATCATCTCCTTGCTTACCTCCTTCCTCAAGACTGATTAAACGGCACCTTGAACTTGTGCCATTTTCATGGGATTTATTTTCCTTTGTGTGTCTTGTTTTGAGTCACTGAACATAACTAAATTTTTTTTACAAGTGATTTATCATTTCTGTTTGTGACCTTTGAAAATAGGCTCAAACCTACCCTCACATTTTTGTTTCATAAATTACTCAGCATGTCTTTGAATTTTACTCTTTGAATAAGTCTGTGGACACTGTTGTGAGCTACCTGCTAATTAGTATCATAGCCATGGATGAAATCCACCCAGATCTTGCCTGTGAGCATAGATCCTGTTTGTTGATACATATATTATGCACGGAATGCAGAATGCCCAGAAACTGTGACCAGTGGAATCAGAGGATTGTTGGAGGGTTTTTAACTTAAGTATCTGTCTTGATTAAACTCTTAACAGTCCTTATCTCTGGTTCTTTAACTTCCCGTAAAAGTCTTTCCTGGAGTTCTTTCTGTGGTGCCATGGGTTAAGGATCCAGTGTGGTGGTTTGGGTTCAATCCCTGGCCCCAGCACTGTGGGTTAAAGATTCAGTGTTGTTGCAGCTGTGACCTAGGTTGCAGTTGAGGCTTGGATTCAGTCCCCGGCCTGAGAACTTCCATATGCAGCAGGTGCAGCCAAAAAAATGTTTTGCCTTCATCCATAGAGACTAGTTTATATGGAGGGGGTTGTTCAGAGAAATACTCTTGCAAGCAATAAGGGAATGGTACTCCTCCTATATGGTTCCTGAGACTTTCTCATAACTCATTCATTCATTCAGCAAATGTTGATTTCGTGCTTCTAGGCAGGCTTTGCGTTAGGCATCAGGAAAACCGGGGTGACCCCTGTCCTGTGGGAGAGACGAGCATGAGAAGAAATACAAGCCCGTCGTGAGGTACGACATCCACACAGGTGCTGTGGGCGGGCAGAGGCGGGGCGATGGCATCTTGGTTTTTATATGGGGTGACGAACAGGGTATGTGTTGCACAAGAGGGGGTTATTAGAAAGCTTGGTTGGTACATGGCGCATTGAGGTAGCTGTCGCGGGTCTCTGGGTTCTGGTGCAGACGGGGTCCCTAGCCAGCTCTGGGACCAAGGCCAAGTGCCTGCATCTCCCTGAACCTGAGATTTCTCCATTCCGTTCAGTTATCCTCCCCTTGCGGTCCCACTGGGTTGGTTCAGTGTGTTTATTCAGTAATTCACCTGGGAGCCACGTTGGCCTAGATCCGTGGTTCCCAAACCATCTGCCCGGGAGAACCCGTTATCCTCCCTGCGCCTTGCTGTTGTTAGACACACATGATGAGCACCAGCTACAGGTTGTGACCTGCGGCAGATCCCCAGTGTCCGGGTGGTCCGGGTGGTCCGGGTGGCACAGGAGCAGGGTGGGGGCAGCCCACACCGCAGTGTTGTGTGTCAGGGGATGGTTTCTGAAAGGCCGGAGCAAGTGTCGGGGAGAAGCCCTGCCCTGCCCTCCCCGCGCTCGCTCTGCGGAAGACCCTTCCTGCGTGGGCACAGTGGGCGGCCCTGGGTTGTGTGTGACCTGCAAGCCCGTTCTCGGGCCCACATTTGAACTGTTTGGAGTTGCGTGGATGGGAACTCACCAGCGGTGCTGGAGCTGCCCCCTGTCTCTGTCGTTCCTGCCAGCATCTCACAGCCACTCTTCTGAACACTCTGCCAGTGTTCCTGGGAGCCCAGGATTAGAGAGCAGGTAGCTCCAAGGATCCTCTTCACGTGGAAAGGGGGTCCTAGGTGTGTGTGTGAGTGGAAAGGCGGTCCTAGGTGTGTGCGTGGCGGGGCAGGTGCCGTGGGCACCTGGCCAGATCTCTGAGGCTGTGTGTGTCAGTGTGGGGCTGTTGGTTTCTTTCTCATTGTACATTTCTCCTGATTGCATTTCCTTTATCCAGAGGCGTTTCACGAGCCCTCAGCGATGTCGGAGGTGATGAGGGCACTTGTGACTGTCCCCATCTCTCCTCCCCAACTTCCTGCTCCGACGAGTCACACCCTCGACTCTCCCTTCCCTTTGGCCCCTCTGTCACCATCACTGTGTCTCTCCTGCCTCACTGTGGCCACGCCTGCCGTCTGTGCAGGTGTGATTTCTTGCCAGATGGTTGTTTTCTTAGCAGTGGTTGAGTTTTATGAAATGTAATCTGGCCCTGTGTGAAATGTTTGCTGTGCACACTTTGAGCCATTTGTTTGCCCTGGTGCTGAGGTGTGCAGGTTTTGGGGGGGATGGGGCACCCATTCCTGGCTGTCACCTGGCTTGTGTCCTGCTCAGTCTCAGCCTGTTGGGAGTCAGCTGGGAAGGTTTTCAAATGATCTGTTCAGAAGTGGCGGCTTAGTCACACAGGGTCGTTGCTGGATTTCTCAGGGCGCCCTGGTCTGCCTGCCTAAGCAAAGCATTGGTTAAATCGTGCGCCTCCGAGAGATGCGTTGAATCGCTAACCCTCAGTACGGGTGAATGTGACCTTCTTTGGAAATAGGGTCGTCACAGATACAGTCAAGGTAAGATGAGGACAGGTGGGCCTGGGGCGGGCCTTCATCCCATGTACCTGGAGCCCGCATGAGAAGAGGAGAGAGACACGCGGGGCGAATACCGAATTCCGCAAAGCTGGAGACAGAGGTCAGAGTGATGCGTCTCCAAGCCATGAAGCTCAAGGGCTGCCGGCAGCACCAGAGCCTTGGAAAGAGGCATGGACCATGTTTTCTCTCAGAACTTTCCAGAAGGGACCAACCCTGCCGATACTTGGATTTTGGACGTCAGGCCAGAACTATAAGAGAATACGTTTCTGTTATTTTAAAACCAACCCGGTTTGTGGCACCTTTTTACAGCAGTCCTAGGAAACTGATGGAGCAGCCCAAAGAAGTAGCGACGAGTTTCTGCCTACACTGACCACGTTCAGAGTCAAGCCTAACCAGAGGTGTGGGGTGGGGGGCCGTGTCCTTTGACAGAGGAAGGAGCTGAGGCTGGAGAGGGGCTTGCAACCCCACAGTGGGGGCTGGGGATGGATTCGGATCCTGGGTCCACATCCCCAGAGCTTCGAGCTTCTCTCACCCCTAACATTGCCTGTTCGAGTACCTTCGAAACCTGACTTTCTTCACATTAAAGACCAAGGAACCAAGTCGGGAGGCAGCTGGTTTGTTTTCCTCTTTAGTTTTGGATGGTGAACGAGGCCACCCTGGGTCTCGATGGCCAAGTGCGGAGAATTTATAGAATTCTGGGCCTGTCTGCTCCACACACTCCCCGCAGAGGTCATGGGACACACACGGATGGGCCTTTGTCTTCTGGGACCATTGCTTGTTGGTCACGCCCTTGAACTTCCTCTTCTCCATCAGTGATGGATTGAAATAAGCGCCCCTGTGCCCTGTGTTCTTCCTTCTTCCTCTTCCCTCCCTCTCTTCTCTCATTTTCTAGAAGGCTCTTGTTGGAATTCCTCTTAGGTGGAGGCGGGATGGGGGCATGGGTCAGGAGGAAGGCTTAGCTTTTTAACCTGACATGTGAAAAGCTTAAAAGGCGTCATTCTGTGTTAGACTCATGGCCCTCCTCGAGCCCTCTTAAAACCCCTCTTCCTCTTCAGAAGGCGCCCTCCTTTGAGCGGTGACTTTTCTGGTCCGCCTCTGCCTACTTTGGGTTTGAGGGGTTTGTGGGCTCAGTGCTCTCCCCACCCTCAGTGCTGAGCCCCCCCTCCGGGGCTGTCTCCCGCACCCAGGCGTCTGTCTCTGGGGCCTGCTCATGGGCTTCTATGCCCAAGGCAGGATCGCACAGGCACTGAACCCACAGTGGTCCTGGCCTCCTGGTGATCTTGAATTGGTACAGTTTGGTCCTGCACCTGCCTGACATGTCTTACTTAGGGCCTGTTGAAACCTTGAACGTGGAAGAAGCAACTTTTGTTTGGAGTGATGTGTTCTTCAGCAGAACATCCTTTTGACTGAAGCATGAAGTCACAAGACTCAGTTTGCACCACCAGAAAGGTTCTTGGTACAGGCACCGAGAGGCTGGCCCATCCCTTTAGAATTATTCATGTATTGGCTACTTTGTTCCCGATGACTCAGTGTTTGCATGACCTCAGTTTGACTAAGCATCTGAAGGCACTTTTGTAGAGCGTCTTCAATTTGCCCAGTGTAGCAACATTTTATTTCTGAGCGACAGCCGTGCCCTTGAACCCTGGGCTGCTTTGCAAGGAGGAGGGCCCTTGAGAGCTGAGGTCAGTCTGGGGCTGGCGAAGGGTGTTTGGGCTGCTTCGCCAGCCCTCCTTAATTGGCCCTGGGAGAACAAAATAAGAAAGTAAACAGCTCCCTGTGCAGATGCAAGACCTCCTCTCCTCTGGATTGTGGTGGGCTCCATCCACGGGTAAGCTTAGCAGCTGGAGAGAGAACTCTCTGGAGATACCACACCTGACACACTGTCTGCTGACATACATCCATCCTGAAGCACTGAGCTGCTTTTCTTTCGCCCGTGACCTTTTTCCTGTGTGATAAGGGCAGGAACTCTTGAGAGGAACTGGACTCCACCTGCAAGGGTCTCCCCTCCCACATAGGAGGCCCTCAGTGATAGCATTCCTCATAGCATCATCGCCAGGGAGCCGTGGACACTTCGGAAGGGTTTCTGGAGATTTGAGTCATGCGAGTGGGTTCAGGGACTTGGGTGCTTCCTCGGGCCATTTTTCTGTAATACTTTGTATTTTATTTTGCTGGGCTTTCCCCCCTTAGAAGGAAAAGCACATTCCGTAATAAGAGTTCTCTAGCATCTAATACAGAATGATACTACCTGTCAGTTTGAAGAAAAAGCAAATTGTCTGCTCTGTGGGTTGGGATTTCCTCTTAAAAAAAAAAAAAAAAAAAAGGCAGCTTAGAGAAAATCCCTGAACATAGTCTCCTGATTGAAAAACATATTAGTGGATTTCATGGCTTTATCATTTTCTTAAAGTAACAATTGTCCTTACTTTAAAATAGATAATATATAGACATATATATATATGGCTATTGCAACATAGTGCCGAGAACATTCCCAATACAGAATTTTTTTACAGTTTACAAAACTGAAAAAAAAAAAAAAAAGTCTTCATTTCATAAAATCAAGCCGTTGGAAAGACCCTTCTTATTTCTTACCCACCCCTCTTTGGTGGTGTGCTGAAGGGCAGCCCTTCCCTCTGTGGCCAGGACCAGCCTGGGTCATTTCTGTGCGACATCCATGGTGGGCTTGCTAATATCATGCTTGGACACCTCCAGACCGCCCTTTGTACCCCAGACTTGGCTGTCTACACATCATCCACAAACGAATGCTTCCAGCCGTCCCCCCGGGCCCGCCGGCCAATGCGTCATCAGTTTCAACAGCTTTCTCATCCTTGGCTCTGTAACACAGTGTTATGTGCACTCATTTGGATGGCTTGTGTACTTTGCCCTTGTTTTATAAAAGATGGAAATTAAAAATTAAAAAGCTTAATAAGAAGAACGATGAAGAGCAGCATTCTCCTCAACACATCCATTGAGAAAGAGCTGGAAATCGGGGGGCGTGAATCTCGGATCTTGATTGGGGGACCATAGGTGTCCTCGGCCGGGAAGGGAACGGAGAAAATGAAGCGCACGTGTGAGTCTGAAAGGTTGCGTGTATTTAGGGATTTCACTATCGTTCTTTTCTTGCTTTTTGTTTTAAGTGCTCTGAGAAAGAAATGAGAAGGATCTTGCGTTTTTGCTGGTGAGGTGGATGGTCACAGAGGAGTTTTTGACTTTCTGGTAGTTGACATTCAAACCCATTTTCAGGAGAGCATCACTGATGGTTCGAAAAGAATTGCTCTGAAAACCCAGAGATCCTGTACGCGGTCCATCAGTCTGCAGCACTGCCCACTGGAACCTCCTGGGATGAGTGTTTTCCTTCATAACGAATGGCAAGCCATCTTCAAGGTCAGCCCTCAAGGCATTTCCTGAGTCATCTTCATTCTCCTCCCCAGGTGCTTTAGATGTCCGGTTGCCTAGGGCTTTCTCTTTCTGCCTCACCTGACTTTGGCTTCTCCCATTTTTCCAGGATCCCTTGGTGTGGCTGCCAGCTGGCATCACAGAGCCATCTGGGGCGAGGGCTCTGCTGGCATTGGTGAGCCAGCTGCCCTCAGCCATGTCCCCTGATGTCTGGAATCCATCCGTTTGACCACATCTTCCTCCTTCAAAGGCTGTGCTTTCGGCCTCTTGGGCATCTCATTTTTAATTTTGTGCTTGTCCCCCAACCTGACACCTTCTTGACCATCCGTTTCTAGCTTTCATGACACTTCTTCCTAGAGGTCCTCCTTCAGCCTTCCCGCCCGGCTCCATCGGAACTTTTCCTCCAGGGAAGCCCTTTGCTGCAGGTGTATTTGTAACACTTGCTTGTTCCTCGCTCACTGTCTGTCTCCTTCTCCAGATGGAGGACAGTGCCTTACACAGGGGGCTCCGGAAGTCCTGCTGAATGAGTAACTGGCACCCGCATTCTCCCCGTCCCTTTGGTGCTGAACCCAGCCCTCCTCTCCTCGGGTCTCTGGACCACACCTTGCTTGTGGCTCCTCCCCCTTCCTCCCTGAGTGGCGGGTGGAGCCTTTCCCATCTCCCTGCTCTGTCCCCTGTAATCTGAATACTATCACCCCTGTATCCTCTGCTCAGGTGTCTTCGATGGTTGCTGTCACCAGTGATGTGGAAATAAGTTCCCATCTCCTTCCTGGCTTTCTAGGTCTTTCGGAGTCTTCACCCACTTAGCTGTATTCATTTCATGTTGCTTCTCCACGTGTTCCCACCCCTGGAGGCAGGTGGACAGGTCCCCCTGCCTGCTCTGCGAAGCCCACCAGGCATGGTCCACTGCTCATGCCTCCTGACCTGGACTTGCTCTTCCTTCTCCCTTTTGTGCATCCCAACCAGGCGCTTTCCTAGGAGCTCCGTTTAAAGCCCATCTCCTTAATGGAATCTACTCCTGACCTGATTACTCTCTCTCTCTCTGGCCCTTGGCACTTAGAGTCTGTCTATGCAGCTCATAATAAACTTTAGAGCAAAGTCTGCCATCTAATGAAATAAGGAGCAGTGCAGATGATTTTAGGAGCTCGGGAGTCGGAATCAGAGAGACCTAGGTATGAATCTTTGTTTTGCCATTTGCCAGATGTGTGTCTGTTGGCAACTTAATTTACTGTTAATGAGCTTCATGTCCTCATCTGTGATGTGAAAGAATGATGCCTTTCTTGCATGGTTGTTTAAATGATGGTACACCTTCTGGAACATACCAGGTATTCAGTAAATATGACACTGACGATGCGGTCTCCTGTGCTGCTGCGGGGGATTGAACTGTATCCCCCTACGTTCACATCCCCAGCGTGACTCTCTTCAGACATGGAGCTTTTAGGAGGTCATTAAGGTTTAAATGAGGTCATAAGGCTGCAGTCCTAGTCTGGTAGCCTTTATGAGAAGAGGACAGAAGTTCTCGTTGTGGCTTCGTGGGTTAAGAACCTGACATAGTATCCGTGAGGATTTGGGTTTGATCCCTGGCCCCGCTCCGCTCCGTGGGTTAAGGATCTGACATCGTCACGCGCCGCGGCATAGGTTGCAGGTGCGGCTCTAGTCCAGCGTTGCTGTGGCTGTGCACAGACTTCAGCTGTGCAGCTCCCATTCGACCTCGAGCCTGGGAACTTCCATGTGCTGCAGGTGTGGCTGTGAAAAGAAAAACAGAGGGAAAGAAGAGGACACATTCACCTACCAGGACAAGGGCATGTGAGGACACGGAGAAGGTGGCCGTCTGTGAGCCAGGAAGAGAGTCCTCCCCGGCAACTGAATCAGGTAGCACCTTGATCTTGGACCTGGCGCTTGCAGAACCATGCGAACCAAATTCCTGTCGTTGAAGCCTCCCAGTCAGTGGTATTTTGCGAAGGCAGCCGAAGCAGATGAATACGGTAGATAACGATTTGTCAAGCCCATGCTAATTGAACACTTATTATGTGTCAGGCTCTTTCTCGTTTAACCTTTCACATCTAATCTCTCAATGCCCATAACCACCCCGGGAGATGGGTTATGTGACCTGCTGAGGTTCCCATAGCCCCGCAGAGCCAGGATCAGAACAGCAACTTCACGTGGTAGCCTTTATGCAGGGGCGCCTCCTGCAGTTGTGCAGTGTGCGCCAGTGACCCCAGGCGACCCTGACGGAGGACCGTGGGTCTCTTGAGTCCAGATGATGAGTTCCTTGCTGTCAGGGGCGATGCCTTGTCTGGTCTCCCCGGTGGCGCTTAGCAAGTGCCACGTGCACAGGAAGCAATTAAAAAATAATTTTCGGTTGGCTCATTTTCCCCAGACAGTGAGATCGCCTACATCCGGGCAAAGAGTGGAATCTTCCGCTCATCCTCCGTTCCCCAGTGCACATCTTCTGAGCCCCTTGCTGTCAGCGAGGGCATTTGGTGTTGGGGTGGAGGGAACTTGCCGAGCTGAAGAAAGTCGAGGAGAATCACATCTTCAGTGGACGGAGGGAGCGTTGAACACTTAACCTTGCTAAGTGTCCAGCTTCCGTTCCTCTATTCTCTCCGTGGGTGGAAGAGAGTCTTTGTGAGAACGGCCCGTGTGGAGGTATCTGGACATGTTGGTAATATAAGTAGTTGTTGTTCTCTCTGCTCCTTTGCCGCTTTCTGCCTCACTTGTGTGAATTAAATTCTTGTGTGAATTAAATTTGTTTTGTTTTGTTTTTTGGTTTGGGGCACACTCGCGGTGTATGGGAATTCCCTGGCCAAGGATCCCATCTGAGCCACAGCTTCAGCAACATCTGATCCTTAACCTGCTGTCCCTGGCCAGGGATTGAAGCTGTACCACTGCAGAGACAACCCAGGATCCTTAACCCCCTGTGCTGCAGCAGGAACTCCCCAAATTCTTAACCTGATAGATACCTGTTGCAGTTGAGTGCCCTGACAGCCAAGGCACAAATGGAAACTCAACAGATTACATAATTCTGTTTCTGATAGAATGCCAGTTCAGGAGAGAACCATAATCCTCAGGTGCCAGCTTCTAGAAAGAATAGAGTGTGGGGCTCTTTCTCCAAAGAACATGGAACCACATAATTTACAATATGTATAGCAACCTTGATCAAGAAGTGATTAAGATTTTTGCTCATGTGGTTATGGCCTTATCCTCATCTGCCACCAGGTATCTTATTTTCATCCTTGAGACTTTGACAAAGGTCACCTCCTCCAAGAAGTCTTCCATGATTCTCTCTGCCCAGGCCAGGCTGACTCCCTCTTCTCTGGATACTGTGGGCCTGTCTTTACCTGCTTTTCCGTATTACTTTATGTTGTCTCGAGTTGTCCTAGACCAGGTGTTCCTGGGACTCATTCCTGGTATTGTGGTAGGTGTGTTGCCAGTATTTGCTGAAGGAAAGAAGTTTACTGATCTAGGTTAGAAGCACTTTTCTAAGTGGACGGAACCAACTTCTGGTAGTGAAAGTCATAGGCTGATTTTTAGTGCCTGCCCCTGGTCGATAGCTTGTCTGTGGCACAGGAAAGCTCTCCATCTCATTGTAGCTGTTGGAAGCGCTGGTTGTCAGGTGTGGCCCCCAGAGACCTGGCTTCTAGTCCCGATTCCTCCACCATGTTGAGGTGTGACTTCAACATTTCTCAGGCTTGGTGTCTGCATCTGCAAAGTGAGCACGTTGTATCAGGCCAAGGGGGGGTACCAAGATGTGAAATCCATCTCCAGCCCTGCCGTCCTTACCCAGGTGGGCGGCTTGCCTTGGCCACAGCTCTCACCCATGAGCAGGTGCAGGCTCAGTTGTGCCTCGGAGGATGGCTCCTGGAAGCCACTACCAATCCACTGGGGTTGGTACCAGAGAAGAAGCCTATTTAACATCTGTGGTTGTAGCTGAAGTTCTTTTATGCCAGAAGGATTCTAGAAAATACCTTGATTTTCCTTGATTGTCATTGTAATGGGCTGGAATCTACTCCCCGCCCCCTGATTCATGTTCACCTGGAACCTCAGAATGTGACCTCATTTGGAAATCAGGTTTTTGCAGATGTAAGTAGGTAAGTTGAGGGCATCCTTTAGGATGCACTTGGGCCCTAAACACAGTGACGCGTGTCCCTCTAAGAAGAGAGGTCAGAGACATGGGGAAGGAGCGCTGTGTTGTGTGATGGTGGAGGCAGCCGTTGGAGAGATGCGGCTACAAGCCAAGGGATGCAGAGATTGCTTCCAGACCCAGGAGGAGCCAAGGAAGGACATTATTCCTTGGAGCCTCCAGGGGGAGCCTGGTTCTGTCAGCTCCTCGATATTTGACTTCGGGCCTGTGACATCATGTCTTCTGTTTTAATTCACCAGTGTGGTCATTTGTTACAATGGCTCCTCTAGGAAAGCAGCACACTCACCTCCTACTTTTATTTAAAAACCATCCGTCGCGTCTGCTCTGTGTCATGCTGCATGCCGTCCTCACGTCTGTCTGGAGAAGGCTGACCTGTTGGAAGATGTCTTGCCAGGTGGTGTGCGGTGGAACGAACCAGACGTTTCTCTGACTGTTTGTAAAAACGTAGACGTTGGTAAAAAGCCCCGTTCCCAATTAATAGATGAAAGCATATGAGTTACTTTATATTTTTGTGGGACATATGTTTCGTTCAGGCTCCCTGAGGTCTTATTCAAATTATCGAAAACCTGGCCTCTGCAGTGTAATTCACAGATGGTGCTGGCTGCAGCCAAAAAGGAAAAAGACGGGGGAGAGAAAAGCAGCCACGTTCAAAACACAAAACAACCCGAGTGTTCTGAGCACTTGGGTGTTGAGGGAACAGTGTTGGACTGGGCCGGGCACCCCTTCTCCCACTTGGGACCCAGCAAGTACATTTTATTGTCCTTCTCCAGGTCTTGTTCAGTGTGACTGCATGGTTTTGTCCATGTTTCCTTGCCTGGAAAGTCTCCCATGTCTTTATCGAGTGTTTTCCTATGTATTTAATGATCTCAACTCCCTACAAAGTGGGTCATTGTCATCCCATCTTCTAGAGGAGGAAACGGGGCTCTGAAGGACAGTGAGGGCACCTGTCACAGGTCATAGAGTTGGTAAGCAGCAGGGTGGAACCTGGGGTGAGGTCTGACTCCAACACCCACGCCCACAGGGCATCTGTGGGAGGGATGGGAACGTAGCTGGAGCAACTCGGGGTGGAGAGAGACGAGTTTGCAGCGGGAGCTGGTGGAAAAGGACAGCATGAGGGAACAGGGACCGGGATGGCACAGGACAAGGTCAGGAAGCGAGGGATGTGCCTACGGTGAGGCCTGTGAGGTGGGATGTTTTCTGTCTACACTGGTGGCTGTTGCAGGCTTGGAGCACAGAGAAGAGTGATTGGTGTAGTTAGACCAGCAGGAGGAGGAGGTAGATCCAAGCTGTGATGCCAGCTGGGGGCCGTGGGGCAGGCAGACGAAGAAGCCTAAGAGGTTGACCTCTCCTTCGAGGAGAGGGTGGTGACATCACCCGCCGTGACAGGTGTCCAGGAGGAGATGGTGGGTTCAGGGGCAGTGGAGAAGCAGATGGGTCCTGACCTGGTCTTGGCGGACTCTAGGCAGCAAAGGGTCACCTCGAGAGGATGCAGCGGACAGCCAGTGTGGGATGTGGACGGGCCAGGTGAGGCTTTGGAGAGAGCTGAGGATCAAGCAAAGGGCCTGGGGCCAGCGTCACCTTCACTGAAGCAAATGTCATGAAGCTGGGATGCCTCTGGGACTCGGCCGTGCGCCATCCAGGGCTTGGGGCGCGGGGCATGTGGGATTGGCTGGGGGGGGGCTCTGATGGTCATGCCACCAGATGTTAGGGGGAGGCTTCATAAAATTAAGAGCAAACCTGTAATCCCTGTGGTGTTGTAGGTTGAGGCCTTGCTCCGAGGCATAATCCTTCTCCGAGTGGCTTCAGCAATGCCGGGAGAAGGTCGTGTGCCTACAGGGAAGGATTGTCACTGCTCTTCATCAGTCACATTTGCAGATGACAGTTGGGTTGCCTTGCTGGTGTCTTCGTGATGACTTCGAGGACAGGGCTTTTCATCTGAGCTTGTTTTCAGGTACCAGCGGAGCGTTTGGCGCCTGCAGGCTCTGCCTCTCGTCCCCCTGGGAAAGGGACTTCACAGGGGATTCCGAAGCTGATTCCCAGGATTGCTCTCGGTCTGTGGGGCCCGTGAGGTCATTGCCACCACTTTTGATAGGAAGGGGGGCTGGGGCACCTGCTGAGGAAGAAGCAGGTGATGGCCCTGCTCAGGGGCAGGGCTGGTAAGGGACATGGTTTGAGGGGCCTGCGCACTGCACCCCAGCAGGGGCAGGTGCCGGGCCGGGGGTGGGGCTGGTGCCGTCCACGTGGAGTTCTTTCTGAGATGTCCTCCTCAGGAAGGCCGATGGCGTTTGGATGTCAACTTGGACGAGAAGGTGAGGCTTGACTGATGTCCTTCAGTGTCCCTGGAAACTAGGACCCTCACAGGGATGAGGCGGGGGAGGGAGGGCCTCCGCAGAGGGGGCGGCCGAGATGTGGGAAAAGGCGCGTCTGCATCCTGGGTTTGGGGAGTCCTCTTTCTGCCAGAGCTTGGTCGTTTCTTGTGCTCTGGAACAGCGGCTGTTAACTGGAGGTGACGCTTGGTGTCACTTGGTGATGTCTGGAAACTTGGTCGTCACAACTTGGGTGTGTGTGTGTGGGGGGGGAGTTCCTGCTGGCATCTAGTGGGTAGAGACCAAGGATGCTGCTAAACTTCCTGCAGGGCACGGGCCGGCCCCCAACCAAGAACTCCGCCTCCAGGACCAAGAGGGCGGAGACTGAGAAACCATGGCCTAGGCTTCCAGCATCATCTTCCCCCGTCCTCGCCACTGCCTGCTGGGTTTAGCACAGCCTGGGAGGGGGGGGGAGCGGGGAAGAGGCCGGGCCAGACTCACCAGCCGTGCGCTCTGTCCCTTAAATGTCAGATGAGGAGAGCCACCCAGGAGATCGCTGAGCCCCTTTCCCGCTCTCACATCCCCAGGTTCTGGAACGACCCTCGATCCTCATAACTTGGCACAATTCAGATAATTTGGGAAGAGAGATTGGATGAGGCATCATTTCCTTAGCCTTTCTTACCACTTTTTACTTAGGTTTTCAGAAAAGTTTTTTGGAGTGTAGTTGACTTAAAATGTTGTATTCGTTTCAGGTGTACAGCAAAGTGATTCAGCCACACACACACACACACACACACACTCTTACTTTTCCCATATAGGTTATTTTTTTTTTCTGAAAAGGTAAAAATTGTGTTAATATTAAGTACATGTTTTAAATGTCCCCTCTTTTAGAAAGGTTGTACCGATGGACGTGCGAATGTTTCCTGTATTTCCAGGCGAAGTGATTTTAATATATTTGAAACCCTTCTGTTCAGTGATGAAAATCCCACGTCTGATCACTGACAGGAGACAGACGTGTGTGTTGTATGTGTTTCTCCCGGGATAGACCCCACCTGCGGGGAGCTCCCCAGACACGTCTGGCTCTAAGAGGAGTCCTGTGAATGTGCAGAAACCTGGGATTCCAGGATGTCTCTGTGTTCCCGGTCGATGGGGCAGGCGTGAGGTCATCCTGAGGGTCTCAGTCTCCCTGCACCCCCCGGCCCCCCGCTGCCCCTGTCCCCTGCTCAGTGTCCTGGGGAGCTCTTGATTTTTCACATCAGCGAATAGATAATATGCGCAGGGTAGCAAATGCTGTGCCTCCATTTGAATTCTTCCTCTTCCTCCTGGAAATCTTTCCTGATACATTATTTTATTAGAGCTGCCATAACCAGTACCACCGACCGGGGGCAGTGGGGCGGGGGGTTGCTTAAACACCAGAAATTTGTGTTCTCACGTTCTGGGGGCTGCAAGTCTGAGACGAAGGTGTCAGCAGGGTATTGCTGTCCTCTGAGGCCTCCCTCCCCGGCGTGTAGGCGGCCGCCTTCTCCCTGTGTCTCCAGGTGGTCATCCCTCTGTGCATGTCTGAGTCCAAATGACCTCGTGTTGTAAGGACACCCGTCATGTGTTGGATTAGTGCCCACTCAAATGACATCATTTTGGCTTAATTACTTCTTCTGAGACCCTGTCTCCCAACTAGTCACATTCTGAGATCCTGGGGGCTAGGCCATCAACATATGGATTTGTGGGGTTGGGGACACAGTTCAGCACCATTCACCTGTGGAGATGTAGCGTGTACTGATTTTCTGTCTGGGATCAGGCTTTACACATGGTGTCACCTCTGCTGCTTTTTCCCTTCTTTCTCCTATTTTTAGTATGAAAAAATTCAGACATATAGAAAAATGATGAGAGGAGTATGGTGACTGCCCGCTACCTAGAATCAATATTTGTTAACCTTTTGTGTTTGTGTCATCTTTATGTATCGCTCTTAGGAACCAATTAGAAGAAAGTTGTGGGTGTTGTGACACTTCACCCTTCAAAACATCAGCATCAATCTCTTAGGAATAAAGATACTCTCTGGGGAGTTCCCCTTGTGGCTCAGCGGTAGTGAACCCAACTAGTATCCATATTGATACGGGTTCAATCCCTGGCCTTGCTCAGTGGGTTAAGGATGTGGCATTGCCGTGAGCTGTGGTATAGGTCACAGACTTGGCTTGGATCCTGTGTGGCTGTGGTGTAGGCCGGCAGCTACAGCTCCGTTTGGACCCCTAGCCTGGGAACTTCTATATGACACGTGTATTACCCTAAAAAGCAATGATAAATAAGTATGTAAGTATATATATATTTACATATATATAATTATACACACACTCTCCAGGGTAACCAAAATACTATTATCACACCTAAGAACACTGAAAATAATTCTAACATCCTGGGCATCTATCCAGAGAAAACCACGACTCGCAAAGACACATGTACTCCAATGTTCATTGCGGCACTGTTTACAATAGCCAAAACAACCTAAATGTCCACCAACAAGGAACGGATCAAGAAGATGTGGTACATATACACAATGGAATATTACTCAGCCATTAAAAAGAATGAAATACCGTCATTTTTAGCAACATGGATGGACCTAGAAACTATCATGCTAAGTGAAGTCAGCCATACAATGAGACACCAACATCAAATGCTTTCACTGATATGTGGAACCTGAAAAAAGGAACGACTGAACTTCTTTGCAGAACAGATGCTGACTCACAGACATTGAAAAACTTATGGTCTCCGGAGGAGACAGTTTGGGGGGTGAGGGGATGTGCTTGGGCTGTGGGATGGAAATCCTGTGAAATCAGATTGTTATGATCGTTATACAACTACAGATGTGATAAATTCATTTGAGTAATAAAAAAATAAGAAAATAATTCTAACAGCATCGATATCTCATCCATATTTAGATTTCTTCAATTGTTCCCCAGAATCTTGTAACTTTGGTGAGGGGGGTTTGGGTTGTTGTCATCATTTGTTTTTAAGATTTATTGAAGGTACAGGCACGGTAGCTGGAGTTTTGTATCTCTTTTGTCTCTTCAGCCTGGAATCATCCTACCGTTCTTTTTTCCCTTATTTTTTAAGAAGGTCAGGGCCAGTTGTTTTAGAGGATACTGCATGTCCTGAATTGGGCGGATTGTTTCCTTGTGATGGTGTTCAGCTTGTCCCCGTGTCCCCTGGAAGTCAGATCCAAATGCGTGTCTCAGTTCTGGCTTACTTGAACAGTTGCCAGGTGGTACTGGGTGCTTCTGAAACCGTCAGATCCCACCAGGTTGTCCCCCTGTTTGTGATGCTGCGTTTGAACACTGACCTAAGGTGGTGATACCAGATCGCTCCACCGGATGCTGTGGTTGTTGCTTTTCGATTAGCCCATCATCTCCGGGGAGGTAATTTGGCTCTGTGTGTGTCTTCATTGATGATTCTTGCCTGAATTATTTCACTGCGGAGTTGCAAAATGGTGATTTTTCTAATTCTGTCATTAGTCGGCATTACAGTTCCTTAAAAGGAACTGTAATGACCAATGTGTAGAGGAAAGAATTGGTATAATAATCACCTCTAATGGGGGCAAAGAAATCACTCTCTGTGAATATTGCTATGGACTTAGAGGGTTTTATTTAGTCAGTGGTTTATGATCAATTATAGATGCTGTTTTGATGACCAAATTATCCCAGACTTGGCCACCAGGGCCTTTCAGGCTCCTGTTATGTCCTTTGAACAAGCTTCTTTTAGTCCTTGAGTACTTCCTTGCTTTCTTGCACAGAACTATTTTAGGCTCATACGTTCCATTTCCAGACATGGAGTCATCCTCTTCTCCAAAAAATCTCCGATTCCATTGAGTGGAGAGTGGTGTTTAGAAACCCAGTCTGTATGCTGGCGGTGTTCATTGTAGCAGGGGTAGACAGATCTAAGGGACAGGAGAATCATGGATGTATTGATATTTCCAAATCATGTTTAACATTAGTGGGTTTACGAGTTCCATGGTGGCTTAGCAAGTTAAGGATCCAGCATTGTCACTGCTGTGGCTCCGGTCACTGCCGTGGTGTGGGTTTGATCCCCGGCCTGGAAACTTCTACATGCTGTGGACATGGCCAAAGGAAAAAACCAAAAAACCAAAGGACGAAAACATTAGTGGGTTTAAATCTTTGCTTTTGTGTTCACAGCTCTTTGCTTGACTTCTGGTACTATTGATGCTATTAACACAGGTACCTTTTGCTTAACTCCGTAAGATACATAAAATAGTTTCAAAATTACATTGTCTGTTACTGTTAATAAGATAATTCTGATTGAAACATACTATTTCTTTGTAGTTCGTTTGGTCCTTAGTATACATTCCTCTAAATATTCGGCCAATATTGAGTTCAAAAGCCATGTGACAAAATTCTTTTCCCTGTCAGGTTATGTTGCCAACTTGATCCTCTAGTTTGGTTATTTTCCTTCTTCAATTTTATTTGAAATTCATGGGGTTGTTTTTTTTCCTTCTTTAAATTACCGAGTCTACTGAGGCAAAATTTAATAAGTTTGTAATAAAATGCACCTCCTGAAAGCATCCTGACTGACCGATACGTATACACCTGTGTAACCGACTCCTATAGTGGAGATCAAATGTTTTCATTTCCACGGAATGTTGCCTTCTGCCCCTTTGAGTTCATCTCCTCTCCTCGCCCTCTGCCCAAGCTTCTCAGTAGATTAGTTTTACTTTTTCTAGAATTTCCTATTAATGAAATGATACAATAGTATATTTTTTATTTATGGCTGCTTTTTCTCCGCATAATGTTTTTGAGTGTCACCAACGTTGCGTGCGTCAGTAATACATTCCTTTTTTTATTGCTGAATAGAATTCCGTTTTATAGAGATGTATTGTTTTTCCAGTCACCAGCTGATAGATTTTAGATAGTTTGCAGTATTTCAGTATTCGAAAGAAAGTTTACCTTTATAAGGAAATGCTAAACTCTTTTCCAGAGCACTTGTGCTGGTTTACATTCCTCCCGACAATTTCTGAGTATTTCATTAGCATCTTTGAGTATTGTCAGTGGTGTGAATTATAGCAGTTCCCATGGGCATGTTAATATATCTCATGATTTTAATATGCATTGTTCATCTTTTGATGGCATTTTATTTTGAATAGTAAAATATTTCTTAGTCCTGAAGTCAGAATGATATGAAAAAGTCTATTTAGCGAAGTCTCAGACATTTTTTCTCAGTCCTGCTATAGAAGATATTTAAATGATTGGGTAATCTGCTCAGTGCTTGTGTCTGTGCTGGCGCTGGGTTATGAGTAAAAATGGAAATAGTACCTACCTTCTGAGAGTTTACATATCAGCGAGGGGAGACAGACATTAATCATAGGGCCTCATAAATAAATGTAAAGTCATCACTTTGCTATGTGCTTCGTAGGACAGATAGAAGGAGAGGGCTAGGGCTTTTGTGTCTGGATTTCATCATGGTTTCCCAAGAAAAAAGACATTGTTTACGTGCTCCCTCCCTTAATACTGGTTGCAAAATTGCTAACGTGCTGTAACTCTGGGACCTGTAGCAACAGGCTCAACCCTGGGAAAGTAACCAACACCCCACCGTGGGCACCCAGGTCTGTGGAAGAGCCATGATACGCCTTTACTTGATTATTTGGTTTTAGATGAAGTTGCATAGGCTTGTTCCTTGCAGGGCCCTGGTTGAAACAGACGTTCAGCATTTAAAAAAAAAAAAATGTTTTGCTAAGACCTGGTTTACATGTACTTTGTTAAAAGGTGTTCTTGGTTTTGTGAACGCTTTGGATCCTGACACTGGATTGGAACCATTTATCAGTGACTAAAGAATGTCAGTGTTACACGTTCTTAATGGTTGTCCCCCCCATTATGTCTTGTAGGTTTGTTAGAGATCCCTCCCCCGCCCCCATTCCAAAACAGCTCCTAGTTTTTGAATTCGAAATTTTGATTTATGTTTTAATTTCCCTTAGGTCGCCCTAATCTAGTACAAACACCAGTGATTTTCAGGGCTGAGGTTGACTGTTAAGTCTTAAATTCTTAGAAATTTTGATTTTATGTTGTTGTTACAATAATTGAATTCCTACCACGTAGCTCTTATCTACTTGATAAACTGTTTCAGATAAGAGGTAGTTTCCATCTGCTGTTCTAAGACTGGAAACTTCCCTGACTGTCCTATTTGCAATTCTTATGCGCAGTTCAAGCGACTCTGAAACCCAGTAGAAATCATTGATGATGCACTTAGAAAGGAATTCTACAGAGAATATTTTTAGGAACAACATACTTTTCTAATCCTGTAATCGAGTTTTCGTGTTTGAAAGCTTACTCACTTTTTAAGAAGTTGAAGTTTGTTCTTTCAAGGTACACAGTATAGTAAGCGGTAATGGAAATATTGGTAGCCTTTTCCCCCCTGTCTGGTTGCTCTCCTCTGAGACTTGGAGAGATGGCCAGGGAATTAGTATGCATATCTTGTGCATGTAGATTCCAAGAGTGAAATTCTAGAGTGATCGGTGTGGTTTTTATTTTGCCAGTCACTGTCCTGGCAGGAGACAGATGGCACACTCAAGCTGAGGTAACTGAAGAGTGTTTAATAAAAGGCTAGTTGGCAGCAATGGGCTGGGCTACAAGAAACCAGCAAGGCAGTTCCTGTTATGGTGCAGTGGAAAAAATCTGACTAGTATCCATGAGGATGTGGGTTCGATCCCTGGCCTCGCTCAGTGGGTTAAGGATCCAGCATTGCTGTGAGCTGTGGTGTAGATTGCAGACATGGCTTGGATCCTGCCTTGCCGTGGCTGTGGTGTAGGCCGGCAGCTGTAGCTCTGATTTGCCCCCTCACCTGGGAACTTCCATATGCTGCAGGTGCAGCCCTAAAAAGCTAAATAAATAAATGATAAAATAAAATTTAAAAAATCAGTTTATTTTTTATTTCGGCAGGGCAGGGGGTATGCCCACAGCATGCAGAAATTCCCAGTCCAGGGTTCAAACCCACAGCCATGACCCAAGCCACAGCAGTGACAACGCCAGCTCCTTATCCTATGAGCCAGCAGGGATCTCCATCTGAGGATCGTTCCTTAAATTAAAATACCTAAGCAGAGCCCCCGCTTCTTTTCAGCTAGCTTCTAAAAGTCTTCATTTTCAAGCATTTGATAATGACTTTGCCATCACTGAAGAATGGTACAAAATCAGGGGAGATTCCTCCCAAAGGAGGGCTGCCTGTTGGGATGCAGAAGACAGAGCTGGCCTTGCTGAGCGGAACGTACCCCCACAAGCTCTTACTGTGTATATGGAGAGGCCCTCTGAGCCAAGAAGCCTGGACCCCACCCACCAGGCAGATTCACCACGGCTTAAAAGGTCAGAGTAAGGTTCCCATCCAGGAGTGCCTACGAGCTGTTCAGGTGTCCTCTGGGCTGCCACGGCCTGGAAGGAAGCGTTACTGAAGTCGGTGCCCTGTTTTGTCACTGTTGTTTTGGGGAACAGCTGCATGGTTGAAACATCCAAAGTACAACACATCTTTCTGTTGTCCTAAAAGATTGATAACAGGATAACAGTGCCTTACATGTGCACTGGTCAGTACTTATGCTGTACGTACAAGGACATGCCCCTTACCAGAAATGTAAATCACAACCTCCTAGTGTGTGGACCCCACAGGCTGTGTAGACCCTGCCCCAGCAGTGGAGTGTGATTTAGGGCTGTGTTTATGTTGCCAAACGAATCCAGTGTGGATGATGTTGGCGTTTTAGCTTTTTCTCACTCATTTGAGAATATGGCCATCAAACCACAGCCCTTTCTCTCCTAGTTCCCTTTCAGAATTTCTGTAGGGTCAGCACACGATTTGAGGAATCTCCTTCCTGCCAGGTGAATGCAGAGACCTGGAGTCCTACCTGGAGAGGAGGGGATGTCACCATTGGCACAGACATACACAAGTTGCTCCACTTTGTAGGGTTCTGTCTATCTCGGTACAGCCCTTTCTGTAGGTTGATGGAACCTTCTGAATCCCGTAGATTTGAAAACACTTCCGGAAGCCTGGATTTTCTCATGGAGGCAACATGATTTGGTGGAAAGATGGAGGCAGTTCAGAAGACCAAGGTTGGGGTTGTGGCTTTGCTTCTTGCTGATCAGGATCTGGGGGAGCCCCTGTCTCTTCAAAGCCAGTTTTTCGTGGCCGTAAACAGACTTAATCTTCTCAGATTCCTTCATTGAGTCGTTTAGGCCACCTGAGATATTTGATCGCCCTTTGAAATTTTCTCTACAAACAGAAAGGTGATGTTTTGTCTGCAGATGATACGTGCCAGGAACACAAATTTAAAGTCCCCGTAAGAACAATAGTAACTCTCGACTGTTTTTCATCTGACGTGAATGATCAAAGAAAATGTGTGTGTGTGTCAGAAAGCGCTTGTGTACCCACACCCACTTAAGGATGGGTTTCTACCATTTCATATCACTTGGTAGAGTAGACGATCCCCAAATCACCTGTGATTTTTTTTTTTTTCCCTGCTCTTTTTAGGGCTGCTCCCAGGGCATATGGCAGTTCCTAGGCTAGGTAGGGGTTGAATTAGAGCTGCAGCTGCTGGCCTACACCACAGCCACAGCAATGCAGGATCCAAGCTGCATCTTCGACCTACACCACAGCTCACGGCAACATTGGATCCTTAACCCACTGATCGAGGCCGGGGATCAAATGTGCATCCTCATGGATGCTAGTTTGGTTCATTACCACTGAGACATGAAGGGAACTCCAAATCATTTGTGATTTGATGTGGAAGCGTGTGCTGGGGTTTTAACGCAGCTGGTTATCTACCTATTGGAGTTTGTCACAGATTCTCGTTTTGGTGGTGACCTGTTTGGGTTTCTGAGTCAACCCTTAGGCAAGTTAGTTAACGTGTCTGAACCTTAACTTCCTCATCCTTCTATCGACCTTCTAGGTTTGTTGGGAGAACTCAATGAAATAATGCCCCTAAGACACTAGGATGGTGCTTGGCACATGGGCAGTGCTCCATCAGTGTTCACGGTCACGGCCGTTTCTACCATTTCTAATCACGTGTGTGTGTGTGTGTGTGTGTGTGTGTGTGTGTAGCCTGAGTTCCAGGTTGGCCTGACATGTAGGCCAGGTGACTCAGCAACATACTGAGTGAGCTACCGTTTCTCGTGTGTAGCATTTCCCTGGATACACGGGACACCCCCGTTCATCGTGGTGGCCTGCTCTGAGTGCAGTCGGTGGGGAATCTTGGGCAACACACGCAGCTGGCCTGCGTCTCCCCTCCCCCTGGGAGGTCGGAGGGCACCGGCCCCAGGAGCCCTTCCCGAGATCCAGGTCAGGACCCAGGAAACGGTCGTCAGAGAGGACTTCTGCACCGTGAGACGGAAGGCGCCACGTTGGGGTGCAAGCCAGCAGTTCTCCCCCATGCACCGAAATCAGAACCCGTGGCAGACTTTCTCTGACCAGCCTCTGCTTGGCCATCACGCCGCCTTGTGTAATTGTCAGTCATTAATTAACCTCCTGAGCTGCTGGTTGACTCCCTAGAGGGTGGGTCTCTGCCCCTCGGGGTGCAGCGAGTTCTCGGGTGAGCCAAGGAGCATCCAGCTACAGGTGTGCTGTCTCAGGTGGCCTGCGTGGCCCCGTATGAATCTTCAGGGTCACCGTGCTGGTGGCCCAGGTGAATCCCCTTGGTGACCAGGGCTCAGGTTTGCCACTGGCCTTTCCAGGGGACACACATCCCATTATCACCAAAATCAGCCATTCGCTGCTACGCTCTACAAATCCCGGGGTTGGCAACTCCGCTCTTTGCTAGGACCTCATAGGAACACACTTTGTGAGCACGGATTGATGACGAGGTTGAGGACCAGTGTAATTTGCCTTTGAAATACAGGCGACCCTTGAACAACAAGGGTTTGAACTTTGCAGTTCTGTATCTATGCAGGTTTTTTTTTTTTTTTCCTTCAAAAAAAATACATTGAAAAGAATGTTGGAGCTTTGTGACAGTTTGAAAAAACTCACAGTCAAACTTGGTAGCCTAGAGATATTGAAAAATTAAGAAAGATAATACAAAATACATGTAAACGTGTATGTTATAGATAAGGCTTCTGGTCAACAGCAGGTTGTTGAGTTTCGGGGGAGTCAAGAGTTACACGAGGATTTTCAACTGTGTGTGGAGGGGTCGGTGCCCCAACCCCTGCATTTTTCAAGGGTCAGTGGTACTCAGCCCTGGGCCTCAGGGACACTCAGTGTGAGACCAAGAGGGGACGGTTAGACACTGGTGGCTCAGACCACACCAAGGTTTTCCTGTGATTTCATGTGGTTCCTACAGTCAGCATGTCTTTGGGGGGAATTCTGTTCGCTTATATTTTTTCTCGACATTAATCACAGGATTGGTTTATTCTCTCACTCCATCTCTTCTCTCCTGTCTTTACCTAGCACTTGATCAGACCTGCGTTCCTTTTGAAGCCTCCACCTGTTTCTTGCAATTTTCCCTGGACACCCTCTGCCCCTCCTGCCACACATTCAGCCCTGCCCTCTGCTCCCGATGCCACCTTGGTTTCTGTTCTTGTCTTGACCTGCATCTGCAAGAACTCAGAAGGAAACTTCTAAGAGTTCCTTGGTGGCACAGCGGGTTAATGATCGGCGTTGTCACTGCTATGGTGCAGGTCACTGCTGTGGCGTGGGTTCAATCCCTGACCAGGGAACTTCTGCATGCTATGAGCAGGGCACTCCCCCGCAAAAATGGGGGAAGTTTATGGTGTCATTTGGTCCCTGTTGCCTCCCCAACCTGGGTCAGGGATGGGTTTGGATTTATCTTCTTAGTAGGGGCCGCTGCATCCGGGGCCCAGGCTATGTTCAGACACCACTTGTTGAAAATGCTTCCTTTACTGTTGGGATGCTTGTGCTGGAATTTGGAGGCACCATAAAGGCAATTTCTCCTTCAAAGTGGGTTGAGCTGCTTATGGCAGAATACCATGACGAAGAGCTGGATTCCCAGCCTAGGCACTCCCAGCAAAGGTCCCTTGTGGCCACTAGGGAGAGTGGGTGGCCAGTTGGTCCCATAGCCCACGGCCGTTCTTTACAAAACCAACCAACCAGCCAACAACCCAGGGTGTGTGTTCTACTGTGAGGGTCTTTATGATTGTTCTAAAAAAAAAAAATAAAAATAAGAGGCCCTAACTGCTAAGCTTTGGCCTGGGACACACCCCTCTCGTAAGTATAGCTCTTAGCTGGCCAGGCACATTCAGCGACTTTTAGTTACGGAAATAAGGTGATCAAATTATATGTGCCAATTAGATAAGATCGAATATTGAAAAATAGATGAGTAACTACTGAAAACCAGAAGATAAGATGGCCCGGGGGAGGGGGGCAGTTGTAATCCAACCAGTGGCGTCTCTGTCACCCATGTGTGCTTTTATCACCCTCCATAAAACATTACTGCATTACTCTCTGCGGCATTTGAATCACTTTTTAAAAAGTAGAGTTGCCAGAGAGAGTCCAAGTTCAGCCCAGAGCTAGAGCCGGCAGTCATCTTCTCCCCTCTCCACCTCCGAGTGTGTTTATAAAATCCTTTACTGGCTCTTAAACTTTTAAAATAGCTGAGTTGTTATTTCTGCCCGCGTAAGGAATGGTGAGTTTTACCTGCCTTCGTATCTTCTAGCTTTAAGTCAGTTTACCTTTTACGTAAATTGCATGAAAAAGGCAATTTAATAGATGTCTTTTATTTCTATCTTACAGCCTTTTGCCAATGTGCTCAAGCAGTTTTAACTTCAAGGTTGTAGGTGCGATACAGACAACAGTTATTTTAAAATTTTAAAAAGGAATATATCCACATTCTGAACTTTATCACATATTGTCCTTTCCTGTTTTATATCAGGTGACAAATAAAAACTTTGTAAATTTGCATGTCTTTACTGAAGTTATTAGCAGTTAAGTGGTCAGGTAGGATTTATTTACACGTTCTGTGCGTATGTATGTGAGAGAGAGAGGGAGGGAGAGAATGGTTTGATGCTACAATATCTTGATTTCATTTGAGGAGTAATTTCACTCTTTGAGGTGCTGTAGCACGGCTGGTATTACAAGTATATAAAACCACCAGCTTTTTATATTTTGGGGGGAGTGTATGACATTTTTACGTCTCTTTGTCCCTATTCCTTCTTAGCCCGCCCAGGTACTACCGTGGGGTTTCAGAAAGGGAAGAGAAGTTGACCCTTATTTGCTAAAGGCCCAAAGGACACATCAGTGAAACTAATTGGGAGGTCCCAAGATTTGGTTAAATAAAAGCAGTGATTTTTTTTAAAAGATGCCAATTCTTTGACTTTTCTGACTTGGAGTATGAAGATGTGTGCATGCATGTTGGCGTGTGTTCCCTTTTCTTTTTTCTTTTCTTTCTTTCTTTCTTTTTTTTTTTTTGGCTTTTTAGGGTTGCATCCATGGTATGTGGAAGTTCCCAGTTCCCAGGCTAGGTGTCGAATCAAAGCTGTAGCTGCTGGCCTACAGTGGGAACTCCTTCCTTTTTCTTTGTTAGAACTTACTAGTGTAGTTTGATAGGACTTATGAGTAAATCTATTTCAGGTGTTTTAATGATCGTTTCATTATTAGTGATTGTTGTCATGTGCTAGGTCTCGATGGCCTTTGGCAGTTTGGAAACAGTAGTCTAGAGAGTACAAAAAAGAACTCATTTCAACCCAAATGAACACTTACTAGCTCTACCAGCCTTTATGAGTGGATGTGCCTCAGAGTTTCCCTCCGTTTGACCTCCTTCCCCGCCCTCAGTGGACCTCACAGTGACTGGCTGGCCAGGATGCAGAGGAAGGACCGGGGTAGCATCCTCATGGGTGACCAGGGAGAGATTCCCTGCAGAGCAAGAGCCCCCCCGCACACTCCCGGCACCTGCTCTCCTTCTGCCATTCCCACTGCTGCCCCACTTCACCTGCCACGTATCTCCTAGAGAGCAGTCTGGTTTTAGGCAAACCTTGGGGCTGCTTTGGTTTTATTTAGGTGTTAATGCAAGAAATGATTGATTCTTCCTACATCGATGAAAGACACACACGCAGTCTGTCCATCTGCTCCCCCATCAAGGAAGTGTTCTCCACTAGAGATGCCTGAGACGTTCTTTCCCACCTGTCCCACCGGTGGTCCCTGGCCCCCGTCTCCAGGGATGCCCAGTGACGGGAAGGGGGCCTTTCAGAGACACCCGAGGCGCACTTGTGAAAGAGCCTGGTCACAGAGCACATGTGTCTGAGTGTTGTACAAGTGACTCGTTCATCTGGATTTCCATCCCCATAGAACACTTGTGTACAATAATAGCAAGACAGTTGCAGGAGCGGAGGTGATGTGTGTTACTGGTCCTCCAAGGACCCATCGTTGGTGCATTTGGCATCCTCAGGGGCTCTGTGTCCAGCTCCTGATGCCCACAGGCTGGGCTGGTCCTCAGGGCTTGGGGACTGCCCTCCCTGCCTGCAGGGCCCCTCCCCGGAATGCCGCTCCACTGAGGCCCCCTGGGCCCGGGGCTTAGAGAGCTTCCTGTCCAGACCAGGTGTGTAATTTCTCTTTTCCCTCGCTCCTTCTGCTTTTAGCAAACAAACAAACAAAAGGCACTATTTTGAGAGCAAAGTGGGACATGTCGAACCCCGCCAGCAGTTCAGGAAATTCAAGTGTCTCATGCGACTCCTTTTTTAAAAACAATCTTTCTTCTGGAGTCACCGTCTCTCTTGTTATGGGAAATGAACAGTGATAGATCTAGAACATTCCTTATGATCAGTTTTGCTCTCTCTCCCTCTCTCTGTCCCTTTTTCATGTACTTGCCTAGTTCTTTGGCTTGTTTTCTTAATAGTTTTAAAATTCAGAAATCCACAGATGTCTTCAGATTATAAATTACAGAATTTTAGGACAGAAAAGGGCTTTAGGAGTCACTCACTTGCTGAGCATTTTGTTGTAGGCTGATGTCCCTGGCACTTGTTCAAATAGCTTTTCTCTATTCTATTTGTTTTTTGAGGGTTTTGTTTTTTGTTTTTTAATACATGTATGTTTATTTGTTTGGTCTTTTTAGGGCTGTACCTGAGGCATATGGAAGTTCCCAGGCTAGGAGTTGAATCGAAGCTGTAGCCGCTGGCCTGCACCACAGCCACAGCCATGCAGGATCTGAGCCACGTTTGCAGCCTACACCACAGCTCATGGCAACGCCAGATCCTTAACCCACTGAGCAAGGCCAGGGATCCAACCCACATTCTCGTGAATCCTAGTCGGGTTCGTAACCCACTGAGTCACAATGGGAACTTTCTGTGCAGTCTTTTTTTTTTTCTTTCGTCTTTTTGCCTTTTCTTGAGCCGCTCCCGTGGCATATGGAGGTTCCCAGGCTAGGGGTCTAATCGGAGCTGTAGCCACCGGCCTACACCACAGCCACAGCAACGCGGGATCCGAGCCGCATCTGTGGCTTACACTACAGCTCACGGCAACGCCGGATTGTTAACCCACTGAGCAAGGCCAGGGATCGAACCTACAACCTCATGGTTCCTAGTCAGATTCGTTAACCACTGCGCCACGACGGGAACTCCCCTCTGTGCAGTCTTTGATGGTTGCGTATCCTCTGTCTTCCTCTGGAAGTTCTGCATCCTAAAAAAAAATGTCCCCTGCCTTGCTGCCTGCTTCAAAGTGAGGCATTAGGTGCATCCCTTCCTTAGGGCTACAGAAGTTTGGATGGATTCGCAAGCCACTGAAGTCTGGATTCTGGCCTTGTCTGGGGGCCGAGGAGGGGATTTGAGGGCATGGGGTACCCTGCAGATCTGAGAGTATCGGCACCCTCCCCCAGCCCCCAACCCTCTTCTCACAGCCCCCCCACCAGGAGACCCTTCCATATCCCAGGCGGGCTCCATTTGCCCATCCTGCCTCTCTCCGCCCAGCTTTATTCCCATAGCTCTTCTGCCCACCCCACCCCTGGGCAGCATGGTGGGCGGGGCCTCTCCACCCTAGAAGGTGGCAGGTTTCAGCTCTGAAGGGCAGGGGCCTTTCCTGGGAAGCTCTGGGCCTGGTGCCCAGGGGCCTTGATGTACAAAGAAATGACTCGAAGTCCCAATCCCCCCTGGTTTCAGCCCGGTGCCTCGGTCTTTGCTTTGTTCTGTTTTGGTCCTTTCATTTCCACCTCTGCCTTGGTCCATCTGATACAAAAATGCCTTCTTCCATCAGACCAAGGAAAGTACCATCAGACAGTGGAAAACAAATAGCTGTATATGATTTTTTTTTTTAGATGATATTTGCATTATTTTGCAGTTGGGCAAGTACTCCTCCATGAGGTCAGGGCCTGCATGGTTTGGAGCTTGGTGAAAGAAAGCTGGCTATGTAATATTTTAATCCTCATAATCGGGTGAGCAGTATTTGCTGAGCTTTTCTTATGTGCCACACACAGGATTATCTCATTTCGTCCTTTCAGTAGTCCTATGAAGGTATTATTGCCGGTGTTGTTATATCACCTCTATTTTATAGATGAGGAAACTGAAGCTCAGAGCAGTTCAGTAACTTGCCCAAGATCACACAGCTTGAGAAATCAAAACCTTGGTCCCACGTCTTTCTGACTCCAGGCCAACCAAGTAAGGGCTGCCCTTTGAAAACTCAATGATGTGCTTCTCCCTGACCTTTCTGATGCTTTGTGCTGACCCATAACAGAAAAATGGCTGTGTTGGGAAGCTAGAAGGACATGGGGAATTGAAGGCGCATGTACACTAAGCAGTCTGTAGTAACAGATTCTCAAAGTGTAGCGTTAGGAGCCTGAGGGATGGTTTCGTCTGACCGCCTAATTCAGAGCTGAGAAACTGAGACCCGGGCAGGGAGAGTGGATGGACAGGCACAGTGATTTCAGAGGCAGTGATGTGAGGTGCAGCTCAACATATGCTCATCTGTGGGCTTATTACTGACGGGCTCACTTTCTCTAGTGTCGACACCACATCCCTCCTCCATCCCCCCCTGAGGTCCCCCTTTCCTGCCTTGGAGCACGTGCCTTAGATCATCATTGGCCACCCCTCCCCAATCCCACAGAACCCAGCCCAACACTCTTAGCCCCTTACCTGGTTTTAGGTTCCCACACTGCAGGAGCTTTGAGTCTGACCCCTGGGTTCAAGTGTAGGAGCTGTAGGGAAGGAGCCGCCACCAGTGACCTGTGTTTTTGTAAATATTTTGAAGCCCAGCCATGCCTGTTCACTGACCTCCAGCTGCTTGTGTTCTGCAGTAGTAGTAGGGCAGTGTCAGCGGAGGCCATATGGCCTACAAAGAGTGAAAACTCTTACTCTGATCCTTGAAGAAAATGTTTACCAGCCCCTGTTGGGGAAGAATCAGTTGATATGAAACCTCTCACGCCTGACCTCCTCAGCTCTGCCTTTCTGTGCTCCTGAGCTTTTGCTATAAAGGTTGGGTCAGCAAGGGGACAGTGGAGGGAAGAGAATGGCATGTGTCCAGCAAGTTCTTTCAGGTACCTTAATCAATAGTTGTCAACACACAGGTGTCCCCAAGGTTGTATGCTTCTGTGAGTGCCGGGCATGCCCCTCTCCTAATGTCTGACCTGGTCGGTACTCACATCAAACCATTATTCTTCCCTCTTCTTGACCTGCTGATTCTAAGCCATCGCCCGGTCCAATCGCTTCTCCGAAATACATCCTGGAGCTGCCCTCCTTTCTCCATCACCACTGCCGCCTGGTCACCTCAGGCCTGGACTGTGGCATCAGTACCTCGAGAATCCCGGCAGGTCCCCTTCCACTTCCAGCCTACTTGTTTCACACGGCAGCACCTTCCTGTCTTCTAACGCACCACACTCTTTATTTCCTTCCCAGCAGGCATTGCAGTCTGCCACGACCTTGCTTATGTGTCTTTACTCCCTGTCTTCCTCCCCCCCCACCCCCGAATCCAAGCTTCCAGAGAGCAGTTGCCTCTTTGCATTGTTTTGAATTCACTCATGTGCCCCCGTGGTGCCTGGCATGCAGTGGGTGCCATATGGATGAGGGAGTGGACAGGGGTGGGCCATGTGGAAAACGCCCTCGGAAAGGGCATTTCAGAAACATCCAAAAGGATTGTTTCACATTCACTGCAAACACGTATCTGACTCCCTGCTCCGTTGTGCTTGGGGTCCTGCCTTATTAACCCCCATCCCCAAGCATGACCCCTCCCCTGCCTTGGGCATCATATTTCGGGGCGTCCTCCATTACTGCTAGAAGAGGGATTTATCCCCCAGAAATGGTGAGAACCGTGTTTACCACCTCTTTGGACCCAGATCCCCAGTAAGAAGTGTGTGTTACTTTGTGAGCCGCTGTGTACCAACCCCCAGGTGTGCTCCCGTACACTGGCCACAGAATTTTCGTTTAGGTCAGGTGCCTTCTGTGCGCTTCTCTTTAGTTCTCTTCTTTTCCATGAAGGCAGTTGTGACCCAGCACATTGACTGCATGCCCCATTAATGTGTCATGGTCCACGGTTGGTAAACAATGTTTAAAATGCTTAACCTCAGGAACGCACCGCCTAGCGAAGAGACCGCAGCGAAGCCCTGATGCTGGGCGGACTGACCAGTGCTGCTCTGGGCATCTGTGGCACTGTGGACGCAGGGCCAAGATTCATGGGCTGCCCTAGGCGGCCCTGGATCCAGATCTCTTGGGGAAAACACGTTCGATGTAAGATTTAATTTAGCTGTTCTTCTTCCCTCTCTCTCTTTTTTTTTTAAAATCTTTCTCACTAATCAGTTTTTTTTACACTATAGGTTCTCCTTGTCTTTTTCTTTCCTGTTACGTCCTGAAGTTTTTATTGCTTAACAAGGAGTAGGCTCTTATTCCCCAGGTGCTTTTTGAATTAAAACAGAAACTTGGCTTCATCCGTTTTTACTTATTTTTTTCCTTTTCCTTTTTACATTAGTTTTCTCCAACTCTGTGTGTGTGTGTGTGCGTGTAAGAAAAATCATCCTTCACTTCTCCCTGCACAGACTTGTTTTGTCTTAAATAAATATATACATATTAAATATATATATTTTTAAAGATGAAAATGTGTCTATGAATAGAGATCTTTCTTCCCTGATTACTTTGAGTTCCTTAACATTTAATCTTGCATGGTCCTCGCAGTTATTATGGTTAAAAAAAAAAATCCGGGAGTTCCCGTCGTGGCTCAGTGGTTAACAAATCCGACTAGGAACCATGAGGTTGCGGGTTCAATCCCTGGCCTTGCTCAGTGGGTTGATAATCCGGCATTGCCGTGAGCTGTGGTGTAGGTCGAAGACTCAGCTCGGATCCCGAGTTGCTGTAGCTGTGGTGTAGGCCGGCGGCTACAGCTCCAATTAGACCCCTAGCCTGGGAACCTCCATATGCCGTGAGAGCGGCCCAAGAAATGGCAAAAAGACAAAAATAAATAAATAAATAAAAATTAAAAATTAAAAAAAACTCCATATTCTTTAGATGAGGTGCAGACCATTCTGAAAGCTCTGACTCTCAACCTTATTACACAACTCTAATCAAATTACATCCTTCTCTCCCCTGTTAGGGGCAATAAATGCCGTTTTTCCTGGCTGGGTAAACTTGAACATTCCCTGCTGTGCATATTTCCATTTTAAAAGTTTTCAAGTCAACCTTTTTACTATTCTGAACGGTTATGGGAAACCAAGGAGAACACTTGCAAATAAGATGTGGTGCCAGCCTCTTCCACGCTCCTTCCAGCCCTGCCTAGGGCTCTCCACTGTAACGTCATTGGCAGGATTAGAGGGATCAGCAGTGTCCCCATGGCTGTGCCCTGAAGATGCTTTTTTGCCCCCCCCCCCCACTCTGGAAATTCTACGTATGAGATGTTGAAATTAGTGTCTGGTATGTGAAAATCTGTCAGCAGCTCCAGACCCTACTTGCTGTGAGATGCAGACCTGATGAAGGTAGGAGCCATGATGCTCCAAAGCCCAGGCAGGTGGCTGCAAGGAACCGATGCTGTGGGCACGTGCTGACCGTGTTTGCGGTTAAACCTTAGCTTGATGACGACCGTGCAGAGACCTGGGCAGAAAGGAAGACTTCTAGCTGGGAGATTGTTGTGAGTCGGAATCAGCGTCCTGAGCAGGGGGGAAGGACCATGGCATGAGGGGTGTGTAGAAGGGAGATGGAGGGGAGGTGATGGAAATGAAGTAGGGAAAGCACTTCATTTAGAAAGTAGGGAAGCGCTTCAGAGGGAATTTGCTAAACCAGGACCAGCTCACGGGAGCTGACATTGCCACTTAAGCTGCCCATGGCAAGCCACTTCGCCGGAGGTCCTACCTCCTGCCACCATGGGCATTTGGTGCGTCTTCTATGATGGGAAAATCAGATATTGAAAGGCATGATAGGAGTTCCCATTGCAGTTCGGTGGGTTAAGGATTCCTTGAGGATGCGGGTTTGATCCCTGGCCTCACTCAGTGGGTTAAGAGTCCGGCATTGCCATGCACTGTGGTGAAGGTCACACATGTGGCTCAGATCGGGGGCTGCTGTGGCTGTGGTGTAGGCTGGCCGCTGCGGCTCCTATTCACCCTCTAGCCTGAACTTCATAGGCAGCAGGTGTGGCCCTAAAAAGAACGGAGGAAAAAAAAAGGCATTGGATGGCCAGCTTTGCCTCCTTTCTTCTCAGAAAGGAGTGGCTCAGGACCACTCCTGCCATTTCTCCAGCGCCAGCAGGTATGCGCTGGCAAGGTCTTCACAGGATGCCTCCGCTAGGCCCACGCCAGCCTCTAAGGGGGTCTTTACCTTGCCAAGGAGGAAACCAGGATTTGCCTGAGGCCACACTGGAAACGTCTATCTAGCTTTAGAACTCCTCTTCTTGCAGCTCTGCCTGCCTCCTGTACCGGGATCAGTTACCTTTGGACCGCCCCCCCCCGATGTCCCCTCTCCCCCCTTTCTCTTTTGCTAAATAGTAGGGTGACCACCTAAACAGGGTACTGAGGATTAGGCGAAACCACATTCTGGGCTTATATTGTTCTTTCCCTTCATCTCTTTGTCATATTTTTATTCCCTGAAAGATTAACCGGCCCCACCCCGAAAGCCACCTCGATGAAAACAAAAGCCCCACGGAGTTCCCAGAGCTGAGATAATCTCCTGGCCGAAGTGTTAGGGTTGCACGTGGGCCCTGGGCCTCCCCCTGGCTCCTTCAGGTGGATCAGAAGGGTGGTCTCACCCAGTGGCACAGGGTTCTAGGGGCGGACCCCCGCTGCCTAGAGCGTGCCCGGCTTTGGTGCTTGGTTCTGCAGTATGCAGATTTAGTCCGTACCGGTCGCCCTCCTCTGCCCCCTGCTTCCCTACCCCTTTGGCTTGGCTTGGCTTTTCTTCTGAAAACTGTGCTGCACAGTTTTTTTCCCAAAGGACAGAAAGAAAGGTTCAGGGCTGATCGTTGGGGCCCTGCCTGCTTTACCCGAAAAATGTCATAAGCCCCCCGGAACTGTTCTGGGCTTGACCACGTACCTGGGAAAGGAAAGGCCACATAAGGACACTGAATTTTCCAAAGTTGCAATCTTTCATGTCTTTAAACATCCAGGAACTTTAGTGTTTAGCCCCAGGCACATCAGCCTGACTGGGGCGGTGTTTGGGGTCAAGCCTGCACCCGGGGATGGGTGACGGGGGTGACCGAAGCTCCAGCCCCTGACCTTGGCTTTGAGCAATTCCCTGTATTCAGGGCACCCATGTGGTTGATAGGAAGGAATTTTAATGGGTTCTGTGAATAAGTTTGTAAGTAAACTATTTAGGAAACTGATGACCGAAATAACAGATTTTTTAAACGTCTTTAAAGATTTTAGGAATAACTTAATTTTGAGTTCTCCTTCTAAGGGACTTTTGTGCACTTTGCCCCATAGCCTAGTTAAATGATTTTCCTGCGTGCTTTCTGAATCTTCCTGAAGTTCAGTAGTTGTGAAAATGAGAGAGTCCGTTGGCTGGAAGCATGGGGTGGGCACGGGTTTATATAATTTGACCTCTTTTCTCTCCAGATTAGTAAATATTTACACATGACCTTATCAAACAGCTTGGGTACATTCGGTCACTCGAAAGCCAGCCTTCCAAGCCGGGACTGCCCCTCGGCCTGCCTCCAGTTCCAGCGGGCCTCAGAGGAAGGTCTTACATTTGTTTTCTAACGTGCTGCATGCAGAACGAAAGCGTCCAGCTGAAAGTGGGTCTCAAAGCAAAGTCTCCCTCTTTCCATGGAACCCGATCAGATTTGCGCTGTAAATCTGACTTCTGCCAAATTTGACTTCGGAAGATTCAGGTCTGGAGCAGAATCCAGCACTGAGGAATCCAAAAAATAAATACGGGATTCTGGCCTTAGGTGTACCCCTGCGGCCTGAGTTCTCTGGTTTCTTGGGGCAGGTCATCACAGAATGCCACTCGAAGTTTAAATGTCTGTCTTTTGTAAGTAGGAAAAAAAACAAGCGGATCACTTTCCTGTTTTTGTCAAGTGGCATTGATGTAATATGGTTTGAAAAACATAACTCTGGCATTTTTAAAGCAGGCACAAAGTTTTGAGGCCGCCTCTGCCCTCTTTTTCTGTAAGCCCTTGAAATCTGGCAGATTTAAAACTCATTGTTACAACACATAGGTTCTTCACAGCTGACACGGAAAAATAATAAAGGCATCTGAGGGTTTTGGTTAGTAGGCTATGAAAATTACAGTATTATTGTAGCAGCCTCACCTGGTAATAACATGTTCATTTTGTCAAACTTAATCCGAGTACATGGAAGCACATTGTCTGGTGTTCTGTTGTCTGAGGACAATAGTACAATAGTTAAGGCCGGCAAACAGTTGCCAAAGAAGTGAGAGGCTTTGAAAAATCAGTAACTGTGATAAGAGCTATCCGTCTACTTACTGCAGAATGCTTACTGTCTCTGTGTTAATGACTTCTCTATTTTAATTTTCCTTGCAGAGTATCGGGAAGGGGTCATTGTGGTGCATAGACCCAGAGTATAGACAAAATCTAATTCAGGCTTTGAAAAAGACACCTTATCACTCACACTCGAATGTGTTCAATACACCTCCCGCCTCTCCTCAGGCATATCAAAGGTAAGCCATTCAGACTTTTTTTTGGTTTTCATTTTCGTTTTGGCCCTTGGTGTTGCGTTATTTTGGCAGAGACCGTCACTGAAACTAACTGACGAGTCTATATGACTTGGACAATAACTGTAGATAAATGAGCCCGAAGTTAAGCATCCTGGGAGGCATGTCCGTGGCTGTATTTTCTGCAAACCTTACCGCTTCTGCCGCTTGGGAGGGTGTGTCTCCTTCCCGAAGGCTTCCTGGTGGGTGGAATGATGGCTTCCTGGGTGGAAGCGTTTGCAGAGGAAAGTCGGCAGCTTCGTTGTCTGAGCGAGGGGCGGTTTGTTGGGATGGGAGTCCAGGATTGAGACAGGTAAGCAGTTCCATCTTCCCATCATCTGAGAAAGAGGGTCTCCAGGTGTTCTGGTGAAGGACGCACTGAGCTGTTGCCATCCCTGTCTCCATGGAGACGGTGCTTCAGGGCGATCGTTTTGTTGTGGTTACTTGGTGTTTACTTGGTGTTTGAAGCAGAACAGCAACAGCCAAGAACAGTCAAGACTTGGATTGCTCGTCACCACCCCATTTGTTTTAAAACTTTGAGGTCCTGGGTGCCATTTTCACAGAGGTGTAATTGGAGGGGAGGGGATGTCACCTGTCACTGGAGAGGAAAAAAAAAAATCAATGTTAGATTCTAAGAAAAAGAGCCAGATAACTCAGACCTAAATTTTAAAACTGATCATCTCGTATGTGGTGCTTGAGGTTGAAATCTATCCCTTAACTCTTTACGCACACACATGATGTTTTAGGTTTATAGATAGCATTCTCTTGTCACCGCCCCGTTAAGAGATGTGATTCTTGGACTACAAGTTTATGCCAGTGGGAATGGCATGGATCCGAAGACGGCAGTAGTTTCACAGTCCACGTCGTTTGCAGGTTCTTGCTGGGTCTGGTGTTTGTTCTGCAGAAGGGAGCACAAAGTGATCCTCTGAAACAGCATTAGTGAAGTTCTTGTGCATCTCAGTTGAGAAGCATTCCATCACAGACCCTGGACAATCAGTCTTCAGCAAGAGATGGGGAGGAACAGCTGGGCTCTCTGAGAAGACTGCTGTATGTCTGCCTTTGCTAGGCGATTAGCGTGATGGTAGCCATAGCAACTGCAGCGTCTCCATAGTAACGCGTAGCGGAGACAGGTGCAGTTGCATCACAAGGCTGTTTGTTGCCTGGCAAAAGGACAGGCCATTAGTACTTAGATATACGCTGTTGCCTTAGAAACAAATAACCCTCCATAGCAACTACAGTTGGTTTGAAAGATTTGGGGGAAGAAAAAGGTTGTAGCAGCTTTTGTCTGTGTTCATAAAAATCAGCGGAAGCGTGCTTTATTGGAAATGACAACTTGAGGTCATAGAGCTATAGAAGATAAAATGGGATTTTCCAGAGCAGCCCAGCCAACACTGTAGAAATGTCCAGAAGGGCAGGGCCATATGCTTGGTTTTCTCCTGGAGGCCATAGCCCCTCCTGAAATGGGGGAGAACTGGGATTGGAGTGGAGACTGGCTGATCTACACACGGTTGGTGGGGGGAGGGGGTGGCCCTCATTCCTGGAATAATAGTTCCCAGATTCTCAGGTTTCTTTGACATTCTGTTCCCCTTGCCCTCCGAACCCCACAGAAAACCCTTCGCTTTCCTCCTAGTCAGAACCTCAGAAGGATTTCATATCCTTTTGCTTCTAAGAAGTTAAGAACATAAATGTTATGCACTGGGTTATATCGTTGGTTCATTTAGACCAGTATTTTGTTGCCAAACGTGACCCCAAGGGAAGCACAGTAATTATTTAATAATTTGAAGGATTAGAGTAGAGCTCTAGGGGCTGCAGGAGGCATATGTATACGATTTGGGAGCTGGCCTAAGCTTCACGACTTCATTTGATTTTTTTTTTTTTTTAGTATAGGCATAAAAAGGCAGATGAACCGAAACTTCTGTAATGAAAATAATTTCCAAACGCAAACTTCAGATCCCAGGCTGTCACAGCCAGTTCCTCTTCTCCCAGTTGATTGAGGGGAGGGGAAAAGTTTCCTTCTCTATCCAGGCCAGAGCTTAGATTTCACCTCCGTAAAGGTTCCCGGATGTGGAGTGAGAAGACATGGCAGATTCCATGTCTCAGCTCTTCTCTGCCTCTTCTCTGTCTCAGCTCTGTGAGGACAAGTCACTTTCCCTTTTTCAGGACTATGATCCCTTCATCTGAAAGCTTGGCATTCGCTTCTCTTTCCTCTAGTGTGTGAAATTGTACTAGTGTGTAAATGCTGGATGACTATACCATATTTGTTTTCTTTGTGTGTGTGTATGTGTGTGGGGGTTTAGGGCCACAGGTCCAGCATATGGAAGGTCCTAGGCTAGGGACCGAATCAAAGCTGTAGCCGCTGGCCTAAGCCCCAGCCACAGAAATGCTAGATCCAAGCTGCATCCTGTGACCCATACCATAGCTCACCGCAGCGCCAGATCGTTAACCCACTCAGCAAGGCCAGGGATCGAACCCGAATCCTCACGTATGCTAGTTGGGTTTGTTTCTCCTGAGCCACAACAGGAGCTCCCTGTACAGTATTTGTATAGTGCACAGTGAGGTATTCAGTTCAGTTCTGAACTCTCAGGCCAATCGTGGATGTGACTTAAGGAAGATGGAAGTGGGGCACAGAGAGTCATTAAACGGGGACCACAAATGTCCACTTGACCTCTTCTGTCTGGGTCCCCTGTGGTGCATGCAGGGAATCACCTGCCAGCCCCGCAGCTTTGCTGTGTGGGGCACCTGGGAAGTGCTTGGCTTTCACGGAGCTGGTACTTAGCATGCCGAAGATGGTGATTATACTAGACGGGTGGTTATTGCTAGTACTCGCAGGTGTGCCTGGCAAGTAGCGCTCTGAACCAAGCTGCAGGTGGCTGGAAACTGCAGGGAAAATGAGGCATCTGAAAACACTGCCCCCCAACCTCGTTCGCATCCAGATATAATGCTGAGTATTGGGGCACGGAGACTTGGGCTTCTGATTTGCAGTATAGTCTTCGGGATATTGTTAGAAGCATCACCCTGATCTCTGCCTTCATCGTCACCGTGTGCTGTGTGTTGTTTGTCCTCTGTGCTGTGTCCAAATTGCTCCTTTTTGTAAGGACGTTGATTCTACTGGCTTAGGGGACTCCCCTATTCTAGCACGACCCAATCTTAACTCATCGCGTCTCCAATAACTGTTCCCAAATAAGGGCGCTTTCTGAGGTACTGGTGGCCAGGACTTGAATGTCAATTTGTGTGTGTGTGTGTGTGAATAACACACAGTTCTTCCCATAACAGCCCTTTTCTTAAGGAAAGCATTTCACCGATAAAAATAGGAGAAGCAGAAAGTAAGGAAGTGTTCAAAAAACAAGGAGTTCCCGTCATGGCTCAGCGGAAATGAATTTGACTAGCATCCCTGAGGATGCAGGTTCGATCCCTGGCCTCGCTCCATGGGTTAAGGATCTGGCATTGCCTCAAGCTGCAGTGTAGGGACAGGGAGAATAGATTTGCGGTTCCTGAAGGGGAGTCGGAGGGGCGGTGTTGGAGAAGGGATGGATGGACTGGAAGGGTTGGGGTCTACAGATGTAGGCTGTTGTCCACGGAGGGGATAAATGACAAAATCCTGCTGTGTAGCACAGAGAGCTGCCGTCCGTGTCCCCCGATAAACCATAATGGAAGAGAGTATTTGACAAGGAGTATGTCTATGTACAGCTGAATCACTTTGCTGTATACTAACACAGCTATACCTCAATGAAAAAGAAATGCTAACATCATCTGTGATGTGGGGGTGACACTATGTACCTTTGATATGATATTGAGAAATTGTCACTTTACCTCTGTTGCCCCCCCTCCCCCAGACCTGTAACTCCAGTGTCATCCGAGGAAAAACCATGAAACAAGGTCTGTCTGCGGGGGGCGGGTGGGCGGCATTCTTCAAAACACCTGCCCGGCACTCTTCAAAGCTGTCAGGTGGTCAAAAACAAGGAAAGTCTGAGAAACTGTTATGGACCAGAGGAGACATGGCATATCTTGGCTAGGTTCCTGGAACAGAAAAAGGACATTAGGGGAAGCCTAGTAAAGTAGGAATAAAGTGTGCCGTTGCCTTGATAGCGATGTACCAGTGTTGGTTCCTTAGTTGTGAGAAACAGACCATGGTAACCTCAGACGTTCAGCCCGGGCAACCTGCGTGGAGGGGGTGTGAGACCTCTGTGCTGTCTGTGTAGCTTTTCTGTGAAGGGAAAAGGCAGTTCCCAATGCTCTGACTAGTTGAATTTATCTGTGTTCAATCGCCACGTCATTTTTGTTATAATGGAAGTAAAATCCACTGCCTCACTGACCCCTTTGGAGCCTGTCTCTGTTCCGGTTCCGTCAGAAGAACTGATTACAGGAGCTCTCACTTGACCCCCTTCTCCCAGGATCTGCTGAGCTGTATCAGGGGCTCTAAGTTGGTGGTTAAAGTCCTTGAAACTTTACTTCTGTGAAGCATGCTCACTGTGCTTGGAAGAGTCCCTGAGGCTGAGCTGCCCACGCCAAATCAGCTTCTATTTGTTCTCAGCTTTTGCCAGTGTGACCCGCAGCCTCTAGATCTGGAAAGGGGGGACAGAGGATGGTGTGTTTGTGTTTCTTAGCCAGACTTCATCAGAAGAGTCCTGTTAGGCGTTTTAATGTTTTTGTTGTCTCTGCCTCTCTTTCCCAGACATGGAATTTCTCATTAAAGGATATGCATGCTTTTTATTTTGTTTTTATTTATTTTTTTGGCTGCCCCCGCGACATGCAAAAGTTCCTGGGCCAGGGATTGAACGAACCCACATCCGAGCTGTAACTGGAGCCACTGCAATGACAACACTGAGTCCTTCACCTGTTGAGCCACTAGGGAATTCCAGGATGTGCATATTTTAATGCTTTTGATACAGACATCGTCAAATTGCCTTCCAGTTTTAAACTCCGTTCCGATCTATACTCCCGCCTACCTTCTAGGAATTTTTCCATTTCTAATCTTTCTCCATGTCTGATGGTTAAATAAACAGACAGTTCCCCAGCAGGTGACCTTGACTTGTATGATTTTGATACTTTATCATGGGAGCCCTTCAACTTTATGATGCTCGATTCATGCCTCTAAATAGTAGATGTCCCATAACAACATTTATGACAACAGGTTGTTTTCAAAGGTTATCTTTATGGATCTTATGTAGTACCCTCTCTGGTACGGACACCACGCCGAAATCAGTTGACAGAAACAAGATTTCAATCATTGCTTACCAGAGGTGGGAACAGGTTTTACGATCAAACAGTATAGTGTATAGAGCGTTTCCTGGATGATCATTTTTCGGAGAAGGGAAATTTTAATAAAATACGCCTAAGTTGGGAGCCAGAGCCAGTGTAGTTTTGTGCTTCCTTGGTACATCCAGAGAAATCTCAGTGTCTTAACATCTGGTTAATCTGATGTGACCACGTGACCCTTGGTTGGGCTTTATATGAACTTAAACCCTGATTGAGGGGCCTTTTGTTCCCCGACGCAGCTTTCATTTTTTTTTTTTTTTTTTTTGCTTCAATATCTTGACTCTGAAAAGAACAGCAACGTCTTTAGTATAAAGTGTTGTACTGTAACATGTACCGGGTTCGAAAAACCCACAAGACTTTTATTTGCTGATGGAGGTCTGAAGATTTAATTTTTGGATGACTTCATGTAAAGTTTACAGTGTCGAAACATCTGAAGAATGTTTCTGTTGCTCTCACCTAAATTTGTTTTTTTTTTAAATAAAGAAAATGCCGGGCTTTTAAGTTTATTGTTTAGCTCTTTAGATTTCTTTTTGCTTCTTCAGAGCAATTTAATGAGCCGCAAAAGATATATTAATGGCCTCTCCAGAGATTTTGGCCTTTCAGAAATTGAAGGTCCTAATGAAAATGGCTGATTTTAGTGCTGACTCAGCAAAAAGTTTTATATATGTATACACACAGACACACACACACACACCTACCTCCTGCTTGCTGCCCTATTCATGTACTTTGACCTTATTCTTTATAATTTTAAAAAATGCCTCCGTAGCAGAGTACTACTGCTAAGGATATAGACATTGCACAGCGGGAGTTCCCGTTGTGGTTCAGTGGTTAATGAACCCGACTAGCATCCATGAGGAAGTAGGTTCGATCCCTGGCCTATGCTCAGTGGGTTAAGGATCCGGCATTGCCATGAGCTGTGGTGTAGGTCGCAGACAGGGCTCCGATCCCGCACAGCCATGGTGTAGGCCGACTGCTACAGTTCCAATTGGATCCCTAGCCTGGGAACCTCCATATGCCGTGGGTGCGGCCCTAAAAAGACAAAAAAAAAAAAAAAGAAAAAAAAAAGAAATTGCACAGAGTAGTCAGTGACTGACTGAATCAGGGAAGTCAGCAGTGATTCCTCACCAGGTTAGTAGACATTGGCAGAAGGATGGTGATGGGGGTTGGGGGATTACTCCCAGAGGAGGTAGGGAAGGTGAGGTGGTGGGGAACTCATCCTTTTAGACAATTAGGAGATTAGAAAGTCCTTAGAATGTTGAGCTTGTTAACATAACCACGTTAATTCCCCCACTAAAATGCTGAATTTGCACACAGCAAGAAATAGCTTATCCATTGCTTGGATAGCATCCAGTAATTTTTTAAATTTATATAAGACATCTTTCGTTGCAGTGCTTCAGATTGGTGTGCCTTTAATCATTGGCAAAAGAACTGCAAAGCCACACTGAAGTCAGTTTTAACTTGCGTTGAAGGAGTTTGTTAGGTGGCTGTGTCATTGCACGTTTTAATTCATTCAAGCATAAAGAGTGAAGTGAGGATTCAGATTAGTTGCGTCATTCTTACACATTACACTCCTTTTGTTTTCTTGTAAGCGGCACATTTGATGGAAACCATAAATAGTTTGGTGAAAGCACCTCTCATTCAACACACTTACTTGTGTGCGTGTCATTAAAGAGAGTGAGGGTTTAGGCATTTTGAAAGCGGACCCTTATTACACTGCAACTTTTATGCTTTGAGTAATTTTTTAAAGAACATTAAATTCTTAAAGATCTAGTATGAAGCTTCATTGTGCTACATCTATAGTAGGATGTGCTAAATTAAGGGGGCAACGTGAATGTGGGATTGAATGACAAGACTTTCTAATAATAGTACCTTGAAGTACAAACTTTATTTTGTTAAAAAATTGGAAGAGTTCCCGCTGTGGCTCAGTGGTTAACGAATCCGACTAGGAAGCATGAGGTTGCGGGTTCCATCCCTGACCTTGCTCGGCGGGTTAAGGATCCGGCTTTGCCGTGAGCTGTGGTGTCGATCGCAGACGAGGCTTGGATCCCGCGTTGCTGTGGCTCTGGCGCAGGCCGGTGGCTACAGCTCCGATTCGACCCCTAGCCTGGGAACCTCCATATGCTGTGGGAGCGGCCCAAGAAATGGCAAAAAGACCAAAAAAAAAAAAAATTGGAGGAGGTATCAGAGAACAGGCTTAAAATCATAGGGGTTCACCCTTACGTATTGAAAAAACAATGCTCATTTACGGTATGAGCTTTAAAAATCCATTAGTTAGCTCTCATCTTATTGGCATATCAGATCATACTATCTATTGACTTCCATTCTGGTTTCTGAGTTGGTCTCAGAACATTTTTAGTCTCAGGATTTTGCCTTTCAGTGTGCCGTCCATTGTACATTTCATCCGCATTCGATCCAACATTTTTTTATTTAAATGGAAAATAGTCTCTGTTATCTATGAGCCCTTATATAGTAGGCATATCGTGTGAATATTGTGCCCAGTCGCCCAATTTCATTCCGTTTTCACTCACTTCGCAAGTCGAATGTTTAAGCAGCCGGGCTGATTGTATCTAATTTTACTTAGGTTCCGAGTAAAACTCATAGCTCAAGAGAGCCAAAGGGGAGTTCTTTTTCATCCTCTGAACTCTTGGGGTGCCCTCAATGCCTGGTTTGTAGTCTGCTGGTGGAAGGGTTAGGATCTCTTTAAATCCACTACTGACAAATTTCTGTAGATCCCGCTTCGGGGACGATGGATAACAGAGAGGTTCTGTGTCTCTCATTCCTGGTTAGAAAGTTGAAGTGTTGAGGGACCCAGTGGGAGTCTGGAGTTTTTACCGATTTGCTTCCTGTTTTATTTGCATCTCCAAATAGCCAGCCAAGGACATGGCAGATTTCTGGTCAGAGCATCTTAGGAGCTGTCAGAGGGGAGGGATGCCTCCAAGGTGGGGCTGCCTTGCATTCCACATATTTGTCAACCCCTTCACCTTCTTAGAGGGGAGAAATCGATCTAAGTGTTGGAAATATGAAAGAGCTGTCAAAAACGCATGAAATCAATGATGTACAATGTGAAACAACAGGCGGCATGCTCTTTGTTTTGCAGCAGCATAAAGTTGGCAAGTTTTTCATCACAATAGAAAATTAAAACCAACCACTGCAGTGTCAAAGTCTCCTCTTTCTCCAGCTTTTTTCTGGTTACACTAAATACTTCTGGATTCTATAGATTAAAAAGGAGAGGGGAGGGAGTTCCTATCGTGGCACCATGGGAATGAATCCAACCAGTATCCATGAAGATTTGGATTCAATCCCTGGTCTCGCTCAGTGGGTTGGGGATCTGGCTGTGAGCTGTGGTGTAGGTTGTAGATGCAGATCGGATCCCGAGTTGCCATGGCTGTGGTGTAGACTGGCAGCTATAGCTCCTATTCCACCCCTGGCCTGGAAACTTCCATAGGCCACAGGTGCAGCCCTAAAATGCAAAAAACATACAAATAAAAAGGAGAGGGATTAAAAAGTAGAGGCATAAAATAATTAGATTGAACTATGGAACCCATCATTCGTGAAAGATCTGAGGAAGACAGAATGGAGGGAAGAACTTGCTTCCTGTAAGTCCGTCAGCAGTGAATTGTATTGGTCAGAAGTGCACTGCAGGTAGTTTTAGGTTATATTGACCAAAAGGTGAGTATTTGCACAAGTGGTGTGATGGCCAGTAATTTCCACTTTCCGTTTGGACCAGACCTCACTGGGAAGTTTCTGACCAGGTGGGAGGGGCGTTTTGAGACCATGAGAAAAGCCTCGAGGCCGGCTACGGGGATCTGCTTGCCCCCGCAGGGGAGCTGGGGGTCTGGAGACCACACCTTCAGAAGGTCAGCATGTCAGCTGTCCTCCACTTCGGCCAGGAGGGATTTGGATCCAATGGATAGAAATTATAGAAAGATGGGCGCTCGGTCCAAGAAAGCTCTCTCCAACAACAGAACAGCATAACGCTGTGCCAGGCATGTACCAGGAGCTGGGGCAGTGTTTGGGTGGGAGGGTCACTGTTTGGGTAGTGTGTGAATGCAAGATGAGATGACCAGCTGCCAGTGTCCCTCCAAGAGATTGAATTAATGCTGGGAGAATTGCAAGGTCATCCCTTCCAACTCTTGGGAGGTTCTGTCGCTAAGTCTGTGGAGCTGCAAGCACTGGAGCTTGCTGGCGTATCGCTTTGTGGCGCGGAGTTTGTAACTGTCCCAACCCACCGTGTAGGTTGGAAAACAGGCATGGCTTTCTTTTGCATAAAGGAGAGGTCAGATTCTTCTCTTGAAATTGTTAAGTCCAGCTCTCAAGGCCGTGATGGGACTAATTTAGTTACTCTTCATTCTGTGTCATCCAGCGTTTTGGTTCATGCCCTGTAATTACCTCCCTTGTTTTAGTGACACGTCTTTGCAGTTCCTTCCGTGTGAAGGAAATTATCAGTGCAGTGTTTTGCCAAGCAGAAGATCATTTCCAAAAGCCGTCCATCAAATCCCACAGACCTTCCCCCTATTGTTTAATCCACTGAATTAACCAGAGCAACACACACCCTTTGTATAAAATCTCCATGGAGGAGCCAAACCGGTGCCCTTATTCTGTGCTGTCCCATGTTTGGGGCCCGTCGCTGGTCACATTCTTAACCTTTTGCTTTTCCTTATGTGAGGCCCACGTTGCAGACTCTGCCGCATGTGTGAACGGGGCCGGAAGAGCGTGAGACGCGTCAGAAATTCAACATTAATTGCTCACTCTTGCTGATTTTGAATTCACCTGGAGAATGAACATTCATAAACCATTTAGACACATTTTTTTTTTTCAATGCTTATCTTCTTAGTTGCTTAATCACCAGCGTCCAAGTTGACACGTGTTCCCAGTGTGTTTATCTACTTTTCAATGGAAAGTGCTGGTCAAAGTCTGTTAACCACCCGTATCTCTCTAACAAACTTGGTACCTCCCACCCCCCAACGCACACTCCCCATCTGCTTTGGCAAGAATGAAAGTGAATGGAAAACATTTTTTTTTTTTTTTTCGGAGGAGACAAGTGAGAAGAATTTTCGTAGCTTTCTCTTCCTTCTCTAATTCCCTCCTCCTCTCCCTCCATCCTTTGTCCCCTCCTCCCCCTGCCCCTCCTCTTCTTCTTCCTTCTTCTCTCCTCCCTTTCCCCTCTGCAAGTTGTGGGACTTACATTTCTTTTTTTTCTTGTTTAGCTATAAGAAGAGTAGAGTATCTTAGGATTCTTTTGTAAGTTAGTCATCATCCTTGGTCCCCCCAACCCACCCCTGCCTCGTTTCCTTCTCTGCTTGTAGAGAAATTGAGGTACATAGAGGGATTGTCCCCCTTTTAAACTTTCCAGCGGTGTCACCCACTGGAGGGTGCTGTCCAGATGGGCTTTGGTGAGTTCCTCAGGCTCCCAGCCCTGTCCCTGGCCTCATGTCCAGCCGCACTTGCGGTGGAGTGGTCCCCAGCTGGTCCTGGGGGCAGATGGACAGATGCAACAGCTGTGATGTCCTCTGAGGCAAGTCTGGAACAACAGCAAGAAGGAGAAAAGTGAAAAAGATGTACAGATCTGAAGGTTTTGAAATGAGGCGCTGCCATCCTCAGCCCTGCCCTGCCTCCTGAGTCTGACCCTGAGGTAGACCAGCAGTCAGGCAAGGCGCCCCGTCCTGGCCCAGGCTCTGATGAACTTCAGTGCCCTTGGGCAGGTCCTCTGCCTCCCCAGGCCTCAGCTCCTCATGTACAGGAGGGCACACGGTGGAGGACAGCCTGAGAACCCCTCAATGGTCCATCCCTGTGCTCCCTCCCAGCTCCTGCAGGCTGAGTATCATCAAACCAGGCCCAGAGCAAACCCCAGTAAATCTCAGGACGAGCTTCAGGTTAGAACCTAGCCTGGGTTCTAACTGTGACCTCGGCCAAGTTACCTGAACTCTCTGAACTTCCATTTTTGTCATGGCTATTGTGACATAAGAATACCTTTCTCAAAAGGGTGCCATGGGCATTAAATTAAGTGTCAAAAGGCGGCATCAGATGCATTTGTGCCTGGCCCACAGAAAAATCAGTGCATTTTAATTTGATCTTCCTCACCATCCCAAGACTTTCTCTTGATAATTGTATAGTCTCATTTTTACGCATGCGGCCTCCCAACTTGACTCCTATCTATTCATTTGCATTGAAGGGCATCTTTATATATTATAGCTTCTGTAGTTTCCACTAGATGTAGGATCTGTGAAAACCCAGATTCCTTTAGAGTTCTCTTTCCCTGTGCTTTAACCCTGCATGCGGATTTTACCCAAAAGATATTTATCAATGATCTCCCTTCGAAGGCAGAGCTCAGATTGTAAGTGCAAAATAATGTTCTCCTGGTTGCTCAGGGGTCATTGGCTGCCCTCCCTCCCTTTAGTCGGGGCAAAGGGCGTATGGAGGGCCCTCCCCTCTAGTGACAATTCAGTGATTTTGCAGCGTTGGTATTTCTGGCCTTCATCTCCTTTCCCATCTGTCTGCCGAGGCCCTGGTGTACCTCCGGGTGTCACAAAGCCTGACTCTTTGGATCGGGTCACTCTTGAAGCCTAAGAGACCCATCAGGCTACTCTGGGATGGAATGGTCATAAATTCCAAGCTGTTGACTCCAAAGCACCAAATACTGTCAGAAGACTACACATTTTGCAGCTGCTGTGGAACATGCAAATGTGCCTGAGGTGGTGCCGGACCAGGAATCGCTCCAGCTTTGTCTCATTCATTATTCCTTTGAAAAGAAGCCTCCCTCTGCTCCTAACTGAAAAGAAACCTCCTCTGAACACTTAGTGCAGAACAGAGCACTTGAAAGGTAAGGCACTCTGGCTCTCCCTTCCCTAATCATAGTGGGAAAAGTTTTCACCGCAGGCGTTGGCCAAAACAGTCAATTGTACTCATTCTCCACCAGATACATAATCCTTGCTTAAATCTCCTGGCAGCAGCTCATTAGTTTTCTTTTTTTCTCCTACATTCTTTTCTTCTTTGATGAGAACAAAGCCCGTCTCCTCCCTGCTCCAGATCTTCCTTCTTGCTCCCAGGAAATCTCACTCTTTTCCTTTCATCCCTCAAGAAGAAAGTCACCCAAGCAGTGTCCTTTCCTACCTGCTAAAAGATGGTCATGAGGCTTTGTACTTTCGAATCTGTGTCCACAGATTTTTATGGCGGATCCTGCAAGGAGGTGTTCTGGCCAGAGACCCGGGCCTGACACTCTGAGGCCCCGTCACTTGAGCAGTGCCTCCTCCCAGCTCTTTCGTGGGCTGTTCTCGAGAAAGGCAGGATTGCGCATCCGGTAGCACCAATGGAATTGTATTATTGCAGCCCTTTGAAGCTCCCTCTTTCTATCCCCCTCTTACCCTCACCTCTTAGATGTGGAATTTTCTGTTGCTGAAGTCAAAGTCAGAAGCAGACCGACCTGAATTTCTCTAATGCGCCTCTTTGATGCGGAATAAAACAAAACTCTCTTTCCCCCCCGATATGCCTAACTTCTGCGAAATGAACGAAGTCATGAATGTAAGCTCTTGAGCGCTGGTAGGATTACAGGCAGACCCTGGAGATATTGCGGGTTCGGTTCCAGACCGCTGCAGTAAAGGCAATACCGCCACAAAGCGAGTCACGGGAAATTTTTGATCTCCTGGTGCATATAAAAGTTACGCTTCCCCTATGCGCCTGTCTTTGAAGAGTGTAGTAGCGCTACGGCTAAAAACACGGTGTGCATCCCTTAACTGAAAACCGCTTTATCGTGAAAGATACCATCATCAGAGCCCTCCGTGGGTCATAGCACTAACATCACAGGTCACAGATCACCCTAGTGAATATAACAGTAATGAGAAAGTTTGAAGTACTGTGAGAATGACCAAAACGTGACACAGAGACACGAAGGGAGCAGATGCTTTTGGAAAAATGGCACCAATAGACTCGCTTGATGCCGGGTTGCCATAAACCTTCAATCTGTAAAAAAAAAATGCAATTATCTGCAAAGAGCAGTAAAGTGAAGCACAATCAAATGAAGCATGCCTGTGTAAAGAATTTAAAATCTCATTAGTCCCTCTTGCTTTGAACCCTAAGCCATTTGGGATCTTGGGTGGGAGGCAGAAAACCAAGCACCTGCTCTGTGCCAGACTTGGCATAACAGACATGATATATGATATATACATATGATATATGCAATCCGTCTTAATTCTTTTAAGAATCCAGTGCGTTTAATTTTATTGCTGTTATATATTTTCGAGAACTGAGACTAAGAGAGGCAGTCCTGGGCCTGCAAAGGGCAGGTCACCCAGCTTGCTCATGGCTGAGCTGGGACCTGAGCCAGCAGAGTCTCACTCTCTGGAATCCAAAGGCTCAGCTCTTCCCACCATCATTTGGTACCTGGTGGTCACTGCCTTCTGTGGAATGGTCTCCAGCATCTGACAGTTGGAGAGGTGAGCCTGGGGGAGGAAGGATGGCCCGTCATTTCTCAAAAGGCATTTTCAGTTTTGTGGCAGGATGAGGGTGGGACGATGGAGGCCAGGAGGCAAGAGCAGTTAGGAGGCCCTTGCAGTAGATCAGGTCTTTGAAGGTCTGAAACTGAGCGTGGAGGGGAAGGAACCAAGACAGGTGGAGGGAGACGATGCCCTGGGACTTGGTGGGGACTGGGGCGGAGAGGAAGCAGAGGGGGTCTGACTTGTGCGCATGGAGGTGGGCACTGTTGCGGGAAGTGGAGAGGGAAGTCGGGGGTGTATATGTGTGTGCACGTGTGTGCACACTTGTGTAAGTACGTCTTTTCTGTTTTAGACAAAATAGAAAAGTAAATGGGAGGTGGGAGAAAATTATACAATAATGTCCCAAATGTGTGATTTGAGTTTTATGATTTGGGAGATTAAAATAAATTCAGACTTCTTGATTTTTTTTTTTTTTAATTTTTTTGCTTTTTAGGGCCGCCCTCCTGGCATATGGAGGTTCCCAGGTTAGGGGTCGAATCAGAGCTACAGCTGCCAGCCACAGCAGCACAGGATCCGAGCCGTGTCTGTGATCTGCAGCATAGCTCATGGCCTTGCCGGATCCCCAATCCACGGAGCAAAGCTAGAGAGCGAACCCGCACCCTCATGGATCCAAGCGGGTTTGTTAACCGTAGAACCACGAAGGGAACTCCCCAAACTTCTCAATATTAAAGAACTTACCTTGTCTATGGATTCCACTCTCAGATAATGCAGGTTTGGTTTGGGTTTTTTCCTCTAAGCCTGCTTGAATATTTGGTTGTCTTTTGGAATAAATGGCTACACAACCATCTTTCTAATCATTTTTGAATGTGTAATTTTTTTTTAAAATATGTTTTTAGGGGGAACTGGCAAGGGCTAATTAACCCCTTTTTGGGGTTGAGTATTTGGGGGGGGGGTCATTGTTGTTAAATCAATGTTTTCTTTCTTTTTTTTTTTTTTTTGGCTTTTAGGGCCTCACCCTCGGCATATGGAGGTTCCCAGGCTAGGTGTCAAATCAGAGCTGTAGCCACTGGCCTACACCACAGCCACGGCAGTGCAGGATCTGAGCCTTGTCTGCAATCTATACCACAGCTCACGGCAATGCCAGATCTTTAACCTACAGAGAGAGGCTAGGGATTGAACCCACGTCCTCATGGATGCTAGTCGGGTTTGTTAACCACTGAGCTGTGATAGGAACTACCAATATGTTTTCTTAACATTCTTTTTAAAAAACTCTCTAATCATTGACCTGAACCTTCAGTGTATATGAACTCGGTAAATATTTGTGAAATCAAATGAATAAATGCAATTAGCACCCTTTATTTGACAGCGAAGTCATAAACTAGATTAAAGATATAGAATTAACATTAATTTCATTAAGGAATAAGCAAGTGAAGAGTCTTCTGAAAATACCTGGCTAATTCTGGTTGACTTAACATGTATGCAAATTAAGCTATAAATAACCACCAACACAGTGCTGGGAAAGTGCGTACTTGCCAAGGCAAGTCTTAGATGGTGGGAAATGGAAGCCTCTGCTGGTCATTTTGGTTTATATGTGCCACGTTGAGCAGACTGCTTGGGTGGCAAAATGGACCACGTGAGGATGGGTTCAGTACTCTAAACAGGTGTGGCAATGATGCTAAGCTTGAGAGAGTCACCTAAACCACTGAGCTGTGTTGCGATTAGTCCTGGAAAATGTGATTTTAACAAAGTCTCCAGATCAGCATGAAGGGAACCAAGGGGTTAGGGTGTCAGAATCCCTAGAGAGATTATATAAAAATTATATAAACTTAAAAAATCCCAATGGCGGAGGGGACCTTTCCCTCAATTTCTGTGAACATAAAACTTCTCTGAAAAATTGTCTGTTACTTTCCTTAAAATGTTATTGTGAATATATGAATGGCATAACTCTGGGGAGTCAGATATAGTATTGCTGTGATGCTATATAATAATCTATATAATAATATGGTAGTATTGCCTCCTGTGGTAGCATGCAACAGGAAAATCATGTTGAGAATTACTGTCCTGTGTCATAGAAAGTTGGGGCAGAAAAGAACCTAAAATCTCCCAGTTTAGTTTCCCTGAGTGGGTCTTAGAGGAAACAGTTTCCAGAACTGTTAGGACTTTCCTTTAGAATATATGTGGAGTTTTCTGAGGTCAGTAAATTTTGGAAATACAGCTCTTTATAACTACTTTGCAGTGATAAATACTATTCTTTGTGTTTCGTTTGTTTGTTTTTGGCACATTTATCCGCAAATTCCAAGGAACACCAATTTGGGAAAAAGTAATCTAAAACAAAAGCATCTCCAAGCATGAGTTGTCACTCACCAGTGGGTTGTGAAATCAGTGTAGGGCTTGCAATCATTTTTTTTTAATGAAAAATAATAGGATGGAATAGGAGAATTGCCCATAGGAGAATAAATGTTATTTTGTGAAACTTTTGTTCCAGCTAGGTATGTGGGTTTGTGTAAACTCAGTCATAATGAAAAATCTATTTCTTACTATAGGCGAGGGCCACGTATATTTTGGAGATCTCTGATGTAATTCAGTCCCTCTATTGTGTAAGTGAAAAACCCACTGAGGCCCATGTGGGTTTCACGTGGAGAGTGGGTGGCAGATAGACTCTGAATCTACTCTTCATCCTCCTTCACCTGCACCAGTGCTCCAGCAGAGCCATAAGTCATCTGGTTTAAAAAGCAGCTCTGGAGTTCCCGTCGTGGCGCAGCAGAAACGAATCCGACTAGGAACCATGAGGCTGTGGGTTCGATCCCTGGCCTTGCTCAGCAGATTAAGGATCCGGCGTTGCCGTGAGCTGTGGTATAGGTGGCAGAAAAAGCTCAGATCCTGTGTGGCTGTGGCTGTGGTGTAGGCTGGCAGCTGTAGCTCTGATTAGACCCCTAGCCTGGAAACCTCCATACACAGAAGGTGCGGCCCTAAAAGGACAAAAGAAAAAAAATAAATAAATAAAAAAATAAAAAGCAGCTCTGGGAGTTCACAGGTGGTACTCCTTCTATCCCTGGCCTGGGAACTTCCCTGTTCTGTAGGTGTGGCCAAAAACAAACAAACAAACAAAAGAGCCAAAAGATTGGAATTCCTGTGTGGCTCAGGGGATTAAGGATCCCGCATGGTCCCAGCTCTGGTGCCCGTTCAATCCCTGGTCCAGAACCTTCTGCATGCTATAGGCATGGGCAAAAATAAACAAACAAAAACACCCCAGAATAAAAAGCAGCAAGGTTGTTTGGGTGGGGACAACCCAAGTGTTCATTAACAGGTGCATGGGTAAACAAAACACGGTTTATGTGGACAATGGAATACTACTCAGCCTTTAAACTGCATTCTGGTACTTGCTCCCACATGGGCAAGCCCTGAAAATGTTCTGCTAAGTGAGATAAGTCTCACGCAAAAGGGCAGGTGTTGTGTGATTCTACTTACATGAGGCCCCTAGAATAGGGAAGCCCATAGAGACAGAAAGGAGATGAGAGGTTACCCAGGGGGCCGTCAGGAGGTGGTGATATTACACTTCTTGGGGTACAGCGTTTCTGTTTGGAATGATGGAAAACTTCCGAAAACAGATAGTGATGATTGCACACCTCTGAGCGTGTACTCATTGTACTGAATTGTACACTTAAAAAATGGTTCAAGTGGTAAATTTTATATTATGTGTATTTTCATCACAATAATAATTAAAAAGAATCCAGCCACAAAATAGTAGTAATAGTAGTAGTAAAAGTAGCATGGCATTTCTTTTAAACAGCCCTCATTTGCCACTCTGACTTTTTTGGGGGGGGCCACATCGGCACACATGGAAGTTCCCAGGGTCAGGGATAAAATTCGAGCAGCAGCTACAGCAACACCAGGTCCTTAACCCACTGCACCATAGTGGGACCTCCTCACTCTAACTTCTTTTCATTCCTTCAGCTGCACAGGCACTGAGGACTCTGAGGCAAGCAGGGCAGACGTCTGGCTCGTAGGCATCCCTTGGAGCAGAGTGTGGTCCCGTGTGGCCTTGATTCCAGAATCCATAGCAGGTGATAACTGCTGGCATTTCCATAGGTGATGCATTTTATGGCAGTGAGTCACGCTTAGCATATGACCTTTTCTCAGCTCATAGCTCTGATTTTCCAACTGCAGCATTTGGATAAACCCACAATTTGCTTTTGGAAGGCCAAGTAGAAACAAATTTCATGGTTTTTCTCTTGGTTTCACCCCTCTCATCAGTTGGTCTTTAGCCCTGACCCACTGACAAATAGCCTGTTCTCCTTGGCTCTTTCTTTACAAGACCTGCAGGCTCACTGCAAACAGCTGCTGAAGTTAAATGCTCCCCCCCGCAAGTTGGTGGTGGTTCTCCTCACCGTCTCCACCCCCTGCTCTTGCTTCACACATTTGAATGAGAGCAGCAGAAGAGTCAGGATGAACCAGGAATGAGGGCAGGGGGCCTGGATAGTGGAAAGTGGATATGTATTTCTTCCTTGGAGCCAAGAAGGTGTTTTTTGTTGTTGTTGTTGTTTTTGGTTATGTCTGCCAGTATGTAGAAGTTCCAAGGCCAGGGATCGAACCCAAGCCACAAGAGCAACCTGAGCCGCTGCAGTGACAATGCCAGGTCCTTAACCCGCTGCACCACAAGGGAACTCTGAAGCCAAGAACATTTTTGCAACTCCCATGCAAGGCCACTTCTGCCCATAAAAGTTGCAGCAGATAGGAGTTGCCAAGTGGCTGTTCGAGGGCTTTCGAGGTTTCTTTCTATCAGGCAGGTACCCTTTTGCTTCCTGTCCCCACACAGATGTTGACAAAACAACGGGCCTGTGCTTCCAGTGACCCTGTTGGAATCCCTGCAGCCCCTAAGTCAGTACCCACAAGAAAGGACTCTGGGAGAAAACACCTCTAAACTTAAGCAATGAAGATATTTAACTTGGTTTACTGGGAGCTAAGGAAATGCTTCAGAAATACTGTCCTCTTTTGTTACGTGATATTTGCCATGAGTGAGGGGGGCGAGGGCAGGGTGGGCACTAGAATCTCCCTGAACTGGGGCAGTAGATCCCGATCCTGACCGCTGCACTCAGTGTCACCTCGTGGTTTGAAATCAAACCCAGGGTTTTTCTTCCTTGGCGCTGTCAGTCTTTGGGACCAGAGAATTCTTTGTCGTGAGCGGGCTGTATATCATTGTGGGATGGTTTGCAGCATCTCTGGCTTCTACCCACCAGTTGCCAATAGCAGACTGCCCCCACCCCCAACTTGTGATGCTCGAAAATGTCTCCAGATATTGTCCACTGTCCCCTGGGGGGCAGAATCACCACTGGCTGAGAATCTTTGGCAGCTAGGGTTCTCTGCTGTGTTCTGAGTTTTAGGGATTGAGGACTTGGTCAGGTGTTATTTTGGAAATAATGGAAAAGGGCTTGGGTTTTGTTTATTTCAGTTCTGCCTCATTAGAACAAAACTCCAATCTTTAAAGTGTGTGTAAAGTGTATCCACTCGGAGAGATTTATACCTAGCACTGGTGTCAGGTGAGTCCACTACCCACGTAATCGGCTTGTTCTGTGGTGGATATTTGGTTACGATTTCGGGTTCAAGTGTCCCCACCCTCTTTTCCTGCCTATGCTCATCATGTGGCTGAATGATGTAAGCAGGTTATTTCTTCCCTCTCCTGTGTCTTTCTCCCTCACATCTAAGCGGAGGGTGATACCTGCTCTTCATCTTATGAAATAGCCATGATGCAGCTAGTTGATTGGCCAGACTCACTGAGTGGAGTGGTGTCAGTTGTTTGGGACCATGGAATTCTTCATGGTTTCATTACTTGTTCCAAAGCCCCAGATGGATTCCCAGATTCTGACTTCCAGAAAGCATAACATCCCTTTTTATTCCCCCAGGCTGGATTAGCTGGAATGTTTCATTAATCCTTTTTTTTTTTTTTTTTTTTTTTTGTCTCTTTAGGGCCACACCTGTGGCATATGGAGGTTCCCAGGCTAGGGGTCAAATCGGAGCTGTAGCCACCGGCCTACACTGCAGCCACAGCAACGTGGGATCTGAGCTGTGTCTGCAGCCTACACCACAGCTCACAGCAATGCCAGATCCAAAATCTGAGCGAGGCCAGGGATTGAACCCGCGTCCTCATGGATGCTAGTTGAGTTCGCTAACCACTGAGCCACGATGGGAACTCCATGGAATGTTTCATTATTCAATCATCCATTGTTGCTGGAGTTCTCTCGTGCCATGCTTTGCGTAAGTTACTTGAGATACTTCGATGACTAAGCTGATTTCTTCTCACACTCTGATTTCTTATAATAAATCTCATGTAACAGGAGAATTGCTTTTTGTCACCTATGCAAGATGGTTTAGCCTTCATGCCTGTTTTGAAGCTCTTCCTAAGTCTGAAGAACTGATAGCGCTGATGATTATTTTGGAAAGTATTAGCATGAAGTCTGGGGGAGCACTGTTTTGGGAGTCTGAATATCTGGCTTTTTTTTTTTTTTTTTTTTTTAATGTTGACACTGGCCCCAAATAGCTGTGCACCCTTACGCAAGTCACTTCATCTTTCTGGATCTCACTTCCTAGATTGTTGGATCATCTCTGAGGTCCCTTCTCACCCCAGCAGTCAATGCTTATAGTAAAAAGAATAATTATATCAAAAGTATTAAATACCATTATTATGTTTTAGAGCTGGAACCCTCTTTGTGAGGAGGGTTCTGTGTGTTTCTGCAATGGGTTCCCTGCTCACTTGTGCCTGGTGGGGAGACTCACACAACTCTGATGGGCGGAGAGGCCTTGCAGCACTTAGAGGCCCTGTGTAAGGGGTAAACCAGAAGTCCCAAGTACGAAGACAGAGGTCTTGCCCTAAAGCTCCGTAAGAAAGATGCTATCTCTAAATAGACCCATCCAAAGGACTTCTTTTCACAGGGCTTTTTGGGGGCAGGGGAGCCTGCTACCAATATTTTTCAGTCCCCCTAAGGAATTACATAAACGCATTAGGTTCAGGTTACCCATTCCTTCTGCACCTTGAAGCTGCAGGTAAGTTTGCTGTGCAGATTAAACCTTGTCTCCACACCTGTCACTTCTGGATCCTGTAAGCTCCATCCCCAGCGTTCCAGGGCCAGTCACCTCAAAGTGGGCTGTAGCCAAGCTCCCAGTGAACGATGCTCGGTCAGGGATAAGACCCCTAGTCCTACATCGTGGGAGAGGCATATTCAGAGCATTCTCTTTCTTCAAGACAACGCTGCATACTTACTGACCTTTCAGGGGTGGCCTTGCAGGTAAATCTCACCTTCTCCAAGAAACCCCATGGTGAACTCTCATCACACATCAGAATAAATTTCCCACATCACCTGGGCGCTACTTGGCAGATATCGCCTCATATTGTGGTCTTTTGTGTACATGTACTGTTTCACTTAAAAGACTGTAGTCACCTCCCAGAGCTGTGAGTGTATTTAACCACATGGAAAGACCCCACGGCCCAAGTCAGGCTGTGCGCGTGCACATTGGATGCTGGTAAACGCTGGTGAAATGAATGGATGGCTCGCGGTGTCAGGCACTAGAAAGCACTCAATAAATAGTTGTAGAATTGGACCGAATTGGAAGTGCTGAAATAGTTCACCGTTCTCTAGCCTTTCTGCTTGATGCCATTTACTGTGGGTTTAGAGAGTAAGATGAAGCTGTGTACACACTAAAGAGTCGTAAGCAGTTGCTGGTTATCTGAAGAGCCCCTGAGCTCTTAGCTGTTTTACGGCTCTGATTCTTTTTTTTTTTTTTTTCCTCTCTCTAAGCAGTGTTTTCTATTTCTGGCCATTACATACTCTCATATAAAAATTTAATTAGACCCCTTCTTTTCAGTTCATTATTACAGCCCTGTCTGTTTGCTCTTTCGACAGAACCTAGTGAACAAGAGCGATCCCTTTTCTAGCACAAACTTCATGACTTTGGACTCAAGTCCATTGTGCCCGCGAACGAGCGTGCACACAACCCCTCGATGACCTGCCTGCAGCTGGAGGGGATTGTGGGTTGTGACATGAGCTGAGTGTTCAGGTAGCCTTGAAAACCTTTGATTTGGTCACCGTCCCCCTTGGAGCAGCCCCTGGAGCCAAGTTCAAATGCCGCGTGGTGCTTGAGATGAAAAACGTACATGTGTCTTGTTCATTCATCATCAATGACTGTTTTCTGAACTATCTTGAGGGTTGAAATTAGGCATAGAATATGTAAATTAGGTATAGAATATGCCTTAAGAGAGGCCTTTTCTTTCAAGAGCAGCTGTAACAGAAGGTGTCCATTCCAAAAGGGTGGGGACCTGTCTATTCTTTACCTGGTACCTGGTCATTGTTGTGTAAATCTTTGTTGAGTGAGGATTCATGGGCTAACTGCTAACTAGTTTTGCTCTTCATCCTCGATTAAAGTGTTTTCTGGACTAGAAGGCCCCTGTGACCGTGTCTCTAAGTCACCATGAGTGATGTCTTGCCTGGGGCTTCTCTCCAGCGCCCCAAGATGCTACCATACCTGTCTTCAAGAACTGCGGCTACAATGCCTGACTTGGCAGGGCAGGGGCTGGGCCTGGTCCCCAAAAGGCACCCATAATGCCCAGTACATCTCACACAGCCTCGGAGGGAAGAGAAGTGCGCTGGGGAGTCACACACATCTAGCACAAAGCCACCTGCCACTATCTCTTGACACGGGGCAAGTAGCATGACGTCTCCTGTTGTCTGTTTACTGATCTATAAAGTTGGTCCCATGATACCTACCACCCAGAAGGGGTGGCGGGTGGTAAACGAGGGAGCAGCTCCTGAGATAGCAAATTATTCATTTACAATTCCTTTTACAGATACAGTGGTTCTCCACCCTCCTCTGTATTGAATGGTTTACTTCTTACTCTTGCATGAAATGGAAAAGATGGGAGAAAGGCCCCCATAACCTTGGTTCCTTGGTGCTTTAGGGCATCTTTGATCTGGTGCCGAGTTAGAGGCTAAAGTCTGAGTGCAGGAAGGACTCATTCTAGGTGGGAGCAGCACTGTCCACTGGAACTTCCTGTGATCGTGGAATTGTTCTGGATCCGTGGCGTCCCACACAGGGCCACTAGTTCCAGTGCGGGAGATGGGGCCAGTTTGACCGAGCAGCAGAAGTTTTCATTTCATTTGATTCTGAATGTAAACCCATGGCCAGTGACTAGCGCCTTGGATGGTGCAGCTCTAGGGCCTTGCTGGGGCTTGAGGACTAGTGGTTTCTCCGTTTCCTGGGAGCTTGTTGAGAAATGGAAACTCTCAGGCATCACCCCAGACCTACTGGATTAGAGTCAGCGCAGGTGGTTCGCACACACATTCGGACTTAAGAAACACAGGGCTACCATCTGAGCTGCCTGAGTTTGTCCACCGACATCGGTGCAGCTGTGGGGCCAGGGAGGCTGCAGGCTTGGCGTCGGTGGGTTCTTGCGGTCACCTTTGGCTTTTCAGCTGCTCGCCACACTAATGCAGTTTTCAGGGACCTGTGCATGGGGTTCTCTGTGCATCCCTGTGGCTGAGAGATCGAAGAAGAAGTTACATGGCTTTTAGCTCAGGATTAAATGCTGTTTTGCTTATTCCTCCTCATAAACCTCCTTCTCTGTGTTTCTTCCCAAAGGGTTACTCTCCCATTTATTGTCCCATTCATCCTACTGTAGCTTTATTTTCCCTACTACTTTGCCTTAAACCGACAAAGATGTGGCTATATACGTGTTCTCCCTCTCTCTCTTTCTCTTTCTGGATGTTTCAAATCATATGAGTTCAGGTTGTAGTTATCTTTTTTTTTGTTTCATCTTTTGTCTTTTTAGGGACACACCCACCACATATGGAGGTTCCCAGGCTAGGGGTCGAATTGGAGCTATAGCTGCCAGCCACAGCCACAGCCACCACCGTGCCAGATCCTAGCTGCATCTGCAACCTACACCACCGGATCCTTAACCCACTGAGCGAGGCCAGGGATTGAACCCGTATCCTCATGGATCCTTAACCACTGAGCCACAACAGGAACCCCAGGTTGTGATTATCTTAATGCTTCCAGCACTCTGGCTAGTGATAAATATTTCGACAGGCTACATAGCATTTTCTAAGTGAAATGAGAGAAATGCCCCCCACCCCTCTGAGAGTATTAATAATTTCTGTTTTGTCTGGAGGCTTATTTAGCCAATTGAAGCAACAGAGACTTCACCGACTTCCTGGACATCCATTGGTCAGATCACTTAGGCTCATGTGGGTGTTACTTGGGTATTTAGCCAAGGTGGGGATTTGATTCTCTGTCTCATTATTTTGAAGGAGACTTTTCAGTCTTGATCGCTCGCAGCCGTGATGTGCTGGTGGCTTCTCCACCAGATGTTGTCTATGTGATGTCTGTGACAGGTTGCAGAAACGCATTAAGCCTCATCAGGGGAGCCCAAGGGCGCACTGTGGGGAAACTGAGGCGGCGTGCCAGAACAGGTGCCCCAACAAGGATTCCGTGCCCTTAGAATGTGTCTGGAACACAGACCCAGGGTTACAGCACTGGTAAATGATGGAGCCCCAGTTTGAGTCCTGGCAGTTTGCTCCCAGCGTTTGCGCACCTCGCCATCCCTGGCGCCTGACGTGGCTCCCTGCCAGGGATGGTGCCCTTCCCAGATCCCCTGCGCTTGCTCCTTCTGAGCATCTGTTACTGTATCCCGTCTCTCCTCCCCAGGTTTTTGCTCAGATGTCCCCTTCCCAAAGGCTCTTTTTCCAGCCGCTCCTTCAAAGCTAGTGCACATGCAGACCAGGGCTCTGGGTCCTCAAATGGCCTGAGCGTCCCCTGTCCGACTGTCACACTCCGCAGCCGTGTCTGTCCATGTCAGTCGTTGAGGACAGGGACCACCTCTGTCTTGCTCCCCTTTGCTCCCCCACCTTGAGACTGAGTGCCCCACCCGGAGTAGGCACTTGACGGCTGCGTAGTGAAGGACGAACGGGGCCATTTAATTCTGTGGGTAGATCCGCACTGAATTGTTTGGGAGCAAGTCTCGCTTCTCTAGAATTCACTGTTTCTTTGGCAGGACGAGGCCTTACTATTTTCAAGCTGTGAGATTTAAAGACAAAATGCTTCCTGCTAATTATTAACAGTTGCCCTGGAAGAACAGAGTCATTATGGGGCCCTGAACCCTGGCACGCTGCCCCCCCGGCCCGTGGCAAAGAGTGCCATGGATTGGGGTGGGAAAGCAGAGGCAGCCACAGCCCTGGCACCCGCCAGCCCTCTGATTACCCAAAGAGGATTGGGGGCCGAAAGAGTAGGGAGTGGGTTAAAAGGATTTGCAATGAGATTATAGGACCCAAAAGCTCCTTGCTTTTGTTCAGGAAATAATTTATCGGTTTTCTTCAAGGCAGCGAGACAATCCAGTTTAGGGCCTGGAGTGGTAGATCGACGTCCTGGGGTTCGTCAGATGCTGAAAAATCAGTGGATCTGTATTTGTACTTAGCAGGATTCTTGGTTTTTTGTTTGTTTTGTTTTAAAGGAGGAAGAATGATAGGAAAGGAAAGAAAGAAAAAAAGCTCATTAAAAGTACTCTAGGAGTTCCCGTTGTGGCTCAGAGGGTTAAGGACCTGATATAGTGTCCATGAGGAAGCAGGTTCCATCCCTGGCATCACTCAGTGAGTTAAGGACCCAGCGTTGCTGCAAGCTGCGGCATCGGTTGCAGATGTGGCTCAGGTCTGGTGTTGCCACGGCTGGGGTGTAGACTGCAGCTGCAGCTCCAATTCGCCAGTTTTGACTCCTAGCCCAGGAACTTCTATATGCTGTAGGTGCAGCCATTAAAAAAAAAAAAAAAAAAAAAAAAGAAGAAAGAAAAAAAAGTACTCTGAACAAACAAAATTGAGTGCCAAATCTATGAAGTGCATCCAGAGTCAGCCTCCCTTTAAAAAGCATCCTCTTATCTGGTTAGTGTGTCTTCAAGCCGAAGTCTGGGACATGAATGGGCAGTGTGCTCAGAATCAGCGTCTTTATTTTGACCTCAGAGCAGGGTCTTTTCCGCTTGGCCCCAGCTCCCGACAAGTGAGATCATTCAAAAAACCCCTGCCAGTTTGGTTGGAGCTGAGTTAGAGTCTCGGGTGTGCCCCTTGCCATTGTGGTGGGTTTTATAGCCCTGCTAACAATTCTCTTAACGCTCCAAGTCTTTTTCACCTTTGATGCTTCCTGGACACGTATTTTGTTTGGCTCTTGGCCCAGGTGTCTCTTAACCCTAAGTCTTAGTCAGCATCCTCTTCCTCACACCGTCAGCCTCCCTGCCTCACTTAAAGTTTTGATTGAGATGCAATGGTTTTTTGCTGACAGGCAGGTGAGCTGGCCTTCCTGTGCCTCCAGGTGTGAGGAAAGAGCCCCTCAAGGGATTCATCCCCCCCCACCCGCTGATAACACTTGGGTCTGATTCTCACCTGATGGTTGGGGAGTCCCTGACGCAGGGAAGTTTCCACCTCCAGGGACAGGAGCAGTGTGTGGGTGATTCATTCCCAAGACACCATTCGAGAATCTTCCTACCACTGGACCTGAGTTAACACAGAGTTGGGGACACTTGGGCAGCCTGGTGACAAAATTTACTACCATGCCTTGTGTTTGAATTTCCATTGTTGAAGATTTATTCCGACTCTGTGTGTCTCTTTTCTTCCAGTAGTTGGAATATGCTGAACAAACACTTGACATATTAGAGGACGTTCCATCTTGCCCTTCAGTGTTCGGTTGGTAATTATTGGTGTAAAATATATGTCCCTCCTCGAGAGGCTGCAGGAAGGGATTTTCTTGACTAAATCCCTGACCCGAGCGTCTCATTTGCTCCTTTCCCTTAAAAGTGAAATAATCGCTGTTCTCTTCTTTCCCCGTCGCCTGCAAATGTTTTTATTTGAAGATGGGGGCTAGTTGGGTTTCAGTTAATTAAAGTTTTAATTGTGTTTGATTCTGCAGCAGATCTCATGTTTGCTTTCCTTATAATGAAATGCAAAGGGTCATCTCCCAAGTTCCCACTCCTGCTGGACAGCCAGCCTCAGAACCTGCCCACCCTGGCTGGTTTTTTGTATGTGCTCTTTGGTTTTGATGTTACGTTCAGGTCTGAGAAAAGTACTGACTTAGGCTTCATAGCCTGAACATTATTTAAGAATTGCTCTAACGTCTAAAATTTGAGCATTTGTGTGTTAGAAATAAAACTTCAATTCTTGTCCCTTTGTGCGGAAGAAGCTAACCTATCGAGCCTGAGATTGCTCTTCTTAGGAAGTCCTGCTTGCAAGGCTGGCCCTTGGCTGGGGTCTGGGGGTGTAGATGTCTTTGTTTTATTTTGGCCCTATCTGCAGCATGAGGAATTTCCCCGGCCAGGGATCCAGCCTGAGCCACAGCAGTGACAACACCAAGTCCTTAACTGCTAGGCCACCAGGGAACCCCTCGGGGATGTAGATTTTGAGAGGTTTCCCGGAACTGATCATAAGAGTGGTTCACTGTGGGGGTTCCCGCAGGTTAAGAACCTGACTAGTATCCATGAGGATGTGGGTTCGCTCCCTGGCCTTGCTCGGTGGGTTAAGGATCCGGCGTTGCCATGAACTGCAGCATAGGTTGCAGATGCGGCTCAGTCTGGCATTGCTGTGGCTGTGGCGTAGGCCGGCGGCTGTAGCGCCAAGTCGACCCCTAGCCTGGGAACTTCCATATGCCACAGGTGTGGCCCTAAACAAACAAACAACAAAAAAGTGGTTCACTTGGCCAAACTGTCTGTATAGACAATGGGATGATGAAAGAAATTTGGTATTTTGGTACAAGCTAGGCAGGGGGTGCCTAACCAAAACCTTGGGCACTGCTGGGCGAGGTCCCCTGAACCCTTGTGCCTGGTTTCCTCAGACTTTACCCCATGAGCCTTTCCCTTTGCAGAGGACACTTTATGTCTTTTGGCTGAAATAAACCAGGGCCATGAACACAGATGCTACATGCTGAGTCCTGTGCGTTCTCCTCTTTAGTCACCGAACCTGGGGCTTCGCTACGGTTCGCATGGTCATTCAGTGTGAGATGGAGATAATTACTTCTTGGCCTGAGTAAGTCGTTTTCCTGGGGAGTCCCAACACACCTTCCAGACCTCTCCTGCCTCTTGAATATTTCTCTCCAGGTTTCCCTTCAACCCTGTTTTCAAACTCTGAAACCTCAGAATCATCTTTAATTCTACCTTTGATTCAGGCACCAGACTCCATCAGTTTTGCCTGGGAGGTGTCTCAGAAGTCCAGCCTTCCCCCAGCCTTTGTCGTCGGCACACTGTGGGTGCTCCTGCCCCTCCCCGGACTTGGTGCTCCAGCTTCCCGGTCCTGGTTTCTGCCTCTGAGCTCCGTTCTGGCCCGTCCTTCAAGTCACCTCCATCCCAGACCTAGGCGGTTGCTCTTACCATTAAAATAAAACACAGATCCCTCGGGGTGGCCCTCCAGGGCCCTTCACCAGGCGATGGTGCAGTGAAGTGGTTGGAACCCAGATTTGTGTTGTCAGCTCTGCCCCTTGCTGGCCGCTGCCACAGGCAGGTTACGTAACCTCTCTGTGCATCAGTGTCCTTATCTGTATGTGAGGCTACAAACAGGACCTTCCTTAGAAGAATGGTACAGGTTGAAAGGAGTACCTGTTTCGAATCCCTAGTGCCTGGCAGATAAACGGTGCTCCATAACTATTAGCTGTGCTTGGTTTTTATCATTATCTCTTGGCCATCTGCCCCTGGCTGGGAGCTGCTCCCCGACCTTGTGTCTCGTTATGGCTCTTTATTAATCAAGTGCTGAATAAATAAAATGAAAAAGAGAGAAAGGAGAGGGAGGAGGGGAGGTTTGGCTAAAACATGGTTTTGTGCACTCAAGAAACTTACTGGTTATGTGGGGCATATAAGATGCCCTAATTGATTAAACTGACAGTGTGAGAGGCATCTGGGTGAACGAGGGGCACTTTGTATAAGGGATTTAGGTGGGAATCCTAAATCCTTTAAACACATCGTTTAGGCAAAATGACCAAACTCATGCTTTAGCGCCATATGAGATCCCGCAGAGGGAGGCGGAGCAGTGCCAGCTGCGTGCCTCTAAGAAATAGTCACAAAAGTGAAACCTTCCTGCGGGACCCTTGGACTCCACCCCTGCTGAATCTGAGCTTTCTCTGGAGTGACATTTTGAACTGCTTAAGCGGGTGTGCATCCTTCTGAGAGTACAGTCCTTGTCTGATGATTTGCTGAGCCGGTCTCTCCAGGGTGTCTGCATTTCCTCCTGGGTCTCTGAAGTAGAAGGGGCTCTGGGAAAGGGAAAGATGGATGGCAGTGCCAGTGCCGTCTCCCAGGACCCCGGCGGCCTCCTAAAATGTCTGAGAATTGGGCTGGCCTTCCCCAAGGGAAGGCAGCGTCACTGAGAATGTGACACAGCTGTGCCATGTGGCGGCAATCTTGTCTCTTGAGCTTCCTGAGTAACTGCTAGAAGCCAGATTGCAGCAGGTGTTGTCAAGATTGCTGTTTCCTTTATTTGCAGCAGGCATCCATTAGCATCACCAGGTAAAGCTACATCTTAATCCTAAAAGCTACATCATCATCTCTGGATCTTGGTTTGCCATGCAGGTCCTGTTGTAGAGAACTTTGTATCATTTAGCTTCTGCTGCATAACAAACACCCCAGACGAAGTGACTTCCAAGAAGAGTCATCTCTTTGCTCATCATTCTGTGTGTCTGCACCCAGAGTGGGCTGGGCGCAGCATGGCTGGATCAGCTCCGTTCCTTGTGGTGCTGGCTGGGCTCTCTTGTGGCTGTGGACCTCCGCTGCGAGGGTGGGAACAGTGGGGGCCTCTCTCCATGGGCTGTCACATCCTGGAGGCTATTCCGGACTTATTCACGTGGTGGCAGAAGGGTTCCCAGTCACCAGAGAAAACATTGCCCCAGTTTGCAAGCACTTTTCCAGTCTCTGCTGGTGTCCTATTTCCTGATGTCCCATTGGCCCCAGCAAGCCACTAGGCTCAGCTCGAAACAGTGGCAGGGCCCGTCTGCGGTGTAGATACGGGAGGTGTGGTGGTCCGTAGACTCTTAGCGCAGCAGTCCACACCAAGATGTTTGTCTAGGGTCTTGCCAGAAATGAAAGCAGCAGTGTTGTCGGCTTGCTTTGCCTTTCTCCTCCAGACCTCCTCCCGGGATGGGTCTGCTCAGTGGATTGGATGCTCTGCTCACTGGTCCACGTGGGCCCTCGTATGAGCTCTTCTCTCTAGGACGAGCCATACCACAAAGGCACAAGTCATCAGGCTCACAGATTGATGAGCACTGCTAGTCCCAGAGGGCCCACCAGGAGAGTGTGGCTGGATCAGCACAGATCTGACGTTAATGCTCAAAAAGAAACTCCAAGCCGATAGCACGTACAGTCCACACAGATGGTTCCGACACAGTGACATCTAAAGTCCACCCCCCAGTCTTCCCAGCCTGCCCTGGGCCTGGGCTCCGTCCTCCCTCCATTCTTGGGTGTCCTTGAGGAAATGCCAGCTGCTCTCCTCTGTGGCCCTCGCAGTGCTGTGACGACAGCAGAGCAGTAGAGGAGAGTCTGGGGACGTGGGAAGGAGGGGACTGCCTGGGACCCTGGACACCCAGACTCTTTAGCTGGGTTTATTGCCTGGAGACTTGACCTCTAGGGTGAGTGGGGGGGCAGGCTGATGGATTGGATGACGTCTGCTCTCATCCCAGGTCTGATCGTCTGATTTGAAGGTTTATACTCATGTTAAAGATTGTATTCAGCAAATATTATGGAACTACTGCCAAGAGACAGGAATCAAGGGAATGTTTTGAGCTCAGATAGGTGTTTGGATGTAGAATCTGGAACAAGTTGGGGAAGGGATCAGAAGGATAGATGGTTCTAGAAGGCGGCTGGGCCCTGGACATCAAAGATGCTTGTTTGGTTGAGCCAGGGGACAGGGGATGGGACCGATCCGGTATCACAGATCTTTTCCCAAGTGCATTTGGGGAAGTATTTCGAGGTGATTTTTGTTGCAAGCAAGAAAGAATAATTAAACTTGAGCAAGAATGAAGTTTTTGTTCTTTTAGGCTGATGTTATGACAGTGTTGCTGGTTGAGGAAATTCAGCTCTTGCCGTCAGTGGAAGTCAGGAGCCCTCGCTAATGGGTTCTGTGAAGTTTGTAAGTTGGCTAATATCAGTATCATTGAGTGTGAAAGTTGGTGTGAGTGACAGTGTGTGTATGTGCACTTGTGTACACCTAGCCTGGTATGGAAACACAAGTGGAGCCCATGCCAACCCATCCATCCCAGGCCTGCCTTCCCAGTTATGGCCGAAGCTCTGGGAGCTGGGAACTGAGCTTATCCTGGCCACCACCGTGTCTCCAAGGCTTTGCGTGTTGCCAGGCATCTATTAAGTGCTTAAGAAATATTGAATAAACAAAACAAGAAAAACTGGAAGGGGAATTTATTTTTTTAAGCATTGTTCCTTTTTTTTTAAACAGTGATTTTTTTTTTACAGAATTAACCTGGACATTTTAATCAGTCACAGAACAATGACTGTTGATGGCTTTTAAGCTTTTTGTGGCGGTGAGATAAGAAATGAAAGGAAGCTGACAAAACACCTGACTGTGGTGAAATCGCTACACTGTTGAAAACAGACACACACTAAAAACCCAGAAGCCCAAGCGCTTTGGATCACCAGCCTCACGTAGTGGTATTCCATCTTTTCCAAGTTTTTCTCTTTTCCCGAATTAAAATAGCTTTTTGTGTGTTTTCTGATGACGAAGCTCATACATAACTTATTAGCGTGGTCAAATCAGAAAAGAGTATAAAGAACAGTAGAAATAGCCTTATTTCCATGTTATTAACCTTTATGAAAAAAAATTTAATTGTGGTAAAACACAGAATTATAACACAAAATGCACTGTCTTAATGCTTTTTAAGTGGCAAGTTCAGTGGCAGTAAGTACATCCCACTGTTCTACAGCCCATCCCCCGAACGTTTCCATCTGGCAGAACTGACACTGTACCCATTAAGCGTCAACACCCTGTTTCACTCTCTCCCTGACTCCTGGCAACCACTGTTCTACCTCCTTTTTTTTTTTTTTTTTTTGGTCTTTTTAGGGCTGCACCCACGGAATATGGAGGTTCCCAGGCCAGGGGTCTAATCAGAGCTGCAGCCGCCAGCCTACACCACAGCCACAGCAACGTGGGATCTGAGCCCAGTCTGCAACCTATATCACAGCTCACAGCAACGCCAGATCCCCAACCCACTGAGCGAGGCCAGAGATCGAACCCGCAACCTCATGGTTCCTAGTCAGATTCGTTTCCGATGCACCACGACGGGAACTCCTGTTCTACTTTCTTGTCTGTGAATTTGACAACTCTAGGCACCTCATAGAAATTGAATCATACAGTATTTGTCTTTGTGTATGTGTGTGTCTGGCTGGCTGGCTTCTTTCACTTAACATACTGTCTTTGGGGTTCATCCCTGTAGCATATGTCAGAATTTCTTCTTGTATGGTATCCCCATATTGTATGTGTACATATATGTCCATGTAGCTTGTTCATTCATTCATTCGTAAATGGACACACTTCTGCCTCTGGGCAGCTGTGACTAATGCCTCTAGGAACATGCGTGTTGAACATCTTTTAACATGTGCCTTGACCCACACAAACTACATTTGTAAAGGGATCCTATTGTGTGCCCTGCTTTATAATGTGTGTGTTTACTCCATGCTGTGCCATAGGCGCCTTCTGTCGGTTGGTACTGGTCGGCAGTGCTCTCTTTGGCAAAGTGCCTCACATGTGGGCCTTTGTATGGGTTCATCTGTTGGTGGTTGGACATGTACGTTGTTTTCCGTTTGGTGATATTCAAACCATGCCTCCACGAACATGCTGAGACATGCCTTTGCCCCCTTGCGTAGAAATGAAAATCATGGCAGTAGGTTCTTGGACTGGGTTCTGCAGAAGCAAAGTCCCAAGACCAGGCTTTGGGTATGAGTGATTTTCTTAGAAGGGGGTCTCAGGGGAAGGGGAGCGAGGGAGCCAGAGGGGGGAAGGGGCCAAGCAAAGAAGTCCTGAGCGCAGTCTCAGCCTGGTTGGAGCGTAATCACACTGGCAGTGTTGCCCCTCTTCAGTCCAGGGGGCTGTCAAACTCAACTCAAAGGCTTCTTGTGGCCCAAGCGCCGGCGTGGCAGGGGTCCTGGGCGTGCGCTGCTAGAGCAGCCCTCATGCAGCTGGGGTGGGGGCAGATGCAGCCCCTCTTCTGAGGCCATGGAAGGGACATCACCACCAGCGCTGATCACATTGGTGGCCTTGTGTTTGCACCTGAGACCGTGCTAAATAAGTACATAAATGCATTTTTTTGGTTGTTTTTTTTTTTTTAATGGCCGCACCTGTGGCACATGGACGTCCTCCAGGAATTGGATCCAAGCCACACCCATGGCAACTGGATTCTTTAACCCCCTGTGCCAGGCCGGGATCAAACCTGCACCTTCGCAGCAACCGGAGCCGCTACAGTGGAATTCTTAACCCACTGTGCCACAGTGGGAACTCCCCCCCAAAACGCATTTGTGAACGGCCTTGGTGTTCATCTAGCTCCATTTTACAAATGAAGAACTAAAATTGAATGACAGTAAGTCCCTTTCCTAGCGAACCACAGCCAGGGAGCAGTGGGTCTGTCCTGTACCAGGGCCTGGGCTCTTTAGCAGCAGACTGTGGAATATAATGATTAATTCCTAGAAGCAGAAATGCTGCTGGGAGTTCCCTTCGTGGCACAGTGATTAATGAACCTGACTAGCATCCATGAGGACGAGGGTTCAATCCCTGGCCTCGCTCTGTGGGCTCAGGATCTGGTGTTACCGTGAGCTTTGGTGTAGGTCGCAGATGCAGCTTGGATCTGGTTGCTGTGGCTCTGGCACAGGCTGGCAGCTATAGCTCGGATTGGACCCCTAGCCCGGGAACCTCCATATGCTGTGGGTGGGGCCCTTAAAAGACAAAAGACAAAAAAAGAAAGAAAGAAACAAATTCTGGGCTGAGGAGATGGACATTTTAGATACACATTTATATCCAGGCTCCCTCCCCGCCTCCTCACCAGTCGTGTCAACTTACATTCCTGCCAACACCATGACCCCTCTACCATCCCTGGGTCTTGTCAGTCTTTTGACTACCTGCTAACCCAGTCGTTGAGTTTTTTGCCTTATTTTCCTTTCTTTCCTTATTGCTGAGATGGATGCCTTTGCCCATGTTTTTTGGCCTTTTCTTCCTCTTAAGGCCTCTTGCTCATTTTTGATGGTCCTTGGTGCTAGTGTCAGATCCCCGCCCCCTAGGACTGGAAGTGCCGAGTTTATGTACGCTTGTTTCATTCCAGTGCTTCGTTCTCTTTCTAGACTTTCACCGAGGTCTCTGTCTCGCCTTATGCTAGGCCATCCTCTTTGAATTACCGTGCATCTTATTTTTAAAGGTATAAACTTGTAGGATTTCTCTGGACAGCTAAATGGCTCTTCAACAGGTTGCCAAGTCTAGGACGTTTATAGGCTATCCAGCCCTAAAGAAGAATGGGTAAAACTCTTTTCTTAGCAGGTAATAATGGTGAAGACGGGGCTCCAGTGCCAGTGGTGACTTTTCTTTAGTGGAAGCCCGTTTCTTCATTCCTGTCTGTAAATTTCTGTTTGCATGGCGGACCCTTACGGGCAGCAGGAGAAGGAACTTGGAGCTTAAATCTCCATATGAATTATCAGCTTATCATTTGTTACGAAAATTGCCATGTGACCGGAGTGGCTTAAGAACCAATGAAAATCTGCTAGGTTCCTCCGGCTGGAGAGTCCAGAGCAGGTCTGACTTCAGACAGAGGTTGTTCGTGTCTCAGTCGTGGCTCTTCTCTCTCCATCCTCTTGACGTTTCTTCTCTGTGTTGGCTTCATGCTCAGGCAAGCTTTCGTCCACCCTGGCATGAATCCTTAATGGTCCAGAGAGAGGACCTCCTAGTCCAAATTTTGGGTCTGATGGCCATCGGCCTAAAGACCAGTAATGGCCGCATGGACGGTGCACTTTTTTTTTTTTTTTTTTTTTTGACTTACACTCATTCTGCTCTGGGGAGGGCTGGCTACCCGGGGAATCTGAGGAGCGATTACTGGAAGAGGGAATGACGGTTGGCTCGGCTGGCCAGGAGCGTCAGCAGATGCCCACCACACCCACGTTCATGATGTTTTCTTTTCGCAATGAGAAACGTTCATGACATCAGGCTTGGAATGGGAAGCGTTTTTAGAGAACAGGGCTTGCCCTGGGTCTGGTGATTTGGGGTCAGGAGAATCCTCTTGTTGGGTAATTCTATGACGGTGAACCATGTGAAGAGCCTGGGGACCCCGAGGCCGTCAGGGGACTCTTGGTAGGGTCCTTGTCTTTTCAGTAAGTGCAGTGAGCTTCAAGCCTGCCATTTGGGTATTAAGCCAGAAAGTGGTTCCTTTTAGCACCACTGTGGGACTTGCTCTCCAAGGACCCAGCATCATCTGGCTGCAGAGGGGTTAAACTGCCCACCCAGGAGCCAGAAAGCCAGAGACCCCACCCCTACCCCCACCCCCACCCCTTGGCCAAAGTGCCTCTCCTCTCTACCCTTGTTTGGGTTTTGCTGTTAATGAAATGCTTAGCTCTGCCCAGTTGCTTAAACTCCTTTCTCTTTGCTTAAAGCACACACTTTGTGTGTGTGTGTGTGTGAAATTCTCCCACCCTTTTAAAATAATTTTTTAATTCTAATAACAGAGGCAGCCTGTGTAATGGAAGCAGCAGAAGTCTGGTTTCCAGGCCTCCCTCTGCTCCTGACCAGTGCGTGGCTGTGGGTGATCTCTCTTTTCTAGTCTGTAAGATGAAATGGTGCTAGATGCCTCTGAAAATCATGGAAATAGGATTCCCGAAGGCTAGACCCAAGTGGCTTAGAGAATGCAGGTCCAGCCCTCACTCTTACCAGAGGAGAAGGCCTAGGAAGGCCTAGCGGCTTATAAGGAGTGACAGTGGAGGGAAAGCCCCAAACCTGGGCTTTTAGTTTGGGCTCTTGAATATAAGAATCAAGGACAGCCATTAAAAAAAGAAAAAGAGGAGTTCCCATTGTGGCTCAGTGGTTAACGAACCCAACTAGCATCCACAAGGACGTGGGTTCGATCCCTGGGCTCACTCAGTGGGTTAAGTATCCGGTGTTGCTGTGTCTGTGGTGTAGGCTAGCAGCCGTAGCACCGACTTGACCCCTAGCCTGGGAACTTCCGTGTGCCACAGGTGCAGCCCTGAAAAGACATAAAGACAAAAAAAGAAAGAGAAGCGTAACTGATAGGCTAAGGGAAGAGAGAAAATAGAATCATATAAAACATTCCCTTAAAGCCTGGAGAAAGCAGAAAGTGTAAAAGACAAAAATAGGAATAAATAACCAAGGCAGTGAATAGAAAATACTAACCAATATAGTAGCTATTAACCAACTGTGAGTGTAGTGTAGTCTGAATACACCGATTAAAAGGCAGATAATGGTAGAATGAATTAAGAGACAAGGCCCAACTACAGACTGCCTACAAAAAACCCACCTTAAATATAAACATACACATGGTGGAGTTCCTCCTGTGGTGCAGCAGGTTAAGGATCCAGCGTTGACTCTATCGTGGCACTAGTTCAATCCCCAGCCCAGCACAGTGGGTTAAGGATATGGTGTTGCTGCAGCCATGGCATAAGTTGCAGCTGTGGCACTGATTGAATCTGTGAACCAGAACTTCCATATGCTGCAGGTATGGCCATAAAAACAATAAAATCAAATAAACACACATATAGATTAAAAGTAATCAGATGGAGGAAAATATACTGAAAGAAAGCAGGAGTAGCTATGTTAATTTCCGACAGAGCCGACTTCAAAAGCAAAGAAAATTATCAGGGATAAAGGAAGGCATTGCATAATGGTAAAGGATCAGTTCTCCAAGAAGATATAATCTTAATGTGTACCTGCCTAGCATCAGAGTGTCAAACTGTATGAAGCAAAAACTAATAAAATTAGTTGTATTAGTTATTGAAATGAGAAATAGATGAACCTACTCTTATAGTTGGAGACCTCAACACCATGTTCTCAGAAATGGACGGATCCAGGAGGCAGAAAATCCCTGACGACATAGTCGAACTCAGCAGTGCCATCAACCAATTGATATAATGGACGTTTATAGGCTACTTCATCCAACAGCAGTTTACACCTTCTTCTAAAACTCGCATGGAGCTTTCACCAAGACAGGCCATGTTCTGGGCCATAAAACACGCACTAACAGATTTAAAGGAACACAATCATGCACTGTCTGCTCTCAGACATCGTGGGATTAAATTAGAAACCAATAACAGAAAGATAATTGGAAAATGCCAAAATACATGGAGATTAAACAACATACCGATAAATAACACGTGAACCAAAGAAGAACTCTCAAGAGAAATTTGAAAATATTTTGAACTAAGTAAAAATGAAAACCCAGCTTGTCAAACTTTGTGGGATACGGTGAAAGCAATGCTTGAGGGAAATTGACAGTATCAAAAGCCTATATTAGAAAAGAAGAAAGACCTGAAATCATTCATCCAAGTTTCCACCTTAGGAAACTAGAAAAGGGAGAGAAAATTAAATCTCAAGTAAGCAGAAGAAAAGAAATAAGATTGGCACAGAAATCAGTGAAATTGATAAGAGGAAATCAGTAGAGAAAACTCACTTAAAACCAAAAGCCGGTTTTTCGAATAGATCCTAAAATTGATGAGCCTTTAGCTGGGCTAACTAAGACACACAAAGAGAGGACACATAGTAGTAATATTAGGAATGAAGCGACGTTCCCTCTTGGTTCAGTGGATAGAGGATCTGGCATTGTCATTGCTGTGGTTCTAGTTACTGATGTGGCGTGAGTTTGACCCTTGGCCCAGAAACTTCCCCATGCTGTGGGCACAGCCAAAAAAAAAAAAAAAAAAAGAAGAAGAAATGGAAGAAAGGTCATTGGTACAGATCCCACAGACATTGAAAATGGATAATAAAGGATTATGAAAAGTTCTTTGCCCACAAATTTTACAACCCAGATTAAATGGACCAGTTCCCTGAGAGATACAGTTTGCCAAAACTCACACAGGAAGAAGTATGTTTATGAAAGAAATTGAGTCAATAATTAATAACCTTCCCACACAGAAAGCCCCAGGCCCAGATGGGCTCACTGGTGAATTCTACCACACATTTAAGGAAGAAATTCTACTAACTCTTGCCAGTCTCTTTCAGAGGATAGAAGCAGAGGGAATACTTTCTAACTCATTCCGAGGCCAGCATTGTCCTAAGACCAAAACCAGATAAAGTTGTTCCAAGAAAGGAAAATTATAGGTCAGTATCACTCATGAAAATAGATGGAAAAATGCGCGACAAAACATTAGCAAATAAAATTCAACTGTATATGAAAAGAACACTACACATGCCCAAGTGGGATTTATCCTACCTGCAGTGAATGGTTCAACATTCAAAAATTGATATCATCCATCACATTATACACACACACACACACACACACACACACACACAAAACCCTATCACAATGATTTGTAGGGGTCAGGGAAATCCCACATGCATGCATGGGGACCACAGTGCAGCCTAGAGCCTAGAACACCGAACCCCAGGTTCCAGTGAGCTCTCAGGAGTTTCAGATACTGCCGCTCAGGCCTCTCTGTCCTCCTCTGCCCGTGGCTCCATTCCCCTGTCCAAGCTGGGCTCCTCTGCTCCCTCCAGCTCCCCCACAGCTTCGGCCATCCCTGAGGTCTCCTCAGGTCCCAACAACTTCCTGGCAGCATCTGCTTCCATGACCTCCTCAGAGCCTGTTCTTATGATTCCAGGCCCGAGGACTCGGAAGGGCTCAGCTCCTCATTTTGAGCTAGGCCACGTAGGGTAAAGGTCACCCCAAACTGATGTCCCCTGCGGGCTGCCCGGGCTCAGGTTCTACCTGAGCCCAGACAGTCGTGGCCCTTGGGGTGGGCTCGTGCGGGGTGAAGCATGGCCACCCTGCCTCTGCGTGCTGGGCGGGGTGGCACTTTTTCCTGAGCAGAGTGTGGGCCAGAAGCATCAGCAGACCAGTGGGTTCACCACGTGCCCCCAGTCAGAGTAACTCTTTACCCACCTCAGCCTGAAAATATGAGGATAATTTTCAGAGCAAACCGTGGGCCTTTGTGGCCCCAGCAGCTGGGTCCATCTGCAGAGAACCAGGCCTTGAGCTAATTCTAGAAGATGCATGTTTGTTTTAGGAGAGCTGATTCTACCCAGCATGCAGGACCAGGGGAATGGACACAATTTTTATTTTGATGTTAAAATTACTCTTGGGCTCCCCTTCCAAATTGCCATGTCCTTCTATGTTGACAAAACCTGAAGATCTTTCCACTTTCCTTCTCTTTCTCTCTCTCTCTTTTTTTTTTTTTTTTGTCTTTTTAGGGCCACACTCACAGCATATGGAGGTTCCCAGTCGAGGGGTCGAATCAGAGCTACAGCTGCCAGCCTACACCACAGCCACAGCAACACCAGATCCGAGCTGCCTCTGCGACCTACCCTGCGGCTCATGGCCATGCTGGATCCTTAACCCACTGAGTGAGGCCAGGGATCAAACCTGCATCCTCATGGAGACTGGACAGATTCATTTCCACTGAGTCACGATGGGAACTCCTCTTACTCTTACTCTTCTTATGTCGGGTGTAGGGTGTCCAAAAGTTACTCATACCTGGCACATACCTGTGTTTTGCTGAATGGAAATGGCTTTGGTATTTATTGTAAGTGAACCTGGAAGGCTTGAAAAAATGGCCCTTTTTCTAAGCCTTGGTTGACAGAGAATTGGGAAGGATGGTTCGATGGAGAGGACCACAGTTATGCAAAGACCGTGGGTTGTACTCTAATGCAAAACATGTGTCTCCAAAGTATAAACAGAAGCGCAGGCTGCCAGTGAACTTCAAGGAAGTCCTGTGCCGGGTAAGGGGAGACCCCAGGGAGAGGGGAGCGGAAGTCAGGAGCCCCTGGGCTGTTTCCAGTTCTTCTGGGAAAGCACATCCACGTTGTAATCTGGATCAGCACTTTCCTCACAGAGTTCACAGACCAGGCAGCCTTGTCTGGTGGGCGGGCTTATTTACACACAAAATGCAATTGATTCCGTATTTCCTCTCCAACCTAAAAACGGTCCTCACAGTTCTTTTTAATAATAAAATTATTTGCGTGGAGAAAATGGTGTCGCTTTTCAGAGACCATCTGATGGGAGTACTCAGACCGTTCCGCTAATGACAAGATAGAGGAGCGGCGATCTAAGACCAGCGGTTTGAGGCGAATTTCTGTGTGTGTGTTGGGGGAGGGAGGGTTGTCTCGCTGAAATCAGAAAAAGTCCAAGAAATGATGATTCAATTTAGTACTGATCAAATTAGCATTCCACAGGGACTGTTTTCTGGAAATTTTGGTGGTGCCTTCACAAAGCAGCCCCAGACTCAAAGCCATTTGGTGGGAAATGGCTCATTGGCTTTGATTTGGTCATGTTTAAAGTTAATGCAGAATCGGTTTCTTTTTCAAGACGTCAAACGTCCTGGGTCTTTATTCCACTTCAGAGCTCTGAAGACTTTTCTTCGTTGTAAAGGGCCAAATACTAAATACTTAGCATGAAACAGACATACACATAAATAGGGTGTGTTGTAGCCCAATAAGATTTTATTTGTAGACCCTGAAATTTGAATTTCATATAATTTTCCCGTTTCAAGAAAATAGGATTCTTCAGCCACTCGGAAATGCAGAAGTCGTGCTTCGCTCTGTGGCGGTATGGTTTGGCCCATTGTTTGCAACCCTCCCCCTGCGGTTCTTGTACTGCTTTTGGGGTTGGTGTCTGGTCTTTTGGGGGGAGAATATTCCTTCATCTGGAGTCTTTCTACGTTGGCATGTGAAAGGGAGCCAAAATCCTATGGTGTGTGTGTGTTTGGAGCTCTCCTGCTCCTCTTGTCTCCACTCTGGGGGATGCAGCCAGGTCTCTCTCGCGCTCTCTCGCTCTCTCTCTCTCTCTCTCTTTTTTTTTTGGTCTTTTTGTCTTTTTAGGGCTGCACTCACAGCGTATGAAAGTTCCCAGGCTAGGGGTCTAATCAGAGTTATAGCTGCCAGCCTACGCCACAGGCACAGCAATGCAGGATCCAAGCCGCATCTGCCACCCACACCACAGCTCATGGCAACACCCGATCCTTAACCCACTGATCGAGGCCGGGGATCGAACCCGCGTCCTCATGGTTCCTAGTCAGATTTGTTTCCGCTGCGCCACAACGGGACCTCCCAGCCAGGTCTCTTGACTTTAGAACTTTGATTGTTCAGAACTTTGCCACCAGCAACATAGCCTGTATGGCAGGGTGGCCAGCCCTGGTGGACTCTGAAAAAACTCTGGATTTGTTCACCACCCAGAGAACTCTGAGTGCCTCTTGAAATAGAAGGAAGTAAGAATGCAGATGAAGGTAGAAATGAAGGCAGAAAGCTGCTGAGCTTTCCATCCAGATGTCTCTGGAAGAGTTGCGAGAATTGTGATAGTAGCCTCCTTATGTCTGTGCAGGTCTGTGTGCATTACAAGGCTAGGGTATTTCCAGCACTCCTTTTCATCCTTATTCTTAGAGGAGTAGGCAAAAGACATGCTCCCGCAAAATATAAGCGCATGGTTTTGTTTAGTACAGTGTTTGGGGAAACTAGGAAAGATGCAAAAATGCCCGGTTTTCCTAAAACGATCTGCATAACAAAGGCAGATATGTACTCTCTTTAGTTAAATTTGTTCAGTAGGACTCATTCTTACTAGGATACCCTTCCCAAAGCCTTAATAAATATAAAGCTTTTAAATATTTGTCCCATTTTGTAATTAGTCTAGATTTAGCCCTGGTTCTTCCTGATTTGGGAGGAAGCATGCTTGACTGTTGCCAGGCAACGGCTAATCGGGGTATTAGCTGCCAGCAAGCTGTTGGCAGTGACTGTAAATTCTTTTGTCTTGTTAACCAAAAAATGAGTGTTCAGGAAACAGCAGTATATAAAGTCTGTTCTGTTGTTCAAATACATACAACTTAGGTGATAAATTCCTGCACTAATAGAACCTCAGTGTGCCCCGCTCAAATTTATAGTGTGCGATGGAAGAGAGGTGTTGTTTTCTCCAAGTTGCCCTCTAAGAATCTGAGTTCTTGTTAAATTCTGGGTTGTGAAATATATGTGGGTTTCCAGCATGAACGTCCCAAAGGGAGGACTCTGGTGCATGGGCAGGGGAACCCCACTGTGTCATCCCTGACCTGAGGGTCCCATCTCCTCGCAGGCTGGCACTGAGCACCCAGCTCCTCTGAGAAGTCCTCTGGTGGCCAGGGCCCTCGTCCCCTCCAGCTCAGCTCAGCCAGGCACTGTGCAAGTTTTCTAGGACAAAACCTCACTTCCTAAGGATGTGGGTCATCCTTTGGATATTAAGAATTAAGAAGAAATATTAATTAATATTAAGAAGGAAGAAAAAACACTATTTGATCGGTGCTTTTTTCATTTTTTAAAGTTTTATCGGCGTTCCCGTCGTGGCGCAGTGGTTGACGAATCCGACTAGGAACCAGAAGGTTGCGGGTTCGGTCCCTGCCCTTGCTCAGTGGGTTGACAATCCAGGGTTGCCGTGAGCTGTGGTGTAGGTTGCAGACGCAGCTCGGATCGCTCATTGCTGTGGCTCTGGCATAGGCCGGTAGCTACAGCTCTGATTCGACCCCTAGCTTGGGAACCTCCATATGCCGCAGGAGCGGCCCAAGAAATAGCAAAAAGACAAAAAAAAAAAATTAAATAAAGTTTTATCGACGTACAGTTGTGGTCATTTCTGCTGCACAACAGAGGGATTCGGTTATACACGTACACACATCCATTCTCTTGGTGGATGCTTTTTTTTTTTTTTTTTAATGAATTGCTTATATTCCAGACTTGACCCCAGACACTCTCTTCCAGTCACAGATTTCTAAAGAACACTGCTGATTATTAGGGGTCACACACTCCACCTGGCACTTCAGCCTATGTTTTCTCCCTTTCACCTTCATACCCTGGGCGGAAAATAGGGAAACACAGCAGACCCCCTTGGGCCAGAAGAGGAGGAGCTGGGATGAAAGTCTGAGTTTCCTCTGGTTTCCAAGCCCATACGCTGCTCTCCCTTCAGTTTGGGTCTGGTTTCTGAAAACGACCAGAGAGGTCCGGTTGCCCAGTGAACCAATATAAGGCATCCAAGCACTGGCCAAAGTATCGAATGTGTTTCATTCGTTCATTCTTTGTGTCCTTGATTTCTTTTTTTCTTTTCTTTTTTTTTTTGGTCATACTAGGACCGTACCCACAGCATACAGAGGTTCCCAGGCAAGGGGTTGAATTAGAGCTGTAGCCACAGCAACGCTAGATCTGAGCCGCATCTGGGACCTGCAGCATAGCACAGAGTAACGCTGGATCCTTAACCCACTGAGCAAGGCTAGGGATTGAACCTGCGTTCTCGTGAATGCTAGTCAAACTTTCTTCCGCTGAGCCACCATGGGAACTCCCAGTGTCCTTGATTTCTAAAAACAGCTCTTCGTTGGTCTCAACCAACAGTAAGAAAATACCCCTGGGTTATAAGTCCTCTTCTCTGTTGTACCATTTTCTCTGCCACCTCCCTGACCCCCACCCCAAGCAGAGTCGGGAATCTCCCATGGCAGCAAAAAGCATCTCGCTCCCATCATCACCACAGTTGTGCTCCATTCTGTTTCCCTCATAAAGCTGGGCCTTTTGGATTTTCCCTGCCAACCTCCCTGTTGCTCCAGTTCAGCAGAAAGAAATGTCGTCACCAGATGCTGCAACCCCATTTCTGTCCCTTTTTAGTGTTTTTTGTTTTTTTTTTATTTTTTTATTAAACTTGGAGCCAAACTACTTCAGCATCATGTAAACACACTGGAGTATGTTAACAGCTGCCTCTCTTTTAAAGTTGAGCCCGCTCAGAACTAAAAGGGGAATGCTTTCAGGTTCTGCTCAAGTTTGCATGTGACAGCATCAAAGCTATTTTTAGGGGAGTGATCACCGGCAAGAAGCTGAAAACGGCTGCTTTCAACTATAAACAGTGGAAAGAAAAGATCATTTATGCACTGCTGCAGCCCTTGAGTCCATTTATACGGGAGACAAAGGGGTGTGTAAATCTCTTCTTCAAAGTTATGCAGGCATCTCGTGCCTGTTCAGAGCCCCATCACCTCCACGGAGAAGAGTAATGTTAATTTAGCGCTTGGCTGCCTGGGCTCTGAGTTACACTAGATGTGCTGATAATGGTGAATTACATAAGGCTGCCCTTCCAGGTGTCCATTCTCAAAAGGAGGCGCAAGGTATAGATGCTCCAGAGCATCCAGGAAACTTGTATTTCCTGTAGCTCATGGAACTCGAGGGACCACAGGAAATGAGAGTCAGGTGGTGGCCACATCGTGCTGCCGTGGAAGGACCCTCGCGACTTCACCTTTCTGAATTAAGCGTTCTTAGTCACAAAATGAGGCTCCTGCCACCCGCCCTGTAGACTTCATCAGGCTGGTGTTTTCAACCTTCGCTGAACCCCTACTCCATGCCGACTGCCCCGAACGGTCATCGTCATCCCCCCAGAGCTCACAGTCTGTCCACAGACACCAGTAGATGACAATACAGGGTGGTAAGTGGAGGGGACAGCTTGGGAAAGCCGGATGTGCTTCGGGCCTGGATGGAGACAGGAGGAGCAGAATTTTCCAGAAAGGGTTTGCAAAGAGGATAAGAGAGGGAGGGGTGTTGCAAGCGGGGCAACTGAGAGCACAAAGAAAGAGGTAAGAGGCATCCTGTATCTTGGGAACCTGTGGGCACCTTGATTTGCCAGGGAAAAAAAATTTTAAAACACCCAAAAAAAAAAGAAAAGAAAAAACCCAAAAACTAACAAACAGGGAGTTCCCATTGTGACTCAGCGGGTTAAAAACCCGATGGGTATCCATGAGGATGCGGGTTGGATCCCTGGCCTCGCTCAATGGGTTGAGGATCCGACATTGCTGTGAGCCATGGTGTAGGTCGCAGACGCAACTTGGATCCTGCCTGGCTGTGGCTGTGGGGTAGGCCGACAGCTATAGCTCTGATTCGACCCCTAGCCTGGGAACTTCCACAGGCCGCAGGTGTAGCCCGAAAAAGCAAAAACAAAACGGACCCCCCAAAAAAAAAAAAAATCAAGACAATGGATGGCAGGAGATGAAGCTGGAGCAAGTTGAGCCCATCACTTAGAGCTAAGAAAATTGGGAATGACACTGGCCACAGGGAGCCTGGGACATGGTTTTGAACCCAGAAGTTAATGAATTTTACAAAAATTCAAGTGGCGTCACTGCCCATCCGTGGAAGCAGTTTTATCGTGGGGTCAGTTTCCTGCATGCACGTGAGGTAAGGATGCCCTAAACCGTAGGCGTCATCCCAGGAAAGGCTCAGCCTGGGGCAGCGGTCCCCAAACTGGATGTCCCAGGCCTCCATGGGCCTTGGAAGGAGGGCAGGGAAAGACCCAGAAGTTAACGCGCTGGGAGGACCTCAGCTGCCTGTTTGAGCGTTGTGCCCTGCGAGCGAGTGGGGCGTGTGGCTTGTGTCCTTCGGGGGCTCTCAGGCCAGGTGGCACCCGGGAGGACCATGGGAGCCCTCGACGTGAACTGTGCGATCGATGGACTTGCGAAGGTGCGTGTCATGCCCAGGCACCGGGAGGCATGGTCGGGACGTGGGCTTCGGGTCCTCCAGAGGTTTCAGGATGCTCAGGTTTGACTGAATATGCTTCGAGCTTTAATTATGTGGTTCACAGAGCGAAGTCCGGGGCAAAACAAAGCCAAACAATCACCAAAAAACCCCTCTCACACACCTGCACTGACTGTTCACACCTGGGAAGGAGTGTTCCCAATAGTCACCACGCGCTGTCGGGGTCTGTAAAGCACAGCAGTCACTCCCGCATCTCTGTAACTGCCGCTGAGAAGGAATGTTCCTTTTCCGAAAAGAAACTCTCCTTGAATTTGATACTGTTGAGGAATTTAAGCATCACTATTTGCTGCATTGTCCTTTAAAGAGAGGCATGGATGTGTCCGTAAGTTTTCTAGAAGAATCAAATGGGCATGAGGTTGTAGGTATAGACGCAGGAGTCACATAAGCTCTAACCCTCCCGTCTCCTTGGGTCTCCCGGCCATTTCTTCTTCGGTTTTCCTGAGCAAGGCTCAGGGTACACGTGGGAGAAGTTGTGGATAAGAGAGTCACAAGCAAGGAGTTCCCATCGTGGCTTAGCAGGTAATGAACCGAATTAGCATCCATGAGGATGCGGGTTTGATCCCTGGCCTCGCTCAGTGGGTTTGGGATCCAGTGTTGCCATGAGCTGTGGTGTAGGCCAGCGGCTGCAGCTCTAATTCACCCCCTGGCCTGGGAACCTCCATCTGCCGTGGGTATGGCCCTAAAAAGTCAAAAAAATAAATAAATAAGAGTCACAAGCAAGTCCTGGCCTGGCACAGGTGGTGAGGGAGGTGGCCAGGGGTTACATGGAGAGGAAGAGGGGAGGGAGCATCTTTGAAGGCAGGGCCAGCTCTTTATGCCCAGTCGGAAATATGAGGACAAAGACATGATTCAGACGCTGATGCCAAGCACAATATTTGTTGCCTTGGCAGATGCAAGAGATTACCTTTTGGAAATGGGAAATTGCTTTCTGTCACTTTAAAGCCAACCATAACTCGATCCAATAAACCGTAGGAGAAATAGTTCAAAAAATTTGAAAAAGCCATCTTCTGTGCCGTATGTACAGCTTCAGCATTTGAGTGCTTGGATACCATACCCGTGATAGAACAGGGAGACAGAGCTGTTCAGCTCTCTGGCGTCCACTTTTCAGGATGAGCATTTAGCTCCCATCTTCTTGGTGGGGTGTGGGGTGGGACTGGCTGTCAGAGGGAGGAAATGAATAGTCAAGGTAAACCACAGTTTCCCCACAGAGGTCCTTTTCCCGTCTCTGACTGGTGTTCAGCATCTCAGGGAGTGCTGGGAATCAGACTGTGTCAAGGCTTGGGTTAAACGTTGTTATCTCTTGATCTCCACAAGCCTGAAAGATAAAAAGGTCATAGTGACGTTTGTTTTTCCCTGAAAGTTGTATTCGTGCGATGGGATGGCGACAGGTAACATTACGAGCATTATCTGTGTTGTGCAATGTGTGATTGTCACGGCCTCAAAACGGTGCTTCAGTCCTGGGACAGAAGATAGGCATGCCGCCGGCGCCTCCTGCTTCTTGGTGGTGGAGGATGGGCCAGGATTTCCCGATGCTGCCACAGAGTTCAAGGCAAAATGATGTTTTCACTCAAGAGGCACTTTCCTCTTAACAGAGTGGATTTGGGGGCAAGGTCACTCGTCATTTGTCTCCACCTACGTGATGCCGTCTCAGGTCCCTAACTGGTTCCGCCTGTTAAGCTGGAGCCCATTTGCACAATTGTCGAGGTGTCCACAAAACCATTGCCACGCAAAGGAGAGAAGGCCTGGGGTTCTTCAGTCTCAACACCCCTGCAGCCCAGGGTGGCCAGAGGGGAAGGTCTAGGAGCTGTCCCCAGGCTGCTCTGGACTGCTCCATCCCGGACCTGCCATCCTCACATAAGCATCTCCGTGTCTACCTGTCTTCCTGAGCAGTGACCCTGAGGTAGAGAAATCCCAGGACAGAACTTCTGGGTTTTAACCCTCCAGGAATGTCCCTAAGCATATACTGAAGGGCCACACTCTGGGCTGGGACAATAGCATGTCCTGGGTACCAGGCCCTGGGCTGAGCACCTAGTGGAGGTGGATGACATCTGTGAAGGGTCTGTAGTTTCCCCAGGGAGACAGAGAACTTGCTGGACCATTGGTATTAAAGTCCATGTGATGATGGTGATGCCATCAGGCCTCAAAGAAGGGACAGACGAAGTTCAAATCAGGGTAAGCTTCATGGAAGAGGGGGAATGGCCCGTGGTTTCTACCCAACAAGAAGGTGGTTATCCAGAGGCACCAGTGTCCAGTTTCATTCCTGGCTTAGTCATGGAGGGAAAGGGCAGTGGGGTCCAGAGCTGTGTATCATGCTCTGAACAACCCGATTCTTTATTTTATTCATTTACCCATCCGTGTCCCTGCCTCTTGGAGGACAGGATCGTTTCTTCATGGCCATGTCCCTGTAGCAGGTGTAAAGCCATGTTGTTCAGTGAATGGATGGGCCGGAGAGAAGAAGGTGGGCAAACCAGCTCCCATTCCCAGAGCCTTGGCCTGGAGGAGTAGAAGGGCCACCTGCCCTGTGCCAGTGTCTGGCTGGTGTTAGGGAATGTCTGCTTATTTATTTACTTATCCAGCTAGCTACTGTTTGTTGGTAAATTATAGCAAAATACGCATCGTATTCATTTATCCTCGTAACCATTTTTCAGGGTAGACTTGAGTGGCATTAAGTACCTTCACATTGTCATGCAACCATCTCCAGAACTAACTCAGTCTTGCAAAACTGAAAACTGTACGTGTTAAACAACTAACTCCCCACTCCCTCCTCCCCACAGTCCCTGGCCGCTGCCATTCTCCTTTGTGTCTTGGTTGAACTTGACCGCTCTAGGTAACTCATGTAATCTGATTCATACCGTATTTGTCTTTTTGCGATGGGCTGATTTCACTTAATGTCCTCAAGGATCGCTCATGCCTGTGTCCGAATCCCTTTCTTCTTTTAAGGCTGGATAACATTCCCTTGTATGTATTGACTACATACTCTATCCATCTAGCCATCGATGGATACTCGGGTTGCTTCCACTCTTTGCCTATTTATGAATAATGCTGCTCTGAACATGGGTGTGCGAGCACCTCTTTGAGTTCCTGCTTTCATTTCTTTTGAGTATATCCCCAGAAGTGGAGCTACTGGCTGCTCTGTTAACTCTGAGTGTAACTGTTTTGAGGAACCACCCTGTTGCTTCCTATAACGACTCCCCCTTTCAAAGGGATGCCTAGTTACTTGGTTTCTTGTGTCTTGCCTTTCCTCTGTGAGTTTTACACGTGCAGTCCTCCTCCCTTGGGCTCACTCATGTCCTCTGAACAGGACTGGCGACCACACTTGCACTGTTGGCCCCGATTCAGAAGCTACCTCCACCCTCTCCCCACCACCTTTGGAAAAGTTGTTTATCCCATCGGCCCCTGGGCAGATGTCCTCTGGGGAGTCCCGGGCTGCTCCTGAGATGAAGCTGGAGCCAAACTGGCCCTAGACTTGTAGCTCTTGGAACAGCTGCACAGCTTTCCTCAACTCCACCATTTTAATTGTGATTAGTAGGTTCATTTGCATCTAAAAAGAGTAGTTTTCTTATCAGCACCATTGAGTTGGGAACCAGTGTGCTCCATTTATATAGAGTGGCCCATTTTAACCAGACCCATTAAGCAGTAAAAGTAAATGTGGGTGTTTTGCAAATGCAAATATATCATGCAAATAATGTACTTTATGCTGAATGATGCCTTGGTTTTCATATGTAAAATTAGAAACCGTGTAGCACAAAGATAATGATAAACACCTTTGCATCTGTTCATAAAATGTATCATGAGCCTGTACGCATCTAAAATTGTAGCCCAGGCTGGAAGCAGAATTTCTTCAGTATACCCAAACATGCATTCCATATTATCAAAAATATACATGTACTTATCTAGTTATTTATATATTCCTAAGTAATCAAGAAATCACAGAAAAGAGTATTCCAAATTACCTACCGTATTACTTACCATCAAAGATGAGATTTGTAATTTCGTTTCCATTTTTAAAGATTTTCGAGTTTTTAGTCTGAGATGATAGTGGAGGAAGAACTGTAACTCACTGTATAGCCTAGTTCTTTTGGAGGAGAATTAGGTCTATTAGGAGTTGTTTTAGAAATCCTTCTGTTTGAAATCATTCAAAACTCCCTGTTGATGATACGCAGGTGGCCTTTCTGACGTTTTACTCACTTAGACTAATGACAGCCATCTCCTGAGTGCAGGGAAGTTGGAAATCTAGGCGGAGCATCTCCTTCAGTTTCTGCCCACCTGGGGCTTCTGACCTTAGGAAAGATAAGACCCTCCTATGGAAGGTGAATTAAACCTATAAGACATCACATCGGGAGATGGCACAGAGATGCTTTGTGGACATGGGGGCAAGACCTCACCTAGACCCTTTCCCCACTGCCACCACCAGTGGCCTTATAACCCAGGGGGTTCCCTGGGGAGCAGTTTGCAAACCAAGATGCTGTGCTCTCAGACGGCTGCTGAGGTGTTAGGCAGGAAGGACTGCGGTTGGGGGCCGACTGGGGATGGGGCACCTATTAGGATGCTAGGGGTAGCGTCTGCATAGGAGTTGACCCAGTAGAGTAGAAACACAAAGGAAGGGAAAGTGCTAGACACTTTAAACAAAAGAGGGGGAGGGTTGGCAGGAATGGGTGATAGCAGATGGGGGTTTGGGAGAGGCACGTGTTTGAGATTCCAGAACTTTTAACTTGAGCATTTTACAGGCGGTCACCAAAGCCTGAGTCATTTGTTTCCTCCTCTTCTTTTTTGAGGAGTTCCAAGTTAAACTAATTGTAAACTTTGATGTCTGCAACAAACATTTGATAGGCACCAGCCAGTTTCCAGGCATTGCCATAGTATAGGAAAAGACAGACTCAGATATCTTGGTGTTTTCGGGGAATGAGCGCACTACGTGGAAACTGCCACGGACACTGTTGTGGGCTTGAGTGGTCCCCTCCAAAAATTCATGTGCTGATATCCTGACACCCAGCACTTCAGAATCTGATCTTATCTGGAAGTACAGTCATTGCAGATATAGTTAGTTGAGATGCGCTTATGTTTGCAGGAGGCGGGACCCTTAAGCCAGCCTATAAGGGAGAAATTTGAACACAGAAAGCACACACAGGGCAAAGGCCGTGTAAACATGGAGGCAGAGATGAGGTGATGCACATATAAACCAAGAAAAGCCAAGGATGCCTGCTTCCCCCAGAAACTAGGGGAGAGGCACGGAACAGAGTCTCACTTACAGCCCTTAGAAGGAACCAGCCTTGACTTTGGACTTCTACCCTCCAGAGCTGTGAGATGAGACATTCCTATTATTTAAGCCACTTGTTTGTGGTGCTTTGTTATGACAGCCCTAGAGAAGGAACATAGACACTGAGAAATCCCGGGCAGTGTGGAAAGTGCCTATGGGGACTGGTGGGGAATCGATGCTGGGAGAAAGCAGCCAGAACTCCATTCCCGAGTCTGGAGGCAAGAGCAGCTGGAGGTACAGAACTGGAAGAGCCACGTTTCCTGGGAGTCTGAACTTTCCTAAGAAAGGAGAATGAAGAGAAAAGAAGGAAAGGCTGACCCTTGAGGAACAGCCATAACTATGGGGCCCAGGCCAGACTGGGAGCTGGCAGGTCAGGTAGCAAGGAGAGTGGGAGGAGAACCAGGCTGGGACGGTGTTGTGAGGCTAAACTTGGAAAGGATTTTAAAGAGATAATATCAAAAGTTAGAGTGTTTACATCATCAGAAAAAAATTAATGAAGTCAGCCCGTGGTGTGTGTGTGGGAGGGAGGACGGCTGGAGAGCATCGGGGCCCTTAGCCCTGAACAGCAGGGTGATTGGGGGGGCCTCTGGTGACATAGAGGTCAGGCGATCGTGGCCAGTCCGGGGACACTGAGCCACGAAAGGGTAGAAGTCGGACACTGGCACAGCTCGTGGGCTTGGTGAGTGCACGGCTGGGTTGTGGGGTTGGAGAGGGGGATCTGGACTCTACCTGATGTTGGATGATGGGTGGTCCTGGAAGGGGGGGTGGGAGGGACCAGGGGTAACAGCCAGAGGAAGGGTTCTAGAGGAAAAGCGGGCAGTGGGGATGTTCCTTATGCCAAGAAGAAGGCGCGGACACAGGCAGAAATCATGGAGGGCGAGTGAGCCGGGGAGGGGAGGCTTTGGTTTCAGAAAAGAGGAGGTGACGTTGCCTGATGAGGTGTGGCGAGGGGGGCCTGGGCCTTGGCGAGGGGAGAGAAGATTGAGGTCAGCTTAGTTGGGTTGCTGGCCACCAGGTCAGCGGTTCTCGCTTGGGGGCAATTTTATCGCCCAGAGAACACATGGTAATATCTGGAGACCTTTTTCTGTGTTACAGCCGGGGAGGGTTGGTCCCTGGCTAGTGGGTAGAGGTCAGGGAGGCTGCCAGACACCCAGGTGACAGTCCCCACGACAGAGATGCTCCAGTCCCGCAGGTCAGCAATGGGAAACCCTGGCTCAGGTGAACATCGCATCGCGTGTGTGCCTCGGGAAGGAAGCCCTAAATGTTGCAGCAAACTTCATGGAACATTACTGATCCATTTAAAATAATGTACCCGCCTCTGATCCCCCACCGATTTCCCCCCCCCCCCCCAACACACACACACTTTCCACTCTGCCTGGGATTTCTCAGTGTCTCTGTTCCTTCTCTAGGGCTGTCATAACAAAGTACCACAAACAAGTGGCTTAAATAATAGGAATGTCTCATCTCACAGCTCTGGAGGGTAGAAGTCCAAAGTCAAGGCTGGTTCCTTCTAAGGGCTGTAAGTGAGACTCCGTTCCTTGCCTCTCCCTTAGCTTCTGGTGGAACCCGCCTCTATCTGATTCTCTCAGCCATTACCCTGCCCCCCGACCTCCACCCCCAAGCACACCCAGGGCCTTGCCTGGGCTGGGCACACAGGAATGACTTGCAGGATGAGTCTCCAGTCTTAACATTGGGCTGAGGTGACAACGTGATGCCATTTCTTACCAGGATCTGAGTTTTGCCCCTAGAGCCATCTCGCCTCACTCCCTGTTGTGGTGTTTGTGGCCCTCGCTGGTTATTGTCTGGTCACTTCAGTAATGCCTTCCCACGAATTGTCAGCCTCTGAAAATTGGCCCATCCTGGGGCCTTTCCACCTGGTCTCTTCGGCCTCTTGATTGCCGGACCCTGAAGGTCAGTGTGGGCAGCTGTCCCGGCCACGTCGGATCTGTTCAGGATTCTGGGCCGAGCTGTCTCTTTTTTAACTTTGTTGGTGTTGGTGGCATCTGTGAAGCTGCTTCTTCCAGCCTGTTAATTTTTAGGAACTGTTCGCGGCTCCTTCCGATGGAGGCGATGATCTGAAAGCGTCTTGAAAGAAAAGACATTACCTCTCACGTCACAGAAATGAAGCCAAGAGCCAACCTGGAGGAAGCGGTGGCCCCGAGCACGTCAATCCTCTGAACCTGCAGTTCCTTGTCATCCAGATGACCGCAGAGATTTTTGCCATTCACAGAACACCTTTGGACACGCATCCTCTCATTTAATTCCCAAACGTGGAGGCTCTTCTTGCCCCGAGTTGGTGGCCATGGCCTTGAGACTTGGACACGTTAAAAGACTTTGCAGCTTGTGTTTTTAACAGACACGTTCCCTGAGTCCAAATCTTGTGCCGTCCCCACTGCACCTCGGATGGGACCAGGGGGCCACAGGCATCCCATTGGCTGTCCGTACGCTCCGATTTTATATGAAGGGTTGTTAAACGTGCTGAGAACTCTGGACTTCCCACGGGGCTCTTTAGCGACGCCTCTCAAATTGTGAAGGATGTTTTGTGACCCTCGAGACCATCTCACAAACATGTCTCTCTGATTTCTGCATTGCAGACTTCAAAAACCCATCGTCCACCCACGGGTCTGTGTTAGTGCGTGGGGCAGGTCATGTTTGTTTTTCTATGATGTCCTGGGGATGAGTCTACACTTCGAATTCTCAGTAGAATTCCAGGTATTCTTTCAGAAATTCCCCCTTCTCTACAACTGCTTTGACGGTTTCATTCCTCGGGAGACACAGTCTGAGAGGAGATGTCACATCCAAAGGGATTGGCTTTGCCTTCTTTCCACTGCAAAGAACCCGGCAGGAATCTGCTCAGCTGCCTAAAGACTAGCAGGCAAGCCCTGGCCTCCGGACGTACCAGGGTAGGGTAGGCTGGCCTCGCCACCTCCCTTTCCTTTGCCCAGTCGCTTTGGGTTTGCCGCTTTTTCGTGTGCTCTGGGCCACTCTGGCAGAGCTGCTCCCTGCAGGGGCCTTGGTAGCCACCGCCCCTAGGTGGGTCTTTCACTGCCTCGGACCCTTTAGACATTTGAGGCACGTCTTCTGGGATCCTTCCTGTAGTCATTCATTCTCTCTCCCCCTCTCACGTTACACTCGGAAGTGTTGTCGTTGTTGTGGCAGAACACACCGAACATAAAACACACCATCTGAACCGTTTACACATGCGGTTTAGTGGTGTCAAGTCTGTTCACGTTACTGGGTCGTCAATCTCCATAACTCTTTACATCTCAAAACCGAGACTCTGTACCCATTAAACAGCTCCCGCTCCCCCTCCCTCCAGCCTCTGGCAGCTCCCCTTCTGCTTTGCCTCTGAACTTGACTGCTCTAGTCAAGTACAGCATTTGTCCTTTTGTGACTGGCGTATTTCCAGCATATCCACGTTGTAGTATTCTGTTCTTTTTGACCCACCAGTTCCCATTTGGCCCTTGAGTTCTTAGGGAACTAAGTACTTTTTAAAAAGTGCTTAGAAAAAAAAGTGCTTTTCTTCAACTCCCAGAAAGTCCAGGCTGGTGAATACAGCCATGGGTCTTGCCAGAACCTCCCGGGGTCTTGGTTACAGGGCAGCCGGTTCTCACAATGATGAAGGCTCCTGAGTGCAGGGAGGAGACGTGACAGATGACAGTCTTATGCCAAGAGCCACCGTCGGGCTGGGTGACCTGTTGACTTACAGTGTCCCCATGGGAAGGTGGAAGAACTGCAGCTGAGAGGGCGAGGCCAGGAGAGGCTGGGGGCTGTGCATCTCCGGCAGATGATGGCTGTGCTGCTCAGACAGTCAGATGCATCCCTTGGGATTGGCCAGCTCAGCTCTGTTCTTAATGATCAGCCCGATCGATGTTCTCAAATGCCAGTTCCCAAACTGCCTCTTCTGGCAGGCAGGGCCCTCTTAACCTGTGGGTCGACTTCCCTTGTCACATGTGGGTTTGGCTCCTGGTGCTGAAGGTCGTGGGATTTTTGGCAGAGCGTTATTGAAATGAGGCGTGTGTGGCACCAGCCTTGTGTTGTTTCTGCTAATAGGAGCCCACGTGTCTGTCTGTCACATATGGTGAGGCTGATTGCTTTTTCTAGCCTGGGATCTTGCCTTGGAGAGACCCCAAGGGAAATACTGTCTACAGCCTTCTTCTGTGGAGAAGGATAGCCAAGGGTTTGGTGCCGGAAGACTAGGGGAGAACGCTGGACGATGAGACGTGAAATTGGGACTGTTGATGTGTGTCTCTGGGGCACAGTGGGCTGGTCTTGGACTGATCCCTGACCAGCCATGTGATGACTTGGGCAAATCCTCCCACCTCTCAGGTCCTCTGTCTCCTGCGGAGTGGGCAAGGTGGGTCCTGACGCGCCCACCCACAGGATGGGAGGAGCCCACGGGAAAGCGGTGATGCCCGCGTTCTGTACGTGGTAATTTGGAGTCCCCTCGTCAGCGACATGTGCCCCATTGTAAGCTGATTAAAACCCACTCTGGGAGTTCCTGTTGTGGCTCAGCGGTTTACAAACCAACTAGTATCCGTGAGGATGCGGGTTTGATCCCTGGCCTCATGCCGTGGGTTAAGGATGCGGCATTGCCACAAGCTTCAGGTGACTGAAGCAAATGGATTTTTTTCCTCCATCTGGAGACAGCCCTGGCTCACTTGCCCTGAAAGCTTCCACGTCAGCTTTAAAGAAGTCTATGAAGTTACTTACAAGTGTGTATTGTGATCATTCAGAGAAGCTGGTGGTCGAAGTCTCTGTGGGAGGATCTCAGGCCACCCTGGATACCACTCATTCATGGGGCACATCGGAGGGAGGGCGGGGAGGCATTTGCAGAGGACAGGGAACTCTCCGTATTCAGTCACCCGTGACTTGTACACGGTCACTGCCACGAGAAGTGGCCGCTAGGGTCCACTTAAACCTACCAGAGTGGGTTTTTTCTTTTTTGTCTTTGTAGGGCCACACCCGCGGCATATGGAGTGTCCCAGGCTAGGGTTCAAATCAGAGCTGCAGGTGCTGGCCTACACCACAGCAGCGGCAACACCCAGATCCGAGCTGCCTCTGCGACCTACGCCACAGTTCACAGCAACGCCGGATCCTTAACCCATTGAGTGGAGCCAGGGATCAAACCTGTGTCCTCATGGTTACTAGATGGGTTCGTTACCAGTGAGCCAGAACAGGAATTCCCAGTGTTTCTGGTCTCTTTAGATAGAAGCAGAGGAAGTTAAAGCTAACTAAGTATGACAGTAAGCTCCTAGGGGCCATAAAATATGGCTTCTAATTCTTCCCTCCATGTCCAAGCAGTTTTTAACAGGCACTTCATAAAGCCTTGAGTCTCCTAATGGAAGATGTCCTTGGGAGGGACCATCCCAAAGAAGAGTGTAGACACTGGACCAGTGAGCTCAAAAGCTTTGCAATTAGCATGGCAGGAAGCAGCTTACCTTGAGCTAGAAAGAGTCCACAGGTGAATTCTTCCATCGTAGCAGGGACCACGTAAGAGCAGATAGATGGGCCGGTCCAGATCTCGCGCTACTGCAAGAGTGTGGATTACACAGGCTGCAGTGCAGAACAACCAGAATAGTGATCAGTGACTTAGATGCATTCAAAGGATGCCATAGACATCTTTAAGTAGATTTCTATCATACAGAGAATTTTCTTTATCTAAACCCCTGGATTTACCCATTCTCCCTTCCCCACATTTACGCCATCCCTGGTGCCTATTCACTTTTCAGCCAAATCAAGGTCAGGATAAAGAGGAGATTTGGAGGGAAGTAAGCTGGATATTCGGGCTCCTGTCGTCATACTCAATTACTGAATTCTCCAGAAGCACCGACTCCTCTATAATGAAGTTCTCAGGTTTTAAATATCTTTAGCAATCAGGTGATCCCATATTGGCAACATCCAGCTGGCTGTTTCCTGCTTTCTTATAAAAATAAGATGGTAAAATCCCAGGAGCTGGCTGGGGTTGTTAAAAGATAATCTTAAGCACTTTAATGCACGTTATTCTTCATGCAACGTTGAGCCTTAACCGCCTCAAATCAGAACAGGACGGGAATCAGATAGAAGAGAAATCAGCTTGTTGCCACCATCCTGCAGCCCTGAGACCCCCGCCAGAGCTGCTCTTGTCCTGTGCAGTTTGTGGCCACTCAGAGGCCCCAGCCGAGAATCGAACCAGTGCTGGAAATCAGAGCTGCAGGAAAAGCCGTAGTGGAGTCACAGTCTCTTCACTTACTCTGAGTATAGTGGGTCCAAACCAAACTGAAACACAACTCTCATGTGTATCAGGGTTCACGCCGTGTGTTTCCTAACACACTTGACGAGATGTTGACGTTGAGTGGTATTTGTGTGCCAGGGCACTCTTCTTCCTCCCTCTCCTTCTCCCCAGTCGTGAAACATGTCCCCATTCCTGCTACACCCTTTGTACCTCTGGGGACGGGGTGTTGATCAGCAGACTGCGTCACTGGCATTTCTCCTTGTTAACACCGGGGCTACCTCGCACGGTTGGAGATCCTGGTCGACTCTGGAAACACTCATTATATAGGCCTTCATGTTCTGTATTCTGTGTGTGTGTGTGTGTCCATAAGAAGACCATCTTTTTACATTTTTTCATGTTGAAGGTGACTGCTCATGCATTAACCAGTATCATTGGCCACATTCTCTTTTGGAGAAAGTAATTTATACCGCCTCGGAGGCTGGCCCCACTAACAATTTTGGCCAAGTGCTTTCTAACATTAATCTCAACCAGTCTTTGATTTCAAATCCCCGACTTTCCACTCCAAGGATATTGTCCGAAGCCTGGCGTGGTTATAAAGTTTTTCACTGGGTATCTGAAAACAGTGAAAATGCTCATCTATAAATGTAGTAACGTGTCTCTGTGATATATTGATCTTCTTGCTTTTCTCGCCTCTCCTGTTACAGGACTATGAGTGGTAACATATCTGCAAAATGTTTTCGAGGGTATGGAGTGCACCATTTTAAGCCAAGAAATTGCAAACAGGATACAGAATAAGAAGGGGGGGAGGGAGGGACGATCAAGGTCATATCTATATAGAAAGGATTCGGTGGGAGAAAAGCCAAGAAAGGCAGAAGCTTGCAGGTTACAATAGGCAGGTGGCACCAGGGAGTGATGGAAAATCTGGATCTCGGAAGACAGGGATGGCAGTTCTTTAGCACATGAAGGCATAAAGTTATGAACAAATTAGCAAAAGTTACAAGCCGTGATGTTGAACCGCTCTCTCCAGTTTGTTTACCGGCCAGTGATTCCAGGGCCCAAGAGGAAGCAGGGTTAAGACAGGAACCAGAGCACCGTACGAACGTGTTCTGTATTTTGATATATGAAGCCTATGCTTCATAAAACAAGCCTAATGATTTTTCTTTCTTTTTTTTTTTTTTAGGTCTGTGCCTATGCCATATGTAAGTTCCCAGGCTAGGGTTCGTATCAGAGCTGCAGCTGCCAGCCTCTGCCACAACCATAGCAACCCCAGATCCAAGCCGCATCTGTGACCTATGCCGTAGCTTGTGCCACCACCCACTGAGCGAGGCCGGGGATCGAACCCACATCCTCATGGATACTAGTTGGATTCTTAACCCACTGAGCCACAATGGCAACTCCTTAATGGTTTTTAAAGATGCATTTCCCAAGGGCATCAATAATGCATCCTTGGGAAAGTGTTTTGAGGCCCCTTTGAAGGATATGTTTGGAGGAAGGGTTGGTCTCAGTGGCCGTGAGCATAAACGAGCTTGTCCTCACGCTGCTTCCTCTTCTGTTTCAGCACATCAGGTCCACCCATCTGGCCAGGCAGCACCTTCTTCAAGAGAAATGGAGCCCTTCTCCAAGGTAGGTCTCCAGAAGCCCCCCCTGTCCCGTCCCCCCACCCTCCCCTCACCCCTCCTTCGCCTTTCGCGTCCGTCGGGAGCGTTCTGTCTGCTGCGGAGTGGTCCCTCTGTGACTGCTGTGGGATGGCTCTCTTTGTCCGGTGCTCCTGTCTCTTGCCCCTCCTCCTGGATGCTGTGATTTGTGAGTCTAGACAAAGACTGCTGCTGTGGTCTGTCGTCACTGGTCCTATTCCAGCAGTGTCTGTCTTGCTTTGGTGAACGTGGAACTACGTAACAGGATGCACCCACAGCAGAAGCTGGCCTGATGAAAACCAACCCTGTTACCTTTCTCTGGTGCTTGGGCTACAGGGAGTGTTGTGGATGTTTTGACACTTGGGTCATCGTGGCTATGCCCTCGTTCCTCGTTGTCCCCTGACCTCCACGAGTGCCTGGAAGGTTTGGTTTGTTCTGGGGCTCAGAGGTCAGACGCCCCTCCCTTGTCCCGGCAGGGGGGAACATCCTTTTCGCGGCCCAGGCTGTCCCAGGCTGTCCGTAGCTGCCTTGCATGACTTCTTGTGCCGTGTACTCAAGGAATTCAAGGTGCCTTTCATCTCCCTTTTGGCTTCTTTGACAGTAGCCGCGTCAAGGAAGAAAAAATCGCTAAAAATAGCATGGAGATGCATTCTAACGACTTTGAGAAACTGCTTTGGTGATGGCTGTTTTGGACTGTAGATCAGCTGCAATTGGCTGGCCCCCAGGGATCTTCCAGCCTCCCTCCCCATTGGCCTCTGTTGACCGGCTGGGTGTCACAGTGGCACAACTGGCCCAAAGCAGATGGATTTGATTGTGCCATGAGCTTTGCAGCTGTGCTGGGCTTTCGGGTGAGGAGATTTAGTGCATCTTGGTTAGTTTAGAGCTGTTAGGCCTCTTTGCTTTCAAAGTATGCATGGCACGCTGGCCATTTGTGTGAAGAAGTAACTCGAAAAAGAGACACTTATCTTCAGGTTTCTAAGGTGGCTCACACAATTGTGAGAAAAACCACATTTTTTTGCTGTTGTTTTAAAGTGGATACAATTGCATGTTGTCTTAATAGCCTGTGAGGGAGTTCCCGTCGTGGCTCAGTGGTTAATGAATCCAACTAGGAACCATGAGGTTGCAGGTTCGATCCCTGGCCTTGCTCAGTGGGTTAAGGATCCGGCGTTGCCGTGAGCTGTGGTGTAGGTTGCAGACGCGGCTCAGATCCCGCATCGCTGTGGCTCTGGTGTAGGCCGGTGGCTACAGCTCCCATTCAACCCCTAGCCTGGGAACCTCCATGTGCTGCGGGAGCGGCCCAAGAAATGGCAAAAAGACCAAAAAAAAAAAAAAAAAAGCCTGTGAGATTGGGAACTTAAGAATGTCTTTGTGAGTTTGCTTGGTACGGATGAAATTGAGACAGGCAAGTCTGATTATTCCTGATTTTAATGACCATTATAGATGCCCTAAATTTTTAAGGAAAAAAAAGGAGGAACTATATCCGCTCTCAAAAATTAATAACATTATAAAAAAGAAATCTGGAGTTCCCGTAGTGGCTAAGCAGTAACAAACCCAACTAATATCCTTGAGGATATGGGTTCAATCTCTGGCCTGGCTTAGTGGGTTAAGGAACCGGTATTGCCATGAGCTGAGGTGTCAGTTGCAGATGCGGCTCTGATCCGGTGTTGCTGTGGCTGTGGTGTAGGCTGGCAGCTACAAGTCCAATTTGACCCCCAGCCAGGGAACTTCCATATGCCACAGGTGTGGCCCTAAAAAGATGGGGAGGGGGGGAATCTATTCTGTTCTACCTTCAAAAACCAATTATGATGAGCCTTTGGGTTTTTTCCAAGCAGATTTCAAAGTTATGTGAATCTTTATTTTTCCTCTAGATCTATAGCAATGATATGAACATCATTCATGGTTAGATTATTTTCACAAAAGAAGTTGTATTTACTTAGAACATTTTCTCATGGGATTTTTATTCATTAAGTTACACATCAGGAAAGATGTGCTCTAAGCATGTTTGTTAGCCTTTGGTTATTTCTGTGGGGCAGAAGCATGAGGGAAAAATGGATTCGTTTTCTGAAGTTGAGTGATTTCACCGTGAGATTCTATTTCATGGCTGCTAGACTTTTTTTCCTTTCTTTTCTTCATAGGGTTAAATATTCTCCTAATTACTCTAGGCATTGAGAATTACATTATTAGAGCTTTCTGATGCTTGTTGAATCCACAGCGGTTCCTGACATCCCGTTTCCTTTTTTGGTACACGTGACAATCGGAAGGATCTTGGGGAAAATTCAGGAACGTGGGTGGGGATTTCTTGATGGTTTTTTTCCTGTGATGTTTCTACCCTTCCTCTATCTGTATAGAGAGGTCTCGAGACATTTGTGATACGGTTTTTTAAACTCTGTGCATGTTCTTCCAAATTAATATTAGTATGCTGCTTTATCGGGTGGTACTAACTCAGCAAGAAGTTGCTGATGCCCACAAACAAAAGTTTTACAGTGAAGATCTGGGGGTAGAAAGAAGGGAGCTGCTCAGTCATGCTGGTGGAAGATGTAGGTTAGAATCAAGTAGAAGAAAATGAACTTGATGGATGTTCACTGTCTCATCTTTGTATTTTCCATATATGGACATATTCCTTCTTTATCTCTCTAACAAGCAGGAGGATGTTTTTCTAGATCATCAGACTAGGAAAGAACTCTGTTAATAGGCTCTAGGAGTTCCCGTCATGGCCCAGTGGTGAAAGAAGCGGACTAGGATCCGTGAGGACGTGGGTTGCATCCCTGGCCTCAGTCAGTGGGTTAAGGATCCGGCATTGCCGTGAGCTATGGCGTAGGTCGCAGACATGGCTTAGATCTGGCGTTACCCTGGCTGTGGTGTAGACTGGCAGCTGCAGCTCCGATTAGACCCCTAGCCTGGGAACCTCCGTATGCCATGGTTGCGGGCCTAAAGAGACAAAAGACAGAGAAAAAAAAAAAAATAGCCTCTAACCACAGGGATTGGGATTGAAGGTCAGCAGGACTCCCTAAAGAACGCTGTTCTGAAAAGGTGACGCTTGGTGACACAGGGTAACCCAGAGACACAGCCACTTGCTAGCAAAGCCCAGCCTGGCTGCGGGCCCCGTCACCAACAGAACTGGTTAAACTGGGCTGCACAGGAGCCAAGGAGCACCTGCTCTGTGGAGTCACCTTAGGGGCTGAGACTAAAAGAATCCAGAAGCAGCAAAATAAGCTGATGCACTGTGTTGCTTAGAGACAGCTTTGTTTTTGTCAGGAGGGAGGGAGCGTGGGGCTGTCACGTCTTGGGAGAACTGACACCTGTCCAAGACCTTGAAAAACTGATAGAGGGTAGGATGTGTGGAAAGAGAAAAAGCCAGAAGGGGAAACTGCCAGAACACATTGGGCACGAGAGGCCCACAGGTCAAGAGGCGCGGCGGTGGAGACTCCGTGGGTGGGTGCGGGAAATGAGGGCACTTTGGGATAATGACATCATGTGCTCCGAGCGCCGTGATTCCTAAAGAGGAAGTAATGGGAGTTCAAACCTGAAATCAGTGGAACAAAATGCCCCGATGGTTACATTCGGAAACCAGTGAGTATCCTCTAATAGTTGTTTGGTTTATGCGCTGTTGAGCAGAAACGCAGTCCAGGTACTTTTTTTTCCCCCCACGTAAAACCAATTGCAGGAATTAACTGGAAGCACGCGGGGTCCTATCGAGGGCAGCCTCTGTGTTTTGGTTCTTGCAGAATCCCTGGTGCGAGGACCTGCTGAATCATCCCGCAGTTTTGAGGATAATGGGGTAAGATGCGGTTTGGATTACACCAGGCCTGGGTACTTAACATAATTGGTCATTTCATCCATTCACAGTATTTATTTTAAATGCCATTTAGGCTGCTAGAGACAGTTTGGGTACGTTAGCAGTTTCAGGGGGCACTTCAGTTCTTGTGCGGTGGAAACCTCACTGAGCACCTGAACAGGACAGATCCTTTGTTTAAAGGGGACTCAGGATGGCGCCAGACTGATGAGTGAGTGGGCCTCATTCAGAGCCCTCAGGAGTGGCCTGCTGACTGGTGTCCCCTACTGTCCCCTCTGCCTGTCTCTGTGTGTCTCTGCTCAGGACTCTGTGTATGCAGTACATGTTTTAATTTCATAATATCTCTGATTTTCTTAATTAGAAGAGTATGTTATATTTTTTCCCTATTCCAAACTCCCTGGCCCCCAACTCGCCCCCAGGCCCTCCCCCTCCCCCACATATTCCTTTCACCCATCCGACTTAAAATTGGGTTACTTTATTTAAACATCACCTTCGGGTGAATTATTTTAATGAGTCAGTGATTTCTAAGGAAAGACACTCCTCACCCCTGGTCTGACCCTTTGTCTGCTCCCTGGAGGGTTCACCCCAGAGCTACAGAGGGCATCGCGGCTCTGGTTCGAGACATGCCTTCTACTAAGAGTTGCTGTGAGCTTCCGCCCATCCGATCCTCCACATCCATGCCCCTCTTTGGCCTTCATGGGCTCTATAGGCCCCAGAGCTCCCCATGGAGTTTTGTTCAGAGGACGCTGCTTGCCTTTACAGCTCTGAGCTGGCTGACCGCTCGGGCCCACCCACACTGCTCACCTGCAGGCATTTCTCTATTATCCGTCTCTGTGCGTCAGGCACCAGATTAGGCTGGAGTTCCCTGGGGAGACCCAGAGCCCACCCCCTCCACCACTAACAGCCCATTCTGGGGTTGGACCACACATCCCAGCCCTTCTCGAAAAGCAGGTCAAGCCCTGATGCCCACTCAGGTCAGGCAGACCTGCCCAGTGACCACCCCCTGCCAGCCTGCCTGCCCCTTTCCTCCTCTCTGTCACCCCACTATGGGGCCACTCCTTATTATTAACTCCATTCCTGTAGGATGCAGGGGTGAAATGAAAAATTCATAGCACACGAAACAGATGTTGACTTCCGTTCACTTCTGACAGCCTCCTGGGTGAGCTAATGAAATGGAAAGACCTTCCACGCCCTTTCAGCACACACAGCAGGACTGGGCGGCCGCAGGCCCAAAAGCAGATAGAGGGGAGGAAACAGCTCCTCTGCTGTCAGCTGCATGTCGTTCCTGTGAGTGCCCAGATGTGCTCGCTGCTGGCATAAAGCGTGCAGGGAGTGGATTGTGCCCACTAGACGACTTGCTCTGGGGAGTGCCCATTTCCCAAGGTCTAGTTTGGCTTCATGCACATCCTTTCCTGGAGGTCCCATCCTGCATCTCCCACTCCCACAACCCTCATCCCCTCCCATAGCTCCCCCAGGGGTTTTCTCTGCTAAAATGTATGCGGTACCTCCTTTCAGTTGTATTTCATGCCCCGAAAGGCTCAGGGGAAAGTACTCAGTATATCAGAAATGCGGGCTTGGAGTTCCCTTCGTGGCTCAGCAGTTAACGAACTAGGATCCGTGAGGATGCGGGTTCGATTCCTGGCCTTGCTCACTGGGTTAAGGATCCGGCATTGCCGTGAGCTGTGGTGTAGGTTGCAGACTCGGCTCGGATCCCGAGTTGCTGTGCTTGGTGTAGACCAGTAGCAGTAGCTCTGACTTGACCCCTAGCCTGGGAACCTCCACATGCCATGGGTACAGCCCTAAAATAGTGGGAAAAAAAAAAGAAGAAGAACAAGAACAAGAACAAGAAAAGAAATGCGGGCTAGTGGAAGCAGCCCAGGATAACCAGTGAGGGGACCTGGTTGTGGTCCCAGCTCAGCCACTTGGTAAACTCTCTGAGCTTAAGCCACATGGCATCCCTAAGGTTTCATGTTCTTGCCTGTGAATTAAGGAGTGGACCTCAGGACAACAGGGGTTTCCTGTGGATTATAGCTCTGATCTGTTCTAGCCGCTTCCCTCAAGTGGGTTGAAGTGATTTGGAGGCCAAGCTCTGGGAAGGTGGAAAGAGGGCTACCTTCAGCCGGAGGGGTTGGCAGATGGTTCACGGAGAGCAAATGGCCACACCCTGATCCTTGAACAAGCCCGTTCCCAAGGTCTCGTTGATCACAGGGAGCTGTCATGTTCCGGATTAGGACAACCTGGAGATGAGCCACTCTTGGGGGTCCTGGCTTACCTGCTCTGTGGGGATAGTAATAAACAAGCTTGTCTCGTGAGGTTCTCGTAGGATTCTATGAATTCGTATCAGTTAAGCCTGGAGAACGTGCTCAATTCCGAGTTAGTTATTGTAACATTTCGTGACTGTGAATCTTGGGAACACAGGGCTAACATCCTCTGAATGGGGTATCCCTGTGCTGTTTCTCTTCTCTGCCAGAATTTCCCTGGTCCGTGTGTCAAGGCTTATGATTCTCAGAACAAGCAAAAGATGGGATACTCGGGACCCTGTTGGATTTATACATGGATCTGAAAGCACGGTTGCTCCTCTCTTAATCTCAGATTCCATTTCAAGTAGGAGGGCTTCCTTGTGAGGTCACCCAGCTCACAAAGACCGAGCTATGCCTCTTGAAATTGTACACACCCAGCAGGTGTGTAGATGACTACGCAAAAAAGCCCAGGTACAGCACCTCATCCACCCAGGTTTGAATCCCTCCCTCTCTGGGCACCAGCTCTTTGACTTTGGACCTCAGTTTTGATTATCTGGAAAATCGGGCAGTGAGCTATGCTTCCCGGAACCTTTGCCGAGGTGAAAGGAAGATGTGAACGTGAGTGAATCTATCCGTCCAGCCCAGTGCCTGGCCCCGCACAAACAGTGTAGAAGAGTGAAGGTTTTTAGACTCACAGACATAGAGAACAGACTTGTGGCTGCCAAGGGGGAGGGAGTGGGATGGACTGGGAATTTGGGGTTAGTAGATGCAAACTGTTACGTTTAGAATGGATAAGCAATGAGTTTTTACTGTACAGCGCAGGGATGGACCATGATGGACGATAATATAAGAAAGGGAATGGTTTATATATGTATGACTGGGTCACTTTGCTACACAGCAGAAATTGGCACAACACTGTAAATCAAATATAATGAAAAAAAAAAAAAAAGAAGAGTGAATGGGGAAGTTCCCGTCACGGCTCAGCAAAAACGAACCCGACTAGCATCCATGAGGACGCAGGTCTGATCCCTGGCCTCACTCACTTGGTTAAGGATCCAGCATTGCCATGAGCTATGGTGTAGGTCACAGACGTGGCTCGGATCTGGCGTTGCTCTGGCTGTGGTGTAGGCCTGGCCTGGGGACCTCCATATGCTGCAGGTGCGTCTCTAAAAAGACCAAAAAAAAAAAAAAAAAAAAAGAGTGAAGGTGAAGGTTTTTAACCTTTGACTCTTGTTTCATTGAAGCCTAAGGTTTTTGATCCTTAATTTTGGCAGGTATATTCAGGGAGACAAGTCCCAAAATTCCTTGAGAGCGACCCCCCAAAGTCCTCTCCTTTGCCCTGCCCGCCCAGCCAGTGTTTCCTTTCTGGTAGAGCCAGGGTGTCTGCAGGCTCAGACTCCAGTCCAGGTACTTCCTTCTTTCTTTCCAGTTTTGTTCAAGGGGTTACCCTCCCCTCCCCCGCACATTTATTTCCCATTTGGCTGCAGCCTCTGGGCTCTTTGGCTTCTTTCATCTAATCTGCTTCACAAGCTGACTCTTTTGTCCATTTTGCAAACGAGGGCATCCACCCAACGCATAAATCCTTTGATTCTTGCCCCCAGGCACACCCGTTACAAAAAAAAAAAAAAGAAAGAAAGAAAAAGAAAATAGTAATAACAGAAAGGGAACAAAAAACCCTCTCTGCATTTTCCCCCAGTGCTAATTGCCTTCTGTCCTCTTTTGGCCTGAGGAGGCCCTTCGGTTTTTCAGAGGAGCCCTAATCTCTAGGCGTGTTTGTCTTATTGTTGGGCACTGAATTGTTTTTTAAAGATATTTATGTAACTACAATAATAAAGTCACCTGGCTATTTTTGTTGACAAGTGAAGTTAAGGGATGTCTTTCCTTCTTCTAATCAAGTTCTGTGCCGTCACTGAGGCCTGCACCTGTCTGGACCTGCATCCTAGGTCTGCACCTGTCTCGAACTCATAAGACAGTTAAAAACTCTAAGGAGGAGTTCCCGTCATGGCTCAGTGGTTAATGAATCCAACTAGGAACCATGAGGTTGCAGGTTCGATCCCTGGCCTTGCTCAGTGGGTTAAGGATCCGGCGTTGCCGTGAGCTGTGGTGTAGGTTGCAGATGAGGCTCGGATCCTGCGTTGCTGTGGCTCTGGTGTAGGCCCACGGCTACAGCTCCCATTCAACCCCTTGCCTGGGAATCTCCACATGCCTCAGGAGCTGCCCTAGAAAAGGCAAAAAGACAAAAAAAAAAAAAAGAAACTATAAGGAACTACAATTTTATGTTTCTTCTACTCCAGTCTGCTTTTCAAATTGAAGTATAGTTGCTGTACGTTATTATAGACGTTACAGGTGCCGTACAGTTTTTAAAGGTTATTCTCCATTTATAGTTATAGAATATTGGCTATATTCCCCATGTTGTACAGTATATCCTTGCAGCTTATTTTATACCTAATGGTTTGTACCGCTTCATCCCCGACCCTATATCGCCCCTCCCCACTTCCCTCTCCCCACTGGTAAAACCACTGGTTTATTCTCTGCATCTGCTCCTTTTATGGTACCATCGCCAGTTTGTTGTGTTTTTTAGAGCCCACATATAAGTGAGACCGTAACAGTAGTGTGTCTTTCTCAGTCTAACTTAGGAAATGTCATTTTAAAAGAAGCTTTTGGTCAGTTCTGACCTTCACAGTCTCTTGGGAATCCAAATTTGCCCCAACATCCTAGGTCTGCACCTGTCTCGAACTCAGAGAAAACCTCGGGAGGATGGCCTGCATTGTCCTCCCTGACTTTAATTTCAGCCGGTCTGTTCATCACTGTCCATCGTAACCGTTTTCATAAAAATCCAGTGTTGTTCTCTGAGACAGTGATGACCCTATGACAGAAATAAGGAAGCCAGAAGGGGACGTGGCGTGAGCATCCTCTGGGCCAGGCTCCTGCCAGGTGTGTGTGTGGGGGGGCTGGTCCTCCTGTTTTAGGAGCAAGGTGGAAACTGAGGCAGGAGCTTAGGAGAGGGAACCTGGAAGAAATCACTGAAATGAAGGGAATGCGTTTCAGGGAGAGAAGCACCTGCTGTGCAGAGATGCTGGGGCCGGACAAAAGCCACCTGTGGGCTCTGCTGACTACAGTGGCACTAGGGCCTTGAGGGCACAACCGTTAATCCGCTTTCTTTATGGACCTGCCTCTTCTGGGCATTTCCCATAAATGGAATCAGACAACCTGTGACCTTTTGTGTCTGGCCGCATGTATTCTCTACATTATTCCTACATTAGCCTGAGATGTTATTACTCCCATACTGTAGGTGGGAAAAACAAGGCCCCAGGCTGTTGTCCTGCGCCAGGTCGCAGAGCCAGGATCCGAAACTTGGATGCTCATATTCACCTTTGGTTCAAAATGGCATCAGTGTTTGTAAACAGTTTTCCACTTTAGATGTTTAGACGGCTGTGTGGTGTTTTGCTGACTGGGGCTGGGGAGAATCCCATTGTGTTGCTTAAAAGCAATTATATAATGCGAGACAAAAAGATGGAAATGAATGCTCAGGTGGACTTCCTTCGTCTGAGTAATTAAGGTGCTTCATTTCTCCTTCCGTCCTCACACACGACTATTGTAAACAGTTAAGATATTTCAAAAACTGAGCGGAGAAAGAAAGGGAAATCCTGAAATGAATCATTCAAAGATTAATGCAATGGGAGCACCCACCCCTTGGCAGAATGAATATTTTATTTGCATCTATCTGAATTTTATACTAGGAGATAGATAAAGATAGTTTTACGCCGATTATAATTCAGCAGTAGGAATATGTCCTTCTAGTTTAATGTTTTGCGCATTTAAAAATGCTTTTCTTGTCTATTAAATTGTGTCCATTAGATTATAAAATATAAAGTTTATACAACCTTAAATCATGTTGTACTGCAGAGCCAACTTTTATCAAAGTGCCCAATTTTAAAATACAATTGGAAAAGTTATCCCCTTTGAAGCTCTGTTTAACCATGCTTGGCTGGAAATTTAGAAATATTTTTAACAACTGCTTACAATGGAGAATTTTTTTTACTTTTTACTTTTTTTTTTTCTTTTTAGGGCCACACCCGCAGCATATGGAGGTTCCCAGGCTAGGGGTTGAGCCAGAGCTGTAGCTGCCAGCCTATGCCCCAACTGCAGCAACACAGGATCCGAGCCACATCTGTGACCTGTACCACAGCTCAGGGCAACACCAGATCCTTAACCCACTGAGCGGGGCCAGGGATCAAACCTGCAACCTCATGGTTCCTAGTTGGATTCACTTCTGCTGCGCCACAAGGGGAACTCTGAAGAATTTGAGAATAGACTGAGCAAAATGTTCACATTACAGTTTCAGACGTGAACTTAGACACATCCACCCGTAAAGTACAAGAGGTCAAGTTTGTGTTTTTATTTGGTTCCCTTGACAACCAAAAGGTGTGACTGAGAACTCCTGGGTCCTACTTGCAGCAGTGCCTGTGATAGGTCAGGAATGTGTGTGTGTGGGGGGTGTGTTTGTGTGTGTGCGTGCACAGGTGCGCATGCCTGTGCACATGAGCCCATGTATGTGGCTAGATGTGGCCCATGGACTTGAGCTTTTACCACTGGTTGTTGTGAGTCCACAAGAATAACTCTCTCCTGCCACCCCCCCACCCCTCTTCCTCTGATGTTTCCAGCCCACCCAGCTCTCCCGGTGACTTTTGCATACGATGGCATAAGGACCAGAGACCTCAGTTTTCCAATCAGGCCTTCCTGGATCCATTCCCAGTCTTGCTGCCTAATCGCTGTCTGACTTCGGAAAAGTTATGTAAACTTCTTCTGTATAAAATGCAAAAATGGGAGTTCCTGCTGTGATGCAGCGGGAACGAATCCAACTAGGAACCATGAGGTTGCAGGTCCTATCCCTGGCCTCACTCAGTGGTTTAAGGATCCGGTGTTACCGTGAGCTGTGGTATAGGTCACAGATGCGGCTTGGATCCTGCGTTGCTGTGGCTGTGTCGTAGGCCAGCAGCTGTAGCTCCAACTGGACCCCTAGCCTAGGAACCTCCATATGCCATGGGTGCAGCCCTAAAAAGCAAAATAAATAAGTAAATAAAATGCAAAAATGCCAGCCTTACAAGATGATAATAATCGTGCATGAAGATTAGATGAGAATTGGTGTAGTATCCCTGGCACTCAATAGGTACAAGTGTAGGTGCCATTGCCACTGCTTTCACTGCAGAGAAGAGGTAAGTATGGCCTCGGAGCTGGCCAGTCTTAGGTGCAAAGGCCAACCTCTGCCATCACCAACCATGTGACCTTGAGCAGCTCATCTGATGGTTTGAGCCTTTCCTTTCCAGCTAGTAAAACAGACAGCAGTACTTCATGGGATTTTGTGAGAATTAAAATAGCGTCAGTGTAGGGACTAGCACAGTGCCTGGTGATTGTTGGGTGTTCAAGAAATAGAGTCCATTATGTTTATGATGGCATTTCTACAGTTTCCTAAGGCTTTTCAATCCTTCTCTCCCCTAAGTAACAACATAAAAACAAATTCTTGCCCAGTTGAATTGAAGTGATATCTTCAGAAATGTTTGATACTGTTTTCAGCCTCTCTGGAGCTCTTGCTACCATAAGGCAAATACCCACAAGAAACCCACAGTAGGAGGAGAACTTGAACCCCCAACCCTCACCAGCTATTCCACTGATGCTTTTGAGTGGCTAAGATCTTACAGAAGTGTGACACGGGAAAAGAAGATTCCTTGGGGATGGGTTGGAATAGCCTGTGATCTGTATTCCTGTTTGTGCCAGAATAGGAGCAGTGAGCAATTTGAAAAGATTTGTTTCAGAGAGGAGAGGGAGAGAGAGACATCCTTGCAGTGATCCAGAACTTTGGAACATTGTTTCAGGATCACATTGAACTTATCCCCCACCTCCTGGTAACCTCAGCACACATGGGTTAGCCCCTCTTTGAGGTGTGATTTTTGTATGCAACCTGTTCGAGATAAGCTCATTCTGCTTACTGGACTGCTTACTGGACACTCCTTACAGGGAGGTTTAGAACTGCAAGTCTGTCCCTGATGACATCTGCCAGCAGGGCTACTCGAACCCAGTGTCCCCGCTGTGGATTCCTTTCCCGTGTTTTCAGCAAGATGAGGAGGACTTCGTGATGAGAGACAAGAAGCCTGTGACACATAGAAAGGCCGGCTCTGTATTTATCACTTGTGATGCTGTATTTCTCCCGCTCTGAGAGACTTCATTCTTTCAGTCTTGCTGTGACGAATGAAGTTCTCACTTTGGAACTTTTGCAGCTGTCATATGCCCAAATTGGGGTGCTTGCAGGCACGGCAGGGTGTCTATAGCCATGTCAGAGCATGTAGGGCATCTGTCTTCTCTTGTGGGACCCACCGTTTCCCCCCCACCCCTGCCACGTGCTTGCGCGCGCGTGCGCGCGCACACACACCCACCCACACCTTCCAACATAGTGTTCCAAATAGGAGGTGCCAACTTTTTAAAGCTCCCTGGCCTCAGCAGGTGGTTGAGGTAGAGGCACATGACCCAGTCCAGGCCAGAGTCCACCCTGGTACTCCTGTTGCTTACGGGGGCTCTAAAGGCTGTGCTGGCATCATAAGCCCTTCCATGTAGAATGGACCAGTGTCCAAGAAATAGCACCAGGGCAAAGAAGCGAGACGAGGGGCTGGTCTACCCCTACCCTTCCAATGGTGGGATTAGACGAGCTCATAAATTCTCCTTTTTACCTAACCCAGCTTGATTTGGGGTTTTTTGTTTGTTTGTTTTTTGGGGTTTTTTGGATGTGTGTACATCCAGGAGTCCTGACGAATAAGGATGTTTAGGTGAATAGCATCCGTTCACCTAAATATATATATCACTGATAATTGCTGTGTCAGTGAAATTCTCACCTCTCCATTGTCCCAGGAGGCCCACTTAGTGGTTTGATTGACCTTTGAAAGGACAGAAGATGAGCATGGAGAGCTTTCCAGAGATGGTGACTTAAGCAGAATAGGCTTGTGGTAATAATAATACCGATGCTCTCTGTCTCCCAGCTCAGCTTTGCCTTTGGTGGCAATAGGCTCAGAGAGGCTCACATTGAATTTGCAAGGTGGCTACCAGCAACCTCTTGGGCTACACACGTTGAATGTAGCATTTCCCCAGTGTTCCCAGAAGAGGTTATGAGCAGCCCCGTAATTAGACCAGCCTGGATCCCATGACGTCTTGGTCCCATCCCTGGAACCAGAAGACTGGGAGGGATGGATTGCTCTATGTGGGGGGGGGGGGTATGGAAACATCACTTGGAAGCACAGGGACAGATTGGAAGATAGAAGGTTCCTTAGATGGTAGTCAGGGTCAGTTCCCAGAGAGGGAGAGGAACTGCCCCTTACAATAGCACAGCCATCTTTTAAAAAACAAAGCAATGGACATGGAATCAGGAGGTTGCCTATGCAGGTCAACACAGCCAGCAAGGGGCGGGGGGGAGTCTAAGGCCATGTGCACATCTCCCCCTTTGAGACTCTTGCAGCTTTTTCCCAGGAGAATGGCCATCGTCCATGGGTGTGCCGGACTGCTGGCGTCCCAAGGCCTATGGTGATGTCCGTCAAGTTCAGTGATTTCCCAGAGGCCCCAGAATCTTAGCTCATGATGACCTTATCCTTCCCTGGCAACATAGGGGTTGGTGAAACGGATTACTTTAACTAGACTTGCCTTGCTGCTGAGAAAGGAGAGACCAAAGGTGGGTACCACTGACCAGGAGTCAGGATTAACCTTGAGCAACCAAAGTCAAGATCTTGGAGAACCTCTCTCAGCAGCTGTGCTGATCCCCCGGGTCCTCGCTTGAGCATGCCTGGTGCTCGGACACTTCGTGTGCTAGTCAGCTAGGGTGGCCTTAACAAGATATCGCAGCGGGGGGGTGTGGGAGGGTGGTGACAGCAGAGGGCCGTTTTCTCACAGTTCTGGAGGCTGGGAGACAGCGGGTTTGATCTCTCCTGGGCCTCTACGTGTCCTGCCGGCAGCTGCTCTCTCACCGTGTCCTCACATGGCCCCTTCTGTGTACGGGTGCCTCCTCCGGGTTCTTCTTACAAGGACACAGTCCTGTCAGATTCAGGCCCTGTTGAGGTCCCGTTGCAGGAAAGCCCCATCCTTCCCTTCCTGTTGCATCTTAATGATCTGCCTGTGCGAAGGCTCCGTATCCAAGTTGGTCACATTGGGGGTTAGCGGTTCAACCTCTGAATCTGGGGAGGGGGACACAGTTCAGCCCAGACCAGTGAATTACATGCAGACATTTCACTTAATTTCCTGCAATGTGCCCGGTACCCCTGATGGTGCAGGACAGAGCTGGACCTCGGTCTCCAGGGGTTTGCAGTGTAGCCGGAAGACAGAGTTCCCTTGGTGGTTTGTGCCCTCACAGAGGAGCCCAGATCCTGGGGAGAGCAAGTCCAGAGTCAGGGGAGACTTCTCTCAGTGTTGCTGTGCAGTGCAAGGCGCTGCCCCTGTAGCTCCTGAATCTGTCCTTGTGGACTCGTGACACGGCTGACGGTGCCCTCTCGTCATCACAGTGTCACTCCGGGCCTCAGTACAGAAGCTGCGTAATATTACAGCCGTGGCCAAAACGCTCGCTGAGCCCAGCTCACCAAGGAACGAAGCCCACGCCAAGGGCACGGACAGACAGCATGTCGGAGGTGGTGTACGTGTATTTGAAAGCAGTGGTGAAACCAGATGAGCCCCGAGGGAGAGGGGGACGTCACCATGTCCCTTTCAGGTCACTTCCCTCATTCCTTGCAGGAAAGAAGATGGGAAAGTGAATGCAGAGTTGTGGGGAGATGCTGTGATGCCGAGGAGAGCAGAGTGGCGGGATAGAGGGGGCTTGGGCTGCATGCCCTTTCCATCTTGTATTGAAAGCAGGCATCTAAGGAGGGGTCAAGAACTAAGAGATAGTCATAAACACAGGACGGGACCTGGGGTATCGTGTGATCCCGTGACTTGGTTCACAGCGGTCATAGCAGGGCCGGAGCAGGAAGAAGATGCAAGCAGCTCTGCTGAGCCGGTGAGAAGAGAGCAGGTGGGGGTGAGGGAGGTGTTGTGGGGGCGGCAGGGCAGGTGCAAGGGGTGTTAGAGGCTCACCTGCCATTAGGCTGAGGTGCTTTGCATTTCTCGCATCACCCCGTCTACCTGGGAGAAGTCCTGATAATCACGTCTCCAGTCGGTATAACTTGAAGAGTGACTGGGTACCGGAAATCCAGTTCAGAACCAGAGACGGAGCCTCTTCCAGTTCCCTCGCTGGTTCCCAACTTAATTTTGAAAATGAAGACACCACTAACTAGTCTCAGCATTGTCCACCATCCGCAGTCTAGTGAGGGCAAGATAAGATGCTGAGTGAGAAAAGGGATTCTATGTTAAAAACTGCCATACCGGGGTGTGTGTGTGTGTGTGTGTGTGTGTGTTGGGTAAGAAGAAGGGGGTGACTTGGGGTGGGATGGTTCCTTTCTATATATAAGGACATCTAATTATAAAGGGCATTTGTTGGACATGTGAATCAGGGAATTGGGAGGAAAAAGGGGAATGGCTAAAATAGCTCTTGTGCTACATGACTGAGCGTGGCCTTGGAGGGACCTAGCTTTGAATGCTGACGCTGGCAGCCCCTCGTAATCAATCTCCCTCCCTCCCTTTCTCGCATTCTCGCTCTCTCTTTCCCGCTTTCTCTCTCTCTCTCTCTCTCACACACACACACACCCCTTCATGTGCTAAATTACATATATTCCTCTTGGCTTGCTCAAATACCCAGTCTTGAGCTTCTGTTTCTCCCTCAAGACATAAATGGAATCACACATGTGCCAGCGTTTTGTGGTCCTGATGGGATGTCACCTGGGTGTAGTGCTGCCCCCACCAGAGCTCACAGGGAGGCAGGCAGAGAGATATCAGGGTTACAGGTAGCCTTGGGGGTGAGGTAGTGACTGGAGGGGGCCAAGGGGACCTGAGGTGCCGTTTGTTTATCTGGGTACTGGTTACCTGAGTAAATTGTTGGTGAACATTCACTGAGCTGGACACGTATGTGGGCCTTGCTTGGGTATGTGTTACTTCAGTCACAAGTTTCAAAAATGAGGCGCTCTCATGTGGCTCAGTGGGTTAAGAACATGACATAGTGGCCATGAGCATCCAGGTTTGATCACTGCCCTTGCTCAGTGGGCTGAGGATCCACTGTTGCCTCAGCTGCGGTGTAGGTCACAGGTGTGGCCCGGATCCAGTGTGGCTGTGGCTGTGGCTGTGGTGTAAGCCAGCAGCTCCAGCTCTGATTCAGCCCTTAGCCCCGGAACTTCCATATGCCACGGTGCATATGGAAGACAAAAAGTTTCAAAAACGATTGGGCAACAAAATTTTCATTATGCCTGCTACTTTCAGATGATTGTTATGCCCATGTAGTGAACCTCAGAAATCTTACATGATTGTAAAAAGTGAGATCGTCATAGATTTTGTTAAATCAGTGTAGTAAATTAAAGCTGGGTGAAACACAAAATAATGAGAATTTCTCTCGCAATTCCAGCGTGTTTTATTAAGGCCCATCGAACCTGCTTATAATTGATATTGTTCATACAATATTTAGATTCCATTTTGAACATGCCAGCTGGCAAAGATTACTGAACTGTCAGTCTCTTCCAAGACTGTTTTTTTTTTTTTTTTTAAACATTCATAGCCAGAGACTTTGAGTTCCTATCATGGCTCAGTGGAAACCAATCTGACTAGCAACCTCGAAGACACAGGTTCAATCCCTGGCATCACTCAGGGGGTTAAGGATCCGGTGTTGCCGCGAGCTATGGTGTAGTTCTTCGACACAGCTCGGGTCCCATGTTGCTGTGGCTGTGGCAGACTGGCAGCCATAGCTCTGGTTTGACCCCTAGCCTGGGAACCTCCATATGCCACGGGTGTGGCCCTAAAAAGACAAAAAAAAAAAAAAAAAACCCAGAGACTTAGGTTCTTAATTGTACATTCAGAAGAATTTATGTGACTGTAAGTGAAATTAGAAAAAGAACTGAAAATCCTTCACCAAAACTTTAAGAAAGACTTTGCCAAAACACATAGGAGACTCATACAAACCATAAAAGTTTGCCTAAACAAACGTGGTTTTTTTGGAGTTCCCGTCATGGCTCAGTGGTTGACGAATCCGACTAGGACCCATGAGGTTGCGGGTTTGATCCCTGGCCTCGCTCAGTGGGTTAAGGATCCGTTGTTGCCATGAGCTGCAGTGTAGTTTGCAGACGCGGCTCGGATCCCACGTTGCTGTGGCTGTGGTGTAGTCTGGCAGCTACAGCTCTGATTAAACCCCTAGCCTGGGAACCTCCATATGCCTCGGGTGCAGCTCTAGAAAAGACCAAAAAAAAAAAGTGGTTTTTTATTCCATCATACATAGTATCTTGATAGCTAAATACGTTGGTCAAGTAATTGATCTAGAAATCATTATTTAGACCTAGCAAGCATTTTGGTGGTAGAGAAAATATTACGTTTGAAAACTTTTTTAAGATTTTAAAAACAAGCAGGCCAGGGTTGGGGGTGGGCAAAATGGGTGCAAGGGGTCAAAAGGCACAGACTTTCAGTTATAAAATTAAAAAGTCTTGAGATGGACAGATGTTTGAGATCACTAGTATGTGGAATTGAATAAAAATGATACAGTAGAACGTACAAAACAGAAACACACTCAAAGATTTCAAAACCAAACTTTTGTTTGCAAAGGAGGAATGTGGGGTGGGGGGTAGGTTAGGGGGTTGGGACTGGTAGGTACACATCAGTATATTCAAAATAGACAGGTAACAGGGACCTACTGTGTAGCACAGGGAAACTTACTCAGTACTGTATAATAACCTATATGGGAAAAGAATCTGAAAAGCAATGGCTGTAGGTATGTATACAACCACCCAACTGTGCTGTACACCTGAAATTAACATGACTTTGTAAGTCAACAACATTCCAATCTTTTTTTTTTTTTTTCCTGCTTTTTAGGGCCCCACCCACAGCATTTGGAGGTTCCCAGGCTAGAGGTCGGAGCCTACACCATAGCAATGTGGGATCCAAGCCTCGTCTGCAACCTACACCACAGCTCACAGCAACACCGGATCCTTAACCTATTGAGCAAGGCCAGGGGTCGAACCTGGCATCCTCATGCAGGCCAGTCAGATTCATTAACTGCTGAGCCACAACGAAAACGCCATTCCAGTAAATTTCTTTTAAAGTCTTGGGATGTCAGTGTACAGCATGGTGACTCCTTATTAATACTATATTTATTGTATGTTTGAAAATTGCTGCGAGACTAGATCTTAAAAGTTCTTAGAAAGAAACTGTCACTAAGTGTGGCAATGGATATTAACCAGACGTAATGTGGTGGTCATTTTGCAATAGATACACATATCAAATCATTTTGTTGGCTGCCTGAAACTAATGTAATGTTGGATATCTATTATACGCAATTAAAAAGTAAACAACAAATTAAAAACCAGCCAGGCCAGTTGCACTTGAGTTGTAACTTCCAGTGTAACTCAGAATAACCAAGATCTTTTTCAACTAAAGCACATATAATGGTGACTGTAACTTGAAGCTTGACTTAGAAAAGAGTGCCCTTCCTTTGGAGCCTTTGTCGAAATGATTAAAGCATTCAGGAAAGGCTGTCAGACCACTGAACCATTTGCTATCTTCAATTAAACTGCAAGTCTCTACATCAGCTCTTTTGTAAATACTGTCTCAATGGCTAACGCTGCCTCTTAAATTTTCAAATCTTTTAAGAATGTGTTACAATTAAAAAAAGAAACCCTGGGATCATTTTTATGTTAGTACTAAGATTGTGCTGAGCTGAAGGCTGTGACTCTCCCCTCTTTCAGGGACAGAGAAGGTCTCAGGTATGTCTGTATTTGTTTTCCCCAAAAGAGTTGAGTCCCTATTACAGCATGTTTTCTTTTTTTCAGTAAAGCTCAAATAGCTACATGTTCTGATGTGGACGAGTTTAACTGCTGAGAGTCCACACAGTACAAGCATACGTCGTTTTATTGTGTTTCGCAAATACAGTATTTTTTGCAAATGGAGGGTTTGTGGCCGCCTTGCGTCTAGCGGATCTCTTGGCACCGTTTTTCCAGCAGCATTGGCTCACTTTGTGTCTCTGTGTCACATTTTGGCAATTCTCGTGATACTACAGACTTTGTCATCATTATCGTATGTGTTATGGTGATCACTGAGCTTCGATGTTACCATGACAACTCGCTGACGGCTCAGGTGATGGCATTTTTTAGCAATAAAGTTTTTTCTTAAGTCAAGGCATGGACCTTGTCTTTTTAGACATAATGCCGTGGCACACTTAATAGTCAACAGTATAGTGCAAACATAACCTTGACATGCACTGAGAAGCCAAAAAATTCTTACAACTAGCTTTATTGTGGTATTTCGCTTTCTTGCATGTATGTGGTCTGGAACCGAACCTGCAGTATCTCCGAGGTCTGCCTGTAAATGTTGCATTCCTGTAGTCAGTTAGCCCAGGCTTTGAAGTATCAGTAGTATGGTTTAGATTCATACCCTGCATCGGGTGTTCTGCTGTTTTTATCTCAGTGATAGTGCAAGAGAGTACACACCCTTGGTTTGGGGGTCACATCATGGTACAGAATTAAATTGCAAGAGGGTCTGCTTTGTCTCTGAGCTAACTTCACACATTTTTCCTGTTCTGATTTGTCCTCATCCTCTCCTCTTGTCTAATTAAGAAGTCACCAGTCACGCTGGTGTCCAGTTTGCATGCTGTGTGTTTGTGCAGGACCGTCAGAGACACAGGATTTCAGAGCTGGGAAGTGTCTTAGACACCAGCCGGCCACAGCCTCAGGAGGCAGACGGGGACGCTGGGCCCAGGAAGTCCAGGATGTCTACATTACAAGGCAAATCGGTGGCAAAACCAGCCCCTTCCCCAGGCCAGGCCAGCTCTCCTTTCCCGTCATCCTTTCAAACTGGAGGACGCTCAGAGGTATGGAAAGGAAGGAAAGAAATTCCAAACACTGTATCATAACCAAAAGCAGTAATGGAAAAATGCCTGCTTCTTTTTCGTCACACCTGCACCAGTCCTGGCCACAAATCCTAGCTTTTCTTTTCTTTTAAAATGTGTTTTATTGAAGGATAGTTGATTTACGATGTTGTGTTAATTTCTGCTATACAGCAGAGTAATTCAGTTTTTTTATAGACATATATTCTTTTTCATATTCTTTTCCATCACGGCTTATCCTGAATGTTGAATATAGTTCCCTGGGCTGTACGGGAGGACCTTTTGTTTCCATTCTGTATGTAATAGTTTCCTCTGCTAACCCCACATTTCCAGTTCATCCTTCCCTCACCCTCCCTCCCCACTGGCAACCACAAGTCTGGTCTCTGTGTCTGTGAGTCTGTTTCTGGTTTGTACATAATGTTCAGTTGTGTCATATTTTAGATTCCACATATAAGTGAAATCATATGGTATTTGTCTTTCTCTTTCTGATTTACTTCACTTAGTATGAGACTCTCTAGTTCCATCCACGTTGCTGCAAATGGCATTGTTTTGTTCTTTTTTTATGGCTGAGTAGTATTCCATTGTGTATATGTACCAGGCCTTCTTAATCCATTCATCTGTTGATGGACATGTAGGTTGTTTTCATGTTTCTGCTGTAGTGAACAGTGCTGCCGTGAACATAGGGATACGTGTACCTTTTCACATTATAGTTTTGTCTGGATATATGCCCAGGAACGGGATTGCTGATCATATGGCAACTCTATTTTTAGCTTTTTGAGGAATCTCCATACTGTCTTCTATAGTGGCTGTACCAATTTACATTCCCACCAACAGTGTAGGAGGGTTCCCTTTTCTCCACACCCTCTCCAGCATTTGTTATTTGTATATTTTTTTTAATGATGGCCAGTCTGACAGTTGTGAGGTGGTACCTCATTGTAGTTTGGATTTGCATTTCTCTAATTAGCCATGTTGAGAATCCCAGCTTTTCTGCCTGCTAGCAGTGTTGTGTTTCTTCAAGTCTCAGTTCCTCCATCTGTGAAATGGGAAGTAAGACCCACCAGGCAAGGTGGCAGGGAAGATATACATGGTGTTGCCTCAGTGTCTGGCACACTGTAAGCACTCCATAATTAGAAATGACCACAAAGCCATTCGGTGGGTCTGGCTCTTCTCGGGTGCAATTAGAAATTGCATGTCCCAGCCAGCCCTGGGTTTGAGCCCAGCACACGGCTTCTGTGTATGGCCCAGGGTCCGACTGAGGCTGACCCCAAGACACGTACATAAGCAAAGAATGGAAGATTATATACTGAAATGTGCCTGGTAGTTACTTTGAGCTGTGGGATTATGGGTCGTTTTGCATTCACTTTCTAGTAGCTGCAATAAGCTTGTATTGGTTAGACAACTGTATAAAAGAATTAAAAAATAAAAATAAAAAATAAATTGTTTTACAGCTGCTAGTTTATGTTTAAGTTATTGTCAACGGTGAGTTTACCTATTCAGAGAGTGAGCAATGTTTGTGATCCTGTGAAATAGCAGAGTGATGAAGGCATTCTGTGCCACCTAAATCTTCGAGGTAGAGAAGCTGTAGCTCTCGTCACCTCTTTGTGTCTAAATATATGTGCCTGAGACTTCTTTCCTTTTTCATAAATATGATCTCTATCCTTACGTTGTTATGCGAAAGAAATAACAACTAACAGAAGGACAAAAACAGGTGGCATTGGTCAAACACATGCGATGCCCGGGGCAAAGCTGGATGCACTTGGATCGCGCCAGCCGGGAGACCTGCGGCAGGTCCACCCTCCCGATGCAGATGGGCAGAGGTGCAATGAAGAAAGACCAGGAGCCCCTCTGTTTCAACAACACAGCGATCACCACAAGCAGAGTGGTTCCCTGCAGCCCCAAGTTCTGGTCCAGGCTGCCACAGGGGCTGAGCCCCGCCCCCGTCCCTGCCCCCCAAGATTCTTGGCCATGTCGGAAGCAGTCCTGGGTCTGTGCCCGGGAGAACAGAGCCTCTCACAGATAGAGGAAAGCACTTCAAGGGCAGATAATAATCTTTTTGATCACGTTGGAGAACAGGTAGTATTTGGGTAGTTAGTTCACTTAAAAGCATGAGGAAGGTTAGATGGGGGCACGGCACACACTGTTTGCTGTACCCAGGCCTTTAAAAAATTATTACATTTTTAAACAGCTGGGATGATATTTTGGTATCCTCAATGATCCATGTATGTTATCCGAGGCCCCAGACTGCCAGCGTCTACTCTGTCTTGTCTACGCTTTCTCAGACCCACCTGATAGGTTTCTGTGGGAACCAGAACTTTAGTTCTATGTGGGGATCCGCTGGATGGGATTGAGAGGCAGTAGGTTCAGAAGCAAATGTCAGGATTCCTAGCTTTGCCTGTGTGTGGCTATTTTTATTTTACTTAAAAATGTTCATGATCTTTCTTTCTTTCTTTCTTTGTTGTTTCCTTTACAGGGCTGCACCCACAGCATATGGAGGCTCCCAGGCTAGGAGTCAAATTGTATCTACAGCTGCTGGCTGACACCACAGCCACAGCAATGCGGGATCCAAGCCACGTCTGCGACTTACACCACAGCTCATGGCAACCCCAGATCCTTAACCCACTGAGTAAGGCCAGGGATTGAATCCATATCCTCACAGATACTAGTCGGATTTGTTTCTGCTGTGTCGCAGTGGGAACTCTGATGTTTGTAATCCTAAAACATATTAATATGCAGTTTAGGTATGCTTCCAGGTTCTGGGACAGCTGGAGTGGGTAGGAAGATTTCTGTTGACCCCAAAGCCGAAAAGTTCCCTTGGAGCCCTGGTCTCTACTTTGGTGCCCGTTTACCATCTGCTTTAGAGCTGTTGCGCTGCAAAGAGCTGCATGTCAATGACTATATTTAATTAATTTGTCTGACATATCCCACCTTGTTCCCAAAAAAATTTGCAGTAGCTTATAAAACTGCAGTGTGGAGTTTCCATTGTGGCTTAGCGGCTTAGAAGCCCAACTAGCATCCATGAGGATGTGGGTTCAATCCCTGGCCCCGCTTAGCAGGTTAAGGAGCTGGTGTTGCCATGAGCTGTGGTGTAGGTCACAGACACGGCTCAAATCCCATGTTTCTGAGGCTGTGGTATCGGCCGGCAGCTGCAGCTCAGATTCAGCCCCTAGCCCAGGAACTTCCATATGCCAGGTGCAGCCTTAAAAAGCAAAGCAAAAAAAAAAAAGCCTTGCAGTGTAACTATAATTTTTTTTAAAGGATGTGCAAAAATCAAAATAAAGGGAAAATAAGGGTAGGCGACCCATAAGTTAGGGGACGATATTAATATATAAAATTAACTGTATAGGTTCTGTGTATTGGTTTAAGGGATAGAGTGGTCTGTTTCAAATGTAACTCTGAGCTTCCTGGTAGCCAAGACAAAGAGAGAAACATAATCACTTGTATAGTTTAAATGATCAGAAGATTAAGACTAGTTACTGAAGAGCCATGCAGGGGGTCCCTGGTACTCATTTTTCCTTCAGACCCTCAGAGAGAGAGAGACAGATCTTTAGGTTTGTTGCAAGACACATCCTTCCGATTATGCCTCATTTTTCTAGAGCGTCTCTTCGGGTGGGGCAATGGCGATGAGACGTTTAGAAGCCAGGCATGTTGTCGTCTTTCGTCTGAATGGCTTCGTCTGGGGTAGGACCGTGGTGATGCTGATGTAGAGACAAACTTGATGACCTCGTTTTCGAGAGTGAGAAGAATGTAACTAAACCAGCTAAGTGGACAGAGCTAGAAATACTGGATTGATGCGTTGTTTGCAACCAGGATGTGAAAGGCCAAAACTCACCGGAGGCAGGACGTCCAGAGAGAAAGGGGGGCGGGGACAGAAGGAGCCCGAAAGGACATGGAAGAGGCGACCGGGGTGCACAGCCATCCTGTAATTCCAGTGAAGACATTTGAAGGGAAAGCACATTGACCGTGTCTCTGAATTGGATCACTTTAATTATTAGTTCCCTTTATCATCATTGAATATGGATTCTTTACATTAAAGTGATGTATAATAAGGTTTAGAACGTATTTCCCCGTAAGCAGGGCTCCAGTGGTGCCGGCTTTGTCACAGGGGCTGCCAACTCATGAAGCTTGTTTGCTGGGTGCCCGGCGTAGAGCTTGGCCCGCACCTGCATCCCGTCACCAGACTCACCCACAGCCCCGTTGGCAAAAAGACATCCTCAGATCCCAGTCCCTGGCAGGCAGCTGAGGAAGGACCTGGAGGAACTGGGATCGGCCCCACATTGGCCCATTTCAGAAGAATCCAGACCCGTGGCTCCACATGCGGTGGGTAAGCTTTCTTCTCTCGTTTCCTTTCCCCTTTTTCTTCCTCCTCGGCCTCTCCCCCTCCCCCTTCTCCTTCCCCTCCCTTTCATCCTCCTCCCCCTTGTTGCTAAAAATAACGTAAAACCTGAAATCAGAAGTGTTCCGTTTGAACTAAGGGGTCTGTAGGCCCAGAGTCCCCTGGCTCAGCCTCCCCCCCAACCCCAGTGTCACACCCTTGCCCCCCAAAGGCCATGGAAGCACCACTGGGCCAGGATCTCGCTGCCTCCCCACGAAGTGGCCTGCAGCGCTTTTGTAATGTGACTCTAAGCCCCATTTGCCACAGCTCTAGTCTCTCTGTGTGTGTGGGTGGGTGTGTGGGTATGTGTGTGTGTGTGTGTTCAAAGGCATTCCAGTTTTCAGCCACGGGACGGATGCTTATTTCTTCATTCCTTCTTCACGATGTCTCGTTTACTTGCACAAACGAGGAAAACAAATACCGAGTCTCTGCGATGGTGTCAGGCTGTGATGCCCAAGGTTTGGGACACGTCCACACACCACTGTCTTTTCCTCAACGTCTTCTAAAGAAAGAGACGCTGCCCCTTGCTCACCGCGGTACCCTAGCTGAGCACTCGGCATAAGGCTGAGGTTAAAACCAGCTGAAGACCGGTGACCAGGCGGTATCTCACACCGGAACCTCAACCGGAAATCAGCCCCAAGTGTTTCAGACTTTTCACGGTGAAAATTCACCCTGGTGGGGAAGCCCAGAGGGGATTTTGAGAGATTTTCTCATCCAGCCTCCTCCCCCAGGATCGGATTATGCACAAATTGGTACTTACAGGTGGTAATTAGTTCTGTTCTTAAATGATTCCTCTGGAGGATAACGTGACTGCTTTCTTCAGGAGTATGTTTCAGCCTGAATTTCTGGAAGGAACTTCTCTTCCCACTCTTTAACTTGAACTTCTCTTCTTAGGGTTTAAATATCATTTCCTTTACATACGTGCTCGGTGAGGAAGAAAATAAACAACAGAGCAGCTAAATGGCTTGATAACCCCGCATCCACATAGAGCATCTTGGAAATGTCGCTCTCACCTTCAGCACCCGTGGGCCCCAGGGGAAGATGGGGTGCTCAGCTCCTGGCAGTCGGATGGGCATGTAGCCTTATGTGTCTGTGTGTTTCTGTGAGTCAGCAGAGCAGTGACAATGGTGACTAAGGGGGACCTCCAGCCCCTGCCTCATTCCTCCCACCATACACCTGCAAGATGGGTGCTAAGGAGGGGTTCGTTTTCCAACGGAACAGTGGGGTTTTTCTCTGCTCAGAGCTGACTGACTTATACTGATTTATTCAGGGAGTGGACCTTTGGCCGCAGAGTGGTTATAACTCCATGTGTTTTCCTGCTCTAACTAACCCGCCACTCCGACAGAAAACAGTTTGGTTTTCAGATTGACCAGGTCTTAAATGAATAATTGGAGGAGCCTAAACTACACTGCTTTATGGGAGTTCCCATTGTGCATCAGCAGAAACGAACCCGACTAGGATCCATGAGGATGTAGGTTCAATCCCTGGCCCTGCTCAGTAGGTTAAGGATCCGGTGTTGCCGTGAGCTGTGGTGTAGGTCGTAGACATGGCTTGGATCCTGCATTGCTGTAGCTGTGGTGTCTGCTGGCAGCTGTAGCTCCGATTCAAGCCCGAGCCTGGGAACCTCCATATATGCCAAGAGTGCGGCCCTAAATAAAGAAATAAATGAGCCTGCTTTTTAAATAGGTTCTGATTCTTTGAAAAGAAGACCCACAGAAGTTCCACCTGCTCAGACTCCTGTTGGCAGGATATCAACTGTGGTCTCATCGCCAAGTTCTCCCTGAATAATGATCAAGGCCATGTCGAGCACATCAGAAATAGAAATCAATAAAGCTAAATCCCACCAAGAAGACGCAGCCCTGCAGGAGGCCGACAGAGAACACTGAGGCCAGTGGCTGCCAAACACTATAAGGCAGAGCCTGACACTCGTGAGACTCAGAGAAAGAAGAAACCAAAGCTCGTTACTTGGGCGAGCCACGGGCATCAGAACTTGAGAATATACCCTGCTCAGTGGGCGTGAGGAGAGATGGGCAGACTGGCCAGTGTTCCGCTTCTTCCAGGCGACAGGGCAGCAGCTTGGCACATCGATTTCCCGGGAGCCAAGCGCCAGACATCTTCATAAATCCCGTGGGTGCAGCTGTGTGACCAAAATAGACCCACACCCAGCCTGGAACGTGGCGAGACCTCAGCGTCTGCAAAGACAGCCGTGATCCCTGCCTGCCTCTGCTTCCCTAGGTGCTGAGCTGTCCATCAACCACCTGCTCAGGTGTAAGCCCCACCCCCGCCCCTGCCCCATGGGGGTCACATGGGAACAGGCTGGATCACAGGAGACATTGTCTTACTGATGCATGGATTTTAGTTTGAGGGAGACGAAGACACGTTGCCTGGAGAGGCTTTTTTTAATGCCAGTTGTTCCCTGCAAGAGGACTCGCTCTCCCCTTTGCAAATGGTTGCAGGCATCCTTAAGGAGGGGGTGGGGATGCCCAAGAGGAAGAGCGGGGCTGTGAAAGCTGCTTCTGCGTAGCAGACAGGCAGGCCACCAGACTTATTAAAGGCATATCAGGTGTGCCCCTTGGGTACGTGTTCAGACCCCGCCCTTCTCCCCACCCTTCAGTCTCCTTGTGAACCTCCATCACCCGTGAACAGGGGTTGTCCCTTAGGTACACTGGGATATGAGCCCAAAAAAACATGAGAACTGCTGGGGATGGTTCTGGAGTGGTGTAGGAAGGCACTGATGGCCTCTCCCAAGGGCCATTTTCTCAAGGACATTGATGAGGGTCGTGTTTCCTGGAAGGTCACTGTTTGCTAACCTCTGAGCCTAGATGCCACGCCTCCTTAATGGTTTCATGAGAATCCTGTCTAGAATATTTTGCAGGGTTCTTTGAACAGAGCATTGGACCAGGAGCAGGGACCTCCTGATCCAATGCTCTTTGCACCCCTCCCTCAGAGCCAAGCAGACAGGCAGCGTTGACGGTCACCTCTGGGCCTCATCCGATGGGAGTGCTGGGTAGGATCACTTCTTGAGGTCCCATCTGGCCCCTGGCATTCTGTGTTTGCAGGCGGAGACTTCTGCCATAGGACTTTTGGGACTTAATTTTTCTGGCCATTCCTCTTCTCGGTATTGTGACTGCCATGGAGTCAGTTGACGCTTGGCGAATGAATGAATGAGTGAATGAATGAAGAGCAGCCATACTCCTCTTAGGGGACAGCCTGTGCCTGATGTACGTGGAGATTGACAGTGTCTCCTTGGGTTTGACTTGACCCTACACAGTTGGGGAAGCACTTGAAATCCCGTGGTTGTAGACACAGGACCAGGAAGTGTCAGCGTGGGCACATGGCTTGTGGAGACAGACGTGTTGGCATGACTATAAATTTCTCCAAAAGACATCTAACAGCGCCCTGGACCCTCAGCCTTCTGTGCCTTCATCAGGAGAAGGATCCAGGGGTGCCGAGTCCCACACTCTCTGTGTGCGGGGAGACGGGGTCTGGGGGAGAACCTGGCAGAGGGGCCCCTGGTCTTTGGGAACTTAGCCTCCAGGACATTTCATGGGGCGGATGCGCCGTGTTCGGGAAATCCAAGTGGAGGAATTAAAAAAGCTCTAAATCGATATGTGAGTGTCGTTAAAGCACTTAGCTCTCCTACAGATCCCTGCTAAGTGCCTCTGATGCACTGTGGTGGGGGGATGGGGCGCGGATCAGCAGAAGGCCCTCGAGGAGCTGCAGCCGGGAGGGTGTGGTCAGAGAAGGTGGCCTTGAGGGCTCTGGGTCTGAGGAGGTGAGGACAAGCAGCTCGGCTGGGGCCCCATGGGGGACATGTGCAGAAGCACAAGTTGTATGTGACCTCACCCCACCCCACAGACGGCACAGACCGATGGGCCAGGGAGGGACCCGATCTGGCACACGGATGGGTTTTGTTTGTCAGACAGAGCGATTCTGATGTATGTATGACTTCATTGCCAGTGCATAAAAAATCAGGGATTTTCGCATCAGCGTTCAGATTTCTGGCTTCTCCTGATAACCTGGAGATGTGGCAGCACTGGGCCCGCCTTGCCACGGGACAGGTGTCACTGGACCTGAGTGGCCAGGCTCCCTGATGTCCGGGCACTGTGTTGTTAGCATCGCATCACCTTCACTTCGCCCAGGCATTTGACTCGGAGGCCCTGGTTAGAGACGAGCTTCCCAGGAGAAATAGTCCCAGTTGGGTAGGTTAAGGCAGAAGGTAGGATCCCAGGGTGGTGATGGCGGCTCAAATAGAGGCACCTAACAGCTACCTGTGTGCAGGCCCTGTTCTTCAACTCACTCCCCTTGCAAACCCCTGAAGGAAGGTCCTGTTATGACCCATTTGGACAGACGGGGAAGCCAGAGCCCAAGTTTCCTCATTGAACTAACTGCCCAATGGCCTGCAGATCTTAGGTGACCCAGCCAGGATTTCCACCCAACGAGCTGGCTCCTGGGTCGCTGCTTGTGAGCAGTGAGGGAGATTCACTGTCACCATCGAGTGCTGGTGTGGGTGGCGCTGGTGCCTCGGGCCCGTAGACTCTGGCGTAGCTGCTGGGACCGATGAGGAGGTGGAGGCTTGGATGGGGTGAGGGATGTCTTCAGAGGCACGGCTGGAGTCTTGAATGAGGGCAGGAGAATCAGGAAATCCTGGAAGATTTCGAAAAATGCCATGATGGCCAATGAGCGGGCACAGAGAGTCTAGAAAGAGGGAAGAGGAGGCAAACGATTTATTGGAAGGATCTAGACAGAGATGTCTGTTTATTCTTTCATTTGGAACAAGGTTGAATTGCGGTGGCTCCCTTTTGTTAATTTGGCATGTTTTTTTTGGTGCTCCAGCCCAAAGGCGTTAGTTCCCTCCAGCCTGGCTTTTACTGTAGGAAATGACTCTGGGAATGAAATAAGATCTGATCTTTTCTCTGTTCTCAATTGAGATTTTTTTTTTTTTTTTGCACCACCATCTATTTCATGGGAAAGAACCATTTGATCTCCCACGTGGACAGCATTTTAGGGCAAACAGGAGGGACCAGGCCTAATGGAGTGATGAAAACTGGAACCAGATCTCCACCTCGAGGCAGTGCAGAGATGCACTCGCTCTGGGCCGGGTTCCCTGGGGAGCTCCTGGGAGTCACGCTTCCAGAACCTTCATGCCCTAAAGTGAATGGCAGGTTCCTGCCACAGGCCCTTCTCCACAAAGCCTGTGAGCCCTTCCATGAGTAAGGATAGAGGATGCCTGCAAACACACACGTGCTCCCTCCGTTTGTGGTCCCCCCAGGCCCAGGCCATCTCGAGTTATGCCTTGATGAGTGCTGACAACCAGGGGCCGCGGGGAGGCCATTTATAGCTGAGCTGCAGTGGCACAGGCATCCGTTGTGCTGTGGCCCGCGCAGCTTCCTGGCTCAGCCCGCCAAGACCCGCAGAGAGACAAGACACAGTCACTTAATGCCCTTGGCAGCCCCTTCCAAGCTCTGCTTGACCTTGTCGCCCATCTCTCTGTAAAATCAACTGCTCTTCCAGGTAAATGGAGCGGCTCCCTCAGTCCCACACCTCCTCACCCTTTGGGCAGAACCTTCATGGCTGTGTTGTCTTTTCCGTTCGTGCTGTATCTGTGCGGTTTATTCGTACAACAGTGTTTTTGCTTCTTTTCAACGCTCCCTAAATTTGTATGTAACCTGGAGGCTCAGGTAAAATGTATCATTTTCATCTGGGCCCCACCAGATACCATCACCCAAGGTATGATGGAGCGGGGGTGAGCAATGAGATCCTGCCGTGTAGCACTGGGGACTATTTCTAGTCACTTATGATGGAGGGCCACGTGAGAAAAAGAATGCACACGTGTGTGTGTGTGACTGGGTCACCTTGCTGTATAGTGGAACATCGACAGAACACTGTGAACCAGCTATAATGGAAAAAATAAAAATCAATTAAATTAAAAAAAAAAGGTATGATGAAGTGGGGGTGGCAGCAGACGGCCCCCTTTGAGAAGTTCACCTAAGACGAATCATCCTAGGCTCTGTAGCCTGGGTTTGGCTTGCAGTTCACCTGGTTACTAGCTGAGTGTCCTTCGTCAAGTTTTGGAACCTCTGTTTCCTCAGCTGCTAAATGGGTATAAGCATGTCTACTTTGTGAGGTTCTTATAAAGGTTAAAGATGAGTATTTGAATAAGTTAAGCATGTAAGTGACAGCTAGTAGACACCTAGTCAGTACTTGCTTATTCAAGGTACAGTGCTTCCTAAAGGACTTTTCTCTGGCAGTTTCAATCAAACCTTACTGTCTGAATTCTTAGATAGTATATCACAGAGCTCCCTTATGCCTCTGAATTGTCTTGATTTCTGTCCCATTGTTTGTAAATGCTTCGAGGTCAAGGACCATGTATTAAGACTACTTTGCGTTTCTCATAGCCTAGCACTGGTATTCTGTAAGTACAGTATTTGTGTCTGGAAGTGATTTTACGGATCGAAAATAGCACATTCTATTACAACACAAAGAAAATAACTTGAAAATAAAGAAGCATTTCACAAAGGGCCTGGCAGCTGAGTGGGATCTTTATACAGAAGGACAGCAGGATATCTTAAGGGCTTGGTTATTAGCACAAGCACCCCCCTCCATTCCTAGTTATCCTAGTAAGCTAACTGAAGTACACCCGCTTCCCACATTAAATATCACTACATGTAAACTGTGCTCCTGACTGGTTAGTGTATTACTTTTACAGACATTTAAGAGAGTCTTTTTTTTTTTTTTTTTCAAATTTACAAAGTGCTTTTGCAGTGAGTTTTGTTTGTCACATCTCATTTTCAGAGGCCTTGGGAAGCTTAGAGACCCCAAAAGCACTCGAATTAGGGGAGCTGATGGGTCAGGTGATTCAGAAGAGGGAGGGTCAGTTTTGTGAGTGGGGTCGGGTAGCCTGCAACATATTCTGGGACCATGGCTTCACCAGGTGTGATGGGGCTACAGGAGGCATCTGGGAAGTGGAAAATACAGCAAGAGGAGGGCCAGAGATTAGATAAGGAGGAAGTGGTGTGTTCTAAGGCAGTTCACAAGTAGGGGTGCTTTGTTAGGAAAAATGTAACTCGAGCACTTTCAAATCCTGATTGGTTTTCTTCAGGTAATTCCCAGGAAAGTTTTTTTGTTTTTTCCCCCAGGTAGTAGAATGGGGTGTGTGTGAGCTTGGGGACAGTAGGGGCGTTTCCTTTTGGCTGTGCCATTCCCTGTGGGCCTGGCAGAGTAACTTGATTTCTTGGGGTCCAGTTTCTCGCCTGCAAAATGTGAGAGTTGGTCTAGGAGACATCAAAAGCTGCTTTTGTTATAACTGACAGTGTTTTTGTGAATTCTTTCAAAATTGATCCATTACTAAATACACTGGAGTTAGAGGGTTACTTATGTATTTATATCTTTTAAAAAAACCAAAAAAAAAAAAAAAGGAGTTCCTGTCATGGCTCAGTGGAAATGAACCCGACTAATGTCTATGAGGATGAGGGTTTGATCCCAGCCCTCGCTTAGTGGTTAAGGATCTGGTGTTGCCATGAGCTGTGGTGTAGGTCGCAGATGTGGCTTGGATCTGGTGTTGCTGTGGCTGTGGCCAGCAGCTGCAGCTCTAATTCGACCCCCTCGCCTGGGAGCTTCCACAAGCCACAGTCCTGCTCAGTTGCATGAGTCCAGTGGACTGGAGGAGCTGGCTGGCTTCTGTAAAGAACAGATAGTAAATACATCAGCCGTCATCAGCTGTAGGCCATCCATGCAAAAACAGACACATTTGGCCCACGGGCTGGCTCTAGTTGTCTGACTTCTGAATTGGTCTGCCCCTCCTCGGCGGCTCTCAGACTTTATCCAAATTCCTGTTGTGGTCCTGCACACCTCCTGGCCTTTATGGCCATTGCACCATCATCTGTTTCTCCCAGGCATCTTATGAGAAGGGACTGTAAGACCTCCCTCCACAGCCACAGTCCCTGGCGGATAGTTGATGCTTGCTGAATGCTTTCTAGATGAGCGGTGTGGTAATTATCCCACTTGCAAGACGACTGTGTCTACATGAAACACTGGGAAATTACGGTTTCATTCCTAGGATGCAACATCTGTTTGGATAGAGCCATCCTGGAGAAGGGATGTAGTGTCTGCATCCTTGAGTGGCTCCCCCAGCCTTTCAAAGGCCGTGATGCTTGTAAATAAATTCTCCTTACCTGACAGCCACTGTTCTAAGAATTACTCAGCTGAGGAGGTCTGTGTCTGTGATTCTGAGTAAGTGAAGACGCTGTCAGGTGAGAGGGGAGAAGGGTTGGGAAAGAAGGATGGAGCAGTGACAGGGAGGACAGCAGCAGAGGCCTGGACCGCTATGGGTCTTCTCTAAATACATTGTTATGGGTCCACAGGAAATTCTAGACACCTTCCTCTCTGCTGTTGGCAAGTTTTTGGCAAGAGAGCCTATATGTTGAGTCCAGACTCTTGAGAGGCTCATTTGAATGAGCCCCTGAAATAATTTGTTTTATCCCTTGTTTGTAATTTTAAGGCAGGAGCTTTGTAATTTCAACGAAGGAACGATGTTCAGTATTCAAGCACGGTGGTGTTTGTCCTGGCTTCTGCTTTCCCATGAGAGCTGCAAGGCACTCAGAGAAGTAACTATGCACAGAGCTGTATGTCTAGAGGATATAATGCCAGGATGCACAAAGAAGAAATTACGACCATTTACTTGTGTATTATTTTCTCAATTTGAAGCACTTGAATTCCAGAGCTCTTAAATCAAGAGGTTGAATTCCTGGCATTTTAAAGGAGACCACTTGAATAAGCTGTTTAAACCATTAGAATGGCTTTTTAAAAAATTCACCTGTTTCTTAGATTATTTGCTCTTGAGATTTACTTAATTGAAGTTTTTGCCTTTTCATTTTATTTCAAATCAAAATGATCTCTACAATTTAGGAAGTTTTAATTTTATTCCTCTGGGTAGAGATTTCACACTTCAGTCGATTCCCCAACAGGTGAAAGCAGGCAGTTTTCTACAAGTTTCTCTTAGTGTACTATCCATACAGGTGTACTTAGGATTTCAGCTCTGACTTTTCCCCCGCGGGCATCATATCTGTAAATATAGGGGCTGCTCCATTCTCAGGGTCTCAGGCCCCTCTCAGCTCAAAGCTGTCTTTGGGAGTTCCCATCGTGGCGCAGTGGTTAACGAATCCGACTGGGAACCATGAGGTTGCGGGTTCGGTCCCTGCCCTTGCTCAGTGGGTTAACGATCCGGCGTTGCCGTGAGCTGTGGTGTAGGTTGCAGACGCGGCTCGGATCCCACGTTGCTGTGGCTCTGGAGGTAGACTGGGAACCTCCATATGCCGCGGGAGCGGCCCAAGAAATAGCAAAAAGACAAAAACAAACAAACAAACAAACAAACAAAAAAACAAACAAAAAAAGCTGTCTTTGATTACAGCCAGCCATTGGAGAAGGATGAAGATGGGGAGGGGAAGAATACTAATCATGAAGTTATAAAATTGTCCTGGACATTGATTATAGATCATTTGCTTCTATTGATGGAAAGCAAAATAATACTTACAATGCAAAAGTGGTAGGTTGACCAGGGTTCTTCTGGTAGCAGGGCTGGTCAGGTGTGGCTATTGACCATGAAGTCTTAGCAGAGGCCTTGAACGGCACAGCTTTTTCTCCCTCCTGAACATAATTCAAGCTATAAACCTTACCGAATTGTCTGTTCAGTTCTGCTTAGAAGTACCATCGAATTTGACATCTTCTAATAATTCTTCCCTGGCCTCCCCTGGCTCTCCTGGGTTCCATAAGGCTCCACTATACCCAGTTTTTTTAAGTTTTATTCATCTCAGAGTTTTCTTAGTCCCCAAGCGTGGGTAAGTAATAACCTTTGACGGGTTTTTAGGACAAAGAGGTAAAAAAGGGTACCCTTCAGGTTTGATTACAATAATCATACTTAAGTTCTGTGGAGCACTGGGCAGTATTCAGAATTTATTTTATCTGTATCATTGTTTACACAGGAGACTCTTGATAAAGACTGGATGGATGGACGGATGGATGGATGGATGGATGACTGGGTGGATAGATATTTGAGTCGAAAGAAGGGAGGAAATTAAGTGTCTCGCCATGTTCTGTCCTTTTATTTGTATCACTGTTTACACAGGAGACTCTTGATAAAGACTGGATGGATGGACGGATGGATGGATGGATGGATGAGTGGATGGATAACTGGTGGAGAGATATTTGAGTAGAAAGAAGGAAGGAAATTAAGTCTCTCCCCATGTTCTGTCCCACAAAATCAGACAGATGAATCAGGAAAGGAGTTATTACTCAGTTAATTTGATTTTTCTCAATAATCCAGCTCAGAGCACTTGCAGCCATGTCATGCCTTCCCTTTTCTCCAGCCCTACAGCTCTGGCCCCCAAACAACATGAGGAAGGAGATGGGGACCAGGCCAAGATTGTCCACACTCTCTGTAACTGCCCATCGTTGGGGCCTCAGAACACTGAGCACATGAATATGTGAAACCCACTGTCTCAGGGTAAAGGACCTCAGTCCTGGGGTGTGTCCTAGTGGGCGTGTGACCTGCTGTAGGGCAGACACCCCAGCCTGGAGAAAATCATGCCCTGGGGAAGTATAGCTTTTAATTTGAAGATGGAAAACAATTAAAAATGTGAACAGCCGGAAGGAAGGTCCTGTCCTGGCTCAGTGGTAACCAACCCGACTAGGATCCATGAGGATGCAGGTTCGATCCTTGGCCTCGATCAGTGAGTTAAGGATCTGGCATTGCCACAGCAGTCGCAGATGTGGCTCAGATCCTGCGTTGCTATGGCTGTGGTGTAGGCCAGTGGCTACAGCTCTGATTTGACCCCTAGCCTGGGAACTTCCATATGCTTCGGTGTGGCCCTAAAAAGAAAAAAAAAAAAATGTGAACAGCAACTCTCAGCGACAGCCTGTTACCATGAGGATGATGTAATGAGAAAGACCGTTGATATGTGTGCGGGTTGATAAAAACAGTGACTTTTTTTAGAGGCGGGGAGTAAGGATTTCATTGAGATGTAATCCACTTATCGTACAATTCACCCATGTAAAGCGTACAGTTCAACCGCTCTCAGTTTAGTCACAGAGTTGTGCAATTAACTTCATAATATTCTTTTTTCCTTTTATTTATGCTTTTTTAAAGTATAGTTGATTTACAGTGTTGTGCCAATTTCTGCAGAATATTCTCATCTCAAAACAAACAAACAAACCCATGCCCTTTAGCCATCGCTCCTCTCCCAGACCCCCCAAAGTAATCATTTATGAAATCACATTTGCAAGTTATGCTGAAATTCACTCTGATTCAGGGCACTCAGAGCATGTAGGGTGGGGCCGGGGTTGCTGGGGCTGTGTCCCCTGGCTGCTTGCTGTGTGTCTCCTGGGGCCATCCTCCCTGCTCCGTGTCCTTCAGAGTTTGTTATTTGCTTGTTTGTTTAACCAGCCCACTTAGAGAGCACATGGAGGGAGAAGCTCTGCTTTTTTGGGAAAAGGAGGGAGAAATGTGAATTTTCAAAGCATTCTGTTATTTCTCTCTTACCTGAAAAGGTCTTTCTCTTTGAACTGCGTTTCCAAATGGGGGGCCTGGCAGATGAGACAGTCTTCGTCCTCATTTGACAAGTGGTTTATAACTGTGAAGTGGAGGAGCTCCAAATGGGAGGGAAATGTATAGAAATATCCCGTTAGACAGAGACAAGAAAAGCCAAGCTCCTGTTTCTTTCTGTCTTCCTTTTTTTCTTTCCAGTGCCTTTAAAAGGCCAAGAAATTTTGAAATGAGAAACCTACAGTGAATATTGCTTCTTGCTTTCAAATAAGAAAGCATTTCTCGCCCTGGAGTATTTTATGCCCCCAAACACCTTTTTTCTTTTTTTTTTTTTTAATTGGTCTTTTTGTTTTTTAGGGCCACACCCGCACGCAGCATATGGAGGTTCCCAGGCTAGGGGGCAAATTAGAGCTGTAGCCACGGACCTACACCACAGCCACAGCAACGCCGGATCCGAGCCTCGTCTGCGACCTGCACCACAGCTCACGGCAGTGCCGGATCCTCAACCCACTGAGCGAAGCCAAGGATCCAACCCGTAACCTCATGGTTCCTCGTCGGATTCGTTTCCACTGTGCCATGATGGGGAACTCCCCCAGACACTTTTTTGATATTTCAGATTTCAGGGTAAAAATTGTCAGCTCTCCATCAATAGATCAGGACAGCTTCAGAAGGATGGAAACAGGAGCAAATGTGACCCATGCTCCCTTGTGTATTTTTGCACATGCTTCCAAAAATAGGATGCTTGTTCATTATACTCAGTTTCTCCTTTGTCTGTCTTCGTTTGGGTGTTCCTTTGCTGCACAAAAACATAAAGAGCCCCAAACTTACATTATCCAGTTCTGCTGCTGCTTTCAAACTAGCTTTGCAACTTCTGAAGCTTCACACACACACACACACACACACACACACACGCCCGCCCGCCTGCCCCAGGAAACCCATTCAGCAACACCTCTTGTCTGTCCACCCTTCGCTGTATGTCTTGGTTGTTTTCCATCTTCTCATCACACCCCTAGAATATCAGCTCCTAAAGGCAGGGCCTTTCTTTTTCATTCATTGCTGTATCCCCAGCACTGGAACAGCCCTTGGCACATTGCAGGTGCTCGGTTACTCTGAGCTGGAGGAGCTGAGCATACACCATGCTCGTGGCGTCAGGAAGTTGGGCTTAAGTGATTCGGAAGAGTCCCTCAGGCTTTTGACATTTGATTGGCCACACCCGAAGCCCTCCCTGGAAACAGGTCTGACACATTTGTGTTTGTGTGTGAAGGATCACTGGTGTTCCCATGTCCTGCTGATCTGAACTTTGTGTGTGTTTTCCTTCTCTATAATCTTAAGGAGAGACTTAAGTCTGGGGAAACTTCATTCTTGTAGCTTACAAGAAGACATGGTAAGTGGTTTTCCTTTATAGTTTCCTTTAATCTGGAATTCTTACACATGTTTTATCCTGAAGGGCAGATTTCTCTCTGTGTGTGTGTGTGTGTGTGTGTGTGTGTGAGCTTACCTATTAGCACCTGCCCAGAGCCTATGGGAAATGAGACAACAACCTAAAAGAAGCCTAATAAATTTGCCTTTTCATATCCCTTGCACTTCATAAGGTTTTCGTGGCATTGGAAAGTGAGCTCTGAATGTATTTGCCCATAGGCCGATTCCTGTGTCTCTTTGCTTCCTGAAGATGCAGTAGAAGGACGTGTAGAGGGCATTTGTAGGTAAGGGTGAGACGAGAGAAAAGAAGTGAAGGCTCCTGAACTATTTGGGGAACTCGCCTTGGGTTGCCTTTGTATTATTGCAAGGTCAGATTTAAGATCAGAAAAGGCCAGTACCAATATGATATGTTTCTGTCTAAGGACAGATTTCTGTCTTCTGCAGAAACTTAATTTCACTCTGCTTGGTTTCTCAGGGTGATTTTTTTCCTCACTTCTCTACAACCTGGGTTTCTAGATACTGGGTGTTAAGATTAACGGTGTTGTCTCTACTTGTGGACGATGAGTTGCATTTTGCAGGTTGCTTTGTTGTAACTCTTTTCTCTGGGCATCTCTGTTAGCATCAGTGTAAAGAGATTTTTCTGGTGTAGCCAGGGCTGAATATAGCTTTTTATGGTTTTCATTCTCCTGCGAGATGGAGCTTAGGGGAGCCCTTCTGTGAACTGATGCATCCTGGGGAGAGCGCTCAGGTGGTTCCATCAGCGGATGCGGTGCCGACTTGGCTGTGTTTAGATCCTCCCTCAGAGGAGCAGGTGCCCATTCGTGGCGCTCCCTCACCTCCGTAGGTCATGGAAAATGGCCAAAATAGAATTGTCGAGGTAATTTTTTGAAGCACCGTTATTGTGGTTGACACTGATCATTTGCTACTTCAGTTGTATTCCATGATGTCAGGTTTGCTGTATTTACCTGTAGAAGAAGGAAAATAAACCCTCTCAGCAAAGGAAAGGGCAGCATTATTATGTGTTCATGAAGTCAGTGTATGGCCTCATTGTCTATCACTGCAGCCATCAAGGATGTATTCTCATAAAATAACGCAACAAGGCTGATGCTCAGAGGTTAGGAAAGAACATACAGGGGTTGTCAAAAGCATATCTGGGTTTAAAAAAATGCCGCTCTACTCCCAGCCCTCCTTAACAGAGGCTATTTATAATACAGTGCTGCTTACATCATATGCATCCTGAATAAAGAATCAGCTCTTTAAAAATAAGGACCACGTTGTAGAAATCTGACTTAGTCCAAAGAGATCCCGGGTGTTGCAAATGGCTACTCACGTCCCAGGGGGGCTCAGAGATTTCCTCTGGGTCATGAGCTATTGCGACCTGACATCTGGACTTTTGGTTTTCCAAATGTTCTAGATATATAAATACGTACACACTTCCTAACAATCACTTACCTGGCTGTGCAGGGCTGTGAGCCCCAACCTCCTAGGACGGAGAGTTTGTCTCCTCCCTCCCTCTTCTGATTGGCCTCCCCACAGGCTCTCCCCCGACCAGGTTCTGGCTTCTAAGCTTGGAACATCCCATTTCCTTCTCCCATTGGAGGCAAGACTGGTTGAAGAAACTCTTATATAAAGAAAATGTAAATCATACCTCAATAAAGCTATTAAACACACACATGTACACACACACACACAAGCACCCTGACTAATGGACCATGCCATCCTTGTGTGAATATTCTAAGTGGTTTCTAAAAATAGCTCTTTTGCTAGAGTGTTTTGGTTCAGGGTATGTATTCTTGGATTTTTTTTTTTTTTTTAATGCACAGCATTGGTAGGAAAATGTAGAACTCCTACAATAATACATGCAGTATTTAGATTGGATAACACTCCCTACTCTGTTTATGGTGATTTGCTGACTTTCTCCTTTGCCTTTCCCTGCTACTGAAGCATCAAGTCTCGGGCATTTTCCCAGTGTAATTGTTGATTAAGTGCTGCATATCCTGCGATGATTATGAGAAGATTACTGTATTCAGCTTTTAATCTTGTGAGTGTCAAATATTTTACTTCAATGGTATCTTTATTATTATTATTATTCATAGCTCTTTCTGTCTGAGTAATGCAATCAGGCAAAATAAAGGTAATACCACAAATTCAGCATTTTAGGAATAATTCTTTGTCTCAAAATATTAAGTGCCATCTGCAGGCGGTTCTCAGATGCTGATTGGGATTTGCAGAGATGGGATTAGGAATGTCCTAGACAAGTAACGGAAAGCAACCAGGTCAAGAAGAAATATGTAAAGATAGAGACGTATGGGCAGCAGTACGGGGGGTCTGTCTGGTCCCCGAGGCCAGGCATGCAGCTGGGAAGCCTCAGGACTGGCCACCAGGAGGCTTCCAGGAATGCAGGCAGCGCTTGTCTTCCTCGCTGCGTCTTCCTCTGAGTTCTCAGTATTTTCTCTAATGCTGTGCGTAAGGTGGCCAGTGGTCATTTGTAGCTTTCAAAGTAAATATCCTCTGTAGCCCGGGTAGACTGGCCCTCTTTTGGTCTTAGTTCCCAATTCCCAGGAGCAGCGGGAATGCTGATTGGCCAGACTGTAGTCATATGACCCCTGCATCCCTGGATGAAAGCATCTCCTGGTCCTAGACATTCTGCCGTGTTGCTAAGTGGCGTTTTGTTGGTATTCCTTTCCTTAATTGAGCGAGGTTAAAGGTCATTTGTTTTTCTTCCTCTGTATATTTCTTGCTGGTGCCCTCTGCTCATTTTTCCCCCCTGAATTTTCCTTTTTCTTACGGCACCTTGTTCTCCAAAGAGATGATGACTCACGTGCCAGTCCATCCCGCAAGCGGGAATATTTTAGCCGGGAAGGAGATCTGCTGGATGTTTTACGGAGAAGTCGGAATATACAAGAAAAGGCCCCGTGTCAGCTGCAGAGGCCGGCTTGGTTTCCCTGGTCCCTCTCCTCCTCCCTAGTGATGTTGGGATGGGGGTCATGTCAGGTTCCTCAACAAGCCTCAGACTCAGTCTTTTGATACTTAGTAGGGACCCAGTAGTGGGGCTTGACCAATTTTTGCCGGATGAGCAAAGGAGAGAACAGGGCATCGTGGGACATGGTTATCTTTGGGATCAACTAGTCCTCTAGACATTGACCTGGGTTCAGGTCCTCTTGGCTCCAGAATTTACAAGCCGTGTGGGCGTCTCTGGACCACAGTGTCTTCCTCTGTAAAATGGGAATGATAATAATACTGATGTTGTGAGCAGTAGAAGGAACATAGTGAAGTACCTAACACATGACAGGTTGTCAACACCCGGTAGCTTTTAGAATTAGTATCATTGTTAAAATCAGGACTGCCGTTACCATCGCCGTCAACTGATTGAGTGACTGTAGGGACATGGGCTAGACTTAAACAGTCGATTCATGGGATGATCGTATTCTGTTGGACTGAGACTTCATGGACCTATTACAGGGGATGCAGCTTGGTCTGCAGACCATCTGCATCTTTGCAGTAAAAGCTTATTTGCACCCACGTCAATTTCATTGTCTTGTGATCATCATTTTCCTGTAGGCTCTGAGCCTCTTTTGCTAGATACAATATACAATGCCTCACCAGTTTTCTGGCCTTGAAAAGGAGAGTGACTTGAAGGTACTCTACTTGAATTCTTAGTGGGAAGGATGTAAAAACTCTCCTCCTCATCCGGCCTGATCTAAGAAATCTGATGGAACCCCCTCCCAAGCAAAAGAAAGGACGGAAGAAAGATCTCTTTGCATCCCGTAAACCCAACTTATGAAATTAACAAAGGAAGATGAATAGACTGAAATAAGACTCCCAGAGAAGAGAAGCGGGCCTCCTAATTGATTTCCCACAAGGCTGCTGGTTTTTTACGACTAGGAAAATTGCCTGCTTGGAGGTACCAGTTCAGCTTGTGTGGTTCCGCTGGCTTCACAGGAAACCGTCACTGCGCCTGGCTCGAAAAGCTCTTAGAAGGAGGAAAGTAGAGTGAATTACATCTGCCTGTTTAACACCATCTCATTCATAGATTTCTGCCTTTTCCCCAGTTGATCATTCACAGTCTCTTTTTTAGTATATAATTGTTCATTTTAAATTTTCATGTTTGCTATAGCTGGGTGTATGTTAATTACCAGCAGTCTGTAATTATGTTGTCTATTTGTCATATCCATGGCGGCAAGGGTAGTAAGCTAGAATTCTTCCGGTAGCAAGGATTTTCATTTTTAATTCCATCCCCCCAAACCATTTAGAAATGGATACGTTTCACTCACACTCTTGTTGTGGTTGGGTAAATGCCGTGTTATTGATGTTCATTATCAGGTTTTAAGCTCAGAGATGCCACTCTACTCAGCGATACTCAAGATTTTGATTTATTCATTCAGCCCACAATCACTTATTCAGCACCCACAGCACCCTAGGTGCTTGAGCTATATCTCTGAATAGAACAGACAAAAATAAAATACCCCGCAGTTCTCTGTGTAACCTAAGGACTGCCCGGCTGAGCCCTAAAGCCACTAGGCTGGTGGCAATGAGTGTGTGTCCCCTAGGCTGCTGAACACCCAGCACTGTAATAATGAGGAGTGTGGTAAGAAGTTAGAAGCTACTGGCAATTAAAGTTATTATTTCACATTAAAGTCTCCTTGTATGATATTAGCAGCTGAGACATACATGGAAAACATAATAATTTAAAGATCATCAGATTACTTCCAGACAACCCCAAGATTTGTGTACAAATTAAATTAGAGGTACCTCAAGGTGATCCAGTCAAGAAATTGAGGGCTGGGATCAGGGAGTGTGTGCTTGCTGTATGGACGAAGTAAACAGAGTGACTGTTGACGCTGCCTGGAGCCCATTCTTCAAAGGGAAGTCCCGGCACCCTGGATTGAAATTGACCCCTGGGAATGATTCCCAAGATGGGGCTGATCTGGGGCCATGAGAATAGACGCGTGGGGACTTGGGAAGTGTCTAGAGTGACGTTAAAGACTAAAGGTCTAAAGCGAAATGAAACTGACATCAGAGAGGGTCCTGCTGGTGGATGATCCTTAGTAGAGAAGGGATCTGAGGGAAGTTAGGCAGTTGGAAAGACTCTATTTAAAAAAGCATATAACAGAGTACCTGTTGTGGCTCAATGAAAACGAACCCAACTAGTATCCATGAGGACTCGGGTTTGATCCCTAGCCTCGCTCAGTAGGTTAAGGATCCGGGGGTGCTGTGAGCTGTGGTGTAGGCCAGCAGCTGTAGCTCCTATTCGACCCCTAGTCTGGGATCCTCCATATGCCTCGGGTGTGGCCAAAAAGGCATATAACTGAGTTCCCCACGGTTATTCAGCAATTTTTTTTTTTTTAGTACTTAACGAAGTGCTAGTGTGTGAACAAAGAGGCCCTGCCTGTGTGGTACATCCATTTCAGGGGAGGAAGCAATACAGACAGATGGACAGATAGCCAAATATGATGTGATATAATGTAATTGCTTACCGTTATGTGTGCTGCAGAGAATTATAGGTCAGGGTGGAAGAGTACAGTGATCAAGATGTGCTCTCTAAAATCCTTTCTGCACTTTGCTAGTTCTTCTCAATATGAAAAGAAAACATTGGCGGGAGGAGTAGTCAGGTGTTGTTCCTTTGGGTTTTTTTGGTTTGGTTTGGTTTTCCCCAAAATCAATACAGGGCTTTTACTGCATCTTTAAAATATTACAAATAGGTCTTAGGAATCATCTGGCATCTTGCTGTTTCTGTAGCTGGACAACTTAGATCTCATTCATCCCCTGCTAAATCCGTCCTTTGGCAGAGATGTAGATACTATCTAAAATGTTGCTAAATCCTTGTTTTCAGCTCCTGTGGCTTGCTGAATCAAAGGAGCTGAATTGGATCCAAGTTTAATGTCATTTTCTTTGAGAACTAACTCACCTTTCTGGGCTTGAGAAACTAAACAAGGAATATTTGGCCTCATCTGAACCTGGGGCATCTATTTTTGCCCAGGAAATTTTGGATTTCAACAAGAGGCCTGTTCTTCTGAATTAACAGCATTGACAGGGAAGTGAGCATACGTGGACCTCATCTTGTCATGGAAGCCCAGCATAACACTCTTAGTGTGTTCTGTACATGATACACATGGTGTGAAAAGTAGCCAGTTTCTTTCTATTTCCCCACCATGTGTCAACCTGGAGCCTCTTTTTCTTTCCAAGAAAACTGAGTTCTACACTCATGTGACTCATGTCCATCTAAAAGTTTCCTCAGGAGCTCTTCAAAGTCAAGTCCACATTTTCTGATTGCTGAGACTGGTTTTCATTCTCGCAGTAGATGCATGAAATGGCAGTTTTGTTTTTTAATAAACCTCTTGAGATAATTGTAGGTTCATAGGCGGCTGTAAAAAATAATACAGAGATCCTGTTTCTCCTAATGGTAATGTCTTGCACAACTGTAGTGTAATGTATGTATAACCTGACATGTGTATCTGCAAAAAATATCTTGCTGGAGTTTTGATAGGGATTGCATTAAGCCTATAAATCAGTTTGGGGACAAAGGACATCTTTACTGTGTTGAGTCTTGCAATCCATGAATAGCATATGCCTTTCCAGTTATTTAGATCTTCTTGGATTTTTCTCATTAGCATTTTTGCAGTTTTCACCATGCAACTCCTATACATGTTTTGTTATGTGTGCACCCAAGTATTTCATTTTTCTTGAACAATTGTAAATGGTAATTATTTTTAAATTTTTGGTGTCTGCTCATTCATTGCAAGCATGTAGGAATACAGTTGATTTTGTATGCTTATCTTGTATCCTGAGACCTTGCTGAATGCACCTAAATTCTAGGACGTCTTTTTGTACATTCTTTGGGATTTTATATGTAGACAGTCCTACACATAAGGATAGTTTTCTTTCTTCCCTTTTGATCTATATGCCTATTTCATTTTCTTGCTTTATTGCACTGGCTAGAACCTCCAGCACTATGTTAAATGAGACTGTGAGAGCAGACTTCCTTGTCTTGTTCTCAGTCATAGGAAGAAAGCATTCAGTCTCTTTCCTTATTAAGTCTAATACTAGCTGCGGGATTTTTTGGTAGATGCTCCTTGATCTACAAGTTGGGTAAGTCCCTTCTGTTCCTAATTTGCTGAGCATTTTTATCAAAATCGTTCTATTTTTCATAGGGTTTTTTTCCTACGTCATTTGTCATGCATCATTATGATCATACGGTTTTTCTTTTGTAGTCTATTGATATGGTGGATTAGTTGATTGACTTTTGAATACTGAACCAGTCTTGCATCCCTGCCTGAAATAAACCCCACTTGGTCATGGTGTATAGCTCTATTTAAATATTCCTGAATTAGATTTGTTAATATTTTGTTAATTTGGTCTGTACCTTGCCTTTTTTTGTACAGCCCTTAGCCAGTCTGCTTTCTTATCTCCACCATTCAGTCTTTTTACCTTTCTTATATTTAATGTCCAGCATTTGTAGTTGTATTTAACGGGAAGATTAGGGGAAAGTACACCTATTCCATTTCCTCAAAGCAGAAGTCCTCTCAGATGGTCAACTTTTAGGTATACTTTTAAACAGCTATGTTAATTTAGTACAGGAAAAAAAGAAAATCCTGAATTGAGGTCTTGATGAAAAAAATTCTTCCAGGTTACCAGTTGGACTTGCTTGATTCTAAAAGAAGCTGAACCAAGAGATTGAGGCTAAGCAAAAAGGTGTAACCACATCAGCTCTTCAGTATCGCTTTCTGGACTGACTTCCCAGCAGAAAAAGACCCTTCTTTTAGGGTCACCAGAGTGTCACGGCTATCATACAGGTTCTTACCCAGCAGATTGGCACACACTGAGAGAAGCATTTTGATGCACTTCAGTCTGCTGTTGTGCTGATGGCATTCATTTAAATTGTATTTCTTACAAGCTGTTGGTAATAGCAGATGTTTACAGAAAGGTGCTATAGGCACTACTGCTTGCTTTCATTTACCTATCACAGTTATTTGCTAAGTGACTGTGTGTCAGAGGGGGCCTGAAACGTAGGCCAAGGGGCTTGTCTTCTCTTGGAGGCAGCTGATGATGACTGGTCAAGGAGATGAGTTCTCAGAGGGCCAGCGAGAGTCTCTTCGGCACCAAAAGAGCTCGCATTCTTTACTTTCAATGGTTAGTTCATCTTTCAGCCTTTCTGATGATTTCCAAGAAACACGGCACAGGGGAAGAGGTCACAGAGATCCAATGGGGGAATCGATAAGCCACGAGGCTCTAATAGCCCCTGGTTTCAAAGGTCCCTCTCCTGGTGAAGTTTTCAAAACAGCAGGTATTTCTTTCCATTCTCCTCTTATCTTTGCTGGTTTCCTTGGGCAAATATTTGCACGTACCTACTGTGGGTGCAATGATTGAGTAAGAACTAACCCCTGCTCTCAAGGCGTGGCAGGCAGAGCGGGTACAAATGGCCACAGTTCGAGGGTCCCCAGGGAGCAGACACAGAGCCATCAAAGGTCACATGTAGGCGACTTGGCTTTCCGCTGGTGGAATTTGAGCTGGCGCTTCAAGAGTATGAGGATTTCAGCAGTTGGGGGTTGGGGTGGCACGGCTGGCAGTGGGGACTGGGTGGGCTCAGAGGGGGAAGTGTCCGCACATCCAGGAAATGCAGCACAGAGCAGCGCTTTCCTCACCAGTGCTCACCTGGCCAGCCCTCGAAAATAAACGTCTTTTCCCCACACAACCACAAGAACCATAATGTCTTCCCACTGACAGTTTTCCTTCCACTTCTCCGAAAGTGGGCTGTGGTCATCCCCCCATTCATTGGTGCCCTTGAGTTTAGACTTCAAAATGTGCCTGCCCGTCTAGTGGTGTGAGTTGAATTGCACCCCCCACAGCATATGCTGAAGTCCTTACCCCCCTTCCATCCTCCCCCTGCCCCAGTTACCTGGGAATGTGACCTTATGGGGAAACAGGGTCTTTACAGATGGAGTCAGTTTGCATCTTGTCATCAAGATGAGGCTGTGAGGATGGGCCCTGATCCACTGTGCCTGGTGTCCTTATTAAAAAAGGGAAATTTAGGCCCAGACGCACATGGGAAGAACTCCATGATTTGGCTCTCTAGCCCCAGAACTATAAGACAGTCCATTCCTGTTATCTTAAGCTACCCAGTTTGTGGTTCTTGGTTAGGGCAGCCCTAGAAACTAACACGCCTGGTTTATACCCAACACTGCTCTGGGGGAATTGGACTACGATTCTACCCGGACGGCCTCAGGTTGTCGGGAAAGTTCACGTGTGCCTGTTGCGGTCACATCAGTGGCTAATAGATGCTTTTTGCTGGGGGCATCTGATCACCAGAGGGGGTCCTCGGTTTTCTGGCTGACAGGCTGAGGTCGCTGGGATCCACCTGGAGGACAGTGAGCTGGTGCCAGAGGGTGAAGTAAGCAGGCAGAGCCAATGGTGATGTGGTTCCCATTAAACACTTGGGGTAGACAGGAAACCAAGGGTTTGAGGGCAAAAGACTTGGGTGGACATTTATTCCAGCTCTTCCTCCTGCCAGATGATCAGCTGCCCTGGGAAGTGTCCTGTGACCCATCCAAGGCCACTCTGCTACTAAGAGTCAGGACTTGAATTCGGACTTCAAATCTCACACCCCCACACCTAAGATTTCTGAAGGAACTCTAGAATCTGTGGTTTTGACTTTGGAACGTTTGGGGTGGGCCGAGAATTTTAACTTGATATGACTCTTCTTTATTTACTGGGGCAGGGGAAAGGGATTTTTTTTTTTTTTAAAGAATTGAAAAAGGGGAACCCGTTGACCTTCAGCAAAGGGATTTGAAAGACTAAGTTTATGCAACTTTAAAATAGAAGTCCCAAGGGTATTTAGTTTTACTCTGTTATTGGAAAAAAAAAAAAAATCCACCCCAGCCTCAAATGGATGGAAAGTTCCAGTTCATGTGTTGCAGGGGGTAGAATTTATAAAACCGGCAGCTATTATATGACTTCAGACACCACCAAGTTGCACTTTTAGCCTTGTCCGCAGTTTCCTGTCCTTTTGAAGGTCGAAATAGAGCCACTAATGTTGTTTCGGTGAATTTCATCTTTTCAAGACTTGGTTTAAATCACGAGTGCAGAACACCGGGTAGATTCATGACGGCAGCATCTTGGTAGCTTTGAATCAACCTCTCTCCTAAAGGTTCCAAGCAATGTCACCTACAGGGTACGTTGCGTGCGTGTCCTTTGTGCTGAGTGGCCTGGAATGTCATCTCTCTCAGGAAGACGTAAAGGAGGAAGAGAGAGCAATCGGTTTGCTTGGCAGCACACTTTGAAAGGAAGAGGGGTTTATTATTGTTATTTTGGTTGTTACTTTTATTGTTTCTTGGGCTCCGCCAACAAAGAAATGCTGTGTGGCTCTCGAAAGTCTCTCCGCGCAAATGCTCCTGTCACAGATGATCAGCGTCCTGCCATTTCGAAATCCAGAAGTGGCCTTAGCAGCCCTTACAAAGTGATCATTGCCGTGCCTGGCGCTGGAGACCAGCCTCACGGAGGAATGGATGCTCTCGTCTCACGTCCCCCTGTATGTCTTGCACGTGCTGGTGCGCTGTCACTTTAACAAACCGTCACCCTGAAATGGGGTTGCTTCATCCAGTGCCATGGAAAAAACAAGGTTAGAGGAGCAGAGATTTTTGTTGGTGGTGAGTAAATGGGATTAGTTAAACCAATATTGAAAGATGGTTTGCACAACTCTCGACGGCTCATGTTACTTCCAAAAAGATGTGTTCTTTCAGCCCTCGTTGGCACAGACACAGTTAACGATGCATCAGGACCTTTGTTATATAATCCTTCCCGGTTATATAATTAAGGGCCCTGTTTTTTCTTGCCCTGGTTCGCATCGATTAAAACAGCAAAAGAAGATCGCAACAGCTCAGTTTCCTGTAAGAGCCGAGGCGGTAATTTTATTGATGAGAGCACATGGGATCTATTGGTTGTCGGTAATACCGTGTGCAGCATGAACTATGTGAATATGAACCGCTTGTGTATGAAGAATTTAAAATGGGATTCAGACACATGCAGCTTCCTACAGATGAGCAATTTGAAAGAAGAGACTTTCAGATTCTGGCTTCTTTTGAACCTTCGGGCCTCAGCCCATATCTCTAGCTGGTCAGAAGCAGGAAGCAATCTTAGCTATGGAAAAGACCTGGATATGGAAAAGTACAATACGGTAGGGACTTTTATGGCTGCCATGAGGTGGCCCCTGTGACTTTTCCCAGACCTCGCCCAGGTATAATTAGGAAAGATTATAACCTGAGGGCAGGTAGGATTCTTGAGACGTCAGTCCATACTTTCCTGAAACACTGGGCTTACCTATCTCCAGAGTAACTGCTACCACCTGCTTTTATCTTGACACACCCCCCTCCCAGTTATTTCTAATATGAGCTCAGTCGCCATAATTGGTGGCCCCCAGGCCAACTGATTTGAGCGGACGTGGGAACCAGTTACCCTGCGGTTGCCCTGCTCCCACCCACCAGTCTTGGAAGAAGGCAGAACAGACATTTCTCTCCTGTGTTCCAGCTCAGATGCACTATTAGGAAGACAACACGGACCCAGAAAACAGGACCTTGTGGGCAGCCATGCTCTTGCTTGACCTCTCTTTGACTGCAGATGCGAGGCTTCTGTGTCTGCCCCTTCCAGAGCCCGGGACCCCACGTGTCTGCTGGAACCTTCTAACAGCTGTTGTCCCCAGAGTGGAGCTCACATCCTGCTCTTAAAAAACTCCAGTCAGTGGAACCACAGGGGCACGCACACCTTTCACCCTGCCGGCCACATTGGATCAGATCCCCACTTTGTCCCTTGCCGACCCACTGGGACCTGGACCCAGTGCACTCTTTTTGGGGAGTCCTGCCCATGGCATGCAGAAGTTCCCGAGCCAGGAATCAAACCTGCGCCCCTGCAGTGACCTGAGCCACAGCAGTGACAACACCAGGTCATTAACCTACTGGGCCACCAGGGAACGCCTCCCACTCTTTTGTATTCTCAGCCACCCTCCGGCTCAGACTCCTTCGCTACTGCCACCAGCTCCCCCCACCCCACCCCCCTAGGCCTAGACTGCTCTCCACTCCCAGAATTCATTGTGGCCAGAAGCCACGCTCACATCCTTCTGCAAAAGAGTAATATTTTGCTTCAGATACTTCCTACAAAGCAAGTACTAACACCGAATGGGGCTGTGGGTGATTTCAGTTTTCTTCTTTATACCTTTCATTCTTTAAGTCAGATTTTCTAGGGTGAACATGTACTGTTTGCTTAATTGGGCAAGAAAAAAACATATATTGTAAAATAGCAGTGGGGGAGGTAGCAAATTAAAAGCAGGTAGTCTTTTTTTGTTTGTTTGTTTAGCAGACTAGCAGCAACAAGAAAAGCATCCCAACGTAAAGCAGTGAAAACTATTAGGCAGCCTGGCGCCGCCTCCTCAAGTAATAAATGGCCTTTCACAGGTGAGATGAGGCGGGACGCTGTCATCATTACCATCAACCTCAAGTCCTGATATTTTTGCAGAGCTGCTGGGCATGTGCTCCTCCAAGAGGCACCATGGGAATTTATTACCGGGACACTGGGAGGCTCCAATGAGAAAACAGATGTGAAAGTACTTTATAAATGGAAGCTATTATTTTCAACAAAAAGCAGAGAACTTTCATCTGCACTGGGAGACAAGGCCCAACGGTGTAAGGATGTCAGACCCATTTAACATAGGGGATGACATGGCCATTACCATCCAAGAACTTAGGTTCATCTATTTATTTTATAAATATTTACCGGGGGCCTGGCACAGTTCTTGGTGCTTGGGATTCATCAGTGAAGAAAAGGGACACCAGTCCTTGCCTGTGGAGCCTTGCGAGGGAGACAGAATGGGAAACAGTCCACCTAATAAATCAAAAAAGAAGTGGTCATCTGAATGACGGCAGTAGCTGACACTTCAGGGGAGCTTGCTTTGTGCCAGGCATGGGTCTCAGCCATATATCATATATCGAATCCCACATATTCTATGAGGTAGATACTGTGACCAATCCCATGGGGAGAAAGTGACTCTCCCAGAGGTGAAGTGATTGGCCCAAAGTCGCACAGCTAGTCATGCTGCAGCCGCAATTGAGTCTCAGGCAGCCAGGCCTTCATCACAGAGGGAGGGAGCAGGAGATGAGCAGGTGGAGAAAGAAACAGAGCAGGGTAAGGGGCCATCATTTCCGAGTGCCCCGTGCCTGGCATTGTGTTGGTCGCCCTGCATACAAAAACGCAAGGGGCATTATCCCTGCCTTAGAGGGGTTCGCGGGCTCCTGGGGAAGATAAAGGATATGCAGGCTCTCGTGAGCTACATGTTAACGTGGTGGGATGTCCCTCCCTCCTTGGTTGCCTAGGACAGCAGAGGTACCACAATGGAAAGGCATGGGTTTCCTTGATACTCGTGGTTTGGACTCGCAGTTTCACAGCATCAGCTGCCTTACTTTGCTCCAAGACTCTCTCACTGCAGAGCTTCTGGCAGGAGGGGCCAGTCAAGCTACTAGCTACCTTGGTGAGACTCCAGGCCCCAAAGCCAAGGGCCTTGGCCTTCCGGAGCCGATCCTTCCCATCCACACCAGGAGGGCCAGTTGAGTTCTGGTCCTGCATCCCATCCCTGGCAGAGCAGATGGGCCAGGGAGACCACATGCCCACTGAAGACAAGGCTTTGCAAGTCGATTTCCTGCTAGTGAGGGGTCTTCGCATTTGGCTCCTGCCCAAGTGCGGCCTGTTTGTCCCCACAGCCCCTCTTCCTTCTCCAGCCTGAGGGGGATTACAGTGTGCACCTGGGCACACTGGATGGACCCCACTGTCCTTCTTTATACCACTTAGGTGACCCCGCAGCCCCTGGGATAGAAGAGGGTTTTGTCTGCTGAGCGCCTGTAGTCCCACAGTCAGAGCCGAAGAATCACAAACATACGCTGGTGCTGCAGGAGTTTTGTTTGGGTTGGGGGCATGTTTGTTTCTCTACTTCTTTTATCTCACAAAGTCCTTGACGGAGTCTGAATTGGCTTTGCTCTTGCACAAGGTTCATGAGATGAGCACTGTTGTGGGTCACGTTCCAAAGGACACGTCACAGCATCGGTTTTCACTTCTGCATAGCAAGTTACCGCTAACAGCGTCTTCAAACAGCACACATGGTTATCACCTCACAATCACCCTGGGTCGGGAGTCCAGGCCCCACTTGACGTGTCCAGGGTCGCACCAGGCAGCAAGCAAGTGTCCCAGGGCTGTGGTCCCTTCTGGAGTTGGGTCCTTCTTCAGGCTCATACAGTTGCTGCCAGAATCCAGATCCTCGCCAGCCAGATCTTGCTGGCTGTCTGGTAGAGTCCTCTCAAAACACAGAGACCTGCACAGTCCCCGCCACGTGGCCCCCTCCCAGACCCTCACAATCGGGTTGCGACCTCATGGTCAGCAAGAGAACCTCTGACTCCGGTCTGCTCCAGCACAGTCCTATAGGATGGAATGTGACCCGGGGAGTGACTTACCCCACCCATCGCCTTTGCCAGATTTTATGACTAGAAGCCAGGAATACCTGCATCTGTACTCAGACGGAGGGAGATTACACAAGGTCAGGACCCCCTGGGGTCTTTGTCTGCCACCATCACCTCCTAAAATCTCAGAAGAACCACTGTTCTGGAATCTTTGAAAAACGACACCGTTGATATCCTGCAAACACATCCTTGGTTCCCTGAATAGTCCTATCACGTGCAGGGGGAGAAACCCCACATGACCGAATGGGGAAAACTGATCAGTCTGATTTTATCTAGATGGAGTCAGCGCCGTGAAGGGAGGCTGACCGGTGAAATATTGCACAAGAGCGCGCTCAGTGTAGACTGCGAGGAGGATCCACAGCAAACACCACCTTACGGAGTGTGTCAATATTGTGGCCACCGTCGCTCTAGTTTTTGAGACAGAAAGATTCTGGGTCGGACAAATGAGAGGCTGCCGGACCCCCAAACAGCTTCAAACACCTCATGTCTGGATGCTGCCTGTTGACTGAGGTCATTCTTGTTTTGCTTGAAACCTCATTTGGGGTTTTAAGAATGTGCGACATTGAATGTGAGTTTGTCTGTGGTGGGATTTAATGGGATATTCCCAAAGTAGCTCCTCCTTCTGGCTCTCACTTAACGAGGTCATGTCCCAGGACAGCCCTAGCAAAGCACCACCAAGTAGCTGCCTCACCCAGCAGACGCCGGTGCTCGGAGTTCTGGAGGCAGGAAGTCTGAGACCAGGGTGTTGGCGGGGCCAACCTCCCTCTGAAGGAAGGAGGCGGGAAGGATGCCCTCCTGGCCGCTCTCCCAGGTTCTGGAACTTTCTTTGCCTGTGGGGCATTGCGCCCCACTTCACGTGGCATTTCCCTTGTGCTTCTGCTGTGTGTGTCCAGATATCCCTTTTGTATAAGGACCCCGGTCATAGTGGATTAGGGACCCATCCTACTCCAATATGACCTCATCTTAACTAATTGTATCTGCAGCAACCCTATTTCCAAATAAGATTTGGTTGTAAGATGCTGGGTGGGGCATCAACGTACTAATGAATTGGGGAGTCGGATGGGGGAAGCAGACCCAATTCAACGTCACACTTAATGGAAAATAATTTCGAATTCCTAATAGTCACGTTCTTCTAGCAAGTAAGTAAAGGTCCCCCCCCAGGGGACCCGTGGTCAGAGACCATTAGATTTCCCCTTTCTCTTCCCCTCTCGTTCGGGGATTTACCGTTTTCTCACAAGCATGGCATCCTTGCGTTTTGGACTTAATTTTAGAAGTAAAACAAGCTTTCATTCATCATCTAAAATTACTCCGTCATAAACCTATTTCTGGTGGTAGGGTACTTATCTAGAAGTCTCTTATCTGGCAACCTCACCGATACGGTGGGTAGGAAATAGAAAACCAGGCTCCCAGAGAAAACAGAAAGAATGCTGAGCGAAGATGTCACAACATCCATAAAATAAACCCTCTTAAGAGAGCCCTGTGGACTTTCCCTCACATCCCATTAACCTTTACTTTACACGTAATTCTAACAGACTTGTAAAACCTGAGTTTCCAGTGCACAGGATAGTAGAAGCATCAGTTATGTGTATGGCAAACTCAGGGCAGCAGGAGTAGCAAGAAATCGCACGAGCCTTCAAAAGCTAATTCCAAACCAGATTCAGTTTAAATGTTTCTTCCATTATGATGCCTTCGTTGATGATCTTCCTCTGAATTCCAGTTTTGCTTTATACCTTCATCACTTGTCACCTGTTTTCTAAGGAACAATTTGTGTGCATATTCTCATTTGAACGCCTATGTTAATCTTCCCTACCCGGTGCTTGTAGGAGCCAAGGCATGCTCAGCTATGCCTCACACAATATCTGCTACACAGTAGGTATATCCATAAACTCTTATTGAAGACTGAATGCCTCAAAAGGATAAATTTTTTAGGTGGGCAGTAATGAGGTAAGATAATTTAGGCGCCTAATGATTTTTGGCAAGGTGGCATCAGCATTTTGAGGGGAAAAAAATTATTCTAATATTTCCTTTTTAAAACTAATTTTGATTAAAGTTATAAAATCTAAAACCTTACTGTTCTTTGTGCTTTTAAGAGCTGTTCCGAGACCTCATTATTTTATTTATAAGCCTAGCAATTTTTAACAATCACTTTTAAGGGGACCCTTTTATTAACATTTGGCCTGATTTGCAAACTTAGCTAATTAAACTCCTTCAAACATTTTAAACTGCATTTGTAAAGGAAATCGAACATATTAAATTTATAAGTACTCAATTGCCTGATTCCACAAACAAGCCTCCCAGAGCACTTAAGTAATTCTTATAAATCTAATTAAGCTTAGAAGTATGTTACACCCACCGGCTTTTAAGTTTTCTTATACTGTATAGACATGAGTGGGATTTTTGACTTAAAATCAAAGTCCAAATTGGTTATTCTACATTTTAAGTTGATGTTTCAAGGCTGGTCGTTATTCTCATCGACCAATTCTCTTAATTGTAACAAATATTTAAATTACGAGATCTGCATTGATTTCTTCTTTTCAAAAAAAAATTATTTTGACAGATCTCATTTTCTTAAACATTTCTGTGCTTTATTTTAAACCTTCTTTGGGTGAAAAAGTGCTCCCTCACATGGTCCAAGAAAAGAAAGAAGGCTAGCCCTCCCCTCTGCCTTCCAGAACCTTCCACGCGCCAGGGCTCTTTGGAAACTTCTGTTCGCTGGCATCAGCGTCGTGGCCTGCCCGTGACTGTCCACAGATCCCCACCAGGCACTGGTCACTGTGTAAATGAGGCCACAGTTTAAAGAGGCGGATTTCCCTTGTCCTGCATCTCTTAGATTAAAGGCAAATATGACTGCTTTTTCTGTCCACTCCCGGAGATCTGTATCCCCTACTCTCTGGCTGTCACTAAAATGGATTTTACATCTTAAAATAAGCAGCTCTCTTTCTACGAGAGTCCAAAGACCTTGAAAGTCTGTAGGGTGGGGATGATCTCACATGCAGGCATATCTCAGAGGTGGAATTTGGGGTTTGGTTCCAGGCCACTACAACAAAGCCAGTACTGGGGTTAAAGCAAGTCACATTACAGTTTTTGGTTTCCTAGGGCCTGTGAACGTCATGTTTATACACTCCTGTAATCTAAGTGTGCACTAGCATTCTGTTTAAAAAACAATGTACATGCCTGAATTAAAAACAATGTACATGCCTGAATTTAAAAAAAACACTTCAGGAGTTCCCGTCGTGGCGCAGTGGTTAACGAATCCAACTAGGAACCATGAGGTTGTGGGTTCGGTCCCTGCCCTTGCTCAGTGGGTTAAGGATCCGGCATTGCCGTGAGCTGTGGTGTAGGTTGCAGACGCGGCTCGGATCCCGCGTTGCTGTGGCTCTGACGTAGGCCGGCGGCTACAGCTCCAATTAGACCCCTAGCCTGGGAACCTCCATATGCCGCGGGAGCGGCCCAAAGAAATGGCAAAGACAAAAAAAAAAAAAAAAAAAAAGCTAACCATCATCTGAGCCTGCAGCGAGTCATAGTAATAACAGTAAAGATCGCTGATCACAGAGCACCATGACAAACACAGTAACAATGACAAAGAAAAAATTGCATAGTCAGGAAAGTATACAACACAATTTTTTAACTTTGTTAAAATATTTTAAATGGGAAGACTTGTAGGACTTAGCATAATGTGACACAGAGACATGAAATGAGCAACTGCTTTTGGAAAAAATGGTACAGAGAGACTTGCTCACCACAGGGTTGCCACAAACCTTCAGTTTGTAAAGAACACAGCATCTGTGAAGCACAACAAAACAAAGTGTCCCTGTGATGCTGGCTGCTAAAATGGGCCGGCAGATCCTCACCTTGGGCTGCCAGAGCTTCCCAACCCCCCAGCTGGCCACTCCGTAAGTGACATCAGCCCTGGAGAGTATCATGTATCATAATGATGCCTAGTGATGGGTTTCCATGGTGACAACTAAGTCCTCAAGAAAAAATTGCATAGTCAGGAAAGTATACAACACAATTTTTTAACTTTGTTAAAATATTTTAAATGGGAAGAAAAAAAAAAGGCATTTCAAGGAATTCCCTTGTGGAAGTGTGGGTTAAAGATCCGGTGCTATCATCACAGCAACTCAGGTTGCTGCCATGGCATGGGTTCAGTCCCTGGCCCAGGAACTTCTGCATGCCGCAGGCATGGCCCACCTGTCCCCCGCCTCACCAAAAAAAAAAAAAAAAAAATTCCAAGAGGCAGTGCTTCCTGCTTTGGAAAATTCTCTTAAAGGGGATGCTGTATTTCCCAACACTGTGGCTGAGTTCTTGCTGCATGAAACAAACATTTGTAAAAGTCTGACAAAGATTTGTGAGCCAAATGAGGAAGTTGGTAGAAGCAAGTTCTTTAGAAGTGTAAGAAACACCAGAATAACACAGTGTGGTTATCGTTTATTAGTTATAAGATGTTAAAGAATTGGTGAGACCTCCTGGCTTTTGCTCCGTATATCACAAGTCTGTCTGTAACCAAAGAATTATATATAATGGGGTGTGGAGAATATACATGGGGAGTGGTAACAGACTCTAAAAGAGCGAGAGCGAGCGAGAGAGAGAGAGAGAAGGCGGCTTTTAAGTACAGGATGGCACTTCCTTTCTGCCATGGTGATACATGATCTAGTGCTCTGTGGTGTGCAAAATGTTACTGGTTGTCATAGCAATGGAACACCATCCCGGAGAAAGGAGGAAACGCTGGCATAAGACGCTTGGCTGGAATAGAACTCCGATTCTAACAAAACCATCATTATTCGCGCTGTATTTGTTGTCAAATAGTAAAACCCTTGCTATTTTTTTTTCCCCCTGATAATGCTGCATAACCCTGACACCATCCCAGGGCTTGTATTACACACACAGGCTTCTGGCTTCGTTGGAGCGTTTTGTACCTATTGCTTCTTTTGCTCAATGACACAAAAATAGGTTCTGTTTTGAATGCCTCCCTGAACACTTTCAGCCACTGGCCCAGTGCACCAAGCTTCAGAGTTTGAGCGCTTTCTCCGGAGAGCCTGTAATTAATTTCCGCTTCTCTGTGCTGTCAAGGTTGCTTCCCCTGGTCATTTTTCAGTCATTGTTATATCTCCTTAGCCCCTGACTGAAGAGCCCTTCCAGAAGAGGCGTCTGAACTGAAGCGAATCTTTGCTTTCTGGTGGTTCTCAGGCCAGTCTTCTGGCAGAGTCTCTGATGTGTCTGTCCCATCTTTTAAGTGTGTATTGGATGCAACTGGTGCAAGGTCCTCTGATAAGGACTCCCCATGTTCAGTTGCCTGGGTGGTGGGTTGGTGCCAAAGGTTGCAAAGGGAGCCAAGGCCAGGAGTACCATGTGGGTCCAGATCAGCCCTCCTTGCCACAGGCATGGCTGTATCCTCCTCCTCAGCGTTCAGCCCGCGAATACACATCCTTCACCCGGCGAGGTGTGGAGCAAGTAGTGGGGAAAGAGTCATGCATGTGTACACAGCCCACACGCGTCCATCACACCAGCCGCAAACACAGCTCGAGTGGCAGATCCTGAAGGTGATGGTGCTTGGGTTGCACCATTTTGGTCCGATGCCAGTGCTAGGGAACGTCTCAGTGCCAGGCACCCACCTCCGTGCTCTTACACATCCGCTCATCTCGTCCTCACTGCAGCCCGTTTGGCAGACAAAGGAGGCTGACACACACAGAGGTTAAGGATCTTGATTGAGATGACGTTGGGGCTGGGCCCTGAGTCTGTCCTCCCAGCCATGCTGCCACTTCCAGGATCTAAAGTGGAACGAAAGAAGTCCTGCTAAATCCATCTAGAGAACTGGGCCCCTCCTAGGGGGACCGCTGGGCCCGTGGTGCAAAATGAAGAAAAATACAGTGGTAAGAAAAGAGCAGGGGAGGGTCTTTGAAACTAAATGAGAAATCCCTGCTTGTAAAAAAGCAAAATAAAACAAAAAGTCCTGCTCATAAGTTTTTATCAATATGGGATTTCGATATATACATTGTTATCAATACACCGTTAGCATAAAGAGGATAGTAAGCTGCAAGCAGAATATCAGCACTGCGAGTGACAGGGACCCTGCCCCATACTTTGTCTCACACACAGCTTCTGGCACATCTAGTTCCATGAGATCTCAGCACCACACCCCATAATCTCCAGGCCACCCCAGATGCAATATCCCCTTGGTCAAATGGAATGTCAGACTTACCCAAGCTATAGTGACAACTCTAATAATGGCTGATATTATTCGACTGGGTCTATGTACCAGGCATTGTTTGAAGTGCTTTTTGCATGTATCAACTTGGTTGATAGGCCCAGCATCCCCGTCACAGAGAAGGATGCTGCTTTGCATTTTCTGGTTAAGAAAACCAAGGCAGAGAGAGGTTAAATCAACTTGCCCCAGGCTGCACTTCTAGTTCAGGGCCAAGGTAACAGCCATCCATTCAGCAGATATTTGATGAGAGCCCGCTGTGTGAGATGCTGCACTGCTCCTGGCTCCTGGAGTGTGGTGATGAGCAAGCAGATGAGGCCTTTCCCCAAGGGGCTGGCATTCGCGCAGATGTGCATGCACACACAAGTTAGAAGCTCCGAGCGCCTCTGAAGATGTCTATCCAGTATTAAGGAGAGCTAGGAATTTCTTAGCAGTGAAAAGGAGTTGACAGAGATGTCAGGTCAGAGGAACTGGGTCTGTTAGATAAAAGCAGTAAATAAGGATAAATAGGCTCAAGTTATAGAAGACCTGGGAAGCAGGAGAGTCTTCGCTGGGGATTGGATTGAGAATGGAGGTTGTGTGTAGAAACACAGTCGTGTTACGCTTGCCCCTGATGACACCCAGCATTGCCTGGCAGCACACGTGCAGCAGACTAGTCCAGGCCTCTCGTTTCACAGACAGGAGAAGAGCAAGGCCAGAAAGTTCCTTTAGGACGCACTCCCTGGAAGAGCCATCCCACGTGTGTTTGCTGAGGCTTTCTTTACAAAAGCCCCAAGTTGGAAACAAGCTAAACAAATATCCATGCCCAGGAAAACAGCTGAAATAAACTATTCAGCCATGAAAGACGTGTACTCCATCCCTCTGTACCCCAGATGGAGAGAGGCCAAGCCTTACAGGTGGATGAATGAAAGACATACATTGCCAAGGGATGTGCGAGTCTGTCTCCACTAGGCAAAGACAGCGACCCTCGATCGTTTGGAAAGACATAGAATCTTCTCTTCTTGTCTGCAGAGGAAAAGCTCTACACACCAAGCTTCTAGGGAAGGTCCCCTTCAGTCAAGGGGCAAGGCCATGGGATTTTATGATGGCCTGATTTTTAAAATAAGTGACCACATTCTTGTAGTCATCGTGTGATTAAAAATTACATTAAAAAGGAAGGTTCATTGACTTGTCTGATTGTATCCATTGAGTTAGTTGAAAAGGCAAGTCTAGCACCACTCAAGTCTCCTGGCTCCCAGTCCCCATTCAAACACCCAAATATTCAAGCATGGAGAGAGGGGTGAAGGGGTATCAAGAGCTTTGTAGCCCGCCAGATACTGTTAAGGAATCCCAGGAGCCATATACATGCCAGTGAGTTAAACAGGGTTTTGCTAGATGAGTGTGAGTGTGTTTCAAAAGACTCCAGTTTCTAAAGGCATTAGTATTCCAGGCAGCTGATCCCAGGCTGGAGAAAGGTACAAATGATGATTGCTCATTAGCAAATAGAATACAGATGTTCGGTTCATTTTGCCTGAGTGCATTGGCACCTTGGGGAGCCGCCGGCTTAGTGAGCCAGGCCCTCAGTGACACTGCCACCTCAGCACAGGGGAGGGGTCTGCAGAGGGGAGAGGGTACAGGTCACCTCAGAGCCTATAGTAGGGGTGAGGGGGCTTGGTTTCCATTGATGGTTTGTTGGGACTGATTGGTGGAAGTGGGAAGCTAACATTCCTAAAGCAATGAACCAAAACTCTGTGTGTGTCTGTGTTTAGGGCTGCACTCATGGCATATGGAAGTTCCCAGGCTAGGTGTCTAATCAGAGCTGTAGCTGCCGGCCTACACCACAGCTCACGGCTACGCCGGATCCTTAACCCACTGAACAAAGCCAGGGATCAAACCCCTGTCCTCATGGATACTACTCAAGTTTGTTACCAGTGAGCCACGATAGGAACTCCCCAAAACTTTTTAAACATATTTTTTATCGTATACTTTTTCGTTGAATTCTTAACAACCACCCTCAGCACTAGGGTATATGTTTCCTTTTGGAAAGGACATCAAGGCTCAGAGAGGGAAAGGACTTGCCCAGAGTCACACAGCAGCGGCAATGTGAATTAGAACCCACATGTGTCTGGCTCCAGAACTCAGACTTTTGGGTGCTCTTCCCATTAGCAACTGGGGATAAGGAAGACAGACAACACGTTTGGAGGTCTCATACTCTTGCCATTTTCCTAAGACATCTGTCTCTTTTGCACAGTTTCTAGGACTTTTGTGTCTGATTTTTTCAGGAGCCTCAGAAAAGATAAATGTAGGTGTTCTCTTAAACAAGACCCACGCAAAAAAGGTCCAAACTGGAGAAGGACAGATTCGAAAGATAGGAAGATGCTATTTCAACACTTCTGGCCCTTTCAGAATCCTCTGGCCTCATTGCTGGACCACGAAAGCAGAAAATCAAATGGTCATGGAAGCTCTTCCTGACCATTCCACACCACAGGGAAGGATGTGTAGAGGTTGGAATTTCATTAAGGGGTGGGTTCGGTTTTCCTAGGAGGAAAGGATGGGAAGGGTTTCCAGGTTGGCAGCAACATGAATTAAAACACCCACGAGGAGTGCCCAGGCTGGCTGGAGGGGCAGGTTGCTCCGTAAGCGTGGCAGTTCCTTTGGCTTTGAATGCCAGGTGGAAGGTTGGCCCCCGTCTTACAGGATGCAGAAGAGCTGGCAGAGGTTTGGAAGGAGTGGGGGTTCCCGAGGCTGGTGCCGTGTGGACCATGGTTTAGCAGGGAGAGAACTCAGGGCAATGAGACCCGGTTGAAGGTGGTTCCTAAGGTTCCGGCATGAGCTGGGGAACACTGGTTTGGGGTGAGTGGTGGTGGCCTGGATACCTTTGTAGTATACTGCGTAAGGTCAGTGCATGTGTAATATAATAGTGTAGAGACTCCTTAGCTGCTGAGACACCCCCGCCCGCGCCCCCCCCCCCCCCCCCGCCGCACCGACCTAGCTCTGATAGATTATCTTGCCTTGGGTAAAATGTTGGGGTTTTAAAGATTTTTGTTTGTTTGTTTTGTTTTTTGTGTTTATCCTTAGGGATGGTGGAAAGTTTATATGCCACCAAGACGTAATGTCTTTTATTACTCAAGTGTTATTCTTCCCTATTCTGTACACACACATACCCGCACACACCACTTCTAAACTACGTGTGTGTCTGTTCCCAGCACGTCCCCTGAAGTGCCTGTTAACCAGCTTTCATAGAACAGACGTGTACCTCTAGTGAGTTGAGCCTGACCTGTTCCCTGGGCCCCAGCCGGGAAGGCGTCGAGCTGCCCACCTCCTCTTTTTGCGCCTGGTCAGGAATGTCCCGCCTCTCACTTTTGCCTCTGTAGCATCTCTCAGCAAGGTAATTAACTTTTTTCAAGAGAAACTGAGGCTCCTTTCTTAAGAAGATCCCGATCTCTCTTCAGGGTGAAATGAGGTTGTTTGAGATCCCTGGGCCCGTGTCATTATAACATCTGCCCAGCTGTTAAAATCTGAGGACAGCAAGTCATCAGAATTTGTCACCGGCTCTTTACCTCCACCGACCACCCAGCCCACGTAGGGGACGTCACTTCGAGGTCCCGGGGTCCAGCAGATTCTCTTGACGGCCATGCGACGGCAGTCACTTTCCTTCTGCATCTGGGCCGACGGGGATAAATAGCTGGGGCATGCCTGCCTTATGAAAAAACACAACCAAGCTTCGAGAAACAATTGACTCTAACTTCCTGTTCGAGACAGAAAGTTTTTACTGTCGCTTTCACTAAATTCTTGTCCAAGAACTTTCCCACCTTATTAAATGGATAGAATCCAGTGTGGTCAGACGCATTGTGCCTTGGGGATATAAAATTAATTTAGAACCGACATTCTAAGTCGTGGAAGCCTTTTATATAATGATGTGAAAATTGTTCTGCTTTTGAAAACCAAAATCAAACATGAAACAGTGTGTGTCTCTGTAAAGAAGGCAGATCTCTTGCTAGGATATTACTTTGGCTTTCTGCCAAAAAAAAAAAAAAACTATTTATTCTCTTAACGCTGAGGAAATGAAGCAAAAAGGTATTTGAGGAAAGGGGAGGGGGTTGTGATTGTTTTATCCTTGAGACCAGAAGCCAGATTTTGCAAAGCAGCACTTTTTTTTTTTTTTTTTAACTCTAATCCAGACAAGAAAAATTGGTGCCTTCCCCAAGTAGAATTGTAAACTGTACCCAGTGGAAGCTTGAATAACTAGTTCAGATTTTGAGAGAGCAAAGACCCTGGCCATTGTTGACTGCAATTTAATTACATAATTACCCAACTCATCCTGTTCTCTGATTTAGACATCTTGCAAAATAATTTTCCATAGGCCACGCTCCCCTCCACCTCACGTCCTTGCTCCCCTTTTTTTTATTGTTGTTGTTAACCACCTGACGGTGAATTCTTTTAATTCTCTTGCTTTTTAAAGGACTTGCTCACCTTACCTGATGCACAGTTTTACAGTCAGAAGCAGCATCTGGCCCAGTGGTAGGCATCAGAAAGTGGAATTGTGTTACTCCCAAGAGCGGGTTGTAGCCTGTGTTTTTGTCTTTTAAGAAAATACTCCGCTTAGCTAGAAGGCATTCACATTGTTTGATCCCCGCTGGGCTGAGGGGAGGAAAAAAAAAAATCTGACAAAATGCAGAAACTATGGTTAGTGGCCATTGTGGTTGAACCACCTTCAGGGTTGGAGCCAGTGTAGGAGCTGCGGGAAGGCGTCCACACGACGTGCCTGTCCTGGAAGAGGGCCTTTGCTTGTGTCCATCTCTTCTCTACCGTAATTGACTGAAGATTCTCACCAACTTACAAAGGCTGCCGTTTGCTCCCTCCTTGTGCCCCAAAGCAAACAGCATAGGCAGGTTCCCAATTTGGAGCCGGCGGCATGAAGCCCAGGCCTTTGTTTGCTGTTGAGTTGTCCGGGCAGCCGAGCAAATAGATGTAAAGAGATTAACCAAACACGAAGGCCCAGCACCGGCTGCCCTTTCTGTCCAGGCTGGACAGTGCAGCCGGCCTCGGGGTGGAAAAGGCCTGGGCTCTGCTGGAGACGTCCATAGACGAGCCTTGTCCGCCCTCAGCATCCAGTGGGGGAGATCGGATTGAGCCTGCTTCACAGGTGATGGAATCGATTTTAGAGATTTAGTCCAACCTCCTCAGTTCACAGATAAGGAAATTCCCTCGTTAACAGATAAGACAGAAGCCCTTTGTGCTAAAGTAACCTGCCTGAGACGGCTCGGGAGGCAATAAAGACACGCTGTATCATCAAAGTTGGGAGCGCGTTCACCATCCACAGCTGACTTATTTGTTATCGTTGGGGATTTTCTAAATTCTCCAAGAATGTTTTGCTGTTTTTGCACCTGCCTGTTGCCCCAAGAGACTTTGTTTTTTCCATGTTTAAGGATCCGTGAGAAAGCTTACGGGGGAGGAAAAGACCCTTAAGTTAAGGAAGTGCAGTGATAGCATCTTGATCTTCAATACTGGCAAAGCCAGTATAAAATTTAGAGGAAGCAATAGCCTAATAAATTATTAGGTATGCCCTTGAGCAGCTGCATCCCAAGTTTTGCTATTGCTGGCTTCTTTTCTCGAAACACAGTTGTCAGATTTCCTCTGGGTGGCAGCCTTCTCGTCTCCTCCAGAACAAAAGGGACCGGGTCTTATGTATTATTCCTCTTCAGGGTTCCCTTCTTACGTAAGCTGGCATGGTCATATCCTCAGACCAGTGGCTTGCCCAAAGCAAGTGTTTTATTTATCTATATGTCTCGCCTCTCTCCAGAAAAATAAGGGCAGGTATTTATGATCATAAAAAACACAAGAAGCAGCAATATCAACAGTCCCTAAGGTAGATTTATTTATTTATTTAAGTAGCTGTATGGGAAGAAAAGGGAGGGAGAGGGCTGCTCCAAGGCTGTCCTGCAAGAGTCTAGGCCAAGAAAACGACAGCAATTGATTCAAAACCCAGCTCTGAGTTTCCTAGCAGCAAGAGCAAAAAGAGAAATGTAATACACAGCTCTCGTTTCCAGGACATGCACACATACCAGTGAGGTGCCAGATTCTGAGAACAAGGGGATGTGTATTGGCTTTTTATGAGAGAGGTAAAAAATAGTGCCTTAGGCAGAACTGTGAATGCAAGATGCAAGGTTTCCATGCATACCTACTGTTTTCTTATAAGGCCCTTGGTGAGAAGCAAGGATTCAGTGCTGTCTGGGGCTGTCTCAAGGCCGTGGCATCTGCAAGGAGCAAGGGAGACAGGACCACAGGTGTGTAGTCACATGCCGTTGATCTGCTCTGACACTTTCCGGGAGGATGCTGAGCGGCTGACCTGAGTAGCCAAGAGCATGCCCAGGAGGCACCCATATGCCCAGGAAAAAACTGAGTGGGGAGACACCCCCTCCCTCTGCCAGCCTCACAGAACCAGAGAAGCCTTGACCATTTTTGCGTATCTTCTTGAAATTACATCAGTTAAAAAGATCTGAGTTGATTCCTTTCTCTCTTTAAAAACAGAAAGCTAGAAGGTAACTGCCCCTTTAGTGGTTTGCACTGATCCTAATTTAACCAGTGGAACTGTCCTCTCATTGCCTTGTTGGAGGCCAGAGCTCTCTGGGTTCTCATCAGTGATGTCCTGGTTCTGTGGTCTGGGATGTAGCACAAGGAAAGGTGTTTTAAGTGATTGAAACAGAAAAAGAGGTCATCCAGGGCATTGGCTGCCTACCAGCTTGGTGGAAAAGCCAGAGGAGGGGAATCCAGACTGGCCCCTTCAGACCTGATTTCCAGAATCCAGTAGAACCAACCACCAGAGAGGCCAGCGTCACTGCAGCAGTGAGGGCAGGAACACCCAGGGACAGCTGCCGCTCAACACCCAGGGAGGGTGCTGGAGAACCGACCCTGACCAGCACTGCAGGAAGAGCCAGCGTCTGCGCATCCCTGTGTGTCCACTCATACAAAGGCGCCTTACCATCTGCACCTTCAGTCAACCGGCCTGCATCTAATTGGCAGAGCTGAATTCACACCCAGAACCCTAGCTGCAAGGGAATCAGGAAAATGTAGAATTTTTAGCTTTCCCTGCCTCTCCAGCTAGAAGGCTAGTGGAACAGAGGCTGAGCAGTCCACTGTCTGTTGCACACAGTCTTCATGAATTGTTGAATTCTGATAATTCAACACCCGCCCAGGAATGCGTCATCTGCTCCAGCCGCCATAACAAAATCCTGCAGATCAAGTGGCTTTCACAGGAGTACAGTTTCTCAATCTTGAGGCTGGGAAGTTCAGGGTCAAAGTCCAGCGGGATTTGGTTTCTAGAGAGAGCTTACTCACTGGCTTGCAGATAGCCATCTTTTTCCCTGTGTCCTTCCACTGGAGAGAGAAGGAGGTTTCTCTTCTTTCACCCTATTCTTATAAGGCCACTAATCCCATCATGAGGGCCCCACCCTCATGTCAGAAATCTAACCCTAATTCCTTCCCAAAGGCCCCATCCCCAGGTAACATATTGAGGGCAAGGGCTTCAATATGTGAATCTTTTTTTTTAAGAAAATTTTTTTCTTTTTCTTTTCCTTTTTTTTTTTTTTTTTACGGTCCCATCTGAGGCACATGGAGGTTCTCGGGCTAGGGGTCAGATCGGAGCCATAGCCACCAGCCTATGCCACAGCCACAGCAATGCCAGATCCGAGCCTCGAACCCCCAATGTGTGAATGTGAGGGAAAATATCTTTCTTGGCATGGCAGAGACTTCAGGAGCATTCCCCATCAGTCTCCTAATGCTTTTTCCTTCCAGCAAGAGGAGGACATTTAGTCCTGTCCTAAGGATACACTCCAGGGTGAGACTCAAACCTCTGATGAGTGAGTAAAGAGCTGGTGATTCTTACTCTTTTCCGTATAATCCACCCCTGAGACAACTGGGTAAAAGCTATGGACCTTCTCCAGAAACCCGCACAGCATCCCATTGTTTGCATGCACTTTCTGTGGCTTCCATAGACGTCTTCCTACCGACTGGCCACCTCCCCTCACCCCTCCTCCTGGTGGTCTCCTGCTCCGTCTCCAGAGCAAGCATCTCTTACCATCCTCACGAACTGCTTTTCTTTGGGTGGTCAGCAATAGCCCGAGGGGTTGCAGATCAGGCCCCAGGGCACCCACGAGATCCCACGGTTGGAGTTGAGAACCGCCTGTCCACACTGACAGCAAACTGATTTGTGCAGTTGCATACACAGCAGCTCTGATTAGAATCTTTCCTATTACCTTTAGTTAATAAACATGACCAAGATGACTTGGCCACTTTGGAGCAGGGAGATGGTGATAAAAATGAATTTCCTTGGGAAGCTTAATCTCCCAAATTGCTTCATGTTTGGGCTCTCCTCCCTCCAGCGCTGAAAACCGCACAGAGAAACTTGTAGACAACATCCAGGGGTTGGTGGGACACAGTATATTCCAGGGGAAAAGTAATGAAATAAAAGAATCGGATAAACGAACAATTTTATGTGAGATAGAATCAATAAAATTAAATCTGCGTTGGATTCATTAGCTATTCTATTTGGGTTTTTTGGGTTTTTTTGGTTTTTTTTCCCAAAGTGCTTAGATGGAGAAAACAGGCAGCTAGAGAGTGGGAAGAAATGTAAAAATTAATTGTGTTCTGTAGTCCAAACTGTATAGCTTCTTTGGAGAATAAAATAAAGCAAAATGGAATGAGCCAGATTTGCTACTCAGCAGATGCCAGGGTTTTACAGTGTGGAAGGAATGTTTTCCTGGTCCCAGGAACCCCACTGGGAGGGGCTGACCGAAATGGGGTTTTTAACCCTTTCGTCACCAGGTGCCGAGGCTGCCCATGTGCCAGGGCCAACAAATAGCTAAATGAAGTGTGCAGTCCAGATTTAAAATTTAATTGAAATAGGAAATGAGGGTATTTAATTTGTGGCTTGTTTGTGTAAATTAATGCAGCAAACAGCACTTAGGGATAAATATGGTGGATTCTGATTTACTGAGCAGGAAAGCAAATCTTTAGGGAACCAAGCCTTTTATTTTAATAGGATGTTTGAGTGACAACAATATATTAGGTGCTGGAGGGAACCACAGTTCTGGAACTGTGACACGCGGACACACGTAATTTGCAAAATCCTTCTGGACCAACTAATGGCATGGAGTGTTCCAATGATTGATGGAAACTTGAAGAATTTACCCCTGAACCACTTCCCCCATTTCTTTATAATGGTAGGATTTACTTTATCAATGCCTTTGCTTTCGTATATCATGTAGTGATTTTACATTGAGATGCAAATGGACTAGTCTCCATTAAATACCTTCCTTGTGATGTATTTAGACTTATTCCTTTGGCTTCTTTGCCTGAACCAGAAGAAAATAGTAGTAAGGTAGTATTTCTTCGTGGTGACATGCCTATCAAAGCAGTAAGGCAATCATTCTTTTATTTAAACTCTAGTTTTGGATGCCTTTGAAGAGCCGCTAAGTTTTTCTTTTCTGAATAGAGGAGCTTTTACAAATATAGAGAACCACCATTCACTCCCAGGCTGTTCTAGTCAAGAAAAGGGCATTGGTTTAAAAAAAAAAAAAAAAAAAAAACTGTTTCTCAGGGCTGTGTTCTCGAAGCTCAGGCCTCCAAGCGAGAGTCATCATTGGGCTATAAGTGCTGTGACATGACGTCTTCTCCATTTGAAGCTGCTTGTATCAGACTTGGGGATTTTTGATCCCTTTTTTCAGCCAGAAGGAGATTCGCTGGTGCTGCTGCATCTCTCTTTCCAATTTTTCAAGCATCGGCTGAGGATTTCAAATACAGTTGGAAAGACGCTGGCTATTTGTCAGGGTTATGTAGTGGCTACAGGTGAAGAGTGAAGACGCGGATGCTCATGAGGAAAGGGTTGGGAGACCCAGCGCCGCTGCTTAGATTTTGTGTTGAGAGCAGGAACTGGGATTCACAGGGCCGCTAGATAAGGCGCTGACCGCTGGTTGGTCCTAAAATGCTGCTCGGAGTGCCTCACCCCATGGTTTTCTGCCATCGAACCTGCTTCTTCTCTCTGGACCTGCCTCGGGCTTTTCACCTGCAAGTGATTTCACAGGGTCTCTTTGAGCTCAAAAATTCTATTATTCTATGCTTAGAACTGAGAGCAGACTGGCTATATGAAAATCCAGGTAGGCTTTATTTCTCCACAAAATGATTCGTTCTCTATGATGATGCAGTCTGCTTAAGCCAGAAGTATTACTAGGTGTGGCCAGTTACCAGGTATAATAAAATAACCATAAATCAGAATTTCTAAAGTAGAGGCTCGGTAGCAACTTTGCAGAACACTAAAGGCGAAAAATGATCCAGCATTGATCTTTTCAACTTTGTCATTACATGGATAATTAGACAGTAGATGCACGTAATTACTGGCATATTAATTTGCATGGTTGCTTTTGCCTTTTTCCCGTGGCCCAAAAGGCGGTGTAACACGCTGTCTGGTCTGTGTCTATTTAAAGAAATAAAATGTGTCTCAGTGAAAAATGATAATTAGTAAACCCCAAACAGATCGAAGTTCCACGGGGAATAAGTACGGTCTCCTGACCTCCGACACTGTGCGGGGACCTGGGCTGCCCATCACCCGGACGCCTGTATCCGCCTTTTATGTCCTTCCCAGCATGGAGGCAGCGCTGCCACAGGAGGTCAATTTAGATACTATGGTCACATTTTAAAAAGAGAACCATAATTATGACCTCTAATTATGTACAGTTATGCCTGCTGAGTTAAAGATAATAGCACCTCCTGCTTGGAAGTGTAAGTTAATTGCCTAGGGGGGTCTGAAGGGTGCTGACCCCTTCCCCCCCCCCATCTCTTCCAGGCATGCACCATAAGACAAATTAAATTGGGCCTGCTGTGCTTTATCATGCTGTTTAAGTGTTGGGTTAAACCACTGTTTAACACTTCTTCCAATGGAAGATCAAATTTAACTCACGTTCAAGAGGGAACTCAAACGTCAGTGAGTCTAGACCTAGCCTGTCTCCTGGGATGCTCTTCTCAGGACCCAGCATCGCCTGGAGCTCCATGTTTTTGTGAATAAAGAGCATGTTCTGTATCTGATACGGTTGGTCTGGTGTATTTTGCCACCATTTTTTTTTAAAAAAAAAAAAACGATTAAAACGTTTTATTAGAGAACCTTTCAATATAATGCAAAGCAGAAAAAATAAATCTGTGTTAACCGTTCACCGAGTAATCATCGAATCCTGGCCAGGCCTGTTCCATCTGTACCGCTCCCACTTCCCCCATCTTCCACCCCAAGAGATGGGGATTCTGGAGCCAATGCCTTCCTATCATGTTAAGTTCTTCTTGGTATTATCACAAAAATATGGAAACTTTTTAAAGCACAACCACAATCTCAATAATACACCTTAACATTTCTAGTAATAATTCCTCTGACCTTCAACGTTCTCAGCACAAGGAAAAAGCATTATAACTGTGTGAGGTGATGGATTTAACGAAACGTATCGTGGCAAGTGTATTTTTAATTGTCATTTTGCAATATATACATATCTCAAATCACTGTGTTGTATGACTTAAACCTACACAATTTTATATGTCAATTATAGCTCAATAAAACTAGAGGAAAAGAGAATTCCTTAGTACTCCATCAGTGTTTACTTGTCCCCAGTCGCTTATAGGGTGGTGGTTTTTTAACCGTATGTTTTCAAATCAGGAAGCAAATAAAGTTCATACGCTGCCGTCAGTGGAAACATCCCTTTCATCTCTTTCAATCTGTAGGTTCCTCTCCATAGTTATCTATCCAGTTCTGTCTCTTTTTCTTGCTACAGCTGTTGTTGAACAGGTTGGGTTATTCCTCTTCCAGAGCGTGGATTCTGCTGATTGATCTTGTGTTGTCTTTGAACTCATTCCTCGGTCCCCTGAATTGCCTATAAATTGGTGGTTCAGTTGGGAGCTGGATTTTTCACCCTCAGCACTTGACGTTTGAGGCTGGATACTTCTTTGCTGCAAGGGGCTTTCCTGGGCCTTGTAGGATGTTTAGCAGCATCTCTGGGCTCTACACACTAGATGTCAGTACACACACACACACACACACACACACACGTGCGCGCGCGCACACACACACACACCAGCTACAACAATCTAAATGTCTCCAGATGTTGCCAAGTTTCCCCAAGGGGCCACAATCACTACCTGGTTGAGAACCACCGCTCTGGAGGCTTGAAGAGATTCAGACTGAACACTGTTTGGGGGGGGATAGGAAGTTATAAGATTATTTCTAAGTGGGGTGTTATTCCTCTATTAGGTAATATATTATGTCTGGTTGTTTCATTTCTGTTAGCAGCTACGGAGTGTCACTGCTTCGATAAGGTGTCATGAGGGCCTTGCAAAATTTTGCAAATGCAAACTCCTTCCTTTTTCATCTATTAGCTTGAATATTTCTCTAAAGAGAAACATCTTCTCATCCATCCCTTTGCTAACCCAGGTAATACCACTTTAGGAAAGGAACTGCAGTCACTTGGCTCTTTCTCTTATCAAGTCCCAAAGGAGTGGGTTCCCCAGCACTAAAGCAACCAGTGAGTTTCAGTTTTTTTGTTTGTCTGTTTGTTTTCATATTACCAGGCGTTCCCTAGTGGCTCCGTGGGTTAAGGATCTAGCGGTATCATGCTGTGGTGAGGGTTCAGTCCCTGGCCCAGGAACTTCCACATGCCACAAGCGTGGCCAAAAAATATATATGTGTATATACCATTATGAACTATTGGGTTAATGCATATTTGATGTGTTTCAATTTAATGCAGTTTTTATTCTCCTGGGAGCTCAAGTTGCCCCATCTTTGGCCAAGGGGAGGGTCGTTCGTGTAGGTTCCTGAGTCCTTTTGATGTGAAGCCAGTAGACTTCGGAAGTGTCCTTTTCTAGCATGACAAGGTGCGCTGGGCTCATTGTGTGTATTTCCTGCTCCAGACCAGAGTCAGCCATTTCTCCAAGAAGCCCTGGTTTCTTTGACCAAGAAAGGGTGAGACTACAGCCTGTGGCCACCAGGAGTTTTAATCAGGTAGTTCTCCCATTTGCTAGGGATCTCGGCCTCTACCCAGTTAAGTTCTCGGCACCTTGACAACATGTCGAGCTTCTGTGGATGAGTTTACAAACTGCTCAGAAGCACCTCTTGTTTATGTATAATCCTAAGCACCTCTGGAGGCTGATGAGACGGATGTTTCCTTTACCTTTGAAATCAGTGTCACAGGCAAGATCACGGTGTATGGAAATGTCAAGCCCGGGGAGGGCTTTGCGGGTGAGTCATTCGGTGGATTCTAGAACTTAGAAACGGATCGGTTACCTAGGAGTGAGTGGAATATCCTTAAAAGTCCTTTTCTTGAGGACCAGAAGACCCTTGATTATAAGCTCTTGATCGGGTCTTGACAGCCTAGGGAAGGTATATGTTTGCCGTTTCCCCACCCTGCCTGGCAGTTCAACAGACAAGAAGAGATTCTTCCTGGTTCCTTTCCATGCTACTCAGACACCCGACGTTGTGGTCCATCGTCAGAACGTCTGCACTGGCCGCCTGTGGGCCTCAGCACGTCTTCTACTCTTGAAGCGAGCATCCTTCCCAAGAATTCCATGGCAAAAAAGAATTCCTGCCTTTTCCCAGAAGGCACCTGAGGCAGGTGTGTTAGAAGAGAGCTATCGTTCCAGAAGGTGAATGCTCAGGAGCCTTGGGGTGACCCTCATTGCGTCTCTTTGGAAGACCCAGTACAGGAAGATAACCCGAGACAGGTGGCAGGAAATGGTAAGAAGTTCTCTAGGTGCCTAGGAAGGGAGAGTCCACTGTGGGCATAAACTTCAGAGGAGGCTTCGTGGCAGAGCCATAGGTGGCAGCGCCATGTATGACTTGCCTCTGTTGCGCCATCAGGTGGCAAGTTCTGAAAGTGACTTAGGAGTCCTCTTTAGCAGGAGGCAACAGGTAGGTGCTCCCAGGGGAGCATTGCCCACAAGGGGTGCCTTGGGGTCCGGGTTCATTCGCTCCCCTTCTGCCCTCTGTTCCATCAGTCCACATGCGCTGCACAGCAGCCTGCAGCAGAAGTCACTTCCAGCGACTACTGTGTATTGTGTTCATTTTTGTTTTGTTGTGGGGTTTTTTGTTTTGGGGGCTTTTTTGGTGTTTCCTTTTGTTGGTGTAGCTGTCAGGATTCAGGGAATGCTGTGTCGAATATGTGGGTTCAATTTTAAGTGAGCTTGGCTGAAGGACTTTTTTTTTTAACACAAGGGGAAAATACCCACCTTTTTAAACAACATCTTTATCTTACTTACCTAGAGAGAAACAGTGAGACATAAATACTAAGTGGGGGAGGGAGGGAAGAGTTGCACTTCTCGCATTTTCTCTGCGTTGTAAGTCAAGCCAGAGCCTGGATTTCCAGAGCTTCGGTTTTGTCCTTACCTCTCCCTTCCTCATCCCACTTGCCCCCATCGCTCGTGTGCACATTCTGTGGAGCAGTAATCATTGGAGGGGACAGGAGACTGGGGGCAGCAGATCAGCTCGTGCCCGCCCGGCCTCCCAGGGTGGCCCGAATGCCTGTCCCGAGCACCTCGGTGGTCAGAGCTCGCAGAAACAGGATTTGGGGGTTTCTTTAGAATATAAACTGGGAAGGACTGGATAACCTTCAAAACACAGATTCATTTTGGTTTCCCCTCCACTCCCTTCCCTAAGCCCTTACCCTAAAAAGGACAGCTGCCACGCTGATCTCTGGCACAGCCTGGGTCCGAACGGCTTCCAGGCAGGGCTCCAACTTGGTGAAAAATCCCTTGAAAGGGGAGGGAAAAAACCCACAGGTGCCAGTGCGGTGGCCGTTCCTTGGGTAGATGTTTCCCTCTGTTTTCCAGTGCCGTTTGTTTGGTGTTGCTCATGCAATACTTGCTGTAACGCTTCTTCCTTTTGAAAGATGAAATGCACCTTGCACCATAAGAGAAAGAACCCAGTTGCCGTCACGAGTCACCTGGCCCACCAGCTGGGCGGGCTGGCCTGCAACGCTGTCTCCAGATGGTTTTGTCTTTGCTGCAGCCTTGGCGAGAACAGACCTTCCCTCCCCTCGCCGCACTGTCACCTTCTGTCCATTTCACCGTAAGAGTCTCCCTGGGTCTGTTCATCGTATCGTCTGGCAATTGTCATCTCTCTTGGTTTTTCCAAAAACAAGGATGCCCCAGACACACACTGAAAACCTTTCGTGGGCTTAGCATTTGTAGTTCTGGAATGAACCCATAGCATCTGCACGAGGAAATCAGGCTTGGCCTAACCTCACCTCTTTAAAAGCAGGCTTCTCTGACCAGGCTCTTGTCCTCAGCATTTGACCTACTTTATTCCACATTATATTTACTTAGTGGTTTTTTGTTTTGGGGTTTTTTGGGTTTTTTTTTTTTGTCTTAAAATTTTTTTTTTATTGGAATACAGTTGACTTACAATATTGTGTTAGTTTCGGCTCTTCAGCACAATGAACTGGTTATGCATGTACATATATTCATTTTTCTCATATAGGTTATTATAGAATATTGAGTAGATTTCCCTGTGCTGTACAGTAGGTCCTTGCTAACTATCTTTTTTTTTTTTCTTGTCATTATTTCCCCAATACAACTTTTTTTTTTTCCTGCTGTCCAGCATGGTGACCCAGTTACACATACGTGTATACGTCCTTTTTTCTCACATTATCCTGCTCCATCGTGAGTGACTAGACATAGTTCCCAGTGCTACCCAGTACTTAGTGTTTTTCTGTACTAGTTATGTTACGTCCTGGATGTTCGGAAACTTCTGTGGAGATCATCTGTGGCACCAGTTTTCTATGCATGATTAGACTACATTTTAAACCCTCACATTTTAATCATTCTCACCCTTCCACGTGGCTCTCCGAGTGCAGGGACCTTCCACCCTGAAGGACAGTTGACTTCTTAGCTGGTCAGTATCTCCTTGAGGATTTCTCTCCCACTCACAGCATCGTGTGTAAGTCTTGGTGGGTGGGAGACAGAATCCTTTTATTTTCATGATACTTTTATTGTAGTCTTACTCTTGAATCTGTAGTTCCGTGCATTTCCATTTTTAATTGTGTCTAAAATGAATGCTTTCTTCACCACTGGGTGATACTTTTTTTGTCCTCAAAGGTGAGGGGATGGGGCCAGTGTCTCTTTATATGCAACTGGGTCTGCACTGTGCTGTGGCAACAGGATTAATGACCATGATCTTGTGACCGCCTCCTCATTGTATCCACCTTCTCTGCAACCCCTAAAAGGTGCAAGACATCCCAGGAGCCAGCTCTGAGACAGCTATTAGGTAAAGTTCCCCCGCAGGCTAAAGGAGAACAGGTGCTTTGTTGGCGCTTTTGTTTTTATTTCTCAATCAATATATTTCACAGTTTTAAGTTGTTTCTGAATAAATATGTTTCAGAGAACTACACCAAGGTTAAAAAAAATACGAAGTAGCAGATGTGCTTTTATCTTTTTTTTTTTTTCCTAATGTATTTGAGGGTGAGGATTAGACCCCAAAGTATAAAAGACGAAGCATTAAAACCGAGGCCCAGACAGAGCTCAGTGACCAGTAATCCTGTTGTGAGAATCGGCAGCCCTGATTCACTTGGGAAGAAGAGCTGACAAGATGGTCCAGCACATCCAACATCATTCCTGATAAAGAATGTGCCCCAGTCTCCCAAGGGTGATATGGGGTCTTGGGTTGGTGTGAACAGACTGAAGCAGGAATAAGGACCGTCACATCTCTGCTGGGAAATGTGCTTCCCCTGCCCTGCTTCCTCTTTGTGCCTGAAACTCAGGTCTCTGAGGCGGAAAGAGATGGATTTTCCACGGACCCACTTGCCACTGGAAGCATGTGGTATCAGCCAGTGATGGGGCAGGGTGGGGAGGGAAACTGTTTCTTTCAGGTCTTTTGTTAAGATGCCCCAAACAGGATTAAGTAACTAGGTTTTAGTTGTAAATCCTTGTGACTTTCCATCTGGGAGCAGGGTGGCCAAAGGGTGCTTATATGACCTTTGCTTTCTTGGAGCTGAAAGCATGCAGAAGTCCCTGCTTTGCTGGCCTGCTCCTGGTCCCAGCGCTGCTGGCTTTGGGGCGTGGCAGATGGTCAGGCCCCAGACTAGCCAGAGAAAAACCACAGAAGAGGTTAGAACACGAGCCTGCTGTGATCCTGCCTTGCCCTCCACCTCCACCTGCCTGTCCCGCCACCACCTGCTGCCCAGCGCTGGACCCGCCCACATGTCTGCTGTCTGCCTGTCCCAGGCTGCAGTCCGAGTGTCTGCGCCACACTCCTAGCCCTCACTGATCACACCCCGCCTCCCCAGGGCACCGATTCCTGTAGATCGGTTTTGTTGGCTCAGTTTTCTCACACGCAGTTGTGGGCTGGGTCCTGCTTCTCCTGCCCTCCGTCCTCCCCCTCCCTGAGGAGGCCAGGGCTGGCCAGCTGGCCTCCCTCAGGGCCCAAGGATACAGGGCACAGTGGAAGGGAGAGCAGAGCAGCTCTGGCCTTGGTGCATAGACCGGCCTCTCCCCAGAGATCACGCTGAACTTCCATTTGGAAATTCATTGCACCAAAGTGAGGGCATTCTGCGGTGTACCCTTGCACTCAAATCCCTGGGGTGCAGACACAAAGGGACGGGGTGGGTTGGGGGGGAACTGCATGTCCCTCCGAAGTCCCTTTCCCACCATACTTGTCCAGCATCACGGCTTAGTGCAATCTCTGGGGATGATGTAGCAGCTGGGGCGGGGCTATACCAGCTGAATTATTTTCTTTTTAACTTGTTCCCTTCACCCCCACTGCAGATGGGTTCTTAGACACCCTCTGACTTGTCTTACAGTTTTAAAAAAAAAAAAGAAAAAAACTGGGGGAGGAATGCCAGGCTTCCCTCCCAGATGGGGAGCCTAACCATTGCCCAGCTGGGGAGTGAACCTGACAATAGAGATTAGGATCCAGATTGGCAGTGGTCACCTTCTCCAGGTCTTTGAGGAGCAGCTCTCTGGTATGGAAGTCGGTTTCAGCGTGGGGGTGGGGTGGGGCGGAACCTTTTTCAATTCAACGGAATGATCATTGATGGCACAGGAACCTAAAGATAGTAGTGCCTTGCCGGGCAGGGGGGCGGGGGTGATACTTAGTCTGGTAGATGCTGATGTGGGACACACTGGCTCAGGTTGGTTCTGACATGTCCTGTATGATGACAGTCGCCTGTCAGATCTGGGAGAATCCATGGTTCCCCGGTCCCTTTTGAAGTTCTTGGAAGTCGGCGCAATGCACGCGTTCCCAGGCAACGTGCACCTTGTGTCCAGAGATACTGCCTCCTGGTCCTCGTCCTTTGAGGGAGGAAGGCAATTGAGACCCGGGCGAGCAGTCGGTCTCTGCCTCGGCGCACAGGTGGCCCTGCTCTGTGTGACACTGACTGTCCCCAACACACCTGCCCGTGTCCCTCTGAGGTGGAGTCTTTGCTTCTGGAAAAGGGGCTTTGCCCCCCAGTTGAAGACAGAGCCAATTGGAGATGCTGTGCACATGGAAACATTCAGTTGTCAGCAGGGCCAAGCATTGCCCTGCCTGCGTGGGGCCGTGCCACCCCAAGAATGACCAGAGCCCTTGAGGAGTTTATGCAGGAGGTGGCAGAAATCCTGTGACCTTTACCAGAGGAGGAAGTGGCTTCTAGGGTGGACTCTGGGCAGGAGCTGCTTTTCCAGTAGGCGGAGAGCAGTGATGGTTGGCGAGGACCAGCTAATCCCGTGGAGAGGGCAAAGCCGACCAAGCTCCATGCCCTGGAGTTTCCCTCACGCTTCCCACCGGCTCTGTGCCCAGCCCTCTGCTGCTCCCCTCGTCCTGCTGGTCCTTCAGCTCCTGCCTCAGGGATCCCCAGCCTGATTCTGTCTCTGGCTTCTGGGCTTGGTGCCTCCTTCCTCTGAGACATCAGTGGGGCCAAGCCCTCTGGTTTTCAGGGCCCCCCCCCATTCCAGTTACCTGCCCCCAGAAGCCATCCACGCTCAGTGCTGGCTACATGGTCCCAGCCTGGTGGTGAGCTTTTGTTTCTCTCTGGTTGAAGAAGTCAGAGCAAACAGCAGGTTTTCAAAGCAAAGAATTCCATAGTCTGGGAGTTCCCATTGCAGCTCAGTGGACACAAACCCCACCAGTATACATGAGGATGCAGGGTCCATCCCTGGCCCTGCTCAAGTGGGTAAGGATCCAGCATTGCCACGAGCTGTGGTGTAAGTCACAGGTGCAGCTTGGATCTGGCGTTGCTGTGCCTTGTGCCCTAGGCCAGCAGCTGTAGCTCCAATTCCACCCCCAGCCTGGGAACTTCCATGTGCCGCACCTGTGACCCTAAAAAGCAAAAGAAAGAAAGAATTCCAGTGTCTGGCAAGCTTCAGCATATATCCCCTTTTCTCCTCCTCTCCCGATGACAGAAGCCCCTCTACAAAATCCCTGGATGTCGCCTCTGCTCGTGATTATCAGGCACAGCTCCCCCAGAGGGGAACTCAGAATGCAGCGAACAGAGATTTACAGCTGAGTAGCTGCAAAGGAGAGGCCGCTTAGGGATTGGTTTCTCATTCACCTTCAAGACATTTAAAGAAAGGCTTTTTGTGGGTTTGGTTTGGTTTGTTTTGTTTTTGGTTGGTTTTGTTTCTGTTTGTTTTTGCCTCACCTGAGGCACGTGGAAATTCCTAGGCCAGGTATCGAACCTTCACCGCAGCAGCGACCTGAGCCAAAACAGTGACAACGCTGGATTCTTAACCTACTGAGCCACCAGGGAACCCCCAAGACAGTTTTTTGTTTTTAGTTTTTTAGAAACCCACCATGGACAGGCAACTGTAGCGCAGTTTAACAAGCCCAACAGAACCAAACCAGAACTCCCTGCCTCTGGAGTCATGGTCACAACTCATGGGACAGAAGTGATAACCCATTCTAGGTCTCTGTCACCCTTGCCCGTATCCTCACGTTCTAGAATTTGAGGCACATTGTTCTGTTTATCCTTGCGGTCCCTTTCTTTTTTTTGGTCTTTTTGCCATTTCTTGGGCCGCTCCCGCGGCATATGGAGGTTCCCAGGCTAGGGGTCGAATTGGAGCTGTAGCCGCCAGCCTACACCAGGGCCACAGCAACGCAGGATCCAAGTCGCATCTGCGACCTACACCACAGCCCACAGCAACGCCGGATCCACAACCCACTGAGCAAGGGCAGGGATCGAACCTGCAACCTCATGGTTCCTAGTCGGATTCGTTAACCACTGCGCCAGAACGGGAACTCCCCAGTCCCTTTTTCTGTTTGCTCCCAGGCAGCTGATGGAAAGATTTCATTTAACTGGTCAGAGATACCATGGAGGTGGTTGTTTATCATGGGGAAAATTCAGAGCTCCAGATAAAAGAGGTGTTGGGGTGAGAGTGTCTTGGCTGAAAAGAGACGGGTGGACCTGAAGGGATCCAGGAAGGGGCTGGAGGTGATGCGTTTACTGGAAGCACAGACTGGGGGAAAAAAGGGAATGAAATATAGACCTCTCTGAAGAAGCAAAGGAGACGTTACAGTTATGGGATTTAGACACGTGAACGTTAAAGCTCAGTTTTCTTTTTTTTTTTAAGACAGCTTAGTCACTTTCTTTTTAATTGAAGTATAGTTGATTTACAAGGTTGTTTTAATTTCTGCTGTATAGCAAAGTGATTCGGTTATACATAGATACACGTGTTCTTTTTCATATTCATCTCTATTATGGTTTATTGTAAGACATCGAATATCATATACCAGGAGGTCCTTGTTGTTTATCTATTTTATATGTGGGTAGTGTGTATCTGCTAATCCCATGCTCCTAACTTGTCCCTCCCTCACCCCCTTAGGGAACCATAAATTTGTTTTCCATGTCTATGAGTCTGTTTCTGCCTCAGAAATAAGTTCATTTGTGTGTATGTTATTTTTTATTTATTTTAATTTTTTATTTTTATTTTTATTTTTTTGTCTTTTTTGCCTTTTCTTGGGCTGATCTCACGGCATATGGAGGTTCCCAGGCTAGGGGTCGAATCCGAGCTGTAGCTGCCAGCCTACGCCAGAGCCACAGCAACGCAGGATCCGAGCCGCGTCTGTGACCTACACCACAGCTCACGGCAACACCAGATCGTTAACCCACTAAGCAAGGGCAGGGATGGAACCCGCAATCTCATGGTTCCTAGTCGGATTTGTTAACCACTGTGCCATGACGGGAACTCCCATTTGTGTGTATTTTAGATTCTGTATATATAAGTGACATCATAGGATACTTGTCTCTCTCTAACTTACTTTACTTAATATGATAATCTCTAGGTTCTTCCATGTTGCCGCAAATGGCATCATTTCCTTCTTTTTTATGGCCGAGTAGTATTCCATCATGTATATCTGCCACATCTTTATCCATCATCTGTGGATGAATAAATGATGGCCATTGTACATGATGCTGCTGTAAACATTGGGGTGCTTGTATCTTTTCAAAATAGAATTCTCGCCAGATACATGCCCAGGAGTGGGATTGCTGCATCACATGGCAACACTAAAAATGTTTTTTTAGGAACCCCCATGCTGTTTTCCATCGTGGCTGCACCAATTTACATTCCCACCAGCAGTGTAGGAGGCTTCTCTTTCCTCCACACCCGCTCCAGCATTTATCATTTGTAGACTTTTTGATGATGGCCGTGCTGACGGGTGCGAAGTGATGCCTCACTGTAGTTTTGATTTGCGTTTCGTTAATAATTAGCAGTGAGGAGCATCCCTTCCTGTTGGCCATGTGTCTGTCTTCTTTGGAGAAACGTCTATTTAGATCTTATGCCCACTTTTGATTGAGTTATTTGGGGGGGGTTGTTATTGAGTTATATGAGCTGTTTGTATATTTTGAAAATTATTCCCTTGTCCGTTGCTTCGCTGGCCGATATTTTCTCTGCGTCTGTAGGTTGTCTTTTCGTTTTGTTTCGGGTTTTCCTTTTCTGTGCAAAAGCTCCGTAGTTTGATTAGGTCCCGTCAAAGTTAAAGTGTTTCTTCAGACTCAGAGACTTTGAAAAACTTACGGTTACCAAAGGGGACAGGTTAGGCTTGGGGGGATGGACTGGGGGTTTGGGACTGGCATATGCACACTGAGGTATATGGCATGATTGACCAGTGGGGACCTGCTGTATAGCCCAGGGAACTCTACCCAGTATTCTGTGATAATCTATGTGGGAAACGAATCTGAAAGAGAATGGTTGTCTGTACCTGTGTAACTGAATCACTTTGACGTGCAGTGGAAATTATCACAACCCTATAAATCAACTGTACTTTGATAAAACTTTAAAAAATGAACAAAAAAAGTTAAAGTGCTTCTTGTTTCCCAGAAAAAAAAGAAAGAAAGAAATCTGGACACATCTGCCCTTAGTAGTGTTAAGAAGCTTTCTTTTACTTCTCAAGCAGGGAAGCAGCCGCTCTAGTGATGGATGCATAGAGAGTTCAAGGCCGAGAGGACCCGAGACTCAGCTGCCCTAACATCACGTTAGAGCGGAGACCGGGCATCTGACTCCCAGCCCAGGGTGCAGTCTGAGCTCCGCACGTACCTTCCAGAACTTTTCCTCAAATCCTCTCTGTTTGAAATGCAATCAGGGTACTGAATAGGCAATTTGCACAAGTTAGAAGGCTGGCCCTGGCGGGGGCTCACTTTATAAATGTGCTCCCCATGTGCAGAGCTGACGGCGGTGCTGCGCTTCAGAGCCAGTAAATCCCACCCCTCAGAGTTTTTAAGCCTAGAAAGACTCCGAAGATGTGTGCCTGGGAGCCTGGTAATCCTGTAATGCGTGGAGAGATCATTTATCCTGTGTTTTGCCCCAACCTGATTTAGATTTTCTTTTGTAGCCAAAACACAAAAACAACAAACAACAAACAACAGTTCGTTTCAGTGCCCTGAATTGTTAGTTTTCACTCAATTCATCTTTTTTAGAGTAGCAAGAATTTGGAGGGTTTTGACGTCATCATTTGGAGAGGAGGCGCTGCTCTGGGTGTCCTCTAGCCCTAGCTCCCCTCAGAAAGACGATTTTTTAAAAGTCACACTTGGAGTCCATTTTCGTGTGAGGCTCTGATTCCCGAAAGTCGCATCCATCCTGAAGTCTGTCCACTGGGCTCAGCGGTGTCACTTTCTCCGGTCTGGCTGCGAGATCCAGACATTCGCAGCCTGTAGCCATGGTGAATCCCATCTTAATAACCTCCAGCCAGAAGGGAGGAAGGGGAAATATGCCCAGCAAGTGACCTCAGTGGACCTGACAACGCCCCCCTGTTCTGCCGCTTCAGGATCAGAGGCGGCTGTCCTTAGATACCTTGATTGATTGCAACAGCAGCCAAAGACGGTGGCTCCTCCTTCAGAGGTTTCAAAGCCACAAAGGTAGCTGTCTCGTCTCTCTTAAGCTACACCTCGGGATTTTGCCAAAAGGGGAGGAAAAAAACATCAACAACAAAAGTGAATTTTATATCTATTTGTTTACTTTGGATGTAGTCTGTTGGAGTTACTTTGATTCAAAGAACTATTTTTCTTTTCTTTCTGTGTGGGTTTTTTTTTTTTTTTCCCTTGTCTTTTTTAGGGCCGCCCCGCAGCACATGGAGGTTCCCATATGCTGGGGTTGAATCAGAGTAGTAGCCACTGGCCTGCGCCACAGCCACAGCCACGCCAGATCCAAGCCACATCTGTGACCCACACCATAGCTCATGGCAACCCTGGATCCTTAATCCACTGAGAGAGGCCAGGGATCGAACCTGCGTCCCCAGGATTCCTAGTCCGATTGATTTCCACTGAGCCACAACGGGAACTCCTCTTTTTGTGTTTTTTTATTTCGTTTTTTTTTTAAATTCAAGTATAGTTGATTTATCATGTTCTGGTTATTTCTGGTATACAGCAGGTGATTCAGTTATGTGTGTAAGAGTCTTTTTTATATTCTTTTCCATTCTGGTTTGTCAAAGGATATTGACAATAGTTCCCGTGCTATTCAGTGGGACCTTGTTGTTTATCCATTCCATATACAATAGTTTAGAACTGTATTTCCTGACCATAGCACAGGTTACATGGAAGTTTAACACAGAGTTTCTCAACATCAGCGCGATTCACATTTTGAACTGGGTAATTCTTTGTTGGGGGAGGGGCTGTTGTGTACACCGTACAAGGCCGGGTCGCATCTGTGGGCTAGGTGTTCCCACTCCACGCCGTTAGCACCCTCCCCCACCCACCTGTCCCCAGACATTGCTGTGCATCCTTGGAGGAAAGGGGTGCAGAATCACACCCAACTGAGAACCACTGACTTAGGGGGTGTAAGGAATGCACACAGTGAAGTCACGAAGATCTGCTCAGAATTCCCCAGCAAATAGATACCTTATTGAAGTTTTTGCTTCTTTTTTTTTTGTCTTGCTTTTTTTCATCTGTTTCTTGCTCCTTTAGCCCTAAAAGTTATCCAGGTATTTTTTTTTTTTTTGTCTCCACTTTCCAGGAATGACTACATCCTTTCCAGTGTGTCACCATCATGCAGTGTTACAAAAACACAGATAAACACATTTCAAAGCAAAGCGATCTAGCGACATTGTGGATGAGAAGGGATGTCTAGGGAGCACTTGCCATCCCCAGTGGGCTACTTTGGATGCGTTCACTTACCCGTTTTTGACTGCTCCTAAAGGAGGGGCTGTTCCTTTCCTGCACACCAGAATCCCCTGAAGAGTTTCTGCAAAACTCAGTGTCATCTGGGGTGGGATTGACATCGGGTTTTCTGGAGTTTCCAGGGAATTCCACTCTGCATCCAGAGGCTTGTGCCCTGGGATCATCAGCATCAGACAGTTGGATTGGATGAGCCCTGCCCTCGAATGTTTGACAACGATTTTTCTAGCACCCGCTGTGCTCCAGGCACTGTTCTAGGTGCTGGGGATACAGCAGTGAAAAAAGCAGCAAGGAGGAGCCCGTGTAGATGGGCTCGCTTTCTTACAAAGAATGTGAGCGAGAACGTGAATAGCTCAGTGTGTGTGTCCGATTGAGTGTCACCTGTGTTCATATGTCCAGTAAGTCCAAGTGTGTCTCATACGTTGTTCAGTTTTGGGTTTTTGTTGTTGTTGTTGTTTGTTTGTTGCTTTTAGGGCTACACCTGTGGCATATGGATGTTCCCAGGCTAGGGATCCAATCAGAGCTGCAACTGCCAGCCACACTAGATCTGAGCCTTGTCTGCAACCTACACCACAGCTCACGGCAATGCCAGATCCTTAACCCACTGAGTGAGGCCAGGGGTCGAACCCACATCCTCATGGATACTAATTGAGTTCATTTCCTCTGAGCCACAAGGAGAACTCCTGTTTGGTGTTTTTTTAATGCTTCTCAAGCCTCTTTTATTCAGTTATATGAAGACCTTTTATCATCCTGTAAAACATTTTGGGCCTGAAAGGGAGCAGGAGAAATAACACACTAGCCCTATGGAAACTTAAATGATTTCCAAGAGAGTTAGGACTACTGGTTGTTCTCAGGCTTTACATATGGGAGATGTTTCATTATCGTTGTTTTAGGTTGGTCAGTTCAGAGATGCTAAGGATGCTACTCACATTTTTTTACAGCCTTTCTACAGCAGTTGAGGCTTGAACCCAGGGTTTCCAACCATCGTTTGTATTCTTGGTTTGTTAAAATGGATGGCCTCTGCAGTCACCTCCCTACGACCCCAGATCCCAGAGGAAGGAGCGTGTATATAGACAGAAGCCACATCAGGAACCCACAACATACCCAACCAGGCTGAAGTGGACCCACAGTTGCCCAGAATGACAGCCCGCCACACTGGAGGGACAATAAGATAGATAGTCTTCCAGCCTTGCCTCCAAAGGCATCGGAGCAGGGGCTTCATTTGGTAGATGCCTCTTGGAGCCCATAGTTGTGGCAGCCACAAGCCAGAAAGAGAGGACGAGGTCAGGGGATATTATGGGTGGAGCCAGGAATTCCTTGGAATGAGATTTGAAACCAATTTGGCCCCTCCCATGTCTGCAGCCACCCATCACCGCTTTAAAAGGAATGAACTCAGACCCAGCAAAATCAAAGTCACATGTTAATCAGGGGCAGTGCAGGGACTCAAAGAACGCCTTGCTGAGTGATTTTCCCATCATACTCACACACACACAAAGCCTCCCCCCGGCCCCCAAAAGAAACCATCTCTACATTTTGGTAAAATGAAGCAGAGTTGGGGAAAAAAAAAATCCAAACAGCTGAACCATTGGTTCTGCAAACGTTGTTACCTATTATTTCACTGTAGCTTGATAGAATTGTGTATATACCTTCAGGAGAAGAGGATTTGAAAACATCTTTAAGATGTGTGGCTGCTTTTCGGTCTCGTACTGCAGAGAAGAGGCAGTGTGATGAGACAGCTGTATTAAAGATGAAAATTGAAATGGGCCATTGGGAACCGGTCCAGAGGAGAAGTAGCATTTATTCTTGAAGCCCAAGAAAGGAGTTTTTTTTTTTTTTTTTTAATATGGGATTTGAGATTGGCTCAGTTTTAGGGATGGCCATAATTTTATTAAGCATCGTGATGGCATTCTTGGTGTTATACTGAATTAACCTGGAGGTAAATGATTCGGCCTCCGGCATTAGGACACCAAGTTCACTGCTGTTGAGGAGCACTCCCCACCCCCTCTGAAAATAAAGAGGCTTTTGCTGCTCGAATCCTGTAGCCTTCTGCCTCCCCCTCATTCCCCAGAAATACAACGTAAAGGATGCTTCTGCTAAATGGATCTTCTCACCTAAAAGGAATTCCTGGCCAAAATGACTCCCTCTTTGCTTTTCCTGGTAACCTGGGTTGAACCTTTTCAGGGGGAAATCCTCTCCTTTAAGCCCAGGGGAAAATCCTGGGCAGCCAACTCACTGCTCCTCCTCCCCCAGATCTAGTCCTGGACCTTTAATCCATCAGAGTCAGCCATGCCTCGCAAGCAGAAGCATCTCCCCAACTCCAAAACAACTGCCCGGTGCCCTAAAACATCTGCAGCCAGATAGCTTCAGAACAGGTGTCCTTGGTCAAAAGCCTCCTGCCAAAAAGATGTGCTTCCATCAGAAAGTCCCTCCACTACCTAAAGACACAGACCGCCGCCAGGTCACTTCCAAGCACAGGAAGTCAAGTCTTTTCGGGAGACCCAGAGTGTGCTCCTGGAACCAAACCCGTTACCAAGGTGGCCTCTGGGGATGAGCCCCAGAGAGAGGTTGAGAAGTCAGAGCCACGCGTGGGCAGAGGAGGGAGAGACGAGGCGGGGCCAGGAGAGAGGCAGGGCATTGCCGCATTAGGCGGTGTCTTCTGGGGCTCAGGATTTGTAGGAAGAAGCAAGGTGTTGGGCACAGGTCTCCAGTTACAGATGCCTTGTTCCTGCCTTCTAAGGTGGTCTGCAGTCAAAAGGAGAAGGAATGTCGGCACTAACACTGTGGTGTGTTTTTATGCATGAAAAAGTCACCACAAAAAAACCTTCAGCTAATGTACACGCATACGACAATGTGCCAAGATCTGTCATTAAGGGGAAAATGGGGAGGGGGCAGTTATTTTCAGAAAAGTATGTTCCATATAAACCAATTTTTAGAGAATAGATAACGTGTGCATGAGCATTGGTATGTGTGTGTGGGTATTTTGATGAATACATAAATGCCTGTGTGTGTATAGACAATTTTAATAATACTGTCACATCTCTCTTTAGAGAAGAGAGATGGGAAATTGTTGGCTCTAAAGATTGAAACACAGAGGATATCAGGGTGTGACGGGCACAAAGACACATCCGATGGGTAGCAGAGGGTCCAAGAGGCTTTTGACATAGAAACAGGCTGACCAAGGCTTGTCTCAGGCAGCACATTGGGTCCCCATGACACCCGGAGCCAAAGCGGGCCCTTCTGGTATGGATGTTGCAGTTCTGGGAGTGGGTGCTTCAGCAGCTTACTGGATCAAGAGAGGGGTCTGGTTGATTACGTCCATTTCCATTTACCTGTATCTGAGCATTGAACCCAGATAATGTTTTAGTTGATAGACTGACAAATGAGGCCAAAAAATGATGTCACTCAGGAGACAGTTCTGGCAACTTTGGGGTGGGCAGAGACGTCTTAGTTGGGACCCAAAAAGCATTGAGCTATAAAAGACGTTGATGCATTCGACTTGACAAAAATTTCAGACTTCTCCTTAAGATACCATTAAGAAACTGAGTGGACAAGCCATGGACTGAGAAAAATACATCTTGCAAAGGACTTCTACCTAGAATGTTTAAGACGTTTTAACCATTCAATTACAAAGCGGACGCACACTTGAACACTTGAACAGGCTATCCACAAAAGAAGATACACAAATGGCTGTTGAGCACATGAGAGGATGTTGAACTTCATTTGCCAGCAGGGAAATACAAATTAGAACGGTACGGAAATACCATTACACATCTAGAATGGCTGCAGTTTTAGAAAATTGACAATTTCAAGTATTGTCCAGATGGCAGAGCTACTAGAACGCCTACATGGTACCACCTTTTCAGGAAAGAGTTTATCAGTCCCCTATAAAGTTAAACATACCCTTACCAGCAGTTACCCCAGGGAATGAAAACGTGTTCTCAAAAGACTGGTACAAAAGTTCACAGCAGCTTTTTTGGTAAGATCCCAAACTGGAGTTCCCTTGTGGCTCCGTGGGTTAAGGATCTGGCATTGTCACAGCTATGACGCTGGTTACAGCTGTGGCGTGGGTTTGATCCCTGGCCCAGGAACCTCCACATGCCATGGGCACGGGCAAAATAAAAAAAAAGAAATCCCAAACTGGAATCAACCCAAATGTCCATCTACAGATGGTTAGATAAACGTGTATCCATATTTGAGAGCAACTGACACATCACGGATGAATAACAGAACGTAAACCAGTAGCTGCCCAGAGCAAGGGCAAAAGGAACCTTCAGGGTAATGGGAATCTGTATCTTAGCTGTGCTTCTTTTCTTGGCTGTGGTAGTGTTAGCACTGGTATAAAATTTGTCAGACTCATCACACTCCCCACCAAGGATGACACTCACTGTCTCCCCCCCACCCCTCCCCGGGAAGAGCTGGCACCTTCGTGCCAGCCTGCACACACCTGCACAGATACATGATCACATTCTCTCTTACCATTTGCAATTCTCGTGTTTGCCACTTCACCTGCCAAGATGTCATGAGGCTGGCATCCCGTGCCTCGGCCTTCATTCCATTCTGCTGTTAGGGCTGTGTATTCAGAATTATGTCCCCCAGGACCTGACCCATTCAGAGTGGTGGGTGGAGATTAGGAGTTGGTGCTGAATGAGGTAATGAGAACACTGGGCGTTACGTCCACCCCAAATGCCTGGTGACCAGCAGGAGTGCCGAGACCACAACAGAACTTTTATCCATGGAGGCCTGGGGCCTGGAAGACCTGGTTGGAAGGAAGGAGTAGGGGCTTGTCCGGGAGCATCCTGTCTTTACTTGCCTTACATGCTTCTTTGGCCTGGCTGGGGTGGGGATGGGGAGGGGTCTGAGACACTCCCCTTGTTGCCCTTGAGGCTGCCCCACTTAGGTTCTGCGAAATCCACGTGACGTTAATCATCTCATGTCTCTTCCTTTTCATCTTTTTCATTACCCTTTCAATCCGCGGCCCCTTACACCTTCCTCCTGGGGTCAAATGTGTTTTTGAAGAATATGGAACTCCTTTCTTCAATTTTCTACCAAACCAAATAGAAAAAGACTTCAGACCTCTCATCTGTATTTCCTCTTGTCCTGCCCTCATCAAACCTCGTGGTCACTCAGGAAAACTCCAGGTGAGAGTGGCCTGGGGAGGCGGGGAGCATCTCGCCAGGCCACCCCTGGGTCGCCTGCAGCACTTGTGTTCTCGAAGATAGCAAAGAACCTTTGGCGCGGAGAAACAGGCGGGTTTTCTCAGTCCTGAGAAAGGAACGTCCCTTTCCCAAAAGAGGGAGCAGGAGAGGAAGGCCTGCCTCACTCCCCTCAAGGCACTTCCAGGGAGCTGCTTGCTCCCCTCAGCTTGTAGGGTACCGGCAATACCCTGACATTGCTCACTTTCAATTTGATGGGGAGATGAGAGGGCAGGGGCAGTGGCAGCCCCTGGAGCACTGAGTGGAACTTTTAAGTTTTTTGGTTGTTATTCAACTTGTATTTATATATATTTAATTTATATATATATATTTTAAGATCAGTGGGAATAGATGACTTTTAAGAATTCCACCCCAGGAATTGTCAAATAAGTTCATTTACCTGTTGTTCACAAAATGTACTTATTAAAATAATCTTTCACTCCATTATAGAGTATAAGTCACAGCCCTCCTACAGGCAAAATAGAAGAAGGCCTGCAGAATCAAGTTCCTTTACTTTTTTGTTTTTTTCTTTTTTGAGGCATTGTCTTCTGGGACCCGCGTCATCCGTATTATTGTCTGTGGGGCTTTATATTGCATCATGTTACTCCCCTGGAATTAAACTGTACATATAAAATAAGAAAAATGTGCTTTTTTTAAACAGTAAAAAAGTCATTTTCTACATAAAATCCAAAAGAGAGTGCCATGGAGCCGTTAGTAGTAAATTGAATTTTTTGGTGTGTAATTTGTACAGAAACTGACAAGTGCGAGCCCCCCCCCCCAATCATTAGTCATCGGGCTTAGCGGACACAGAGGTAGTAATCGGCAAGGGCAGGCATTCTGGTGTCGACTTTCTTTATTTGGTCCAGGCACGGGCAGCTCCTGTCACGCGGCATCACTCCACTATTAGCGAATTTCGCCCCAGGGCAGCTGGGACGCTGTGCTGGGGCAGATGTTCTTTTCAGCCTATTCAGTGACCATTCTTGGGGGTTGTTTACTGTTGCCATGGTGACTTTCATTTCCATAGCAGCAGCGCTGCTGTTTCTCAGAGGAAAATGAATTTCGTTATAAAAGGATAATATTTTTCTCTCTGTATATAACCTGCCATCTGTCAACTGGTGGATCAGAAAGGATTCAGAAACCTATTAAGACTGATAGCAATGAAGTGATGAGTATTATTTTTGTTTCAGCTCAGTCCCATATTAAAAGCAATAATAGCAAACATGTACCTTCAACAATCAGAACTTTCATTTTTTTTTCTTTATATTTTAAGTGCTTTTAAGGCTTTCTCTGCCTCCACCACTGCTGTGACAACCTCATAAAATACAGTTTACTTTCTGCTGACAAATGGAAATGACCAAGGCTCTTGTTTGTATCTCACTAGATGCAGGTGTATTTCGTGCTTTCTCTTCTTGATGCTGTGAGCTTCCCCAGTTCATTAAAGATTCCTGTGGCTGAACTTTCTATTGTCACCCCACTCTCCAACTCCTCCACCCCAGGAGAAAAAGCCCTGCGAATGCAAAGATCAGCAACTTATCAGGAACACACTGTGCAAATCATGAAATTAGTGAAATGAGCAGAAACCCGTGCTTTGTCTGAAAAGCTTGCTAACAGGCCCCTGAAATCTCATCCTAAAATAACTTTCTTCCTTGCACATCCAACTGGGAAGAAAGTGACCTTTAGGATCGCTTCTCTAGTCCCTGGATTTTTTTTTTTTTTTCTCTGTTGCATTCATCAGCTGTAACTTGCAGGGGGAAAAACACACACACACACACCAGCCCCGTTGTAAATAATGTTATTTATTGGTTGATTTTTCCAGATCCTGACATTGATGCTGCCAGTGCCATGATGCTTTTGAATACTCCCCCTGAGATACAAGCAGGTTGTGAGTAGATATTTCTCTAGCCTACAGCACCATAGTTTGTTGAACCTAACCTTCTTATATCCCAGGCTATAGGAAGAACTAATAATGTTCCAGCAGAACTTCCCTTAGTGAATCACTTTAAACCATCTCAGTACGTGATGACATACATGTGCGTGTAAAGATCCGGCCATGCATATGTATGAATGGATGCACAGGTGTGTTTCCAAGATGACCAAGTTCTAACAAAATTTCAAGGCTTAAGACTTGGGGAAAGAGAAGTGGACCCTATGATGAGTCCCAGAGGAGAGACCCTTTCTCCTGCAGGAATTGTGTCTGTAAGTTAGTAGTTTCTGCGAGAAGAGGCTACCAGGGGGCCAGGATAACAGTTAGGGAACTCAGCAGTGCCCATTTTTAGACAGTCCTCTCCCTTGGGGACCTCATTAATAAACAGACTACCGTTTTAGAGAGAGAAGAGGAAAATCTGGTGAGACGAGTGTCCAGGAGCTTGGAACAGCCTTGAAATGGAACCATCATGGTGCCCCCCCACACCAGGTCATCCCCACCCGCTTTCCAGGGTGTCACAGATGGAAGGGCGGGGCTGGTTGAGTGACACAGGGCTCCTCTCTTCATCCGCTGTTGGCCATCGAGCAATGTCAGGCTTGAGACAACGCCTTTCCTAACTTGAACTTCTCCTCTGTCCACCATCTGATGGTTTGCCCACCTCTGGAGCTACCAAGTTTTCAGAAAGGTCTCCTTCCCAAGTGATGACAGATGACCCAAATGAGGGCCTTCTGTCCCCTCCTCCTCCTCCTCCTCCTCCCCCCTTGTGGCTCGTTTCTTGGCCCACATTCCACTCCACCAGAACCCTGTGGAGTGCACAGCTGGCTCAGCCCACGGGGGCTGGCGCCCACCTGCCTCATTCTGAGCCCATTTGGGGCCCAGGCTCTCTCAGGGCCATGTGGCCTCCTGGGCAAAGGGGATCCTCACATCTGGAGATGAGGGTGTTTCCCACAGGTGAGCCTCTATTCCCAGGACCTCCCCCACCAGGTATCTTTTGATGTAGAGTTCCAGGCCGTTTGACCTGGCCTTCCACCTCCACAGCCTTCCAGCAGCTTTAGGAAAGTTCTCTACATCTTTTCTTACCTGTTCCTTTTTTTTTTTTAAAAAAAAAAAAAAAAGACCCAAGCATTCTCAGGAGAGTCTCATCCCTCTGCCCTGGGGCAGCCGTGACCTGAAGTCTTTCTTTCCTCTTGGCTAAACTCAGCTTGCCAGCAATTGAAATAACGGCTGCCCACACCTCGGAGAAGGAAACACCACTGCCAGGCAGATGTGTCAGCGGCGCCATCCTGTAACTACTGGTTAACCTGTAGTGTGGGTTTTAAATGATGCTTGAAATTACAAGGAAATGAAAAAAGAAAAAGGAAAAAAAAAGAAACCTCCATTCTCAGATGACTCTTGCAGGAAGAGGGACCAGATTGTAGTCAAGTTACAGTCTAAAATGGTTTCTGAAACCAACTTGCATAATTCATCATGGGGGAGGCGTCCTGATTTTATCAGAGCTGGGTAAGAGTCAGGGACCTTCCTTGGCACCCCAGCCGCTGCCCATAGTGATCGTTGGTTTGAAGAAGTAACTTTTGGGAGTTCCTGTCATGGCGCAGCGGAAATGAATCCGACTAGGAACCATGAGGTTGCGGGTTCAATCCCTGGCTTTGCTCAGTTGGGTTAGGAATCCTGTGTGGCCATGGCTGTGGTGTAGGCTGGCAGCTGTAGCTCCAATTCGACCCCTAGCCTGGGAACCTCCATATCCCACAGGTGCAGCCCTAAAAAGCAAAAAAAAAAAAAAAAAAAAAAAGAAAGAGAGGAAGGAAGAAAGAAGGCAATGACTTTTGATGAACTGGGATAACGGAGTTAAGCAGGGGAAAGGCACAGGGCCTGGACATAAACAGATCCTCAGCAACTCTATAAACATCCATTATCACTGGATACTTAACCACAGAAAGAAAAGGCTGATCCTGACTAGTTGAGAAGTTAATTGTTTAATGTTCTCAAGGCTAAGTGAAGTCCCCTCTCCCTCACTGTAACACAGGCTGTCCTAAGTATTTTTCCAGGGTAGCCATAGTCTTAATTGACATTGAAATGCTGGATTTGAGTTTTCAAAGCGCCTTGTTCATGTGTGGGGTCATTTTCAGAGGTTTTCCTCCCTCGCCTGCCAAGGGAGAGACGCGTTACAGATGTGCAGGGATGAAGGCGCCGTCCCCTGCCCTTCCGGCTCTGCCCGGGGCCTGCGAAAAGCCAGAGGTGATGGCTCAGTAGAAAGGTTCCCGAAGGCGCCCCCCCCCCCGCCCCCGTCCCCGAGGGGTGATGGAGCCCAAGCAGCCTGGAGAGGGGGTTGTGTGCCGAGACCCGGTTCGGATGTGTACCTTCATCACGGGGGTTCAGGGGTCCTGCCGCCGCCCACACGTGGGGAGCATGGGTTCCTGTCTGCACCGAGCCTGCCTGCGTGCTCTGAGGCCAGGCTCTGTTTCTAGAGCCTTCTCACGTGCTGCTGTTTATAGCCCCTTGTTTTCACCTCACGGGCTGTGTGCCGCCCCTGTTTGCGCGGGGGCCACCCGCCTGGTCTGTCCGCCGCTGTCGCTCCCGACGGTCCCAGGCTGGCTTGGATGGCTTGAAAGGCTTTTCCTTTACCATTGCCCTGCAGAGCTGCTCCACTCGACATGTGTAGACAGCCGCCACTTAGATCACTTAGATTTTTCCTTCTCATCCTTCCTTTGCTCAGCATCGGCAGAGCTACCTCAGCGCTGGTCATGGGCCGGAGCTGAGCTGAGTAGGAAACTCGTCAAGACGCAGATGAGAAGTCCGGTCATCCAAGCCCTATATGGGGGGCGGAGGCAGCCGCAAGGGCGCTCAGTGCAGCAAGTGCTGCTCGCTGGGCTGCCCGTGGATACCCCGGCTCCACCCTGTGCTCTGATGCAGCTCATCCAAGCTCAGGCTACATTTCATCTCCCCCAGCAGCACCAGCAGTAGTAAGAGCATCTTTTTTGGACTTTGCCAGTTTGTACCTAGGGAACATTCTGCAAGGTATGCCATTATGTCTCACATGCTTTATAGGACCCTACGTCCAGAAGAATCTGAGCGGGACACTGCTGCCTCATCATCTCTTGAACTTTAGATTATGCTTCTAGGCAAATCCCTCCTCCTCCCCCCAAAATAAAGTGGCTGTGTAGACTAATTCCAGCTTCTAGCGTCTACTTAAGTACCTGCTTTGCAGTTCCCCTTTGACAAGCCCTGTGAGTCATCTTTAACCCCAGTGGAGGAATTGTTATTAAGTCAAGAGAAGCCTGATCACCATTACTCATCTTCAAAGGCTTACATAATCCCCGGTTGGAATGTTCCCAGAGAGGAATCCTGGATAATAAACAAAGCAACAAAATGGGACCAGCGGGTGGTGGAGGAGGGGAAGGGGAGGAGGTGGTGTTCCGTGCCCCCCCCCCCCAACTGGGATGTGTGTCAGATGCACCAGGCACTGGAGAAGAAGCGCGGCCAGGAAGTGGGCTCCCCATCTCTGCCTCCGCGCAGCATCCTTCCAAGTAAGCAGGTGGAAAGGCCGATTTTAGGAAAGGGAAGGATTATGAGAACCACCTGCTGCCCAGCTTATGGCCTCTGGTAGCATTAGCCAGGGCTGCTCTCCAAAGGCAGCAGCAGGAGCTCAGAGGTTAATTTTAGAAGCTGTGAAAATCAAGGAAGCTGAGCATCAGGGGGGAAGCTGGGGAAGCCTCCAGGGAAGAGCTGAGGGGTGGCGGAGCCTGGAGGGAAGTTTGTCTTATGCCATCGACTTTTTTTTTTTTTTTAGGTGCTGGAGACAGTTGTATTTAGATCATAATGTGCAGTGATGCCTGATTTGACTCTTTTTACATGTGGGAGTGACGCTTTCTTGCTGGACAAAAATAAGAAGTGTCAGGGTCACTGTATAACTTTCGATAAGTGATTGGCAGGAGCTGAGAGCCCTGGTATTGATGTCCTTGGCATCTCGTCCCAGGATTTAAGAGTCTCAGGCATGTGTCTTCGCTCCTATGAGAGCTACATATTTAAGTAATCCACAAGGGTGATGCTGGAGGCCTGTGCCTTTTCTAGTGAAAGCCACAAATCTGAAGTTTGTTTTGAATGTCCACTTCCTTATGACATCGCTTCTCCAGCTGGGGCCCAGGTATAATTTCAGCACACTGGAGGGAGTCACTGGTTTAAAGAACTTGGGGTTTAAGTGTTTTGTTCTACGTGGAGGGAAATACGGAGGAAATAAAAGGGAAGGAGTAGCTGTGGTGGTAGGAAAAGGGCTGAGGGGTCAAGGACTCACATTCCTGCAGACCCCCGACTCAAAAATGTCATGGGAGTTCCCGCTGTGGCTCGGTGGGTTAAGAACCTGACTAGTAACCCTGAGGATGTGGGTTCAGTACCTGGCTTCACACAGGGGGTTACAGATCTGGCGTTGCCGCAAGCTGCAGCGTGGGTCACAGATGCAGCTCGGATCTGGCATTGCTGTGGCTGTGGCCTAGGCAAAAAGAAATCGTGAAATAGCCTGAGAGTTGTAGCCTGGCTATGAGTCATTGTTCAGAAGCCACGTTCCTGACCCTTAGGGTTGGAGACAGAGAGGAGAAGAGAGGGGGCACAGGGAAGTGTCACAGCTGGCTCCTGGCAGCCAGGGTGCAGAGAGGCGCTGTCTCCTCCCAGGTGAGGCACGCAGCCAGTGATGAGGGCTGAGAAATGCCTGGATTGGCAGAGGCAGCGTTCGGTGGCAGCTTGTTTGAGAACGAGCTCCAAGATTCAGAAGAAGAGCCCGGTTTGCACGCCAGAAGTCTTGTGAGGTTCAGAAAATAGCTCGGGGAAAACCTTTTCATGCTGCCGGATCTCTCCGTCCAGGGGATTCTCTTTGAAGTGAACACAGTTCATTAACCGGCAAGAGGTTTCCATGGGTGAGTGCAGAGTTAGGGAGAGCCACTGAACAAGCACAGTAGGCTGAAAGAATTTCCCCGTGTCCTGACCCCATGAGGCCTGGGCCTTCGAGATGATTAATAGGAGGATGTAGGGAGGTGAGATGGGACGGTGGAAAGATGAACGTGGGGACGACGGGGGCAATGAGCTTATAGACTGGGCCAGCCGCTGAGCTAGCAGTGCTTGTGACTTGTCTTGTTTAATCTTCAGAACAATCCTCTGAGGGATGTTACACCTGTAAGTGAGGAAGCGGAGGCGAAGAATGGGTCAGGCACTTGACCAAAGCCAAAGAGTTAGTGGTGGGGCAAGACTTCGGATGTGTGGCCCCAACCTTGTACTTTTTGTTTTAATAATTGGCTTACCATGTTCTGTCAATTTCTGCTGTCCAGCAGAGTGACCCAGTCATACATATAGCCTTTGTTTTTCTCATATTATCTTCTATCATGTTCTATTACAAATGGCTGGGTGGAGTTCCCTGTGCTATACATACACAGCAGGACCTCAGTGCTTATCCATCCTTTTTTTTTTTTTTTTGTCTTTTGTCTTTTTGTTGTTGTTGCTATTTCTTGGGCCGCTCCCGCGGCATATGGAGGTTCCCAGGTTAGGGGTTGAATCGGAGCTGTAGCCACCGGCCTACGCCAGAGCCACAGCAACGCGGGATCCGAGCCGCGTCTGCAACCTACACCACAGCTCACGGCAACGCCGGATCCTTAACCCACTGAGCAAGGGCAGGGACCAAACCCGCAACCTCATGGTTCCTAGTCGGATTCGTTAACCACTGTGCCACGACGGGAACTCCCTTTTTTTCCCATCTTTTTAGGGCCGTACCTTCGGCATACAGAGGTTCCCAGGCTAGGGGTCAAATCAGAGCTGTAGCCGGCAGCCTACACCATTTGGCAACACCAGATCCTTAACCCACCGAGCGAGGGCAGGGATCGAACCTGCCCTGTATTCTCATGGACACTGGTCAGGTTCATTTCCGCTGAGCCAAGACAGGAACTCCTGCTTATCCATTCTGCATGTACTAGTTTGCATCTACTAACCCCAAACTCCCAGTTGTTTTCCCTGAACTCACAGCATATATGCTCACATACAAGCAAAATGAAGACCCTCTGGAACGATTCCCAGTTAAAAGAACAGGATAATTTCCCTGAAGGAGCAAACAATGCAAAAAGCCCTCCTCAGTCTGACAGACACCAAGTTCAAAAGGAGGTAATGAAAATATTGAAGGGATTAAAAGCAGCTCTGAACAGTAATAATGCAGACGACTTTAGAAAGGAACAGACAAACCGAGCTTGTTCTCTTAACCAAGCAGGAGACATCCTCCCCGAAGCCTAATTGAGACAAGGAGCAGCAGCAGAACGGGGTCTCCAGCAGGTGCTCAGTGAGGGCTGGCTTCCTTTGTTGCCTTTCATGCCAGGTGCACCCCTGGTGCTTAGAGGTTCTAGGCGCTTGAGCAGAGGGCTCTGGGCAAAAGGACAGGTGGGGCTGCTTTTCTCCACTGTCGGGCCGGGGAGGCTGCGGCTGTATCAGAGGCTGAGGAATGCATGACTTCCATGCACCCTCTTCACGTTTCCAGGCCTCCCGAGTCTTTGTCCCAGGATTTTAGGTGTTTCGGGGGTTTTGCCGCAGGGGTGACCCTGACATGATTTTGCTCAAGGGGAACGGAAGCCCCATGAGAGCAGCTCTTGCTCTTCTGGCTACGTCTGTCATCAGGAAGATGGCCAGGGTCTTCCAACACGGTCTGGGCTTTTTTGTCTCATTCATTCTTCGGGGCTTTCAGCTCACCCAGACGGGAGAAAGCCCGGGCCGCCTCAGGACTGCTCTGGGGACGTTGATCTGATTGTGGTGGTGATGATGAGATTCATAACTACCATGCATTTTCTAAATAGCACTGCCTTTATTAATTCAGTTAAATCTCTAAATACTCTGTGAGATAAAAACCATTTGCCCCCATCTAACTTAAGTAGCTTGTCAAATGACCCAGATGGGACACAGATGCAGGTCATCTAACACCAGGGTCTGGCTCTCAGCCACTGTGCTCTGCAAACCACTCTCCTGCTCAGAACCCTTTAGTGGTTTTCCCAATATCCGTGGGATGAGGTCCAAGTGCATCTCATATCTGGTAGGATTATATGCTTTATCAAAATTGCTTTTTAGTTCTGGTGCATATGGTGATTTTTATCACTTGCAGGCCTGGTATGTGCCTTTGAATCCCAACTCAGTGATCCCTCCAACAGGAAGTCTTCCCAGATAGCCTTTATTTGGGGTTAGGTATCTCCATCCTTCATGTCTGTAGGTCCCCTGCCTCAGCACTTGCCACAGTATAGTTTTATGGCCTCTCTAATTCTCTTTTTGTCCCACCTAAATAGGGGGACCCTGTGTTGCCTTCATCTAATGCGAAGACAGGTACTTGGTTCAATGATCTGTATATGGGACTACAATAATTTTTACTGGCAAGTATTATAACTCTGGTGTAGATTTTTAAATATTTAAATTATTTTGAGGGGGTACTACTCAGTCGTGTTTGCTTGCTGCTCTAGATGAGATCCCTAGTGACTGATATATTAAATCAATTAGTATTAGCAGGATTAACCTGAACCTGTGGTTATCTGACCATTTGGGGGAGTGCCATAGAGCAGAATAATTGAGAAACCCTTTCCCATGATCCTCAAAACAGACAAAGAATCTATCTTTTTCAGCAACCTGAAGCATCTGTCTACAAACTCAAGAGTTCTGCTGGTTTTTACATATGTCTGTCCTTGGGGATTATTGATGTTTTTCCCACTAAATTTTCTTCTAGAAGTTTTGTAGTTTGTACTTTTAGGACTATGGCCCATTTCTAGTTAATTTTCATGCATGGAATGGAGTAAGGACCGAAATTCATTTTTTTTCCAAAGGGATCTCTGATTGTTCTGACTCTCCTTTCACCATTGTGCTGCCTGCATATGTTTATCAAAAAGCAGTTGCCCACATACCCATAAGTCTATTTCTGGATTCTGTTTTGTTCCATCCATCTCTATGTCTGCACTTACACCAGTTCCACACTGCCTTGTAGCTTTATAGGAAGTCTTCTGATAATTAAATCAGGTAGCAGAAATTCTAGACAGTCTTTCTAATAGAGAACTCATCAACCAAAAGAACTAGGATAATTAGCTGCAATATCTCATCATAACAGGTTTCATGCTTTTAAGATACCCAGTGAGTCCCCTGCCTCAGATGATCTAATATCTGAAATCAGGCTGATTGTCAGGGGTGGGTAGGAATACCCGATCTAGTTCAGTCTAACCTCACAATTAAATGTGGAACGAAACAGAGGTTATGGAACCCCAGCTGCACTAGTGATAACTAACTTCCGGCACGAGTTTCAGTTTTGTCTCCCATCCCACCTTTTATAAAACCTAGTGACAAGGGCTGTACCCAAACCTGGATGAGACATGGCAAAAAAATATGCAGGAGCTACAGAATGCCTGAGGAATCCGTCTATAACTTTATCCCGTATTCCAGAGTGGACATTCATCATACATGACAGACCAAACTAAAGGCTTGGAATATTTATGAGAACATGCTATTGGAGACCTGAAAATTATAGGAGTAGAAAGTAAGCACTGTGTGTTGGGGGAAAGAATTTACTCTACACAAATAATATCGGCTTTAAGAACTTAACTATCCTGGAGTTCCCGTCATGGCTCAGTGGTTAATGAATCCAACTAGGAACCATGAGGTTGCAGGTTCGATCCCTGGCCTTGCTCAGTGGGTTAAGGATCCGGCATTGCTGTGAGCTGTGGTGTAGGTTGCAGATGTGGCTCAGATTCCTCGTTGCTGTGGCTCTGGCTTAGGCCGGTGGCTACAGCTCCGATTGGACCCCTAGCCTGGGAAGCTCCATCTGCCTCAGGAGCGGCCCTAGAAAAGGCAAAAAGACAAAAAAAAAAAAAAAAACCTTACTATCCAGTGTGATTTTCATTTTGAAGATATGATTTGTCTAGAGCCTTTCGGATAAGGTCTTTGAGACATTACAATTTATCCTCCATACCCCTGGGTGAGACGATGCCAGGGGTTATGGGACCATAGCCAGAGCTCTGGGGACTCTTCCAGATGCTGACAGCAGAAGCGGTCTTAGAGGGCACTGTTCAGAGAGGAAAAAAGAGATTCCGTGAGCCTGCACAAAGTCGTGCAAGAAGAACTCAGGTTAAAGCCCAGGCGTACAAGCCCTCCATCAGCGTCCGCCCTCAGGATGCACACCTGCTCGTGGAGGTGATGGCGCTAAAGTCAGGTTATTAGCTTGAACCAAATGAAACTGCTGTTCAGACGGTCGGAAAGGTTTGCATATCAGGGATTTCCTGTGGTTCCTTGTTCTGTGAATCCTCGGGTTCACGTGAGGCCACCGTGAGTCTGTACGCAACGTAGACAGTCTCTAACGGTCACTGGCGGAAATGGTGGCTTAGGATTAATCCAGGGATGAGTGGTTCAGGAGACCATGGGATGACGAGAGAGCTCTTGGGAGATCTGCTTGGGGGAAGAGGCTTTGGGGAAGGAGGAAGGCGGGCCCTCCAGAGTGGGCTGTGCGATTCTGCGGCAGAAGCCAGAGCCCCGCCACTGACACCCCTTCATGCTCAACCGCCCGAGCAGGGGCCTTTCCTTGCAGCTTATAAAATCAGCTCGGCTCTTCTTCTAGCTTTTTCCTGTGTTGGATTAAGGACACGTAGAAAGGCGTTGTGTGTCTGACCGTGACCAGAGAAGCATGAGGAAGTGCTTTTGTTGGCTCATCTGCTGTCAGATGGTGTCTGGTTCTTGAGAGATTCGGGTCTGACTAGAGATAAAAGGTTATGTTTAATAAATTCAGGAAACCTATGTTTGAAGCCCACTTTTTAAAACACATCTTTTTTTTTTTTTTTGGTTTTGTGATTGATTTTTTTGTTTTGTTTTTTAAACCAAGCCATCAAGGAAGTGAGTGTAAGCTCTTTGTCTGACTTGGCCAACTAGATCTCTTTCTTGAGATATGGTATCTTTCTCTCTCTCTCTCAGTGTGTGCGTGTGTGTGTGTGTCTCTCTGTCTCTGCTTGCTCTCTGTGCCTCTGACTGTCTCTTTCTCTTGTTTCTCTCTCTCTCTCTCTCTCTCTCTTTCTCTGGTGTGTCCAGAATTTCTGACTCAGAACAGAAATCTTCATAGCGGGATTCACATGTGGTGTCTTTTTCCTTTTTGCTTTTCCAGTTCCTCCAGGAGTGATACAAAACGGAGCGCGGGTTCTGAGCCGAGGCCTGTTTCCCGGAGTCCGGCCGTTGCCCATCACTCCCATCGGAATGACAGCAGCCGTGAGGTAAAGGGAGAAGCCTGCCAGGCAAAGCCCACCTGGGGGTGGGGAGGGCGTCGGGCATCCGATGGGGCCACCTGAGGAGACGGAGAAGACCAGCCTCTAAGTAGTGAAGACAGAATAGTTTGGGTAGGAGTTCCCACTAGGGCTCAGCAGGTTCAGAACCCAACCTAGTATCCATGAGGATGTGGGTTCAACCCCTGGCCTTGCTCAGTGGGTTAAGGATCCATCATTGCCACATATGTGGCTTGGATCTGGCATTGCTGTAGCTGTGGCATAGGCCGGCAGCTGCAGCTCCGATTCAACCCCTGGCCTGGGAACTTCCATAGGCTGTGAGTGCAGCCCTAAAAGAAAAAAATCAAAGAAAAGAAAAAGAAATAGTTTGGGTTTTCGAAACAGTTAAATCCCTCCCAGGGGCCCAATCCAAATGGCAGTTACTCCTTCTTGGGTCCTCAAATCATCTTGGTTGTCTTTGCAATGAGGGGATGAAGACAAATGAAACTGAGTTGTTTTCTTCTAAGAAAGCGGGAGAAGGTGGGCAGAAGGAACTGGTGGGCAAGTCAGTCATTCGGTGCGAGGCTAACTGGTCGCCATCTAGACTTAGCCCTGTCACATCCCAGTCCTGTGACTCTGGGCAGATGTCTGGCCTCTCTGGGCCTCAGTTCCCTCATCCACGAAACTCCGCTGCCTCCTGAGAGGGATGGCGATGAAAGTCACATGCAAAGAATCACGTGGGAAAAGTGCTTTGGTGAGTGGCATATAAACACCAGGTGGCATCAGGCCCCTGCTTCCGCGAATCAGGTCAGTTGCCAAGCCACTTGAACTCTTCCCTGGGACATGTCTCTCCTCCACTGCCAGCCCCAGTCTGGGGTCTGTCGCTAGCTTGGAAGTCTCACACACACCAGTGTGAACGCCTTCCTCCCGTTTTCCTTGCTGCTTCTCTGCCTGCTCCCGCCCACCCATCACCCATCGCCAGACGGATTTCCTAAAATGTGCCTCTCCAGCTGTCTGCAGAAGCATCCTCCAGGACTCTGACCACACCACCCTGAAGTCCCCCGAGTCCTGCCATCTCCTCGAGCCAAATTTGTTCTCCAAATATGTCCAGTGTTTGCCCATCTTATTCATAGCGTTTCCTCTGGGTAGATTTCCCTCCGCCTCCACATGCCAGGCAGCACATCCTTCACGGCCCATCACAGCAATGATTCCTTCACCCAGCTTTTCTGGACGGGCCTCTGAGCCAACATCAGATGGATTTCTCTCAGCTTGGAACCCATAAGCCCTTGCTTTGGTTGTGGCCCTTTGATGAGGGCCCCTGTGTGTTTGTCCCTCTGTCTTCCGTGGTTTGCTTGCTGAGGACAGAGTCTGGGTCTCACGCACTGGCTGATGCTTCAGTGCACTTGGCACAGTGCCAGGCCCTGGCTGCTTACATGACCTGCCACACTGCCACACTGAGCTGCAGCCTTCCCAGCATCACTTCCTGGCTTCTTTCCTGCACTTCTGGATCAGGTTCACACCTAAAGGCCATTTTGCTTTCATAGTATTTCATGTCCCAGAGGAAACCAGCCCAGGAAGTCTGTTAGCTGAGCCCTGAGGGAGATGCAGGGTCGAGAACCATGTGGAGCTTCTCCACTCCCCGTGTCTTTTAACCCTCCCCCAAAACCAACTACTTTTGCCAGAATGGAAGTCTTTAATCTTCCGGACAGACGCTGGCATTTGGAACCTGCTAAGGCAGGAAGGTGATAGAAATTCGAGTAGTAATAGAAGGATAAAACCAGTTAGCCTTTCTGCTAAGCAGATTGAGTGATGCTTTCCAAATATACATGGCAAGGGGCTTTCTCGTGTACTTCTCCCGTATCTTTCTTGGTTAGCCCGAGATCAGCAGTTCTTGAGTGCATGAATGATAAGCCTCTTCTGTGACGCCAGGTGGCCATGGCCCTTACATCATGAGAGAGACATATCCTATATTCCATTCATTCTTATAATTGCTTCTGCCTAACCTCCTAGCTTACCTTTCTGGTGAAGGAGACGTTAAGACCATCAACTGTTCTCATGTGGAGCAGCCATCATCTTCCATGAGCAGATTCTAAGTAGAGGCTTCCAGGCTGTCTCCTTGAGCATCCTTTCAATGCCTTTGAGCAAAGCTCCACGTGGCTCCAGCCATTCCCTTATAGAAGGGAAGAGCCACGCAGGGGGAAAGGAGGCCTGAGACCAGGTTGGCCTTCAGCGGGGGCTGCCTCCTAATTTTAATTATTACCTTTGTGGCATATATTAATGCAAAGTGTACTGCATTGTAGCCTCAAGAGGCATTATGTAAAATACTCATTTTTTAACTGGTTAAGTTCCAGTGAGAAGATGACATAGCACTACAGCAAAGCAGTGACATCTTGTTTCTGGTCAGATTTGTCCCTCGTCTAGTCCCGCCAGTACCTTGCTTTGGCTCCTTTCTCAGTGAAAGACTGCAAACAGGTCCCAGGAATAGACCTGTGTATTAGTTAGGTCCAGTCAGGGGACAGAAGCCATGCTAGGTACTCGAATGGAGAGACTTCAAAATAAAGAACCATTAATCAAGTAGGGCGTTATTAATCAGGCAACTAGAAGGACGATGGGAGAACCCAGGATGTCACGGCGAGAACAGGTGTAGGAAGCAGCCACAGGCCCTGGGGTGAGGGAGCAAAGGAAGAGGTTGGAATGGTTGGCCCTGGAAGCTGGACTCCAACCTCAGAGGAGGGACCATGGAAGGACCAGCTGCATCTTTGAGGAGAAGGCTCCGGCTGGTGCAGGTGCCTCGAAGGGAGCATCAGGAAGTTGGTGTTCCAAGTGCTAGAAGAATCACACACTAGATTCAGCAGCTACTGTCAGCCTGAGCTGCCGCTACAGAGGGCAAGAGGGGTTGCTGGGGTGATGCAGGAACAGGAAGCACGCCCAAAGGAGCTTCCTCCTCCTCCTTCCCAGGTTCTCTAAGGCAGAGCTAGGCGTGCAGCAGAAATGTGGCTCGGCCCACCCCAGCAGATACAACACGCCGCAGAAGGCTGGGAATGGGGCTGAGTGACAGCAGCTTCATGGTGGCCCAGCCCACTCAAGGTCTGTCCACTACAAAAGCACACATAGCCTGAGAGTGACCTTCCTGAACGCCACAGGAGTTTTGAGCAGAATCATTTCTTCCTTAAAGTGTCTTGCTGCCTCGTATTTGCTAGGAGTAAGATGTACAACCACAGTTTGCAGACACTAGACAAGTTACCATTTGCACAAAGAGGGAGAAAGAAAAACCATTGTGGGAGTTCCCATGGTGGCTCAGTGGAAACGAATCTGACTAGTATCCATGAGGAAATAAGTCCAATCCCTGGCCTTGCTCAGTGCGTTAAGGATCCGGCATTGCTGTGAGTTGTGGTGTAGGTTGCAGATGCGGCTCAGATCTGGCATGGCTGTGGCTGTGGTGTAGGCTGGCGTCTACAGCTCCAATTTGACCCCTAAACTGGGAACCTTCATATGTCTCAGGAGCGACCCTAAAAAGCAAAAAAGAAAAAAGAAGAAGAAGAAGCTGTTGTGTATTACCAGTCCTTTATCCAAATACCAATTCTGCACTTTCCGTCTCAGTTTTAAGAGAAATTAGGAGAGGAGTGTTGCGGGGCTCTCTAAGGTCAGGGACTCTGGCTGGTGATAGCTTTGCTCTCTTTTATGGCCCAAACGCCTAGCAAATAGGAGACAGCAAGACACTTTAAGGAAGAATAAACATAAACACGGCTCTGTGGGTATTTGCAGAATATTATGTAAAACCCATTAAATGTATTTGGGGAGAAAATAATCTTGTCTTGCTTTTCCGCATTTATCATAATGTAAAGCTTTTAAAATTTGGCTGTATGTCAGTTGAACCTAAATTCAGCTGACGTCAAAGGGAAAACTGTATAGGAGTTCCCCCTGTGGCACAGTGGGTTAAGACTCCAACTGCAGCCACTCGGGTCACTGTGGTGGCGTGGGTTCGATCCCTAGCCCAGCGCAGTGAGTTAAACGATCTGATGTTGCTACAGCTGTAGCTTGGATTGAATCCCTGGTCCAGGAACTTCCATATGCTGCAGGTGCAGCATAAAAATGATAGTAATACTTTTTTTTTTCAAAAAGGGAAAGCATTCCAGCAGAGACTAGAACAACAGCAAAATGTCAGCATCCAGACCCCATGCCAGTGACCAAGAGTCCCAGAGAGGGGTTACATGTTTATGAGGCTGCTCCTCCTTCAGTTCAGCTGGGGCTGGAAGGAAGGCTAAGAGTCATTAGCAGCCCCCGAAGACCGATTTCCTACTCGGCTTTGTGTGACAGGTTTTCTGTGTGAGTCTAAGCAACTTCTCCTTAAGTGAAAATATTTGTCTTTCGGGGAATTTTTTTTTCCCCTCCACTGAGTGGCAAAGGCCATGTTTGTTTGTCTTAACTCTGAAACTGTTATTGACATAGATGAAGTGTTGCTTTTATTAGCTGATCATTAGACAGCTTGTCTTTGCTGGGTTCCTTTGCATATAATTATGATGTGAAAGCTCCTTGTAAGAGTATCTGTCAATAGTGTAATTGACTTTACAGTGTTGACTTTTTACTCAATAACCTCAGGGATCGGCCTGTCCTTAGACGTTGGGAACCTGCTTATTTTTAAATTTGCCTGGGCCTAGCATCCTCAAGGTACAACATCCTCCAGATAACCGCTCCCATGTCTCAAAGTCTTAGGCCTGTGTCTTGCTGCTTCTCCAGTGGAATGCTTTGCAGAGAAAACACTGAATGAGACAAACGATTGTAGCCCTATAACTGTTTTTTGACACCCTTGGAAAATGGGAATATAAGATTTCTCACATTCATAGAATTATGGGCTGCTTCCCAGATACAGGCCATAGTACTTCTCCTAGGTCTGAGCTACTTGTTTTCAAGTCTCAAGACTCTTTTTGACCCCCAGGGACCACTCAGGTGGCAGAGAAAAATTAAATGCCCAGGGCTTGCCAGAGGATTAAGAGATACCTGGTGGGAGGGTCGCCCTTCCAATGTCAAGAGAGCCCAGAAGTAGCATTCTTGAACTTGGGAACCTTGTTTCCTGGCTCCATAGCCTGTAGCTATGTGACCTTGGGCAGGTGTACCTGGGCCTCGCACCAGAAAACCAGCACCTGCCTCTTGAGTTCATAGGATTAACGCACAGTTACATGCCTGGTAAACATTACACAGGCATTTGATAAATAAATGCTAGAAAAAACACACAACCCTATTCATAAATGGGAAAGGACTTGAACAGACTTGTCTCCAAAAAAGATACCCACATGGCCACTAAGCACATAGGAGAAGGTTCATCGTCACCAATCAGTAGGGAAATGCAGATCAAAACTACAGTGAGCTACGCTTCACTCCCATTGGGATGGCACTATCAAGAAAACAGAAAATGACAAGTGTTGACAAGGATGTGGAAAAAGTGGAACCCTGGAGCGCTCTTGGGAATGTAACAGTGTAGCTGCAGCGGAAAATGCTATGGCTGGTCCTCAAAAAATTAAAAATAAAACTATCATATGATCCAGCAGTTCCACATCTGGGGATATACCCAACAGAATTGAAAGCAGGTTCTCAGAGTTCCCATCGTGGAGCAGTGGTTAACGAATCCGACTAGGAACCATGAGGTTGCGGGTTTGATGCCTGGCCTTGCTCAGTGGGTTAAGGATCCAACGTTGCCGTGAGCTGGGGTGTAGGTTGCAGATGCGGCTCAGATCCCGCGTTGCTGTGGCTCTGGCGTAGGCCAGTGGCTACAGCTCCAATTCGACCCCTAGCCTGGGAACCTCCATATGCCGCAGGAGCGGCCCTAGAAAAGGCAAAAAGACAAAAAAAGAAAGAAAAGAAAGCAGGTTCTCAAAGAGATGTTTGTAGCAGCATTGTTCACAATAGCTAACAGGTATGAGCCACCCTAGAGTCCATCAGCAGGTGAACACACAAGCCAGTGACTCTGGGGAGAGGGAATGGAGAGTTTTCCTGGGGACAGAGCTACAGTCTACAAGATGAAGAGTTCTAGAGATGGATGGTGATGATGGCTGCACAACCGTATGAATTTACTATTAAATAGACCACTGAAATGTATGCTTAAAATGGTGGAGAGGATGAGTTTTTATGTCTGCATATAATTTTTTTTTTTTTTTTGTCTTTTTAGGGTCTTATTTGTAGCATGTGGAAATTGCCAAGCTAGGGGTTGAATTGGAGCTGCAGCTGCCGGCCTACACCATAGCCAGAGCAATGCCAGATCTGAGCTGTGTCTGCAGCCTGCACCACAGCTCATGGCAATGCCAGATCCTTAACCCACTGAACGAGGCCAGGGGTTGAACCCATGCCCTTATGGGTCCTAGTCGGGTTCGTTCCTGCTAAGCCACAACAGAACTCCTAAATATTTTTTAAAGTGGGGAAAAAAAGTGAAATGAGTAACGTGGAGAGCCTCGTGGATTTATCCAGCCTGCCCTCCACCAGCCTTCCAAGGTCCTCTTTCTGGGCGCCAGAAGCTCAGTCTCAAACCCCAGAAAAGGCTTACATTGAGCTTCTGTGCCACTTTGAAGACAGCGAACATTGGGGGTAAAGCCATGGGTTTGAGGAGTCATGACAGTTGTCAAAACCAAAGCATTTATAACATTAGAAGAATGTTCTCTCTTCTCACCACCTAAGGCTGCTTCATTTTATTTGTATCTCTAAGGACCTCGAGTGAAAACTACACTACACAAGAAGCAAGTCAGGAATTAATGGCTCAGTTGTACGAAATGTTTAGACGTAAGACCCTGTCTCAATAGAGTCCCCAGGAAAACCCATCTCTCAGGCTAAAATCTGCTCCTGGTCATTGTCTTTGTCTTTCCCTTGGAAAAGAAGTTTGTAACAGGCCTTTGGGAAGGAAGCCTGCAGCCTTTGGTTTTCAGCTAGAGTTTGGCCTGATTATACAACCTGAGGGAAAGTTGGCCAGTGATCTTTTTTTGTTTGCTTGTTTTGTTTGTTTGGGGTTTTTTGTTTTGTTTTTTAAAACCAAGTACCTGTCAGCTTTGGTCTTCTGGAATCATGGTCTTTGAAGGCAGCGTTAGGTTTTGCTTTGCTGTGGGAGGGAGAGGAGGAAACACTAAAGGGGGAGATTAAAGGGACAAGGAAAAAGCAAGAACAGGAGAATGAAGGATGCGCACGAGTTCCCACTGGGCCTACTCAGCTTTTTGTCTTAACTTCTGGCTCTTCCGGTCCAAAAGTCTAAACAGCGGCCCACAGATTGACTGTGTGAAATTTGATCAAGCTTCTGGAGTTGCTTCTCATATTTCACATCAATGGCCTTGGTTAATGCCTTTGAAAATCCTGGCAGCTTTTCCTGTTATAGCTAAACACCCTTCTGGTGATGCTTGACTGTGCCAGATGCAAAACGATTCATGGAGAGTTTAGGATCATTCCTCTTGTGTGCTGCAGTCTAGTGCATAGAGGCAGTCACATTTATCTCAGTAGTGGAAGGGGACAATTTACAGCCCCCGGGAGAAAATTGTGCCCCTCCCTGCCCCCATCCTGGAGATGATCACTGAGGCAGAACTCCTGGAGTTGATGGACCTATGTGCTTCTCAGGAAGGGCTGCCCAGTAGGCCCCCACACCTGCTATCTGAAAGATACTCACGATCCCAAATTTTGTTTGAAAGTATTTTTGATATCCATAAACAGTATATTTAGTTTTGCTTGAGTTTGAGTTTTATCTAACTAGAATGATACTACGTGTCCTCTACCTTGCTCTTTTTATTTATTAGGTTTATTTGGTTTGCTGCATTTGGCTGTAATTTAATCATTTTCATGGCTGTATAATATTCCACTGTGTGACTATACCAGCTTTTTATGGGGGGGGGGGTCTTTTTAGGGCCACATTCATGACATATGGAAGCTCCCAGGCTAAGGGTAGAATTGGAGCTGCAGCTGCCGGCCTACACCACAGCAATGCAGTGTCTGAGCCACATCTGTGACCTACACCATAGCTCTTGGCGATGGCAGATCCTTAACCCATTGACTGAGACCGGGGATTGAACCAGTGTCCTCATGGGTACTAGTTGTGTTCATTACTGCTGAGCAATGACGGGGACTCCCAGAATTTTTCTTTTTTTTTAAGATACTTGAATTGTTTAAAGTTATTCACTTTTCCAAACAAAACTGCCATGGGAAGTCCTGTACATGTCTCCCGTTTCACTTAAGATGCATGTCCAGGTGTGGAAATTATTGGTTTATGGAGTGTGTACACGCTCACTGTTACCCAATGATGAGGAATGTTTTCTAAAGTGCTTGTATCCATTTACGCTCCTGCTAGCAGAGTGTCACGGTTCCCATTTCTCTTCATCCTCACAGAGGTAGAGAATTGTCATACTTTGCAATTTCAGCCAATCTAGTGGATGTGTAATGGTTATCTTGTTGCTCTTTAATTTCTGTTTTCCTTGTTACTAAAGATGCTACACACTTTTTCATATATTTAATTGGTAGCCTGAATCTGCTTTTTTTTTTTTTTTTGGCCGCACCCACAGCATGTAGAAGTTCCCAAGACAGAGATCAAACCCACGTTACAGCAGTGACCCAAGCCACTGTAGTGACAATGCCAGATCCTTAACCTGCTGTGCCGCAGAAGAACTCCCATGAATGTGCCTGTTCGATATTTTGCTCATTTTTCTATTAGATTGTCTCTCTGTTTAATTATCTTTGTAGGAATTCTCTGTATATTCTGGATATTAATCCTTTATTAGCTGTATGTGTGGTTGTGGATGGTCATTTCACTGTCCATAGTAGTGTATTTTGATGAGCAGAAGCTCTTAATTTTCATGCATATTAATCATTTTGTAATGAAATCTACCTCCCCCCAAAAATTTGTCTTTAAAAAGTCCCTGCTCCAAGATCATATGGTCTTCTATAGTTTTTTCTAAAAGATTCTTAAAGTTTTTCCTGTCTCATTTAAATCTATAATCTACCTGGAGTTATTTGTGTATTGGCTTTTTCTAGCAACCTTGCCAATACATACACTGCCTTAGTAATTTTAATAATTTATCTGTAGATTCTCTAGTTTATAAAATTTTATTTCTGTAAATAATGGTGGGATTTTTAATTCATGTAACTTTTATTTTTCCTGTCCTGTTGCAGTTAGGACCTCCGAGTAACGTAATGGCAATAGACATCTTTATATTGTTTCTTATTTTGAAGGGAGCTATGTTACTGATGAATAATTGATAGAATGTTATAAGATTTCTAGGAAGTATGCCTTATCATAACAAAAAATTTCTTCTATTTCTGGCTTGCTGTGATAATTTATCATAAATGATGATTGAATTTCATGAAAGAAATGTTTACGTCATTTAAGATAACCGTAAATTTTTATTTTATTCTTTTACTGTGGCAAATTACATTATAAATTCCCAATGTTGGATAAAACCTGCATTTCTGGATAAACTTCTGATACATTGTATTTTTTACATATTGCTAGCATTGGTATGCTAATCTCTTTTGGATGAATTTTGTACATTTGTCCATGTCCATGTTTCTCCAGAGCCCTCTTTATCTAGTTTTAGTGTCAAGATTATATTATTCTCATTTAATGAGTTAAAGAGTATTTACTCATAGATTCTCTGAGTTTATGTAAGATTGGATTTATCTGTTGCTTAATGTTTGATGGAACTTGGTTGCAAAACCTGGAGCTGGTGTTTTTTCTTTGTGGAAGGATTTTTAACTATCGATTTAATTTCTTTAATGATTATAGGATAACTTCATTTTTATTTCTTTTTTAATTCACTTTGGTAACTGTAGGGATTTGTCTATTTCACCTGTTTTCAGATATGTTGGCATAAAGTTATTTATTATGTACCTGTCATCTTTTTAAATGCCTTTTGTGGTTACATCTCTTTTTTATCCCTTGTTTCAGCTTATCATCTTTTGCCTAACCTTGCCATAGTATTTTTTCTCTCAAAGAACCAACTTTTGTTTGTTTTTTTTTTCAAAATGACTTCTATTTTGTATCTGTTCACTATTTATTTCTTTATTTTTCCTTTATAATTTCCTTCCTTTCTTTAGACTTATTCTTTTTCATTGTAGTAGTCTAGACTGGATACTTTTATTTTAAACCTCTCTTCTTTTTATATAAAAGTTTAGGAGTTCTTGCTATGGTGCAGTGGATTAAGAATCCAACTGCAGTGGCTCAGGTTCAATCCCCAGCCCAGCCCAATGAGTTAAAGGATCCAGCATTGTCACACTTAGGGCTAGGATTCAGTCCCCGGCCTAGGAACTTCCATATGCTGCAGGTGTGGTCATAAAAAAATTTTTTTTTAAAATAAAAGTTTAAGGTTATAATTTCCCTCAAACTACTGCTCAGTTGCATCCATGAGTTTTGATACCTATTATTTTTGTTATTGTTACACGTTCAAAAGTACTTTCTAATTTCTGCTTTGATTCCTTTCTCGACCCAGAGGTCAAGAAAGGTTTGTAGAAATGTGTTATTAAATTTTCAAACCTGGAGTTCCCGCTGTGGCTCAGTGGAAGGGAATCTGACTAGTATCCATGAGGATGAGAGTTCGATCCCTGGCCTCGCCCAGTGGGTCAGGGATCCAGCGTTGCAGTGAGCCGTGGTGTAGGCCCCAGATGCAGCTCACATCCCACGTGGCTGTGGCTGTGGTGTAGGCCGGCAGCTATAGCTCCAATTTGACCCCTAGCCGCCTGGGAACTTCCATATGCAGCAGGTGTGGCCCTAAAAAGCAAAATAGAAAAGAAAAAACAATTCAAACCTATGAGGAGGTGGTTATTTCTTATTTTTGATTTTAGTTACCTTTTCAACATTGACTACTAACTACAATTACAAAGATACAGCTTCTTTGAAATTTGTGAAGACTTGCTCTATAGTCCAATAGTATATGTCAGTTTTTGTAAATATTTTGTGTGCTTCAAAATAATATACCTTCTCCATTTTGAGCACATGTTTTATATATGTCCCTAGAGCAGATCTTCTACATATTACCATGGGGCGGGGGGAGATGGGGATTTGACCAGTTCTCCTTGCAGCTCTTCCAATTTTAGGTGTGTGTGTATTTTGAAGCTGTCTTATTGAAGGTCTCCATGTCTAGAGCTGTTACATCTTCCTGGTGAACTGAATCTTTATGAATATTTAATGACTCTCTTTATCTTATAATAATGATTTTTGCCTTAAAACCTGACTTGTCTGCTTTTAATATAGCTACACCAGTCAGGGGCAATATGATGTTTTTCCTCCCTTTACTTTTAACCTTTCTTAGTCCTTATGTTTTAGGCTCTTCTCTTAGAAACAGCATATGACTTTTTTTTAAAAAATCTGTGTTAATGATCTTTACCTTTTGATGAAGATTTTTAGCCTATTTTAAAGGACATATTTGGATTTATTTCTGCGGTCTTACTTTGCATTTGCTTGTCCCTCTTTTTCCAGATTCCTTTTAACTTGTTTGAAATTGATCACGATTCTTCCATGCCTCGTTTCTCTTCCCCGCTTCTAATGCTTTAGAAGTTACATAATTTTTTTCTCTTCTTTTAGTGTTGATCTTAGAACTTTTACCGTGAATATTTTTAAGTGTTTAGAGTTAATCAGTATATTTAACCTCCAGATCAATACAAGGCCCCTGGAGTGCTTTAATTTCTCTTCTCTCTTCCTCCCAAATGATATGCTGTGTTTGTCTAGGACTTCAGCTCTATTTCAGTTTCTTGTTATTTTAAGTCAGTTTTTGTTAGCGTCAGCCCTTCATATCTATGGGTTCTGCATCCGTGGACTCGATCGACCACTGAAGAAAATATCTGGAGAAAAAAAGAATTCCAGAACGTTCCAAAAGTCAAAATTTATTTCCCCTGCACACCGGTAGCTATTTCCATAGCATTTACATTCTATTAGGTATTATAGGTACTCTAGAGATGGTTTAAAGTGTACGGGAGGATGTACATAGGTTATCCATAATTTTATGTAAGACACTTGAGCATCTGCAGATTTTGATCTCTCTGGGACCCTGGGACCAAAACCCTCACAGAGACCAAGGGACGGCCGTATTGTGTCGTCAAGTCAACGCTTGATTACATTTTCTTTCCTTATCATTTCTTCTTGCATTTGGACCTTTCTTTTTAGGTCTTTTTTTTTTTTTTTTTTCTTGAAAATATTAAGAAGTTCCTGGGGAGTTCCCGTCGTGGCTCAGTGGTAAATGAATCTGACTAGAAACCATGAGGTTGCAGGTTCGATCCCTGGCCTTGCTCAGTGGGTTAAGGATCCGGCATTGCCGTGAGCTGTGGTGTAGGCTGCAGACGCGGCTCGGATCCCGAGTTGCTGTGGCTCTGGTGTAGGCTGGCGGCTACAGTTCCGATTCGACCCCTAGCCTGGGAACCTCCATATGCTGTGGGTGCGGCTCAAGAAATGGCAAAAAGACCAAAAAAAAAAAAAGAAGTTCCTATAGTGAGTATCTGCTTTTAGTTAGTCTTGACTTTTTGTCTGAAAAATGTATTTATTTTTGCCTTCATTCTTAGAAGATAGTATTACTGGATATATGATGATAGTTTCACAGTTATTTTTTCTCTTTCACATTGAGAATATCGTTCCACTTTCATCTCTGTCCCTGGTTTTATCTTAATTGCTACTCCTCTTTAAGGGATATGTTTTCTTTTGAAATCTTTTGTTGCTATTGTAGTATCTACAGTTTGACTGTGATATATCTAGATATGCATTTTTTTTTTATTTATCTTCCATGCAGTTTGTTGGCTTTCTGAATCTGAAAGTTGGTACCTTTCACCAAAATTAGAAAATGCTCAATCATTTTCTGTGCCCGTATTGGATTTTCCCCATATTTCTTTTAACTCTGAAGCTCTAGGTAGATTTATATTGGATCTTCTTACTATGTTCCATATTGCCCAATCTTTCTTCCATACTTTCTCTGTCTCTCTCTGCTGTGTTTTCTATAATATCTTTAGATCCATCTTCCAATTCACTAAATTTTTTTACTCTTTCTCTTTCAATTGCATTGAGATTTTTGTTGTTGCTGTTTGTTTTGGCCGTGCCCACTATGGCATGCGAAAAAGCACCTGGACCCAGGGATCAAACCCATGCCATAGCAGTGACCTGAGACACAGCAGTGACCCAAGCCACAGCAGTGACAATGATGGATCCTTAACCCACTGAGCCACCAGGAAACTCCCGGCATTGAGTTTTTTAATCTCAGGGATTATATAGAAATTCTGTTTGATGCATTCCAAAATCTGTCTGCTTCATTTTAATAATCTTGTCTTCCTTTTCTAACATGTGTTAATTCCCTCATTTACTTTTTTAATACATACTTGGCATTCTGTACCTAATTATTGCAATATTTGTAGGCTCTGCAATTCAGGTTCTATAGTTTGTTTTTTCTGTTGTCTCTTATGAGCTCAGTGGTGTGTGTGTGTGTGTGTGTGTGTGAGTGAACCTATGTTTGTTAAAATCTTATCTGTGGGACTTCTTTGTGGCCTGAGTTTCAAGTATGTTCTTCTAGAAAGGGTTTAATTTTCTTCCAGCAGGCACCCCTGGGCACTTTCAACTAAATTTAGCTTGAGGCCTTTTGGTCAGCAGTAGAATTCTGGCCTCATCCCCACAAGACTTCAGGCTTGTGGTTACAAATTCTCAGGGGAGGCTTTTCTTGTCTGCTCTTCCATCTGGAGCTGAGGTTAAGGCTGGCTGTTATCCCCATTGTTTGCCTGTGAGGGACAGTTACTTTTTCCTAGGATCTCATCGTGCAGCGGTCCCAGCTTTTTCCATGGCATTTTTGCAGGTATAGGTTCCCAGTAGCCTGTTTGGTGATTTTCAGGTTATGCGCTTCTACTTCAGTATTTGATCCAGCCTCATGTGTGGGAATCCTGGTGGCTCAAGTGTGGGCTGCTTTCTTCCAGAGAGGATTTGCTTTTAAAAACTTCTGCTGGGAGCCTGGGGACCAGTTCATCTGAGACCACGTTAACTCCTGCAAGGGGCCCCAGGATCCAAGGAGCTGCCCAAGTCAATCCCTCTGCTCCTCTGTCCTCCTCCCCCTAAGTTTGGGTTCTTGTCTCAGCTGTAGAGGAGGCATTTACCACCTGCCTTTCTTGGTGGCCTCCTTACTGCTCACGTTTCATTCTTGTGTGTGCGAAGTTCTTTTGGTACAGTTGTGTTTATTGGACCTCAGAGATCCTTCTTATTTTCCAGGGAACCCAGCAATGACTTAAAAATATATTGCTGTCCTTTATTCGGGATCTTTCGTATGATAGTTGGATACCTTCCAAATGTCCTTTCTGCCGCCAGCTGGTAACGTGAGCTTGTGGTCCCCTCTTGTCCTCAGTTTTCTGCCTACAGTCGGTTTTGAACAGAAGCGCTGCTCCAGCTCCAGCGCAGGCCCTGCTTCTGCAATCCCCTTAATTCCACCTGCTTCTTTTCACACTTGGCAAAAGGCCAGAGTTCTCAAATAAATCCCCAAGAAGGAGAGCTCCACCCTACAGGCTCACCTCTAGGTTTAAAGCCATCAGCTCGAGAGAGAGAGAGAACCCTAGCGCATGGGGGTGAAGGTGGAGGCAGCCCATGCTGATGATACGATAATGGAACAAAGAGTGAACCTGTCAAGAAAACAGCAGCACGGCCATGTCGAATCAGAAGCTGGCCCTTAACTTGTGAGTTGCGAGTGTGGCTCATTCTCAGCCTGAACTAACGTGATTTCTCACCTTTTATGTTCAGTATTTCCCATCGGTTTGACAGGAGACTGAAAACCAGGTTTTTAGTTGAGATTAATAACACATGGCTCTGTGGAGGCCTCGTGAAATCAGGTGGCTTTAGTTTATGCTAACCTCATCGCTGTATGCAAGGTAGAAACTCAGCTAACACTACGAATTGGCAGGCATTTCCACCAGATCACACGTTCATTTTAATGAATGATTTTCGAGGAGATGGTTAGAAATGCCCCTTCCAACAGGATGCCAGTTTTCTTCTTTTAAGTAGTTGGCGCCCTGGAATGACAACCCCGGCAGTGGGAGGTGGCTGACACCAAGTCAGTGCAGCAGGCGTGCCCCACCGTGCACAAGCCGGCATCAAGTGATTAATAATTGAGGGAGCTTGTTGCTTCCTGCTGAGGTTGTGTGTAATTTATGGATTATGAGCCCATGCTAAAAATCTCAGGGAAAGCTAATTGTATCAAGTGAGAGAGAGAGATGCATTTCCATTTTAATTCTAACTCCCTGAAGTTACGTCAGTGTACCTGTTTTCATCCAGAAATATAATATTCAAGAGTGTGTTGGCTTCCTGTCTCCGTCCTAGTAAGCTTCCTTCCTGGGGAGGAGGAGGAGACATTTCCATTTCCTGCTGGAGCATCTTTGAGAACTAGCAGCTCCACCCTGGACCAGCTCCGGGGCTCCCTGGGTGTACGCTGTTTGTCTGTGAGGTATTAAGCGAAGGCTGTGTGCACACACTGGGCTTCCACGCAGAACCAGACTCCCTGCGATCCACAACCTTGAATTCATGGGCTAGGGACGTGGTTTGCTTTTCTCTTCTTTAATTCCTGTGCTGCCTTTAGGAAGAAAGTCTCCGTCTGACTCTAGGGCTTCCCTCCTGCTTCTTCATCTCCTTTAAGAAAGTTCTCAGGAGTTCCTGTCGTGGCTCAGCAGTAATGAACCTGACTGGTATCCATGAGGACGCAGGTTCAATCCCTGGCCTCGCTCAGTGGATTGGGGATCCGGCGTTGCCTTGAGCTGTGGTATAGGTCACAGACACGGCTTGGATCTGCCGTTGCTGAGGCTGCGGTGTAGGCCGTCATCTGTAGCTCTGATTCAATGCATAGCCTGGGAACCTCCATAGGCTGCAGGTGGGGTCCTAAAAAATAAATAAATAACTGGAGTTCCCGTCATGGCTCAGCGGCTAATGAATCCGACTAGGAACCATGAGGTTGCAGGTTCGATCCCTGGCCTTGCTCAGTGGGTTAGGGATCCGGCGTTGCCGTGAGCTGTGGTGTAGGTTGCAGACGCGGCTCAGATCCCACGTCGCTGTGGCCCTGGTGTAGGCCGGTGGCTACAGCTCCGATTCAACCCCAAGCCTGGGAACCTCCATATGCCGTGGGAGCAGCCCTAGAAATGGCAAAAATAAATAAATAAATAAAAGAAAAAGACATTCTCAGGCTCAGAACCTTCCCTCTTGTGAGAGCATCGCACTGAAATGCTGTATCATTGCTTTCATTCTAGTGTTTTTCTCCCACTCCTCCACCCTGAACTCTAAACTTTTTACTTAAAAATGTTTCACCTGTAGAAAAGAGAAGGGTGTTGAACACCATTTATACCTTTCACTGGGGTTCACTAAGAATTAGCTTTTTGCAATGCTTGCCTCTTTCTTACTCTTTTGCTCCCAGAATTCAATCCCTCTCCATACATGTTCAGAGAAGTATCGTAATCTGCCTGAAGGTGGGTAGTGAAGTGGATTCTAAGCCCCGTGTTGTTAAAAAAAAATAAGGATTCAGAATGGAATCGATTTTCTAAAAGCCAAACCGCAGCGCACTTGACTCATCCGAGTGTAGTTGGGTTCCCTCTGAAACTCTTTTAGGCTCATTCAGCAGACTGAGTATTTGGGGATTCAACAGCAGTTACCTGCAGCAATGATCCCGAGAATCGTGGCACGGGACTTCCATTTCCATTTGCTTTCATAACTCTCGTAGCTCCCTGTGCAGTTCATTGCATTTACCCAGTTTCATGTTTGGTAGCACCTTACAGGAATCTTAGCCACTTTTATGCATCTAAGACACAGCCAAAAAAAACAGGAAGTTTGCAGAAAACATGGCAGGGACCATCCCCGAAACACAGGGGCTGTGTTTACAGGCAAGGCCCTGAGGACTTTCTCTGCAGGCCTCTTCCCTCTTACTTTATGCTGCGTTCCCATCAGCCTCCGGGCATGAAGAAAACAGGGGAGTTCCCTGGTGGCACAGCAGGTTAAGGATCTTGCCTTGTCTCTGCTATGGCATGGGTTCTGATCCCTGGCTCTGGAACTTCCATATGCCATGGTTGAGGCCACAAAAGAAAGAAAGCAAACAGAACTACTCAGGGCAGCAGGGAGCAGCAGTGGGCAGGCAGACAGGATGAGAAACCAGGTCAGAATTCTCCAGCACCCCTAAGAACTGTCCTCTGTGCTTAGAACTTTTCATTTTATTGTCACACAGCCCTGTAAGGTACATGAGGGACCTACTGAAGGCCTTACTAAGAAGCAGTGCTGGGATGTGAACCCCTAAAAGTCAGTCTGTCTTGAAAACCAGGCTCTTTCTGGAAGGACTGCGGGGAAGGGGTGCTGATCCGGGATCACAGAGGATGGGACAGGTGCTGGGAAACTTCTGGAGCCTGGAGACGTCATCATGCAGATGCACGTGTTGTCCTTGTTGGGGCTCGTGATGAAGCAGCTGGCAGAGGTGGCATTTTGATAATGGCCCTCTTGCATTTTGCTGGTGCATGTTACAGGGGGGTTTCTGTACCACCAGCTTCAATTTCGCAGAGCACCACAGGCATGGCGCACAGGGAGGGGGAAGACAGACCGCTTGGCCCACTCCCTGCTACACCGTTTCCACCAAGGACCCTCCCTGCCTTTGCCTTTCCCTCTGGGCTACAGCAGCATCTCTGTGAGCCTCAAGGCCCCTGGGGGGGTTGGGGGTCGGGGCAGGATAGAAAGCGGGGAGCTCAGGACTGACTCTCATTGGAGGCCCAATCCCATGGCCTTCCTGCGGGTGCCGCCTCCTCAGGGAATGTGCAGTGGGGCGCCTTGCTGGACTTCCCAAGCTTGTGGGCTCTCTGCCCACAATCCCATCCATTCCTGCACGTGCTCCGTCTCTCGGTTGTGGGTCCTCGTGTGGTGCAGCGCTTGCTGCCAAGGACAGATCAGTGACGGGGGCTGAGATGCCAGCTTGAGGAATTCACGTGCCAGTGGGAACCAGAGATGTTGGCTCCGTCCTCACGCAGCTCGTAATGATGGTGGGAAGTGCTATTCCTGGAGGGAACATGGGGGTCCCTAAAGTTGGGGTTGTGTAGGAAGGAAAAGTGTGCCTGTGTTCCCGAGATGCAGAAATGTGTCCCTGGTTGATGAGCCTGGGGCGACAGGGCCAACAAGGGCTTTTATAACTAACAGGGGAAGTTACTGTTCCCACTTCGCCAAGAAGGAAGCACAAGGGCAGGCAGCTCACTGCCCAGATAGACGGACACAATACACTCACCAGAGGTGGGCTGGCTGCTCGCAGGTCCGATGGGAGTGCAAAGCAGGGTCTTAGTCACAGACAAATGGAAAAGCATGAGAGCGGGTCTGCTGCTGTTACCGAGAGAGCTCAAGCTTGAGAGTCAGGCTTTGGTTCCCATCCCAGCTCTGCTCCTCATTAGCCGTGTGGCTTACGGAAAATTACCAAACTTCTGCGACCCCACTTCCGGCCTCCGTGAAGGAAGGATGCTAACGTCCACATTGCGGAGTTAAGCGCAGTCCTCTCTGCCGACATAGCAGGGGGCCTGTTGGTGGTAAGTTTGGTAGATGGTAGTTTATGGCTGCTCGCGACTTCCCTGTTGGCCTGTAAGCATCTTTGTGACAGTGTCTGAATCTGATTCCACGCCAGAGGCCTCCCCTGGGACCCTCCCCAAGGTCGTGCATTTGTATCTGATGTTCAGTGAATATTTGCAGAAGGGCGGAAGGAGGGAGGGAACGTGTGAGTGGATGGCTGTCACCGCGTGGCAGGTATCTCTTTTTGCTGAACACTAGATTTAGTCTTCCGACAAAAGGCTCCCACTAGAGCCGATTTAGAAGAGAGCAGGCTTTTTCTCTGAAGTACCTGGCCAACGTCGCCTGGTGGTGTCTCCTCCATGATGTTGGCGGGCATGTGAAACCAAGCACAGCTTGATTTTTATGGTTTAATAGAAGAGATTGCGCTTCCACTGCTGTCATTTCAAAAGAGTGTTGTTTTGACGTCTCCACTGCGCAAATGGAGTGAAAATGTCATGATGGGAGATGAGCTAGGGAAGACAGAGGTGTCAGGACTTGGGACCCTGTCTTCAAAGCGGAGCCGCCTGTTGGCCCATCGCCGGCTCGGACAGCAAAGCATCTGATGTGCAAGCTCAGGGGGCTGCCGGCTGTCTCATCCCAGGGGCTTTAATCGGTGTCCTCTCTTGTCTCCATCCCTCCCCGCCGTCCCTGTCTGCAGGAACGGCCTCACCAGCTGCCGGATGCGGACTGAGAGCGAGCCGTCGTGTGGCTCGCCGGTGGTCAGCGGAGACCCCAAGGAGGATCACAACTACAGCAGTGCCAAGTCCTCCCACGCCAGGAGCACCTCGCCCGCCAGCGACTGTGTCTCCTCCTCCTCGGCCGATGACCACTACGAGTTTGCCACCAAGGGGAGCCAGGAGGGCAGCGAGGGCAGCTTCCAGAGCCACGAGAGCCACAGTGAGACGGAGGAAGACGACAGGAAACGCAGCCCGAAGGAGGCCAAGGATGCTCTGGGGGACAGCGGCTACGCGTCCCAGCACAAGAAGCGCCAGCACTTCGCCAAGGCGAGGAAGGTCCCCAGCGACACGCTGCCCCTCAAAAAGAGACGCACGGAAAAGCCCCCCGAGAGCGATGACGAGGAGATGAAAGAGGCGGCGGGGTCGCTCCTGCACTTGGCGGGGATTCGGTCCTGTTTGAATAACATCACCAATCGGACGGCAAAGGGGCAGAAAGAGCAAAAGGAAACCACAAAAAATTAAAAACAAGTCACTGATTTGTTTTGAACTTACGGCCATTTGGTTTCAGCATGTCAGGAGATTTCTAATGATTTGTGGCAATATCAGCAATTTGTTATTTTTTCTTTTTTTCTTTTTTTTTGGTTTGGTTTTCTTTCTTTTCTTTCCTTTTTTTTTTTTTTTTTTTAATTTGCCCCCCTCCTTTGTTTTGGACCCTTAAGAATTTTATGTTTAAAGGAGATTGAAGCCATAGAACTCATGTCGACACTCAGCTGTTTTACAAAAGCTTTTCATTATCTGAAGACAAAACCGAAAAAGCCAAAATTACCATTGCTTCCTCCAGCTTGTCAGAACACCGTGGCTGAGTCCGCAGGGATGGCAACCGTAATGCCACGGGGATACACATCCTAGAAGGCACTGTGCAGAGTAACCATCGATCAGGCCCAACCTTTAGGTTTAAAAGGTCAGGATGTCCACCCACTTGGGTTTGCTGAGTGAATGCACATAAGGAGAAAGAAAGACCCCTGGTCCCCCTGGGAGCAGACCCAAGCTCATGCAGAGGGCATTGAATGGTGCCAGGAAAACCCTTGGCATCGCCCCAGGAATGCAGGGGGAGGGGGCAGGGCAGGGCAGTTACCAGGCCTCTGCGCTTCTTAACCGTGAAGCCTGGTAGCATCTTCCGAGGTGGACACTGGACCATTCGTGTTCACCAGGTTGTCAGTGACTCACGGGAAGAAACTGGGTCCGTTTTTAGTGATGTTGCTGACCAATTCTGTTCTATATTAAATGAAGAGAAGGTTCCACAAGCCATAAGCCTGAAGGTTGGTCCTGCACACCTGCGCGTGCATGCATGCACGCGCATACACACACACACACACACACACACAGATACAGGCACCCACCTAGACACACCACACGAGAGAGAAAAAAAAAAACTGATGCAAAAAACAAGCGATGTCTTCTTACTGCGCAAGTGAAAATCAAGTCCGGTAGCCGTTAGGGAAGGAAATAATGGTACAGATCTTTTTCTGTCTGTCAGAACCATTTGATCCACGTGAACATGAAACAAAAACAAAAAGTTCCGGAAGCTGCCATTAGTATTGTGGTGGATTTTTAAAGATAAAAGGCACATTGATGGACAAACTAAAACATGGCAAAAAAGGAAAAAAACAAAAAACTCCTATACTGCCCTCAAAATGGAGTTTGCAATTAATGTCAGTCAGGATTCATCTTTGCAAAAATCAATGATTTCCACATTCAGCCAGTGTAGCCAGCAGAAATTTCTGATCCACAGTGCATGGAATTCCTTTGAAAAAAAAAAAAAATCACAAAAACACAAACTTTTTTTTATTCAAAAATAACAAAGTTCTTGTAAGGTAAATAATGTATTTAGCATGAAGCATGAATTATTTTCATATAAATATAGAAAATAGAGAAAAGGCTATGCCTCTAATTTTTAAGCCCTTAGGCTTAGAGGTTCTTTTGGTTTTCTTCCTTTTTTTTTTTAATTTCATTGAAATTTTCTTTCGTTGGTTTTTTTTTTTTTTTCCTTTTTTCCGATTATTTTGTTTTGGTTTTTTGAAGCAGGTGTTTAAGGTTTAACCTTCTTCAGGGACAAATTCTGACTGTTGGGGAGCTTACTCTGCAATACAAAAAATATCTTCATGCTCTGGTAGGGCCTTGATGGTGGAGCTGTGTACTGCCTTGTCTGCACTTCAGCCCCCGACCCCCTCTGATTCTCTGTTGAAAAGTGTGTCCTTTCTCTTTGTCTGTACGTGTTTACCATGACGCAATAATTTGAGGGCAAACTTAGTAGTGAGTGTGGATGATAGAATCAAGAGAATTATGGGACGCTGACTTGAGAAAACCACGACAGTGATTTGCTTCTAGGGAAAAGGCAGTGACTAATTATGCAAATTTGCCAGGAGAAGGGGAAACACACGAATGGGCCTTATTGGATGAGGGTGTGAGTTAGGTACACGTGAAGGAGGAAGTGACACGGGTGTGAGAAGGCCCCATCCCAGCCGTCTTCCCGCGACGCCCTCTCTCGGTGGGAAGAAGGGGCCCCGCCGTCTCTACCGCCTCGGTGCAGGAACCAGCGTGGAATTAAGCCCACCTAGACTGTAAGAGGTGAATTTAGACAACTAGGTGATGTCACGGAGGCCAGAACCTCCTCTGTTATCTTTGCCTAAAAGAAACTATCTGGGGAGATCCAGAGAAACCTCTAAAAGAATTTGATCTTCCACCCACAGGGAAGGGAATTTTAAAACACAAACAAAAACACCCACTCCCGTGGCTCAGGATACGATGGGGAGGGGGACGGAGGGAACCGGGGTGATCTGGATTTTAAAACCAGGGCTGTGTGGGCCATCGTGGGGCCCATCCGCCAGCGCCCGGCACTGTTAGAAGCTCCATCAGCCAGGACAGTGGGAATTAACTGGTGCATTAACTCCCCCTGAGTTGCTGTTCAGAGAACCTGGGGGAATAAAAAACTACACCCATACACGGGTCAGATTTATTACCTGAACCTGAGTACTTCCAGCATTACTTGTTCGGGTGTAGACAGGAATAAGGGTGTCTTTTTTGAAGTGCTTTGTGCCCTCCGTCTCCCCAAGCATCTGACACCCCCAAAAGCCATCCACAGCCGTGCAACCTGAGCAACACTTTGACCCGGTGTTGTCACCTGACCAAGCCCACCTCCGTCCCCACCCCCAAGATCAAGTTCAGACTCCTCCTGAGAGGCAGAGGTAAAGGCCCAGGGCTGTTTCTGGCAGGGGATTTCGTCCAGTTCAAACCCCCACAGTGGGCTGTCTCCCCTCATTTCCTTTCTCTAAAGGAGCAAAGGCCTCTTTTAGAAAATAATAAAATGCAATGTGTGTGATTTACTTTACTGATCTCTTTGAGAAATAGATAAATATCTTATAAAAGTGTGTTCTTAACTCCAGAACCACTCTTTTTGCATAAATACCTCATCGGGCAGCTTTCTAAGTGTTATTTTCCTGAGTCTCCCTCAGTCCCTTTGGAGGAGCCGCTGGGAGACGTCGGGGGAACTTTAGTGAGGGTACTTTTTTCTATTTTTCTTCTGTTTTTGGAGGCATACACATTATGCATAACCAAAACAATGGCTCAATTGTGTTTAACTTTGTATTTTGATTGTTGAGGAAAAAAAAAAAAGTAATTGATGTGTATGTGGCCGTTGGTAGTGACTTCATTGCCGAATGAGGTTGGCCATGCCCTTGCCAAGCCAAGGGGCAGGCGGCACCCTCTCGCAACCCCTCCTCCAAGAGCAGTAGAGAATTTAAGCACAAGCCTCTTTGTGAAAGAATATTTTGCTCAAGTGTAATTCACTTTAGTCTTGGAATTTCTTCCCAAACGTCAGGTGTTCTTTTAGCTTCCAAACTAGCCTGTGTATTCATTAGTCTTGACAAAATCGCCTGTGCACCGGTCAAGGGGTGTGGTGTTTTTGCTTTCACTTCTCCGGCAGGGAGAAGTGGCATTTCATGTGTCATTGCAGTAACTCACATACTCACGTGGGGCGGTGGGTGGGTGGGTGGGGGGGGAATGGGGAACTATAGCAATATTTGAAGATGCTCTGGAAAACAACCGTGAACACATCAGCACCATGACATCTGCAGTTACTTGCTGTTGGTCCTCAGACACATTTAAGAGAAAGAGACTGTAGCTCTTTTTTCTTAAAATGATAGACACATAGACAGTTATTTTTATGCTACTACAATTGTCTTTTATCTTTACCTAGTACTATGTGGCAAGGGTTTGCATCATAGATTTTTTTCCCAGCCTTATAATATACCGTAAGCTCCTACTCCCCCTCCCCCTCCCCCTCTCTAATCAGTATCCCTTCAAGAGTTCTTTGGTGAAACTGTCTCTGAAACTAAAAGGAATCCAATCCACATCTCGGTGGTTTGAGATAACCACGGCCAAGACAGCGGTGGAAGGTTTTAGTCTTGAGACTGAGCTTCTAAGAAGGGAGGTGTCAGAGGCTTTTCCCAAGAGCTGCTTTGTTTCTGGGAGAGGCGTCCAGCGTGCCTGGCTCTTGCTGGACATGGCTTGCAATGCCACAGGGCCTCCCGGGGGGGAACCATCGCCCAGAACGGCCGTCTTTCCTGGGGGACAGCTGCAGGCTGTGGGCTCTGGTGCAGGAGAACCTGTCCAGGTGGCTTTTGTGCCCAGCTCCGTCCTGGGACGCAGCAGGACTGCTCCCCATCACAGATACCCCCACTCCACGTGGGTGGACCCTCTGCCTCTCTCACTCATCGAAGGGCTCTCGGAGAAGGAATCAGAGTTAGGTATCAAGCGACCTCTGTTGGGAGAGTTTTCCATGTGGGATTGAATTCAATTCAATGTGACTCCTCTTTCCCTTTAAACTTGATTCAGGTTGGGACTCTTGTTTCTTTCTGGTGGATCACAGCTGCCCAGATGTTGCCATTTGATTCTTTCTGTTTCTGTAGAGGAGTATTTTCCTTTCGTCTTCAGGATTTCTTTTTTCTTTTCTTTTCTTTTTTTTTTTTTTTTGCCACCAAAAGAACACATTTGAACTCCGTGTCCCCTCTTGATTGTGACTTAACCCGTGTTGACAGTTAAACCCTTCGTGTCGTTAAGTCCCAGCTCCAGTACTATATCAAACACTGTTATGCACATAATGCAGCACTGTGATCTAATTTAAATAATACTTTTTTATTATTTATACTACTATATATAATAGACATCAACACTTTTGCTATATAACCTAAGTGATATCTTTTTAGTTACCTGCCAAAACTTGGGACTTTGGTTTATATCTGCAGTTAACAAGGTTACAAAGTTGTAATGGTGTCTTCTTTTTTTTTTTTTCCTCTTTGTAACGAAATGTGTAAATCACAGTATAGACATTGTGTGGTGTTCCCGTTTCTGGAGTCCCATGAGGATTTACACATGGCATTCAGTGTTCTGTATAGACCCACCTGCCTTTGTGACTTCATCTGTTAATTCCCCGTCCTTTGAGAGAACACCTGTGATGGTGGTGGACCCCTGTTCTCTCTCTCTCTCTCTCTCTCTCTCTCTCTCTCTCTCTCTCTCTCTCTCTCTCTCCTACTGGTTATTCTTGAATTAAGCACAGACTCATCAGCTCCGTTGCTTTATCATGAATAATGCGTGTGACCTTGCGATTCTTCCACAGTTCGGCAAACAAGTGCTAGCTTCACTGACCAAAAATTAAGGAAGGAAAATCCGATTTTTAAAACAATCCATCTTTTAACGGCCGAAACCAATGTGTCTATGGTGCTGCATTTTGCTGTCTGTCCTACTTTTGAAATCAGACCTGGGTGAAAGATCACTTCTGACTTAACTGTGATAATGCTCACAAGTACCCTTCTTGTTCGTTTTGTTAGTGTTGAAATCAAGACTATTTATTTGGAATATCTATAACAGTGTTTTCCACTGTGTTTCATTTGCAAAAGTTGAGAACAGCCTTCCCTACTTTTTGCAAAGAATTAATATTCCATATTGGATTCGCGAAGACTTCGATATGGGGAATCTATCCAACCTAGCAATTGTCTTTCATCCTTTCATGACTCTGGCCTGAGTTCACAACCCCTCCCTTCTTTTCGATGAAACTCTTAGCACCATTTCAGTTATTTAAGCATCTTCAGCCTTTCTTGAGTATGTATGTTGAGCCGTCGGCGCACACAGCTGATTCAGTAACCAGTTTCCTGCTGTCATTCACCCTCGCTACTTATACTGCCATGGTGACGATGTGGAGGAAACGAGTGTCTGTGTGTCTCTGGGAAGCATTATACACTTGTTCATTTTTTATACTCTGATGCTGTAACATTTCTGAGTTCTGTTTGTGTTTTACAGAAAACGAAATAACAGTGATAAAGCAATCAGAAGACAAGAGGTTTACTGTCATCCTTAGGGTCGTCTGACCTCTGGCCAATAGACCGACATGGCCAAATTCATTTACGAGAGTAATAAGTTTTCAAAAGCCAATTTTTTTTTTCTTTCTGTATGAAACTGCCAATATCATGACTAGAAAGGGAGACCCATAGAGGAGAAAGGAAAGTGATGCTCAGTTGCATTTGTGTTACTAACGGAGCAGTGTGGACGCAGGCACGATCAGCCGAACTCTAGGGACCTGATGGTGTTGCTTTGGAGGCATCCATACTTGCATTTCACATTCTTCATATGTAATCATATTGCCAAAGACAAACTATTTCATCATTTATTGTAAATAACACTTTTCCCCAGACCTACCATAAAGTTTCTGTGATGTATTGTCTTCCAGTTGCAATAAAAATTACTGAGTTGCATCAATTGAAGAAAAATGCCACGTGGTATTGTGTGCACCGCGTCTCCACATGCAAAGGCTGAGCAGTAAATTCCTGTCGGTTTCTTACCAGCGCTGGGGTGTGTTCTCCCCCCTCCCCCCCCCCCTTTTATTTTTTCGGTCTGATGTTAGACTCTCCATTGCACTTACACCTATCCTCATGCTTCCCTTTCAGAAGAAAATCACACGTCTTTTACAGATATGCACACTTGCAGCCTATGGCTGGGCTCACCTGTGCTTCTCAGGAGAATTCCAGCTCTGACCTAAAGAATTGGACAGCAGGCTTCCCACCATGAACTTCAGAGCTTGTGGTCAAGACAGATTGTGCCTTTCTTTTGGAAATTGTTGAGCAATATACTAAAATTATACAGTGGGGCCAGAGCCTGCCAACCTGTACCGGGTTTTGAGGGTTTCTTAAGATAACTTCTCTAACCCGGAGGCTTTGACCTTCCAGGATTTAATCCATCACCACTGAGAACCAAGAAGGAGCTGAATGGGAAAGGAGTGGTTGGGACAAGTCATAGATCACAGGGCATCGGTCCCTGTGCTGGAGGAGTGGAAAGGACATTCTTTCAGAGTTCTGGCCCCTTTTGTGTGGTTGTTTTCATGTCAATCTACACATTCTCACAGCGGCAGCAGGAAGCCCAGTAGACCTGGCCTCCACCGCTACCCTTCCGCTGGGCCGCCACACTCACTGGTGTCTTCTGGTGGCCAGGCCATACCTCCTCCTCTAAGGTCAGGGGGCCCATCTCTTCTAGGGAGCCTACTGGAACAGACTCCCAACAAGGCTTCTCAAAGTGGTCACCCCAGGATCCAGTGTGTTTGCCAGCATTGCTGCCATGTCCATTTCCATTGTTGGAATCACCTTCAAAGCTGTGGTGTTCCCTCCAGATGGTAAATCTTCAAAATTTCAGGGGAATTAATTGGGAGGAAGAGCAGAAAGTCATTTGGGTCAAATCCGATAAATTGGATTGTTGACCAAGTTGGGTCATGCTTACTGTCAAATGTAAGGTATGGCCACCATAAAAAGCCCGTATCAAACATCTTGCATACGTGATTCTTAGGGTGTTCGAAGATGAGATATCCTGTTAGATTGAGTATCAGAGTAAGATAACACCTCCAAAATTCTGATCTTACCTCCAGGGGACATTGAGCATCCCACAGAAGGGGAGGGGAAAAAAATCTGGTCCTTGTTTGTCACCTGCAGTGAAGACCCTAGCTCTGGGCTATGAGGTGGTATAAATGGGAATGGGGACAGGTGAAAAAGATAGAACTGAACTCACACGGCCTGACCATAGAATAAAACTGCCACCAAAGTCAAATTCACCGTATTCGGTATTACTATTGCACATTACTTTTCTTCATTTCTAATTCAGGAAACAATCGTTTTGCACCACCTCTATCCCAGTGACTGCTGGGCAACAGTGACAAGTAGAGCCAGTCTGGAAGGGACTTTGATGTTGAGGGAAGAGGAGCACCGAGTTGCTGGGAAAAGCTGGTGCTCAAGTGATTAGACGGCGCCTCAGTGGGGTTGGGACCAGAGCTTCCTGAGGGTTAAGCATTGGCCATCCTCCTGAAATAAGCTCAGAATGTTGTCAGGTGACTGATTTCAAAGGACAGCCCTCAGGTGTGTCTCTAAGCTGCTTCTACCTGTGTTCAAGTAGATTTACTTCCTGTGTATTCACGTGGCTCTTCATCCAGGTCCTCTGTCCTCATCATAATAGGGCCACAACCGCTGTCTCCTTCAATTCACCCTCCAATTCCTTCCCTGGAAAGAAGGAAACACAGGAACGACCAATACCTTCATTTTCTTAAAAGCAGCGTGGTATAAATGGAAAGTAAATAGAAATCAAAAGTACTACTAAAGCTCACCCTTGTAAGTGATTTTCATTCCATGATTTTAATAGGAGCATGTGTGATTCCATGCCATGCATGCCGTTCAGTGTTCTGTGTTTGCTTTGAGAAGAACTACAAGATCCTGGACTCTGCCTTGAAGGTGTAATGAGTTGGGGGATGGATGTCTCATTTGCATACTTAGGTAATACACAAGCTCTCCTCTAATTTAGGTAATCTAGATGTAAGCTACCCTGCTTTTTACATATGCTTCCTAAGCAATCAAAAATGGATTTTTTTCCTGAAAAGAGCAGACAACACTGTCTTCAAAGTTGTATGAATCCTCGGAGCAGTGAAACTTCCCCCTGCCCTCCCCTCTCCCCACGTCTCTTCAGGACCACAAAGGCTATTTAGTGTGTTTTTGCTGCCTTGGTGGGATGAGTGAAGGTGAGCAGTGCTACTGCCCCTGACCAGTTTCTCCTCTCCTCCTGACGGCTCTGCCTGATGAAAGGAAGTGTTCTGAACTAAGAACTCACCACCCTTCTAGAAAGTTCTGAACAGATGAGGGTAATTTCAGAGGGAGTCTAGCCCAACCTAAGAGGCTTTTGATTATCACCTGAAAGCTCCTGTCTTTCACTCTGCTCCTCAGAGCCCCTAGGAATCAAATGTTCCTCTAAGAACATAAACACAAATATGTGTTGATCGTGTTTTAATTGACTGGGCTACAAAACCAGGGGTTCGGGAACTGGGAAAGGACAGTTTTTCTATAAAAGACTCAAATGTAAGTGAATGAATCAGTTTATTCAATGGAAGGGGAACCTCTGCCCTTGGTTTTGGGTGAATAAACCTTCCCAGGACAGTTCTTAAAGTAATAATCATAGAAATAGTACCTTGACTTGAAATCATTTGTGGGCATTTCAGGATAAAGTAGCCTAATGTTTTATGTTACTCCATAATAAAGTAGTTACAGAACATATGGCTTAATCTCCTTCAAAATGCAGCAATTTGAGAAGGATCAAGGAATTCTATTTTTTTCTCATCTCTTACTCATCTCAAAACTGATTTCTAAAAATATATCTTATGGAAGAAGCAGAGTATGATGAGGAAGTCTGAAAACAAGGCAGTGGCTGATGTCTTAATCCCACTGGGATGCAGTTTCTTCACTAAATGAGTCCATTCTAGTCCCATCGTAAAACTGAAAGGGACTTTAGGGACCATTGAGTCCAGACTCCCTGTTTTACAGACCTAGTAGCCGAAGCACAAAAAAGTTAAGGCATTTGCCCAAGGAGACACAGCTGGCTAGTAGCAGACCTGGACTCAAGAGGAAATTCTCCTTCTGATCTCTTGCTATATCCATCTCTTTGGTATATAATTATAATCATCACATCTGTAGCATTTCAGAGCTGGCAATTCCCCACACGTACACACTTAACATTGTGTCCTAGGCATTTCCCCTATTGTTATGGCAGAAATGACTATCTTTGAAAATGATACATAACTCTCTATTGAGTGGGTGGCCCTGTCATCTTCGATTATTACCTTCCTTTTCATTGTTTAAACTGCTTACAATAGTTTAAATTTCTCAGAATAGTTTCTGTCTCTCTCTCTCTCTCTCTTTTTTTTTTTTTTTTTTTTTTTTTTTGCTTTTTAGGGCTGCCTTTGCGACATATGGAGGTTCCCAGACTAGAGGGTCTAATCAGAGCTACAGCTGCTGGCCCACACCAGAGCCACAGCATCACCAGATCCGAGCCACATCTGCGACCTACGCCACAGCTCATGGCAACGACGGATCCTTAACCCACTGAGCAAGGCCAGGGATCAAACCCGCAACCTCATGGCTCCTAATTGGATTTGTTTCTGCTGCACCACAGTGGGAACTCCTAGTTTCCCTCTATTCTAAGTAATATTGCAATGAAGATCTTCAGGCACAAAGCTATTTGGTTAGACAGCCTATCAGATTATTAGAGCAAACGTATTATCCATGTTATGTTTCTTTACATACAGCTTTCAAAAGGCGTCAGTGCCAATGGCAATGAGTAAAAACCCCAATTTCATTGCACCCTTGCCAGTATTGGAATTTATTTTTCTAATTTTTGCTACCAGACAAAATTCTATTGCTATTTTTTTAATTTGAGGTGTAATCGACAATTTACTACTGCTTGTGTTTTTATTTAATTACTAGCAAAGTGACATGATTTTCCATAATTTACTGGCCATTTATTTTCTCTTTTCTGAATCATCTTAACTGACTCTTCAAGAGTTCAGAAGAGAAGGAAATTAGATTCATAGTCTCTTTTGTAACAATGTTCTTGATTAGCCATTAAATGGTTCCAGAATGACCAAACATATCAGCTGACCCTAGATGGTTCTCTCGTCTTCACTCTAATTGTCTATATATTGAGACAAATCCCACTCCATGAAACATTTGGCTGAAGTTCCTTGGACTAGCCTGAAAGGCTACAAAGATGTAACCCTAGTTCATCTTCCACATGGCAACCGTTTATATGTTTGAACACAGTAATAATTTCCTTCCTAAGTCTTTTCCAGAATAAATACTCCAAGTTCTGTCTATTCTTTCTCACTTCTGGACATGTCCCAGTTCGTGATCAGAACTCAGTACAGGACTTGAAATACGGTTTGATGAGGAGGAGCTATTACTTTCTTCATTCTAGGCTCTCTGTTTCTATTAATATATCCAAAGCCTGAATTTGTTTTGTTTTTTATTTTTGTTTTCAGAAGTCATATCATATCATTGATTCACACTGAACTTGCGACTAATTAAAATAATGAAGCCGTTGGTGTGCTTTTCCAGATATTCATGTTGGATCGAAGTGTGTAACTTCATCTCTATTAAATGTCACCTCCTTAGATTTGGTCCACTGCTCAAAGCCAGCTGAGATTAGTCATGGGGGTGGGTGGTGGTATGAGGGTCCATTGGAAACACTTACTTTCCTTCCAGGTATCATGGATTACAAACTTGGAAATGTCTTTTGTCTGTTGATTAGGACAAAGCTGGAGCCATGTGGTGTGGTTCTGGAGACCTCCCTGTAGGTCAACTTTTATTTCAATCAGCCCCCTTAGAGGGCAATCATTCAACTAGTTATATGTGCACCTGGCTTTATGAAACCATATGAAGCTTACATTTCTCCATCCAACCAAAAGTTTGTCAGGTACATCCTTGATCTCCAGGTATAAGTTCATAGTCTTCCTTTATAAAAAAAAAAAAAAAGGAAATAAAGTCATACTCTATGTTAATATGAATTATGCAAATTTGAAATAAGGCAACAGAAAAGAATAAAATTTCACTTACTATACAATACTTGAAAGAACATAAATCTTACTTTATTCCTAGGGGGAATTAGCCTTGATTTATGTATATATTAAATTAGGTGAGGTTTTAAGGAACTTATCCCTCTTATAAAAAGTAACCACAATTTTTTCATCCATGTCTTCATCCATCCATTCACGTACTCTGTCTTAGTGAGCTCAAGCTGGCTTCCTTGCCAAAACTTATGAACCATTTTTGTAATAATCTGTCCAAGAATGTTGCCCAAGGACAGCACTGAGGCTATGGATCCGAAATTGCAGACAGTCTTCTCCTGTTTACAATCAAGGAGTTTCAGCATGATGCTGAGTGGTATTTCTTCACTCCATGTGCAAGCTCATTTAGAGTGCTGCCATATCTAGCATGTAGTTAGTCTCTAAATAGAGGCAAATGCATCTAAAATAATGGTCTTCCTTTAAAAAAAAAGAAAAGAAACTCAGAACTTGAGTCTGGTTACTTCTGGCAACTATTTATTTTTAAAGACACGACACTATCAAGCATGGCATATATATTTAAGCATCCAGAACTTCAGTAGTCTGAGAAGGCTACCCAAAACATGAAATGATAGAGAAGAAATCAAAAAATCGATTAAGGAAGTTTTAAAGCAGTCTCTCCTTCATAATCATAGTCAACCCATCCTTGTTTTTCAGCAACTATGTGCCAGTCCTGATGGGCCCTGGGGATGCAGATGAAAAATATGGCTCCTACCTTCAAGTATGATCACCTCCCCAAATCCAGCCATAGCGAGTCATGGGTATCTCTATGGTGGCTGGTATATTGTTCCCCAAACTTCTCAGTATTGAGTGGTCTTTTCAAGATCTAAAAATACTGGTTGCAAAGATCAATACAGCCTTTGTCGTCTTCTCCCTCTCATCTCTCCTCTTCCCACCTCTGTTGGCTGGTGAGGAATTAGATAAGAGCCTGTTTGCTATATGCAGACATGGCCATCCCTCCCATGAGAGAATGATTTCCTGCCGAACTGATCCTTGCCACTGGTTACCAGTTCTGTGATAAAATAATTGTCTGTGTCCTCCTCTTCCACGTAATGCTCCAAGTTCTTAATTTATAAGCCAGTCTTCATCTCCAACCCCTGCCCCTCTCCCTGCCTTCTCTCCCTACCACCTAGCCTTCATTGCTCCCTTCTCATAACTGCTGTAAGAGCAAAGACTGGAGAATCCAAGTGGCACAGCATGCTCTTGCTTTATGTTAATAATTCTCCTGCCACTGTGATGGGCAAACAAGAATGTGCAGAAAGATGCATGGAACATTCCATTGTTTATCAGTCTAGTCTTTTCCCTGAAACTCTTACTCACTGAACATGGATCCATAGACCTCAGAAGGTTCATCATGTCCAACCTCCTGCCTACAGGTGGATCATGGCACAAACTCCACTCTGAGCTCAGAGGGAATGTGCCCATGCACACTAATTATCAGGGACTCTGGTCACACGGTACAAAAGCTGTGAATTTTTGATGCTTAATCCTTTCTATTAGACCATTTCTTTTATGTTTTTTATTAGAGTATAGTTGATTTAGAGTGTTGTGTCAATTTCTGCTGTACAGCATATTGACCCAGTCATACATACATAGACATTCTTTTTCTCATACTCTCTTCCATCACATTCTACTCAAAGAGACTGGGCATAGTTCCCTATGTTGTACAGTAGGACCCCACTGTTTATCCACTCTAAATGTAATAGTTTGCATCTACCAACCCCAAACTCCCAGTCCATCCCATTTCCTCCCCCTGGCAACCACAAGTCTTCTAAGTCTGTGATCCATTTCTGTTTTGTAGGTAGGGTCATTTGTGCCATATTTTATATTCCACTTATAAATGATATAATATATTTCTCTTTCTCTTCTGGCTTACCTCACTTAGTATGAGACCCTCTAGTTGCATCCATGTTGCTGTAAATAGCATTATTTTGTCTTTTTTATGGCTGAGTAGTATTCCACTATATATATGTACCACATCTTCTTAATCCAGTCATCTGTCGATGGACATTTAGGTTTTTTCCATGTCTTGGCTATTGTGAATAGTGCTGCAATGAACATTTGGGTGCATGTATCTTTTTGAATTGTAGTTTTGTCTGGATATATGCCCAGGAGTGGGATTGCTGGATCATATGGTAGTTCTATATTTAGTTTTCTGAGGAACCTCCATACTGTTTTCCACAGTGGTTGTACCAATTTATATTCCCACAATTCCACAGTGAAGAGGTGTTCCCTAGACCATTTATTTTAGACTGAAAATTTCATCTAATCCATCCCTACCCATTAGCAGGGAAATTATATTGTTTCATCGTTATTGGCAGTTAACGTCTCCGGAGTTAAAAGGTCAAGTGCCAATTAAAAAAATTCAGAAGGAGGCTATACTCACACCCAAGTTAACTTTCGTACACCTCAAGGGTAGAATTCATTTCATATATCTAAGGACTTATAACTTAATGATAACATAGACACACTGCACGTGAAATTGGTCCTTAGTGTTTACAAGGTGCCATCAAGAACACAAACTATCCATCCCAAACCAAACTCTCCATGAGTCGCCAAGTCATCCTGAATCCCTCCGGCTCCATCAGTCCCTCCGTGGAATCCAGCACTAAATTGGTCAGTGGTGCCTCAAACTCATCTTTGGTTGCTCTTGTCCTTCACCTTCACAACCTCCCTCCTGGTCAAGCCCCATTGCCTCTTGCCTGGATGTCAACCCAGCCAGGAGCCTCCACACATCCCCACAGCCACAAGAATTAGCTCTCCCACTCACCTCTGATCATGTCATCTGCTTCAAATCTTCATACCTGGCCACATCTCCAGCAGGATAATGGCCAAATCCCACAAGGTAGCCTCTTGAAATGAGCCCCAGCCCAAATTTCCAGCTTTATCTTGAGCCCCTCAACCCACCTGGACTGTGGCTACCCTTGGTGACCCTCCAAATTCCTGAGGCATCTCCACCTGCAGCATATGGGAGTTCCCAGGCTAGGGGTTGAATCAGTGCTGCAGTTGGGGCCTACACCACAGCCACAGTAATGTGGGATCTGAGCCACATCTTCAACCTGCACCATAGCTTGTGGCAACACTGGATCCTTAACCCACTGACTGAGGACAGGGATTGAACCCACATCCTCACAGACACTATGTCAGGTTCGTATCCCCCCGAGCCATAATGAGACGTCCCCTCACGTTCTTTCTGAATGAATGCTCTCCCTACTCTCTACCTCTCTCCTCCTGAACAATCCCTGTCAATCCTTTAAGACCCAAGTCAAGTTGTCTCATCATGTCCCTGTAGCACCAAAGTCCTGCCTGGATGATGGCTCCCATCAAGGGCAAGTAATATTCTTCATCCCGTTGGCTCCCTCCTTTGAGGGAGCTCCTGGGATGCAGGCAGGCATCAGATCTTCTTCTACGCTGAAACCCAGTACAGCGGCTGCCACTTGGATACTTGAAACGTTTTTATTTAATTCAGCATTATCCCATTTTGTCTACTTGATGGTTCCAGCGTCTTGCTTTTCTCAAAAGAAGTTACACGTTGACAAATTCACTTGGCACATTCCATTCAAGGGAAACTTGGACCCAGAGTGAGAGTAACTTCTTCCTTGAGACCACCAGGATCTCTGGAGCTCTTATTTGCTCATCTATAATGATCTGTACTGTATTTAAAAATCAAAAGTTCAACTCTGTGGGGTATTTTACCATGTGATGACTAATAAAACTGAGAACTCACTGACACTCGGTTTATTTTGTGAGAGTGTCTTAATCAGCGAGGCAAGAAATGAAGTTGTGTGGGGTTGTTTTTTGTTTTGTTTTGTTTTGTTTTGTTTTTTCCTTTTTATGGCTGCACCTGTGGCACACAGAAGTTCCCAGGCCAGGAGTAGAATCGGAGTCAGCTGCCCACCTATGCCACAGCCACAGCAATGCCAGATCCTTAACCCACTGAATCAGGCCACAGGTCCAACCTGCATCCTCACCAAGACAATGTTGGGCCCCTAACCTGCTGAGCCACAATGGAAAACTCCAAGAAATGAAACTTTGATTCCATCTCCATTTCTCTTTGGGAAAGCCACTTAGCTTGTCTAAGGTGGCCTCGTTCATGGGTTCTGATGGCTGGTTGGTGAATCAGCATCAGCTTCTGAAAAAGTTCTTGAATGATAGAGCGAATTTTTCAGAAGATTCAAATTATTCCATTCAAGGGTCTAGCCTTTCGTCTAACATTTCCTCTCTTCTGCTCTCTTGGTGTTAGGATGTCCTGTCGTCTGTAAAATTATGGTGATCAGAGATGGAGGTGTTGCTTTTTGATGTCCTCATTTCCCTGAGCAGATAGTTGGCAACGATATGTCAGTCTACCCAGATTTTCCTTTGATCCTAAGCCAGGGCTGGATCTCTCTTTTCTGCAAGAAAGTTGCCTGATGTGCATCCTCAGCCAAACTCCGAAGCAGAGGCAGAGTGAATCTGTGGGAGGGACTTTGAGCCAATATAGTCAGGGATCCAGAGCAGGTGCTGTGTCATTGTCAGACCAGAAATTGGTATGTTCTTGTTCCTACAACTGAAAATTCTCTCCCCTATGTCCCCTAAGACCTCCCATCACCATGGATTGGCAGAACTTAAAATGACTCATTTATTTATTCAACAAACACATACCAAGCATGGACTCTAGGGTCAGATGCCTGCTAGGCCCTGGGCATACAGAATGACTAAGATGGGATGCATGCCCAGGGGAAGCATGCATGCTAGTACAATGCCACAGTACAGAAGGAAAGAATTTCCAAATGGGAAGCCCCCTGTGTATCATTGTACCAGCGCTCCACAGGTGGGATTCAGGGTCCAGAGAGAGAACAGTACCTCGTTTCCCAGGGAGTTTCCATCTTCACATTTGGCTCCAGCCCTTTGAGGGCAATGCCCACATCATCTCTCAGGCTCGACCTCCTTGCCCAAAGTCCAGACCCACATGGCCAGACCACCAAGACCTCCAACTCAGCACAGTCAAATCAGCACTGTTGACACATACCTCTAGTCGCCCATCCAGTGTCCATTCACCCTTTGTCCCTCACCAGTGGAACCCTGATTTCAGTGGGAGAGGCTGCGTCCCACCTGAAAACCTACATTCCCCAGCTTCCCTTGCAGATTGATGCTAACTGAATGTAAAGGGAAGTATTGGGTGGGGCTTCTGGAAAGCTCTTTTAAAAAGGACTAACACATCTCTTCCCATTACTTGTCCCCCTTCCCACCTTCCTTCCTATGACATGGAATTCCACTGTGAAAGCTGGAATTCTACTGTGAAAGCTGGAGATCAGAAGCCACTTGGTGACCATGAGGCAACTTTGAGATGACCTTGAACATGAAAACCAGGTGGGGCGGCCCATCAAGAGCAGAGAGCCATCACCACCTATGAATCGAGAAGGGTCGAGGGGGGCAGAGGGTTACTAGAAAGCACAGCTGCATAGACCTGTCTAACTGGAGCTGGAGCCATGGAGTCAAAGCCATGGACAGACACCACTTGGGGCCAAGAAGGCTGGAGAGAAATGCTCTTTCCCTCTCCCACCTTCTAGTCATTGGTCACTGTTTCCCCCTGGACAAACCCGGAGGGAAGCCAGCTGAGAGCAGAAAACACAGTCTCTGGGGTCAGCTTTGCAGCGATGCCCAGCCAAACTGAGCAGAGCCTAGAGAGGAAGGTCAAACAATGAAACTGTCTGACCCTGCACTGCAGGCAGGGTGACCGGTCTCATCATCCATCTGACACTTCACTTGCTTAAATCCTCCCTTGTTCCCTAAGTTCTGACTAAGGTCCACATTCCTCAGTGTGGCACGTGAGCCCTTCACACCTGGCCCCTGCTGGCCTCTGCTGGCCCCCAGCCTCATTCCCTGCCCCTCCCATGCCTGCTTTGAGCTCCAGCTGCTGCTCCGTAAGTTGCAGTTTCTAGGATGTCCCCTGGTGTCCCCTGTCCCTTAGCATGGACCGTCCTCTCTTCCTTTCAGCAAAGTCCTCTCATCCCACAAAGCCCCCTCCCCATGTCTTCAGCTTCCGTCATCTCAGCAACCAAGGGATTTGTGGTCAAAATTGCTGTATTCTAGCACTTGCTGCATTTCCTTGCAGCTATTGATCTCCTGGTCTGTCTGTGCCATGTTCTCCTAAAGGGCAGGCCTTTCGCCCTGTGCATTTCTTTCTCCCCAGAGTCTGCCAAGGCATCTGGCATGCAGTGGTCACTTGGTAAGTGTATTTTGGGTGGACGGGTAGAGGAGCATGAGTTGCGGAGGTCCTAGCCCAGACCCGCTGCAGGAGAGCCTTGCATGTTCCTTACAGCTGTGGCAGGGAGCAGGATGCCGGGGGAGATAGAAATGCCTTCAAAAGTGTTTGAGAACATGGTGTCACCACCTCCCACCTAGGAGAACCCCCACCCCCACATCCAGTCCTGCCCCCAGTGTGAGGCCTCACTCAGCAACCTACCAGGGGTTTCAGAGGTCAATAGAGGATGCTTTGGCTTGGGTTGTCCTGGCCACATCCTTGGCTAGTCCTCCATCTTTGGATGGTGCTGCCAGGCCAGCAGGGCGAGGGGACCATCTTCCTCCCAGGGAGCCCCAGAGCCAGAAATGTCACATCTCCTTGGGTTCCTAGAGCATCCAGGCAAACAGGACCAGCGGGGAAAGGCTGGCCTCTCTCCCGGGCCCCAAAGGACCTCCTTCTTCCCAAGCCAGCCCATCCAGTTCTCTTCTGCTGCCTGTGGGGGATGGGAGAGAGTGGGGGAAGTGTGGGGACTGCCCCCCTTTTCCCCGGGCCTCAGTTTCCTGCTTCTTTTACACTGACTGGCCCCCCACTAGAGCCCGATTCCAAGGGGGAAATCACAGCACAAATGTCTCTGCACCGATGCTCTCGGCCTCTCTAAGTCAGACTCCTCAGATCATCACTGGCCGGACAATCGATGCCCTTGTCTGGCTTTTAATGCCAATCCATTCTCTCTCTGGCTCTTTGCTAAGTAAGTGTCGTTGAGAACAATTACATTGTGTGAACCTGGTCGCGAGCCTTGCATTTGCAGCTTCCTCTGACTCTGATGAGAGTCAGAGCATCTTGTTACTGCTCTGTTCTCAGTCAGTCACACAGGAAATGCAGCTGTACAATTAATGTTCTTTCTGGTCTTTTTTAGTCAACGTGGCAGCTCCAGTAATCAGAAAAGAAAGTCAACCCTTGTGCCCAGGCTCTAAAGGAGGGACTGGGGCAGCCTGGGCGCTGGCTGGCTAGCCTCTTTGCTAACCCTGAGCAAAGGAGGCTCAGTGGCTGGTGTCAGGCTGACTAGGTTTCCAGTCCCAGCTCTGCTGTTTACTGGCGGTGTGACCCTGGGCAAATCATTCACCTTCTCTGTGAGTTTCTGCATCTATAGAATGGGCTAATAACAGTATGACCATGTATGGTTGTTAAAAGGATTTACATGTGATGATGCATGACAACGAGGATTAATACAGTTAGGAGGCTTAAGACGTGACTATTATTATTTTTGCTATTATTATTTTATCATTAGGGATCCCAGAACTACACTGTCCAGCTTCTATATCTGTGCTGACATGAACCAACATAGGACCTATAAGCCATATATGGCCACACTTGAGCAGTCAAAAGGTGGAATCCAAATTGAGAGGTGCTCTAAGTACCCTGGATTTCTTTTCTCTTCTTTCTTTCTCTCAAGCTGCACCTGCAGCACATGAGAGTTCCTGGCCTAGGGGTTGAATCGGAGCTGCACCTGTGACCTATGCCACAGTCGTGGCAATGCCAGATCCCAGCGATATCTGTGACCTATGCCACAGTTTGGGACAACACCAGATCCTTAACTCTCTGAGTAAGGCCAGTGATTGAACCCGCATCCTCACAGACATTATGTTGGGTTTTTAACCCACTGAGCCACAAGAGGATCTCCCAGTATGCTGAATTTCAAAGACTCGATATGAAAAATAGAATGTAAAATATCTCATTAATACCTTATAAAATATTGATTACATTTTGCAATAATTTTGGGATATATTGTGTTAAATAAAATATATTACTAAAATGACTTGGACATTTTCTTCTTTTTTTTAAGTGGCTATGACCAGAAAATTTTCAATTACATATGTGGCTCAGATTCTCTTTCTCTTGCACAGCACTCTTCTATGAGTTGCTTTTAAAGAAATCCCATCAAATAGCCAAAAATCAACAGTAACAGCAACAAAAGGCAAGCAAGGAACAAAACTCCTAGGAATTCCAATCTTTAGTTTGTATCTCTTTATAAGACAGCAACAGACAGCAAAACAGTTCTTCTGCAGGAACTTATGCCCCCCTCCCCTCCCCAGGTGGAAGACAGTGACTTCGGGCTGAGCCAGTATTCCTGGAGCCCCACCTGCGACCTCACCACCAACCAATCAGAAGACGGTCCCACACCTTGTGGCCCTCACTCCACATTTTGTCTGTAGAAACTTCTTCCCCCAAATCGACAGAGTTCAGGGTTTTTGAACACGAGCCACCCGCTCTCCTTGCTTGGTCCTGTTATAAGCCTTTCTCTCCTCCAAACTCCGATGTTTCAGTTTGGTTGGCCTCACTCTGGGTCGGACACACGAACTTTGTTCGGTGACATTATTAGTATTACGAACAAAGTCCTTTAAAATGAAACATTTCAGGAGTTCCCGTCGTGGCTCAGTGGTAACAAACCCAAGTAGGACCCATGAGGACTCCGGTTCTAGCCCTGGCCTCACTCAATGGGTTAAGGATACTGTGTTGCCATGAGCTTCCGTGTAGGTTGCAGATGTGGTTGGGATCTGGCGTTGCTGTGGCCGTGGTGTAGGCCGGGGCAGCTGCAGCTCCGATTTGACCCCTAACCCAGGAACTTCCATATGCCGTGGGTGAGGCCCTAAAAAGATAAAATAATAATAATAATAATAATAAACATTTAAACAGTTGGTTCTATTTATTATAAGGTAGCTTCATAAATTCCTTTAAGGAAACTTACCTTATTATACACTCATCCTGTTTGGAGTATTGATATAAGAAACTGTCAATAAAAGAACTCTTCTGTGTTTGCATTTGAGGTATTATTCTCTGTTATTCAAGGATCCTGAGCCAAAGTCCCCATGATGACAAAATCTTCTCCAAAGTTCAGACCCAAGAATGGGTTGGGTTTTTGTGTATTTTCCTGCCTGATGAACTTGTGTACAATGAAATGTATACAGTGTATATGCTTCACTTTTTTTTCAGAGAGCAGGGAAACTGGGGTTCCATTACTGTTAACTTCCCTCAGCCAAAACTTCTTAGTACATTTTTTTTCTCCTTTCTCTTTTTTACATTTTCCTCTTCTCTTTTGCCACACGCTTGCTTGTTTTATTGTTCCTTTAGTATGAACATAAATGACCTCAGTTCCCTTCTGGAAGCAAGCAAGATATGAATCAACAAATTGCAATTAAGGTAAAAGACCCAAAGACCTGACATGTGGGGAGATGGGAAGGCAGGGTAAGGACACCAGAAGCCTAGTCTTAAAGAACCAAAACACAAGCAAAACAAAAACAGGAACAGTCCTCGGCCACCTGACATGTATTGCAGGCATGTGGCAGAGGGCGGAGGTGAATTACGGAAGGTGGGAAAGGTCACAGTAACCCATCGAGTGCTGTGAGCTGACACGGGACTGTGTTGCCCTGAAACTTCTCTAGATGGTGTCATGGCTCTGCTCAGTGAGGAACCAGGCAGTTCTGCAGGGACCCAATTTAATTGTCTTACAAATTCCTTTCTTCATCTGGAATAAACAAAAGGCTGCTCCGGGAGCTTAACAAGGGGCTGGGTTCGGCTCCAGCCATCTCGGTTAATACCGAATGCTGTTCCCATCATGGGTCCCTGTGTGTGGGCGTCACTGGGGTACAAGCCTCTCTCTCCCATTTTGGTGGCATTCCACCGTGGGAGTGGGGTGTCACTGAGGGACCCAACTCCATCGGCGATCGCCCTCTGGGACTGAGGACTGCTCGGTGACATCGAGTGTCTGTGTCTGGGCTCTAACTGGAGGGTGGGTCTCACACCAGGAAGATGTCCTGCCCCCTTTCTCAGGAGCCCCGAGCTGTGGGGAGGGACCACTGAGCCCAGCCTCCAGGGTCACGCGAGGCCAGGCCCAAGGTGAAGGCTGGGCCCAGCAGGACCGTGTTCAGGGATCCTGGCCAAGTCCCTCCCAAGCCCCCACGCATTGGTGGAGTCTTTGGAAGCTGGCCTCCAATTTCAGAGCTCCAGAGTGACTCGGGGGGTGGGGGAGAAACCCCACCAGATATTCCGGGGTCTGGACTAGATTGAGGAGCAGCCCAGGGCCCCTGCTGGCTCCCTCTATGGCCTCAGTGGCTCTCAGCACCTGCTCATGGGCACAGCTAGGCCTCCTGCCCACAGACAGTAGGCAGCAACCTGGGCGGGGAGGATGGTGTGATCAGGTGTCGAGAAGCTGGCAATGACCCTGCCCAGGTCTCGCTGACCATGCAGGCTCCAGTCCCTGCCAGTGAGGCCGCAACTCCCTGCTAGGGCCAGCCAGAGGTAGGAGTTAATGCCATACCCACCCCAGCAGCCCTCAGCCTGCAGGGATGGAAAATGGAGTAAGATATCCTGGCACCATCAGCCTCCTGGTAGGGCATCGTCCTGATGTGTGGCCTACACCCCTGCCACTCAAAGTGTGGCCCAAGGACCAGAAGCATCCACACAGAGCGCTGGCAGCATGTGAGCCATGCAGAATCTTGGGCCCCACCCTAAACTTCTGCATCACAATCTGCCTTTTAACAGGATCCCTGGAGATTCCTATGCTCCTTAAAAGTTAGAGAAGCACCGTCCTTCCCTGTTTGCAGTTTCTCAGAGGGATGAAGGCCTGGTTGGCCATAGCTGGTTGCTGCTCAGTCTTGAACCTTTATGGTTTCCCACACTTCCGGGTCTCTCTCCCTACGGCGCATGCCCCCACCCCCGCCCCCACTCCCACTCCCACCCCGATCCCGCTGCTTCCCGGGACCTTCTCCCAAGTAAACAATGTTGTCTCTAGATCTGTTCCTGCAAGAACCAACCTAACCTCCACAGCATCCTTGCAACAAAATAATGGATGTTCTGCAAAGCTCAGTTGACCCCTAACAAGCAGAGAAAACTGGTCTTTAGTTCATAGAAATCCTTTGAGGATTAAATCAGATGGTTCCTGTGAAGAGTTTGCACAGAGGCCGCACGGAGCAGCCCTCCCATAAATGCTACCTGCAATTACTCTCCTGCTCTTTCTTCAGAATCCCACCTATCCCCCGTGCCCTGAGAGCACCCAGCATCTAGGTTATGCAGGAAGGTGACCCAGAGATTTAGAAAAGCCTCTGGACTTGAAGTGAGGGGAAAGTGCTGGATTCAGCTGTGCCTCCAGCTAAGGAAACTGAACCTTAGTTTGCTTTCCTGTGAAATGGGGATGTAAATACCAGCCTCCCGGAGCTGTTGTTAAGAAATGAAAGGACGTGTATGAAGTTCCCTGGTTGCCTGGCATTGTCACTGATGTGGCGTGGGTTTGATCCTGGCCTGTCAACTTCTGTACGCCAAGGGGGCAGCCAAAAGAATAAAAGAAAAAAGAAAGAAAAGAAATTAAATAATGTGTAGACCACACCTAGCCACGAATCTGGTATGTGGTGGGCGCTTGGCAAAGGTCTGTTGAAGCAAAACAGAAGGGATGGCATTCTGAACATTCTGCTGAGACTGGGGAACCTCTTCCAGCCCAGGGTACCACCCCAGCATGACTCATCACTCTTAAGCCTCAGATGTGTGCCTGGCCCTCTGCCCACCGGTACAGCCCCCTGCATGAGTCACCCCTGTGCCACCTTGGCCTGAGCAAACAGGAAGAGTCCACAGTGAGAAAGACCTGGCCTCCTGGCACTGCCAATGAAGCTCCACTCCTTGCTCTGTGCCCAGCCAGGAAACAGTAGTCTTCCATTCTTCCATGACACCTTGCCAGGCGGGGCCTGTGAGACCAGTAAGGTGTTGCTATTCTTTGTGAGGAAACTGGGCAGGACTCTTGGGTGGGCTTGACCAGCATGAGGGAAGGTGTGTTCTCTCCTACCCCAAACGAGAGAAAGAGTCTCCATGGAGAGAGAGTGAAGACACAGACCTGCTAGCCTAGAAATAGCTTTCACCATCAACTGGACAGGCTCACCATGAGGAGCTGTTTTCTTGGAAGGGGCTGCAAAATTACAATGAGACCAGTCATGTTGGTAGGCTGCTTTAATTTGGCAAAGGGTTTGTGAATTATTAGCTTATTATGTTTTCGCAACCATGCTGGGACATAGGATCCATTTGTCAAGTGAGGGAAGCTAAGGTCCAGAGAGGCCAATATTTGGCTGCAGTCATTTGCTAGAGGCAAAAGCAGGAAGAATTTCATATTGTGGGCCTCAGTCCTGTGAATTGTCCACCCCAGAAGATGGACAGTGTAAATGGCAAGAGAAGCAGAGCCTCTGCTTTAATTTTTAAGGATATTTAAAAGGGGCAAGAAAATCTTTTATATTAACTCACACAAATACAATTTCTAGTGCTCTTCATTCCTCTGTGTGAATATATATGTTTCTACTTAGTCTCATTTTTCTTCTGCCCAAAGATTTCCTTTAATATTTCTTGTATTGCAGGTCTGCTGGGAATGAATTCTTTTAGCTTTAGTGTGTCAGCTTTTGTTGATCGGAATATACTTCTACTGGGTATAGAATTCTAGGTCGATAGTTGTTTTTTTTTTCTTTCACTATTTAAAGATGTATCTCCATGGTTTCCTGCCTTACATTATTCCAAGTGAGAAAACTACTTTGCTCCTCTGTATATAATATGTGCTTTTTTTCTCTGGCTGATTTCAAGATTTTTCTCTTTATGACTGGTTCCACACAATTCCATTTTTCTTTTCCTTGGTGTGGTTTTCTTCATGTTTTTGGTGTTTGGGGTTCACTGAGCTTCTTAGATCTATGAGTTTATACTTCTATTCAAATTTGGAAAAATCTCAGTCATCATTTCTTCAAATATTTTTTTCTGTTTTTCCCACCTCCTTCAGAGACTCCATTTACATGCATGTTGGGCTGCTTGAAATTGTTCCATCAATCACCCATGCAATGCTGGTTTTTTCCCCATTCATTTTCTTTCTGTTTTATTTTGGAGGGTTTCTATTGCTATGTATTCAAGTTTATTAATATCTTACTCTGCAATATGTAATCTGTTATAACTCTCACCCAGTGCATTTCTTATTGCAGATGTTGTATTTCTCATTTCAGATCTATTTGGATTTTTTTTTTTATTATCTCCCCTGTCTCTCCTTAGCATGCTCATGTTTTCCTCTACCTTTCTTTTTTCTTCCTTTTCTTAAGGCTTCATCTGTGACTTATGGAAGTTCCTGGGCCAGGGGTCAAATTGCAGCTACAGCTGCTGGCCTACACCACAGCAATGATGGAACCAAGCTGCATCCATGACCTATGCCATAGCTTGTAGAAGTACTGTATCCTTAACCCACTGAGTGAGGCCAATGATTGAACCCACATCCTCATGGATATTAGTTGGGTTCTTAACCCACTGAGCCACAACAGAAACTCCCTTCCTCTACCTTCCTAAACATATGAAATTCAGTTAAAATGATTATTTTAATAACCTTTAATTATATCATCTGTGTCATGTCTGGGTCTGTTTCTATTTACTGATTTTTGGGTTATATTTTCCTGCCTCTTTACATGCCTAGTAACTTTTTTTTTATTGGATGCCAGATGCTAAGTTATTGGGTGCTGGATATTTTTATGTCTCCTTAAATATTCTTGAACTTTGTTTAGGGATGTAGTTAAATTATTTTAATCCTTTTGAGGCTTGCTTGTAAGCTTTGCTAGGAGGGAACAGGGTACATTTTAGGGAAATTTTCCCACTAGTGAAACACTGCCCTTTGAACACGTCTATCTATGCTCTGTGTGTTGTGACATATTTTTCCCTTCTGGCTGGTGGGAACATGAACTACTCTTCATGCTCCATGGGAGCCTTCAGTCTTCCATGTTTGTTGGCTCTTTTTCTAGCCTCTGGTAATTTCCTCATATCATGCCCTGATCAGTAGCCAGTCAAGAAGAAGCTCTGCAGGTCTGTAGCCCTGTCTTTGTAGTTCTCTCCTCTCCACATGGCTCTCTTCTCTCAGCTATTCTGCCTTGTGAATTCTCAGCTCTGTCTCCCCACCTCAGAAATCCTATTGAGCTCTGTTTGGGTTTCCTTCCCCATGCTGTACCTTGAAATTCATTCCCCCTTATTTATTCCTCTTTTCTCAGGGATCACTTTCTGCACTGCCTGTTACCTAACATCTGAAAAGTATTTTTTCATATGTTCTATCGAGTTTTTTAGTTGTTTAAGGAAGAAGAGTAAATCCAATTCCTGTTACTCTATTGTAGCTGAAAGCATAAGTCCCCACAAGGTTTCAATTAAAAAAAATTTATTATTGTAATATATACATAACATTTACCATTTTAGTTATTTTTTAAGTATACACTTCAGTGGCATTGAGTGCATTACCTCTACCTTAGTTTTAAGTAAACAGCAGCTTCATTTTTCTTCTCTTTTTTCTTTTCTTTCTTTTTCTTTTTTCTTTTTCCAGCCACACCAGCGGCATATGGAAGTTCCTGGGCTAGGGGTCAAATCCGAGCTCCAGTTGCAGCCTATGCCATAGCCACTGCAACACCAGATCTCAGCCACATCTGTGATCTACACTGCAGCTTGCATCCTTAATCCACTGAGTGAGGCTAGGCATCAGACTCATATTCTCATGGAGACTACAGCGGGTGAGTAACCACAATGGGAATTCTGTATTTTTCTTCTAATAAATATTAAGCACTTACTACGTGCCAGGTGTTGAAGTAGATACTATGATTACAGCCATTTTGTAGACAAGGAATGTTAAGTTTAGAGTGTAACTTGCCCAAGGTCTCAGGGTAGTATGGAGATGTGCTCAGAACTTAGTTCCATGGAACCAGGCTATGAGCTTCTTTGATAGGATCACACATCCTCAAATCACACAGTCTTCACCTGTCTGTAAGGGCTTCCACTTGAAGGCTACTTCTTGGCCAAGGGCAGACATCCCTGAAATCTGCTCCCATTCCAAGGCTGCAGGAGCCCATTCACGCATATACCAGACCACCATCTGAGTGGCAGAGTCTTTGTTACCTGTGAGCCAGGTCTGGGGAGGGGCTCTATTCTCAAGGATGTGCAAGGCAGGGGTGGGACCCCGAGATCACAGTACCATGTACCACAGTCAGTACTTGGAGTTAAATGTCAGTTTCACTTGCATTATTGGCTTAAATTATAATGACAAATCTTCCAAAATGCATGTTTAACTTCTTACCAGCTCCAGTGGGCATGTAGGCAGTCATTGATCCAGCACATCAAGGATTCTTGACTTCAAGGAGACAATCCCTTTCTGTACATGAATGAAAACAAGACTGTGTCTCAGAAATCCTCTCGTGACCTCTTTGCAAAGGCGATGGGTTACTTACTCCCAGCCTTTCACAGGAAAACCTGAGAAGCACATGCCTTTGTATGGTTTTGGTTTGTATCAAATGCTCTTTAAGGATCACAAGTGGGTTTTTATTCGTTATTTCTCACTAGTGACCTATGAAGCTTGGAGCATTTTATAAATGTTCCTTTTACAGGAGGGAGTATCAAGGCCAAGAAATATTCATTTCTCACAGCCTCTTCCATCAAATCGGGGCAGCCTGGAAGCTACTGCCTTTCCCCTTCCTGCTCTCCCATGAGCCTCTGCTTGCTTCCAAAGCAGGCTTCCCCTTCTCCAGGTAAGGAGCCCTCTCAGCCCCCTGGGGCTGTGCTGTGCTAACTCGTCTTTGTTTCCCTCCTATGTCTGGGACTTGGACCCCAATATGCACACGAATAAACATTTCTTACCTTCATCACCGTCACTTGATCTTCCAACAGTCACAGTTTTGTGGCATCTAAACCATCATTAGTGTTTTCCAGCCATGGTGTGCCAGGAAATGAGTAGGTCAAAATTTACCTCTTTAGTCGGCCCAGATTTTATAGGGATAGAGTAGAGTAGTTACACAGGTAGTTGTAGAAATCCCAGTAGGGGACCATAGCTGGAGAGAGAAACCTAGGGAAGTTTGGAGACCACTGTAAGTTAATGGTCATTCAAGAAAGGTATCAGAAAGTCCTAGAACAAGCAGGCTTGCTGAATATAAAACGATAAATAAAAGCACGAGATATGCCTCTAGTCATTAAGGGAAAGATAAAATGAGGCCTGAATTCCCATTCAGCAAGATAATGATCCTTAGGCCCAAGGACAGGAACTTAAGGGAACGATGACATTGCAAAGTAAGAGACCCTCATTACACAGAAACCTGAGATGATTCAGCATATTTTAGCATACATTACCACCTTCGGCAAATTTGGATAAGCAAGCATGACAGTCTTCGTTTGATCTCATAGGGTCAAATGCTGTCTTACATGATATGAAGGAGGAGCTAGCGATGTAAGCCCGACGTCTCCTTGAAGAATGAGGAAGAAGTCAGCCTTTTCCCCATCCCACTTGCCTTGGATTATAAAAATGTAGCCAACCTGCTCCTCAGGGCAGAGCTTCTTCACCTGCCCATTTGCATCCTTCACAGGAATTCTAACTTAATAAATCTCTTTCTTGTCTATTACTTTATCACTGAATTCCTTCAGTGCTGAGACACAAAGAACCTGAGCCTCAGTAGGTCCAAAAACCAGGAGAATGCTTCTACTTTAAGAACTGTGGGTTTAAATCCCACCCTGGGTTTTGGCTGGGCTTGAGTCAGGGATGTTTTGGTTTCACTTTCAGCATAAAATTCAGACCCAAAGAGATTCCAGACAAGGAAGCCACTACCCAGCAATTTTTCCAGAGATGCAATGAGGTGAGAACTCTTCATCTGGTAAAATAATGATTTTTTTTTTTTTTTCTTAAAAATATCTGGGAGTGAGCAGTTCAGGGAAAGCAACTTTTTAACAAGTTTCATGGTTGTCTTGGCACTTTGGTGGCAGCTGGGGGTGAGGAGTCTGAGCTCATTTCATCTGAGGGGCATGACGGAGAATCTGAGGGAGGCTGTAGCCACCCCACTGGGCCATGGCTCTGCTCCGATGGCTGGGAGCGGGGGAGGGGCAGCAAATGGGGGGGCCTCACCTGGGTTCAAGGAAGGGGACAAGCCTGGGGACAATGGCATTCCCAGCATACTGGAGAGAGTCAGGGACATCTTCATGCAGTCACACAGGGCCCCATGTTCAGAAAGGCTCCAAACTTGATTTATGGCTCGCTCTTCTATTGTTGCCTTCTTGAAATTCTTAATTAATTAATTTATTTATTTTGTCTTTTGTCTTTTTTAGGGCTGCACCCATGGCATATGGAGGTTCCCAGGCTGGGGGTCTAATCGGAGCTATAGCTGCCAGCCTACTCCATAGTCGCAGCAACACCGGATCCGAGCTGCGTCTGCAACCTACACCACAGCTCATGGCAACGCCGGATCCTTAACCCACTGAGAGAGGCCAGAGATCAAACCCGCAACCTCATGGTTCCTAGTCGGATTCGTTTCTGCTGTGCCACAACAGGAACTCCTTTTTTTTTATTTTTTATTTTTTGTCATCTTGAAATTCTTAATCATTTTTGAGCAAAGGATCCTGCACTAGGCCCTTGAAGTAAACAGTCCTGCCTGAGGCAGACCATTGCTTAACTCCCCTTTACAGAACAAAATTCTCTTCAATAACAATCATGAAATAAAATTAATAATAATGGCCAGAAGAGAAATGCAGACACTGCAAATTTTCTTTTATTGAACTTTGTATGTATAATAAAATTTAAAAAAAAAAAAAAGGAGTTCCCTGGTGGTATAGAGAGTTAAGGATCCAGCATTGCTAACTGGCTCTGCTATGGCACAGGTTTGATCCCCAGCCCAGGAACTTCTGCATGCCATGGGTATAGCCAAAACAACAACAGCAAAGATAAAATAAAGTAATATATTTAGTACAGCAAAAAAAGGAAAAAAGCTTAACTGTTTATTCAACTGTTTGAACTAATATTTTAGGAAAATAATTGTCCAGAAACTCATTGTTCAGAAATGTTTTATTTTCTTGACCTCTTGGTTTCTAAACCATCAACCATGTAAAAAGAAGAACAGATTTCAAAGATTGTATTTAAATTCCATAAAATAATGCAGGCACAAACTAAAATTTGCACTTTCAAAATAAAACTACTATATTTCACAGTTTGTACTTTGTTTCCTTTTGAATTGAGACACAAATTTCAAGGGGTCACAGCAGAATAAGTCATTCAAGTTCTGTGCCATTATTATTACGTCAAATCATTATTTCAAACGTCTGCTCCAACCCAACCATCTGGCCGGGGATAGGAACTCTGCCCCAAGTACACGTGAAGGACTCCAAGCCACCATGAACTTAATCTTGAAAGGAACCTGAGTACCTCCCCAACATGTGATCCAAACTGGGAGCAAACCCCCAAACCGGAAGTTCTCCAAATTAACTCCCATGTAGAATATAATTTATATTTAAGGGTAAGTAATAAAAATGTGCTAATTTTAAGGTAGCATATAATGTTTAAAACTCAACCATATAGTAATGGTTAAGAAACTAGACCCCAAAAGCTGTCTTTGAGTAGTATTTATCACTGATAATGTCAAGTATTGCTAACACATGTTGCTAATGAAAAGCATATTTCATTAATTCTCCGTAGAGGATGCACCCCTTGGTTGCATGCATCTGGGAAGACGTACACCACTGCCAGAAGCTGCCCTTTTTGTTTTGCCATCAAAAAGCACTCAATTTTTTTTTTCTTTTTCTTTTTACAGCTGCACCCATGGCATATGGAGATTCCCAGGCTAGGGGTCTAATTGGAGCTACAGCTGCCTGCCTACACCACAGCCACAGCAACATCAGATCCGAGCCCGGTCTGCGACCTACACCACAGCTCACAGCAGGGCCAGATCCTTACTCCCCTGACCGAGGCCAGGGATCGAACGCACAACCTCATGATTCCTAGTTGGGCTCATTTCCACTGTGCCATGACAGGAACTCCAGAAATCACTCAATTTTTTAGCAGTAACAATAGCCAGTATTGCTAAGGGTTCAAGGCTGCTGGAGGAAATAAATCTTTTGTTACCAAACACAAGTTCATGAGCCTGATGCAAAGTGAAACACCAGAGTTTGGAGCAGAGAAATGTTTATTGCAGGGCCAAGAAAGGAGAACGGGTGACTTGTGCTCAAAACATTCTAACTCCCTGATGGTTTGAGAGGAGAAGTTTTTATAGGCAAAATTTGGGGTGAAGCCTGCAGGGTGGGTGACCTTCTTCTAATCGGTTGGCGGTGAAGTGGCCGTGAAACTGACAACACTTATGACTTGAACTCAGCCAGAACCCACACTGGGACTCGAACCCACGTGCCAGAACTTGAGCCCAGCCTAAACCCAAACTGGGACGTGAACTCAAAGTTTTTCAATTAGAAGCATTCACCCCCTGGACTTACTGACGTTCAGGTTCTTTATGCCTCAGCACAGAAGGAATTCAGGGAGAGACAAAGCGATAGGCAAGAAATAGATTAAGATAAGGCGCTTGTGAGAGCTGCAAGTGGGCAGGCACGGAGGCTCTGCCCTGAGGATTCGGTGGGCTACAGTTTTATCATCCAAGGGGAAGTGGGGATGGGAAAACACTGCTTTTTCCTCTTTGTACCTGTGACGTCAGGCTTATATCCTTAGCTCTTCCTTTGTATCTGGTAAGAGAGTATTGACCCTATGAGGTCACCCTAGGACCATGGCACTTATTCAAATTCGCGGATGGGCCGTAACCTGCTAAAATACGTTGAATCATCTCAGGTGTCTGTATAATGAGGGTCTCCTACTTTGGAAGGTCCTCTTTCCCTTAAACTCCTGCCCTTGGGCCTAAGGATCATTATCTTGCTGAACCTGAATGTGGGCCTTCTTGTACCCCTCACTTAACGACCTGAGGCATGTCTCGTGAAGCAAGCCTCCGTAGTTCTGAGGGCTTTCTTGAACAATCAGGAGCTTACAGTGATCTCCCAAAGTTCCCTAGGTTTCTTTCTCTTAATGGCTGCACTGTAGCTTCTTCTTTTTTTCCGTTTTTACTGCCGCATTTGCAGCATATGGAGGTTCCCAGGCTAGGAGTCCAAATCCTAGCCTATGCCACAACCACCACAACACTGGATCCTTAACTCACTGAGTGGGACCAGGGATCAAACTAGCATTCTCTTGGATACTAGTCAGGTTCATTACCACTGAGCCACAATGGGAACTCCTGCACTGTGGTTTCTTGATCGCTCCTGCTGTGTTTCTGCATTCCCTCGATTAGTGATGGTTCCAATCTGCTCTGTGGTATTTGGGAAGGTCTAGGAGGCTGAAATCCTTATCCTGCAAAGAAGAGGGATGGAGTGGGGGTAGGGAAGGGATGGAAAGGTTTTACATTCAGGAGCGTGGGGTCCTGCTTGGTTTCACTCTAGGTAAGACAATGTGGCAAAATAGCGGTATCTTTTGACCTAAAAATTTTGCTCCAAGGGTTTTAATCTAAATAGATTGTCATGGGTAGGTTTAAAGATAGTGTAATGACGACCCTGGAAATCAGTTGGTTGAATAAATCACAGTACATCCATGCATTCGAATATGTGACAGCCATTTTTTTAAAATGTTATGTTAAAACATTGAATATCATGGGAGAATTTTTGTAACATATTCTTAAACAAAACAGGTTATAAAACACAATATATTGTATTTCCCTTTTTTAAAAAAATAAGAATATGCATATTGTTAGTACATGCCACCCACTTCCCAGCTGGAGCACAAAAAAACTTTACATTTTCTTTTATATGGAAATTATAATGATTCTAGACTCCCCACCCCAGAGATCACAGGAAAGCTATTCTTCTTCCTGTTCTTGTCCAAGGTCATTCTGGGAAGTGCTGGGAATGACTGGCAGTTTCACAAATCATGACCTACTTGCTTTTCCTCCAGCAGCCTTGCTTTGCTGAGGTCAGTAGAGCTCTGAAGCCCTGCAGGTCACCTCTGGCAGCTGTTTGGGGAGTAGCTCTCTTTTCCAGGCTGCTGATTGCAAGTAGGGCCCCTTCCTCAGCTGCCCCAACTGCTGAAATCCAAGCTCAAGTGTTTAACAAGTCTTTGCTCAGCGCTTGGGGGAATAACCCAGAGTCAGGTGCAGCCTTGGCAGCTACGGGCTCTACATCCCATTGGGATCCACTGGCCCAAAGCCACCCTCAGGGACTGTGTTTAGAGCCTGGGAGGCCCCACGGACACCAGCCCAGGGCGGGCACCAGCCCAACCCTCCTCCAGCCCTCCGGGGGTAAGGCAGCCCCTCCTCGGTGCAGGAGCTGACTTTCACACCCACCCCAGACAATTGAAATAGGGCATCTGTCTCCTTAAGGGGTTACCCCTCCACACACACACACACACACACACACACACTACGCCACACAGGCCCATGGGCACACAGGGTTTGGTTTGACCTCTCTGTCCTAGAAAAAAACAAAAACAGCAATTGTCAGCACAACTCCCAAAACCAGTTACATAACTATAAATAACACAACATAAGGGACACCGATGGTCCCAAATTGTCATTTAGATAAAAATCATTTCTCCGAAGCATCAAGGGCTAAAGAATAGCCTCATTTCTATTAGTAGCCATATGCGGACCATCCATTTTCTCCTAATACTCTGAATCTTTTACATTTGTGTAACTAAAGAGCCCAGACTGAGACTTTTTCTAGAAATATTAGAAGTCTGCTCCAAAGGAGAAATGATGTGTCCACCTCTAGAAACTAAAAATTGTCAACAAGTTTCAAATATAAACACTCCAGTTACAAACTTCCACGAGGAAGGGGGCAACCGCAGCAGGCACCCTACTACCAGATGTGTGTGCCTGTGTGTGTGCGTGTGTGTGTGTGCACATGCACGTGTGTGTACATCCATGTGTGTGTTTTGTGTATGCATCAAAGACTGGTAACATGTACAGGATCAAAAACAGTGGATAACTCAAAATAAAGAGGTTGTGGGCTATGCTAATTTTCTTTTATTTGCTCTTGGGGTTTCACTTTGCTTGGATTTTTAAAATCCTCTGAAAGTGAAGCAGGCCCAAAACACGTGTGCAAAGCTGAGCTTTAAAGGCTTTTTGTTGGCTTTAAGATCCTAATATTTTATTTTCTCGTCCCTTGATCTTTGTCCTAACAAACCAAGCCCCACATGTCTGATGAATTAAGGTTTTCAGTTAATCAGATTTTATTAGGTATTCTGCAAGTTTTATAGACAATTGTCCGTAAGCTGGCCTGATGCAAAATGGCAGATGGGGTCCATCTGATGGTAGAGAAGAGCCTGCTGAAAAGAGCAGACTGAACAGCGAAGGTGTTCATTTAAATCGATGTGATTTGGAATCGGAAGAGTTTGTTTCGAAAAACATTCATTTGAGCAAATAGTGTGTTGAAATTAGTGATGTTTATTTAAAACTATGCAATGAGTTTTGAATCCACAGGGGCCGCTTGATTGTCTTGTCTGCAGCTCACTCTTTAGACTCAAATCTGATTTTTTTTAAAATATTAGTTTTAATTTTAAAACTTTAAAGCCATTGTTTTTCTTTGCGCTTGAGCAGTTTCCCATCTGTCAGGTGGCAAATGGGCTGGTGCTTTTTAAAAAACACTTTTTTATTTCAAATTACCAAAGTAATACATATTCATTGATGAAAGTCTGATACAGAAGAGCCCAAAGAAAAACAATCATCCCTAATCTTGCCGTGCTGTTCATGAACAAGCCGCTCATTTGAAGGGTTTACTTTCAGCCTAACATACAAACACACACTTACACCCTCACACACCCACACACACACCCCCACACACCCCTACACATCAGTACATCTACCCAGATACATTCACATATATACATTAACGGGATCAGCCTGGGCACACTGCTTTATCATCTGCTTGCCATAACTTAGCAATATGTTGAAAATACATCTTTAGGTATTAGCTAATATCTGAATTAGCTAATATCTAATATTAGCTAATGTCATTGTATTCGCTAATGTCTTTTAAAATTGTTTTCATTGAGGTAGAGCTGATGTACAATATGATATGTAAGTTTCAGGCGTATGAGATGGTGATTCACAATTTTGAAAGGTGATATACTATTTATAGTTGTTATAAAATATTGGCTATATTCTCTATGTTGTATCATATATTCTTGTGGCTTATTTATTTTACGTAGCAGTGTGAACCTCTTAACCCCTATTAATTACCCCTGTTTTGCCCCTTTTCCCTTCCCTCTCCCACTGGTAACTTCTAGTTTGTTCTCTGTTATCTGGGAGTCCGTTTCCTTTTTGTTTATATTTACGGGTTTGTTTTGTTTTTTAGATTCCACGTATAAGTGACAACATACAGTATTTGTCTTTCTCTGACTTACTTCACTTAGCATAAAACCGTCCAAGTCCATGTTGCAAATGGCAAAATTTCATTATTTTTAAACAGCTGAACAGTGTTCCATGTTCATATGGAACCACATCTTCTTTACCCTTTCATCTGTTGATGGACACCTGGGCGGCTTCCATATCTTGGCTCTTGTAACTAACGCTGCTATGAACATTGTAGTGCGTGTATCTTTTCAAATTAGTGTTTTAATTTTTTTTCAGGTAAATCCCCAGAAGTGGAATTGCTGGGTCATACGATAGTTCTATTTTTAATTTTTTGAGAAACCATTCTGTTTTCCACAGTGGCTCAACCAATTTACATTTTCACTAAGAGTGCAAGCGTGTTCCCTTTTCTCCACATCCTCACCAACATTTGTGAATAGCTGATGTCTTTTTCATGGATGCACTGTATTCCATATTATTCTTGGATATTTAAATTATTTGTAATTCTATGTTATAAGGATTGCTTAATAATGATTTTATATTCTTGTCTATGTATATATTTCATATCCAGTTGTATATTTCCTGTTTCCTATAAATGATTTGCTTAAAGTGGAATTTCTAAAGCAAGGGCAGTGTGCATTTTCAAGGTTTTTGATTCATACCGACAAATATCCCCGTGGGCAAGTCGTACTAATGTGCAGTTCTTCAAGTCAGATGTGAGAGCTCTGCCCTCGTCCCTACCCCCACATACCCCAGTACTGGATATGCCAGTGCTTAAAAATCTGTGGCTAATGGGCTAAAATATTGCTGTGTTAATATGTGATTCTTATTCAATAGCCCTAGCATGAGGAATTAGATTTTTTTTTTCTTTTTAGGGCCGCACCTGAGGCACATGGAGGTTCCCAGGCTAGGGGGTCAAATAGGAGCTGCAGCTGCCAGCCTACGCCACAGCCACAGCAATGCGGGATATGAGCCATGTCTATAACCTACACCACAGCTCACGGCAACGCCAGATCCTTAACCCACTGAGTGAGGCCAGGGATCGAACCCTTATCCTCATGGATCCTAGTCAGGTCATTAACTGCTGAGCTATGAAGGGAACTCCCAGGAATTAGAATATTATCAAGTTACAAGGCAGCAGCATGCATCTGACGTTCTCTCTGATGCTTCCGGCTGGATCCCCCTATCCCATATCTCTCTCTACCACTGAGCATCAGGGTTTCTGGGCCAAAAAAAAACTGGATAACAAACAAATATGCATGTATATATACCCACACCCACACACATTTACATGTGTAGCTACATCCTAATTTTGTTTAAATATTTGATGTTTATATACACACACTCATATGCACATAAGACATAACAATTATAAACCAAAATATTAACAGCAGTTATCTTTGAGGGATGAGGTTATAGACAAGTTTTATTTTTTTCCTTTTCCTTAGGATGTTTTCAAGTTTTCTACAAGAATCATCTGATACTTTTGAAAACACCCACACCCAAACAATAAGCGTGATTTTTTTTCTAAGCAAAAAAAGATTCGACCTGGTGTTACGGGCAATAACAATTGCCCTTTTATTGCTCATCCCTTCCTTTCACCCCACATGGCTGTTAGGTTTGGAAACCAGAGTGGGGAGTTGGGAGCTCAGTCATTGGAATATTTAAGTCCTGGGACCAATCTGTAACTAACTATCTGAAGCAAATCTCTGGTCCCAGTTTTCTCATTTTTGAAATAAGAAGTCAGAGTGGCATTAGAGTTCAACCCAAGTATCAACTCTGCTTCAATTGGGAAACTGTTGAGAAAATGTTGGACTCTTGATTCAATTGAATCTGGAAAGTTGGAAACACATCTGTGATTGACTAGTAATGCCTACCATGGGAAGAAATGCAGTGATTGACTACTGATGCCTCCCGTGGGAATAAGAGCCCAAAAGCTCCAGTCTCTTGCCACAGAGCTGCACGTGCCTGGGCCAAGCATCTCTAATATCCTTTCCCAATTGTTTATTTATTTTAATTATTTATTATACTTTACAATATAAATTTATTGTTCATAAAAATAAAATATACTAAAAAAAAAACTCATAAAAATATCTACTGCATTGTAATCTTCCCACATAACAATTTGTATACATAAACATCCTTCTTGCTGCAGGCAGAGTCTTTGCAAGGGTTGTGAATAGCAAATGGGGTGGGTCTGACAAGTGAGGGGTGACTCTCACATTCCCCTGTTATCTGAGAAATGGAAATCGGTGGAACCATTTCTAACTCCTGGAGAAATAACTGTCAACCTCAGTTGGGTAGCTTTAAGAGATACCAGTGTCTAGCCGATTCAGAGGTACTGTCAGGGTGGAGAAGCCCTGGTCCAGGGCACACTCAACTCAGGCTCCATCAGGTGTTTATCATCACAGTAAGTGAGCGAGGGGCCCCTTCTTAGAAAGGTGCCGATGAAGGCCCATCTGTCTGTGCTGTATGGGTTCTTAGGGTCCTTCAGTGGAGAGGGCTGAGATCTGTTAGGCACTCAGTTGCCACATCACCTGCTTCTGGGGCCTTCTATGGAAAACTCAAAAGGGATGGAATTGATGGAAATGGTGGTTCTGTTAAATGGCTGAGGATATAGAGAGTGTTTAATGCTTTAAAGCTGATTCTAGTAAATCAACATGTAAAAATCCACTGTTAATAAGTAAGAAAATAAATAAATACCCATTGTTGCCTTTCTTTTTCTTTCTTTTTCCCCACGCCATGAGGAAGTTCTGGAGCCAGGGATTGAACCTGCGTCACAGCGATAACACCACAAGGTCGTTAGCCCACTAAGCCTCCAGGGAACTCCTGCCTTCCTTTTTAGAGAGTTCTTTTAGAGACTCTGAAACTGTGATTCTGTGCTGTGCTCCAACCGGCTCCCTCAGGGAACTTCTTTTCTAAAATCACTACTGAGGAGAAGCCTGCAAGGAAGCAAGAGTCAAGTCTCGGGCTGGTTCAGGGCCCAGGGGCACGTGTGGGAGGGCGAGGTCATTTGGCTGTCATTCTCGGCTTTGGTCATTAAGGAGACCTGCTGGGAGAAGTAAAGAGATTCCTACTGAGGGAATAATCCTTGGCAGGATTTGGAGAGGGAACAGTAGAGGTCAGGTGACACTGAAAGAAATAAGCGGCTTTAGGACAGAAGTGACCCTGGGTCCTCGGCAGCTCTGTCCCCGTTTTCCCTACAGCCTGGAGGCTGCCACTCAGACTGCGAGGCAGAAAGTGGCAGTGGTACCAGCATCCTCTTCCCAGCTTGGAGGGGACTTGCTGTTACCATGGCGATGGCTAGCCCGTGTGATGTGTAGCTTTGTGCTATGACCACCTCCTCCTTTGTTCTCGTCCCGACTATAGGTGCCACCTCTGATGCTGTAAGAAAGGGAATTTCTGTGCTCATTTGACTCACCTCAGGAGCCAGTCTTTTCCTTTCCTGTCATTGCTTCTCCAAGGAATTCCATTTCTTGATTAGAAGTTCTGAGGCACTGGGTCCTATTTCTTGAGGGAGGCAGGGAACAAAACCTGAAATATAAAACCCACTAAATAAGAATGGAATAAAGTTTAGTCTGTCCCTTTGTTCTGTCTCTGATAGTAGTAGCAAGAGATGCTTTATGGGAAAGACACAGGAGTTGCCCTGGGTAAAGTCAATTTCCAAAGGTTAGGAATGGGAATCTCTTTGACTCACACTTAATAACTCATTCTGGCTCTATCATTCGTGTGTGCTCCCCTAAGCCTTTCTGGGGAACTTATTCCTTCTTTCAGCCTTTATTGGATTCCAAATGATAGAGGCAACCCTTGAGACTTATGGTTGAGTTGTGCCTTCATCCACCAGCTGTGGACTCCAATCGTGAACTAACGTTCTCTGTAGACAGTTCTCTGCTGGGGTTCTTTCCTTGACTCTGCCACTAAAGAGCTATGACTGTGAGCAAAGACCTTCCATTGCTCTGAGACTAGGTTTTCTATTCTAGAAAACAGAAGTAGGAATATCTGACAACACCTAACTCATGGGAGTGGTTGTATTTTGAGGGCAGAAACTGTACCCTATTCATCGGTGCATCCCCGGAATCCAGCATGGTTCCTGATACATCACAAAAATTCAGTGAAGAGCTGTCAAATGGAAAAGATAAAAGGAAATAACATGAGTGGCGATACTGCTTTACGGGTGGGAACTCTTGATGGCAAATAACAGAAACCAAGTTAAACTAGTTTAAGCAAACACAGGAAGTTTCTAGCTCATATAACTGGCAAGTCCACTGGTAGCGTTGGTTTTAGCCATGACTAGATTCTAAGGTCTCTAGGAAACCATGAGAGCATAAACCTTTAGTACAAAAAATTATTTTCCTTCTTGGGGCTCACACCTCTGCAGGGACATAAAGGAACTAAGTTTTTGTGTCAAAAGACACCTGAATTTCTCATCCTGCCCCGACCCTTCCAAGGTAATTGAACTTGAGTCTGTCACTTTTTTCTAAGTCCTGGCTTTCAACTCTCTAAGACGGGGAAAAGAATATTTGCTTTTCATAGGGTGATTGGAAAGCTCAAAAGATGTAAGAATGTGAAAAGTTTAGCCTTAAAATGTAGTTTAAATGCAAGATAAGTGGCATGCATATTATCTTTGGTTTGAGCAGGCATAAAAGCCCAATTTACTTTGCAGGAATTCATTTTCGGAAGCGTGTTCAGGGCACCTCTTTGTGTAAGTCTATTCCTGTGCTGACTTCTACCTAGTGTTTATTGAATACTTTACATAGATTATCTCATTTAGTCCTTACCTAACTCTAGGTGGTAGGCACTGCTATTCGTTTCAATGGTTTTTTTTTTTTTTTTTTGGCCGCACCTGCTGCATGCGGAAGTTCTCAGGCCAGGGATGGAACCTGCACCACGGCAGCAACCTGAGCCACAGCCGTGACAAGGCTGGATCCTTAACCTGCTGAGCCAACAGGGAACTCCCTGGTTCCACTTTCCAGATGTGGAAACAGAGAACACAGATAGTAGACAGTGGAGGCAGGAAGTGAAACCTCAGGTCTGCCTGAGCATCCTGGATGCTGCTTTTCTTCTTCACGTTCTCCTTGCCCATCATGGCACATTAGAGCTGGATGGGACTCAGAGAGTGTAGGCTCTCTCTGCCCCATCATCCTGAGGTCCAGTGGAGCCAAGACTAAGCCCCAGCTTTCTGATTTCCATTCTTCATCCACCAGAGCTTCTAAGAGGAATCCACAGAAACACAAACCAAAAAAAAAAAAAATGTATTCAAGCAGTGCTTGCAGAACTGCTCAAGAAAGCTGGAGAACCAGGCTTTACTGGGACAGAACCCCAGCACCCATGTCCTCCCCCTGCTCCTTGTTTGTGGAAAAACTTTAGCCTCCTAGACCTTCCCCAAGTTCTAAAGAGCACATTTAATCAGAGAAGTGAGAAAATGCAGAAAGAAAGGAAAACAGTCAAGCAAGACAAAATAATAATAGTAATTAAACAAAGTCAAGGACTTCAGTTCCTCCTTGGGGGCTGTAGATAAAGTTCCGAGCCCTGTCCTTTGAGCTCTTTTGCAGATACCGAAACCCCCACCAGGTGGAAGAAGGTAACTCTAAGGGGGAGTGAGTGGGATGGACGGGGAGTTTGGGGTTAGATGCAAACTGTCACATGTAAGATGGATCAGCAAGGAGGTCCTGCTGTGTAGGGCAGGGAAGGGACTCTATCCAATCACTCGTGATAGAACCTGATAGAAGATAATATGAGAAAAAGAATGTATATATAACTGAGTCACTGTGCTGTACAGCAGAAATTGACAGAACATTCTAAATCAACTACAATAATTTTTTTTTTTAGCTTTTTGAGGGCCGCACCTGTGGTATATGGAGGTTCCCAGGCTAGGGGTCTAATTGAAGCTACAGCTGCTTCACCACAGCCACAGCCACACCAGATACAAGCCACATCTGCAACCTCCACCACAGCTCACGGCAACACCGGATCTTTAACCCACTGAGCGAGGCCAGGGATCAAACCCGAAACTTCACAGTTCCTAGTCAGATTCGTTTCCACTGCACCACGATGGGAACTCCTATAATAAAAATTTTTTTAATAATTTTTATTTTTAAAAAAGTTAACTACACACTGCTCACAAACGTGTAGACCCCAGACCAGGTTGGAACCAGAGGTTGGTGATGTTGACTCCTGATTACGTCACCACCAACCAATCAGAAGAATGTCTGTGAGCTGATCAGGCACCTGACAATAACCCCCCTTCCTCACCCTGTCTTTCTAAACCTTTCCCCTGAGAGCTATGGGGAGTTGGGTCTTTTGAGCTCTGGTTACCCGGACTCCTTGGCGTCCTGCAGTAAACACTGCACTTTCTGTCATCAGAACCCAGTATCAATAGATTGGCTTTACTATGCAGGTGGGTGGATCCAAGTTTTGTTGTTGTTGTTGTTGGAGGGGGCTTCATTTTTGACTTTTTTTTGTTGGGGCTGTACCTGCTGCATATGGAAGTTCCCACGCTAGGGGTCAAATTAGAGCTGTAGCTGCCAGCCTACACCACAGCCACAGCTACACCAGATCCTTAACCCACTAAGCAAGGCCAGGGATTGAACCCGCGTCCTCATGGATAGTAGTTGGGTTTGTGACTGCTGAGCCACAACAGAAACTCCCTCATTACCCAGAGCGTCTGCACCTCTGTTAATTCAGACTGTCTTCTAGGGTGTTTCTATTCATAAAACGAAAACAATGAGCTGCTGATCTAAATTTATTCTATACCCTGTTTTTCCCACATCACAACCTATGAAGTTAGTTCCTACTACACAAATTTGAGCCCCACGATGGGAACTCCAACCCCTGGTTTGAAGTGTAAATTTCTAAGAAGCTAGTGGGAGAGAACGTTTAGGATGGGGAAAACCACAGCTCTTGGTTGGTTGGTTGGTTAGTGGGTTTATGGGTGAACAACTCTTCTTACTCAAGCTATTGACTCCGCCATGACTCTTTCCTGGGTAGACAAACTATGACAGCACAGTTTCCTGCTCTGTTAAAGACATGAGTTTGGGGCTATCTGATTTAAATATTTTAAATAGATTCACTGGTGCAGTATTTATGATGTGTCCGAGGCCTCTGTTATCTGACATCTGTCACCAAGATATTACCCTGTAATGTAAATGGGTGAACTCAGCCAAGTGGAGAAATGATGACCCCTACCCCCGCCTCCCCCATCACGTGGCTGGTTCTTAATGGTGCGAAATCTGGTACCCAGGTTTTCTGACTCCCTGGCCAGAATTATTCTAGACCAAAGGTTTTGAGTCAGAAGGAATCTTAGGATCCCTCTAACTTGACAGGTGAGAACAGTACGGCCCAGGTTTATGATTTGGCAAACGTTGGCGCAGCTAGTTAGTGACTCAATGGAGACCAGGACTGGCACAGGCTATGGCTTTGAGAATCAAGCCAACCCGGTTCACATTCTGCCTTTGCCTCTTTGCCAACCAGCCCAGCCCTGTGAAATGGGTTCAGCGGCATCCATTTCACAGCACTGCTTTAGCAATTGAACGAGAGGGAAACATTAAACTCTTAGAGCAGTAGCTAGCCCGGTTCAGGCAGGTAATATGTGCTACTTCCGTTCTCTCCATCCCTCTGGACCTCTGGTCCGGTGTTCCTGATGTTGACTCCACCAGAAGGTCCCTGGTATTCGAGGCCCCTCCCATTTGTTTCCTGCCTTGTGGGGGCGGGGCCAGCCAACCCCCTCTTTAATCCCGATGACTGATGAAACACCAACCTATAACCCTATCCTAAAAATGTCCCGTTATTGAGACCTAATAGAACCCCCAGTTACAGTCCAGGAAACCATCTTCAAGATAGATAACGAAGTGTTCCTTCTCGTATCTTGTGCACCAAGATTTTATAAGCAGTGATTATCATCGTTATTTTTTTGAGCTTCTCATTTCCAGGGATTATTTATGCTCACGTCCTGCAAATATGTGTCCCTTGCACTCTCAGGGTGGTGATTTGAATGTCGGTCCCTCCCCGCTCCCTCTCAGCCCTGATTTTTGGCTCTGGGATATCTCATTATATTCTAAAGAGCTATCCGTAAGGCAGGGCACCACGGATGCAATTAAATCTGCTCCTGTGGCAACACGGCTCTTAAGCAAAATATATTGATCGCCAAAGCTTTGGACCCACTTTAATCAAGTAATCTAAACAGGGCTTAAGCTTCCAAAGCCCAGCGATGTGCCCGGCTTCAAAGCGCTTACTTACACTGAATTAATTTATCCAGGATGTACTAATGCTCCCCGCAACCCTGTGGATTGTAACGTTAGAGGTTGCAATCGGGGCTCTGATAATATCCCCAAAGCCCGGCCTCTATTGATTGTCATGTAAAAGGACCCAAAGGGGAGGAGGGTGCAGGGGAGGAGGGAACAAAGGGATTGGGGTTGATGGAGTCAGACTGAAACAACCCTTTTCCTGCGTCTGAGGGCCCTGATGGCTCTCCCAGGGCGAATTCTGGGAGGAGCCAGCGTCTGCGTGCAGAGGTGCTATGCTAACAGGGAACGGCTGTGGGATGCTCCAGCTGTCACCCGGAGTGGAAGCCAGAGGGATGGCGTGTGTGTGTGTGTGTGTGTGTGTGTGTGTGTGTGTGTGTGTGTGAGTTGCGGGGAGAGAAGGAACCTAGACATCTGCTGTTTTGGAGGCCGAGATGCCAGTCGCCCTCCTGCTGGTACCTACCCCTCCCCACCAATTTCATCAATGTCGTCACTTTACTCCCACCCTCCATCCTGCCTCCAGATCTGAAGACTCTGACCTTGTTATTCATTCCTTCACCGGTTTATTGAGAACCAGCTATGGGCCTGACATTGTTCTTGGTCCTAGGAACACAGCTGTGAACAGGATGGACAAAAAATCCTTGGCTTCGTGGAATTCACATTCCACCAGGGTTGCCTTTTTTTAACTTACTGATTTGGTGGATAGGCTGATGCTGAAATGTACCCTAGAGGAGACAATGCACCCTAGAGGAGACAGGGAGTGTGTCAGCCTGTGTAGGTGGTACATCTGTGTTCAGTTGTAAAGGTTAAGGCCAGTGGTCCTAACTGGGAAGGTGACTCTTGAGCAAAGGCCTGAAGGAGATGTGGGGTAGTGGGGAGCCACCAGAGACCTCTGGGGGAAGGGTGCTTCAGGCAAGAGGGAAGAGCATGTACAAAGGTCCTGTGGTAGAACATATCTGAAGTGCCCCAGGGGCAACAAGGAAGCCGGTATGGCTGGGACAGAGAAGGCAAGGGGAAAAGTGGGATGACATGATGTCACAGACAAAACGAGGGCCAGACGAAAGGCAAAGTCAACCAGTATATTTAGTTCCCTTGGTCACAGGGCTTGATTCAGGGGTGGGCCAGGGTCATGCATGAACTATTAAGATATGGGCTGAATAGTCAGCAGCCCCTTGTCACCACTCGGAGCCTGAGCATAAAGCCGAAATGGAGGACCATGGAGCTCAGAGATGCTAGACGGTGTCTGAGTCTCTGCATCCTACTGGGCCTGAAAACTTTACGACACTTAGATTTATGGGAGCCAATCAATCTTCCTTTTTGCCTAAACCACTTCGAATTGTTTTTTCTAAATAAGTCTTGCAGCCGTGAAGTGTCCTACCTTTTGATACGAACTTCAAAGGTCGAGTGTATAATGCAGGCATTATTTTCTCTCTGTATCGTGCTGGTGGCTGGTCTGACTCTCTCTCTCTTCCCAGAAGGTCCTTTATGCCTCGTTGCCATGGGGACTAAGAGAGGACATCTCCTACCTCAAGGCCTGGCCCCCTGCTCCCTCTCTTCTTTCCCTCTCTCTGTCCCTAGAAAGCACCCGGGGCCAACAGGGGTTGGGGTGGGGGGTCTCCAAATGCCTTTCCGAAGCCCATTTCACTTTCTCCCCACGCCACCGCCCCCAAGTTGTCTGACCTTGTCGACCCTTTCCTTCCTAAGGTAGGAGAGGATATTAGAATTAGTTGGGGAGCAAATATGTGCCAGATTTTACAAATCTTGGGTTTCTAGTGCTTTTTTTTTTTTTTGCCATTTTCATACCTCTAGGAACTCTGACAGTCACCCAATATTACCACGATGGTGTATAGGCCAGCATCCAATTCTGCTGGCTGGTGCCCATGCCGCACGGGCTGCTAAAATTTTTAGATAAAATTCCTTAATATTCTTATCTCCTTGTATCCCAAGTATCTGCGGAGGCTCTCTGCCCTTTGAAATGCAAAGTAAATGGATTCAAATGCTCCCTGAGTGTGGTCACAGCCAGCCAGGGTTCCTCCAATCTCTGGGATTTTGTGGCAAGTGGAGGTGGTAGTTTATAGGGTTTTCCTACTTCCCCCTGGCTTCAAGCCTCTCTGAGTTACTGTAATGTTTCCCCGGGTGTAAATAACTATCCCAACTAGCCCACCCACCTCCCCCACCCATCATTATTAACAGCTCATGTTAACACAAGGCATTTGCGAAAACTTTTTCTTTGTTTGTTTTATTAGGGTCACACTTGAGGCATATGGAAGTTCCTAGGCTAGGAGGTCGAATCAGAGCTGGGGTGGGAGAGTGAATCGGAGTTGTAGCTGCTGGACTACATCACAGCCACAGCAATGCCAGATCCAAGCCACGTCTGAGACCTACACACCACGGCTCATGGCAGCGCTGGATTCTTAACCCACTGAGCGAGGCCAGGGATCAAACCCACATCCTCGTGGATACTTGTCAGGTTCTTAACCCGCTGAGCCATAACAGGAATTCCCTGTATGCAGAAGATGACTGAAGTTTTCAAGTGATGGAGGGGTTACCTATAGACCAGATAAGAAAAGAAATCAAATATGCATCCCTCAGCATTTATTTATTTGGCCATTTCCAACCAGGAGCCTCTCTTCCTGGTGCCCTTTCTCATCCCAGCTGTGTTGCTAAGCCTTCCCTCTTCTCCCACATCCCTCACTCCTCGTTTTCCCAGGTTCGTCCCCTTTTCTGCCTTTTCCTCTCGTTCTCTCTCCCTCTTTCCAACTTCATTCCCAGGCAGTTTTGCAAAGATAAGTATTCAGGGCTCAGCTCTGGGCTTCCTGGGATGCTCACGAACGTGTTGGTTCTCAGGAGGACAGTGGCTCTGGGTCCCTCTTTTGAGCAGCACAGGGGAACCCGCGTGGCTTTGCCCTTTTCTTTCCCTTCTCCCAGCCACCCCCATCCCTGCTGGGGCAGCGTGGATAAGTGATCCATTCCCCAGTGTTACTTATGAATGATTCTGCCACCTGCAAGAGGCTAAAACTACCATAGCTAGCCTTGGTTTCAGGAGCCAAATGTCTCTTTATTGTACCCATTTTAATGATGAGAAAATGGAGGCTCTCTGAGGCTCCGTGAGTAAATAACTATCCCAACTAGCACAGCCAGTGCCCAGGAGGGAGGGGGTGGAAATCCAGGTGTGGCGATGGCAAATGTAGGCCATTTCCTCTACAGCATCATGAATTCAATAAAAATTGCATTGTTATCTCTACCTAGATCATCCGCACACATTCACAGAGTGTTTCCTCTGTCAGAGTGCCAGCTCAGAAGATTGGGGTGGGGGTTATGAAGACGAAAAATAAAAGGTTCCTTCATCAAAGTCATTCTGCATCTCGCAGGGAGATAGGCCATATGGCCCATGAAATTAAAGTGAGAATGCAGGAGGTTCAAGGAAAACAGGTTAAAATACTCCCCCAAATCCTTTACCTGCCTATTAAAGAAGCAGGATAGCAGTGGTGAGGAACCTGGGTATGAAAGCAAGTTACCTACCTGCTCTGTACGTCACTTTTTTTTTTTTTTCCAGTTGCCCAATGAAGATAATAATAGTACCTTCCTTACAGGCTTTACTGAAAGTTAAATGAATGAATACCTGTAAAACACTTAGAACAGGGTCTGGGTACACTACAAACCCTCCATCAGTGTCAGCTCTTATTATTAAGTTAGGCATGGTGTGCTTGGCCAGCAATACTTTTATTTGACGAATATCATCATTCCTTGTTGACAGGGGAGGAGGCTGAAGCACAGAGCTGAAGCAGCCTCATGCACATCATGGAGCAATTTTTGGCAGAGGAAGGAAGAGAATGCAGGTTTTTGGAGCCGATCTGCTGTTGTTCCAGTATGTCTCAACAGATTTGAGAGGACAGGAAAGACTGCTAGGCAAGCTTATAGAAAAGGCGGGACTGATTTGAGATGAAGTGGATTGTGTTTCGGAGAGCCGAAGTGATAAAAAACAATGAATTGTCCATCCAAATACACCCCCCTTGTCTTCCGTGGTGCTGGTATTGCATCTGGACACAGGCTGCCCGGTTAGGAACTACATTTCCCAACTTGCCTTGTGGCCAGGGGCAGTGGCCATATTGGAAAGTTCTCACCAATGGGATCCAAGGAGAAGAAAGTGGCCCCCTCCCAGGCTGGCATCTTAAGACTTGGGATATGCCTCTTCCATGCTCCTTTCCCCTTTCATGCTGGCTATAGACTTGACCAGAGTAGTGGACACTTGTGCCGTGCTTCTCAAACTGTGTGTAGATGTATTTCTGTAGATGTGTCACCTCCACTTGCTGGGACGGTGCCACACCTCCACATGACATTCCCGAGCACCCCCTGTGTTCCATATACTGAAGGATGATACAAGGGCATCCCATGTTGGATGCCTTAAAATTTATAGGCTCTTCATGTGCATGATTTGGATCCAAAGAAATTCGAGGCACAAATGAAATTATGGGGGTTGAAGTGCTTTGAAAAAAGATAGCAAGCAAATTTTAGTTCATAAAGCAGCTGGAGATGAAAGGAGAATGAGGGAAGGATTTAGGGAGCCACAAGCAGAGCCCCACGAGGTCTGAGAGACCCGGTGGGGCAGTGAGCAAGACTTAAACTCGGAAAGGAGACTAAATCACTTTCGATGCTGAGAGTCACAAATTCCAGCTGAGTGGCCTTGGGGGAGTCACGAAGCATCCTCTGTGTGAAGGAAGATTGTTATGATGACATTGCAGGATTGGGACGAAGGTCTGTGAGAAGGTACATAAAGAATGAGTGCACCTGTGTGCCAGCCAGGACCTGGCAGGAGACAGATGGCACATTCCAGCTGGGTGATTTGAGAGAGTGTAATAAAAAGCAGTTTACAATGGTGTGCCAGGGATGGGAGACCAAAGCAGCAGTCCTGTGTGAGGTCAGGGGTAGCCGTTCTGGCCCCTAGGCTCAAAGGGGAGAGAAGGGAGCGGTTTTCAGAATCCGGAAGCCATGCCACATCCATGAAGGAGAGGGCCAGCCCACAAGAATGGTGGCTGGGGCTCAGACGGATGCTGCCAATCCGTGGAATCTCTGCAGGGATTGAGCTGTGAATATCAATCCTGTTCTTCCTCTCTGCCCACCTTCCTAAGTCCTGCCTCTGCCTCCCACTGCCAGACTCCAGTGGAATGCAGAGAAAATGAGGGCCCTTGATGCAGAGGAGGATGAAGAAGAGGAGGGCACTGATGGATCCAATGACTATATCCTCCCAATTCAGCATGGAAAGCTTCCCAACTTATAGGAGCATAAAAAAAAAAAGAAAAGAAAAGAAAAGAGGGAGTTACCGTTGTGGCTCAGTGGAAATGAATCTGACTAGCATCCATGAGGACGCAGGTTCAATCCCTAGCCTCACTCAGTGGGTTAAGGAGCCAGCATTGCCGTGAGTTGTGCAGATGCAGCTTAGAGCTGGCATTGCTATGACTGTGGTGTAGGCTGGCAGTTACAGCTTTTATTTGAACCCTAGCCTGGGAACTTCCATATGCCACAGGTGTGGCCTTAAAAAGACAAAAACAAACAAACGAACAAACAAAAACCAAGAAAAGAAAAGAAAGAAAGAATTTATAGTCTGTGAATGCAACTGCAAATGAGAAGAAGGCCACGTGCTTCTTCCGAGGTGCCACTTAACTGTAAATTGGACCTCCTGGAAGCCAGCCGTGCAGGTCTGTTCTCACCTTGAGCAGAGATGATGAGCAAATGGTTCTTTCTGTGCTGGCCTCTTGCCAGGTCCTTTTCCACCTCTTTATTCCTTGTTCTCTGCTGTCCTTGCCTTAGAAACCACCATCTGGCTGCAACCTGCCCGAGGAAGGGATTGGTGAGTTGAGGACCTGGGGTACGTCCCCCGCTGCCTTAAGAGATGATTAGTGGCTGCTTGTCGGCAGATGCAGCTCCTGGCATTTTAATATCCAAATGTCCCCCCACCCTCAGGAGGGAGGCTGCGGACTATTGAAGGCATTTCACACAGAGAGCGGTGATTGCGGCAGCAATAATTTCCTTCAACAGCCATTAAAACACTTCTGAATGTGTTTTTAAAAAGAAAAAGATGAGGAAAGGGAGGGGGAGAAACAGGAGCCTTCCTATTTCCTGGTTAAAACCAACGTTCACAGAGTGAACTTGCATCGGATGAGATTTTAATATCCACGTGTTTGTAGTTATTAGCACACTGGCAGCGCTCAACTGGCATCCTGACCTCAGCCTGGAGATGTGGGTGGGGGCAGCTTGGAGATGCATCATGGCTGCTGCCCCTGGACCTGGAGACACTGTGCAGGCAGAACCCGGCTCTCTTTGGGGTGGGTCCGTGCCTGGTCCATCTGTCGGCAACCTCGGGTCCCAAACAATGTATGTCAAGTCTTCACGAGTAAATGAACCTTCTTGGTTCAGTTCCTTCACTCCCAGAACAGCCAGTTCTCTGGCCAAAGCCCTTTGTCAGACCCACGGCCCATTTACCAAAGGCAGGCGGAATATAGTTGTACCTTCTTTCATTCACTCAATAGTCTCCTGGTTGGCAAGCGTGGCTCCAGATGCTAGGGTGGCAGCAGAGAGGGCCTGCAGAATAGTAACAGCTGGCAGACTCCAGCCATGACCAACCACAGGGAGGTATGGAGCAGGATCCTGGAGCCCGGGTGGACCAGGAACTAACCCTTAGGTGCCAGATCATAGGGAGGCCAGGGGAAGCCTCAAGAAGGGTGGGGGCGGCCGGGGTAGCAGGGGGCACTTACCCCTCAGGACAGGGACTGTCAATTGGTCTGGAAGTATCTACATCTTTCCAAGTGTCCCAGTCCTATCAGTATGTGGCAGCTGAAAAAACAAAAGCACAACAATCTCTCCCATATGGAGTTTACTTTCTTACAAGCATCAAGAAGCAGTCAGCTTGTCTTTTCCATGCTTACTACTGGGATGTTTTAAAATCTTGCCAAAAGTAGGAGCATCTCCTTGTCCTGTGCCAGGCCTATGGAGACTCTTTTTTTTTTTTTTTTTTAAATCTTTTTAGGGCCGCAGCTGGGGCATATGGAGGTTCCCAGGCTAAGGGTCAAATCAGAGCTGCAGCTGCCGGCCTACACCACAGCCACAGCAACGCCGGATCCTTAACCCACTGAGCAAGGCCAGGGATCGAACCCACATCCTTGTGGATCCTAGTCAGGTTTGTTAACCACTCAGTTATGAAGGGAACTCCCATGGAGACTCTTTTTTAAAATGCTGAGATAAAAATTTCAGGCGGCCAAGGCACAGGGTTTGTTCGGCACAGCCCTCTGGTCTCTGTTTAAGGCAAGCCTGAGCAACATTGGACGTGTCCTCATTGCTTCTGCTGGAGGAGCATCTGGGCAGCGGTCATGGGCACCCTGCCCCACCCCCAAAGAGGTGAGGGAAATGTGCCCGTACGTCCGGATATGTGGGACAACTGCTTCAAAGGAAGGCAGTTTCTATTCCCTCTCGCTCTCTCTCTTAGGGCCAAAAAGATGGGTTATGGTGACCCTATCCACAACTGCCTGACGTCATTCGCCACACCGAGGGGCTGGCTTTCTCTACTGGATTTCTTTCTGGTCAGGGTCCTGCCTTGGAATGATGTCACAGATCAACGAGTCTAGTTTGTCCCTGGAAAGGGAGAACTGTCACACGGTTACTTTGACGCCCTTTGTCCATAAAAGGGGTTTTGCCAGCATCCTCCATTCATTATTTTTGGAGCTCCGGGCACCCTCTGGTCTGAGGACTGTGAATGCTACCACGGAGGCAGAGAAACACAAGAGGGAGCTGAGGGTGCAGCTTACCATTTACAAGGATAGACGGGTTTTATTATTATTAATATTATTGTTATATTTTTCAGTAGCCGAAGGGGAGGGGAGGGGCATCTATGCTCTTCTGAGTTACTTAGATCAAGTCTGCCAAATGTTTCTTTAAAACGTATACCGGCCAACTGGTTTGTAAGAAAGAGAGCAGGTTGCAGAACAGCATGTGACCCATTTGCATGAAAAGGAAGGTGTATGCACACACATATAAGCCACACAAGGAATATGTGTGTGTATACACACCACCGCACAGCAAAGGTCGGAAGAACATTCGGTTCAACAATTTCCTTCAGACTCAGCGGCAGAAGAAGTTGTCTTATCTTTGAGACAATGTGTCTTATGAAATTGTCAGGTTTCTCTTTTTGCTTCAGCTCCTGGGAAGCTCAGATTCAAACTTGTACTCTCATTTTAATCGTGGTAAGCTCTACATGAGAACAATGATTCTCAGCCTCAGCTGCTGTGAGACTCCCTTGGCAGCTTTAAAAACTTCTGATTCCCAGGCCACACCCCAGAACTATTAACACAGAACCTCTGGGGCAAGGGCGGTGGGATGCCAAGAATTTTTTTTTTTTTTTTTTTACAGCCACACTTGCGGCCTATGGAAGTTCCTGGATAGGGGTTCATTTGGATCTGCTGCCGCAACCTACGAAACAGCTCATGGCAACGCCGGATCCTTAACCCACTGATTGAGGCCAGGGATCAAACCTGCATCCTCATGGACACTATATCAGGTTCTTAACCCACTGAGCCACAGTGGGAACTCCCAGGTATCTTGTTTAAAGGACAAGCAGTTGCAGTGAAGAACACTGCCACAGCCTGTATGTCTGCATTCTGACCGTCCCTTGTTTAAAAAAAAAAAATTGCTTACTTTTATTGACATTTTCCTCAGATCTGATTTTTATTTATGTGTAATTTTGCACCTTGATTCTGTGTGTTTGTAAATTGCTACAAGTCCTTTCTGGACCAAGATACAATGTAGGCAAAAATGATCAACTTGTGTTCCAAGCATATGAGGATCAGAACAGAGCTGTGCCATCTCCATGGTGGAGAGTCTTCTCTGGACAAGGGTACCCACGGAGGGGATGGAAGGGGCTGCAATCCTGTCATGCTCCTGGTGTGGGGGGAGTCTGCCCCAAAGAAAAACCCTTATCTCGAAGATATTGAAGAAAGATATCCTTTGGCCTAGTACCTGCCCTTAGAGACACTGTATTTGTGGGTGAGAACAAGGCTGTGTAGAGAACCAGAATTCTGCAAGGAATAAGATCCCAAATGTGTCTATATATTTTCTTCCTGATTCTTTGAGGAACACTTGACCTGCTAAATAAAGCTTGTATGTGGCTGAGAGAAGGCGGGGCCAACTCCTGCTTGAGGAGAATTTCCCAACCCCATTGGCTAAGATGGGGCTGATGAGGATAACTACCTCCCAAAAGAATGATGGTCACTGTTTTTCCCGGGTGGGAGTCAGGTGGGGCTGGTTCCAGGGTAGGGGAGGCAGGTGGGCCTTCCCCGCAAGCAGATTGCCCCCTTTTGAATTTTCACCAAGTCCTCCCCTAGTATCTTGTAACCAGCTGATGACCTGTGTGTAAGTAGGATTGAGAGGGGTGGCAGCAAGGCTGGCTATGCCTTGAACTCTGGTTGCAAATTCAAATGCTCACGGAGGGCAGAGAAGCAAGGGTATGTGAGCAAAACCTTAGGATGTAAGGGAGGAGTGGGGAGACTGTGATGAAACCATCAGAGAACGTTTGAGGGATGTGCAACCTGATAGTAAAATGCGGGAGGGGAGGTTGGAAGACAATGAGTAGGGTTCTGGGGAGAGAACGTCCAGAGGAGAAAAGACCCCCTAAAGAGAGGCGATGCTACCAATGGCTAACCTCACCTACTTTGAAATTTTTCCCAAGGGCATCAGCTGTCACCTGGCTCAGGTTGAAGCTCTAAACTCAGATGTTTCATACACATGTATCTTTGGTCACAAGCAGGACCAGGCAGGGGAAGGGAATGTTGGTAAATAGCCCACAGCTGCTGGGAAAGAGACATATCCCCTCTCATAGCACTAGGGACTTTGCCCATACTGTTGCAGATTCCTAAGAGTCCTATCTGGGATTAGCTATGCTTCTTGCCCCTGAAGCATCTAGTTCTTGGATAAATCCTGAGCAGAAGTGGCCAGAGGTACCTGAAAGGCGTCAAATCTCACACTAGTGAGAGCAGAAGCTTCTAGAACCCTTGGGGGTGATGCAAGCTGGGTTATTGCTCTGCAAGAGAACTTAAAAATAGCATTTTCTCTAATTGCTTGAGTCTCTGGGTGTTTAGTAACCAGGGCTGGCAGTCTATACCCGAGACAGCCTGGCTGTGGGGAAAGCCATTGTTAAAATAAAATCATTAGTTTAATAGGCTTGATGAAAAGAGCAGCAAGATGGAAATTTCCTCTTGCAATATATTCTCAACTCAAAACAATCCCTGAAAACAGTAGACTATGTTAGTTATTGACTAAAATGCTCCAGTATCATGTTGTTGGGTTTTTTCTTTTTTCATGCATTTAACAAACACTACCTCTGTAAACACCTTGAAGTCCCAAAGTTTGCAGCGTCAAATAGGACTATGTGTCACCAAACTCCTTTCCTCTTCTGATTTATTTATCATTTGTTTTGCTCTCTAGCAACTGTACACATACATGAGCATGCATGCACACAAACACACACACACACACACCAGCATGTGTGCACACTCACACATGCAGGTCTTGTCATCTTTCAAGGACAAGAAACATCAGCTGATGAACTGAGAGCATGGTGTCGTGAAGACCGTTCTCAAGGCCAAGTGCCCAGTAATGTCAGCATACTGCAGACAATCAAGCCAAGATAAGGATGCATCCAAGAAAATGGTGCCCAAGCACAAGGCCCAGGACTAGGTGAAATTTGCTGAGCAAGTGTATTAAAAAATGAGTCCTGCCAAGTCTTATGGCCAGTGGGATTACAGATGGCTGTGAATTCTTGGTCAATTTCCCTCTCCCACGCCACCATCAGGAGGTGGAGTTTCATTCCTCTCCACTGACTGGCCTTGGGACTGCTTTGGCCAAGAAAAATCATTGTGTCAGTTCCATGCCTGAGCCCTCTATTGGTCCAGTATCTTCACTGTGGTGTTTTGGGGGAGCCCTGAACAGCCGCTAGAGAGGCCCAGTGGGAAAAGAGACCCTGAGACTCCATGGAGGGGGAGAAAGGTCCAGGGCTCCTGTGCTGAGCATCAGAGGCTCCAGACCCAGCTGCCATCAGCTGCAAACCCAGGAAGAAGCATACAGATGGCCAGCAGGAGAACCATCTGGTCTACACTCTGAAGCAACAAGAGATGAAAATGTGATTTCACAGGGCTGATTTGGGGGTGGTTTGTTATGTAGAAAGAGATCATTGCCACTCTGCACAAAAAAATCAGGGTGCATACCTACTAAGAGATGGAGTCTGGCCACCATCCAGCCCACTGCTGCTCTGGGGTGGACCACACCTCCCTGGGCTTTCTAGGTGTTTCCTGGTTAATGCAATTGGCTGCAGTGAAACAGGAGTCAAGGCCCAGGAGGAGAGGTCTCTTTTTCAGAATTTGTCTCTGGAGTAACTGGGTGGCCCATCCTAAGAAGGGCTGCATGACGCCTGCGTGGGCAGGCAGGACAGAGAGAAAGGTAAGGCGGGGGTTGGAGGGAGTCTTTGTCAAACAGGCCCAAAGAGCATCTGAGAAGACAGGCAATTGTTACTGTCTCTACACCATCATTTAGCTGGTGTATCCAAACAGAGTTGTGCGATCCTAATCCCAGTCCCTCTCTGGAGGGAAAGGAGAATGGTTTGGACAACGATCTATGGACCAGGGACTTAAATACTAAGCAGAGAGTCAGGCCCTCTCCAACACACTACCTCCCACACATCTATGGAAAGAGAGGAGAGAGACTTGTTCACCCAGGCGGCTGTTTGTTGCTTAAAATCTGTAATTTCTGTTTATAGTTATCAACTTGAGCTTTGAGTCTTTTGTTATATTTAGATTAGCCTCTTTTAAATTAAAGATAGACAGAATGGCCATCATTAATAAGTCTACAATAAACAAATGCTGGAGGGGGTGTGGAGAAAAGGGAACCCTCCTGCACTGTTGGTGGGAATGTAAACTGGTACAACCACTATGGAAAACAGCATGGAGGTACCTTAGAAAACCATACATAGAACTACCATATGACCCAGCAATCCCACTCCTGGGCATATATCCTGACAAAACCACAATTCAAAAGGATACATGCACCTGTATGTTCATAGCAGCACTATTTACAATAACCAAGAGATGGAAACAACCTAAATGTCCATTGAGAGATTAAGAGAATAAGAAGATGTGGTACATATACACAATGGAATACTACTCAGCCATAAAAAAGAACAAAGTAATGCCACTTGCAGCAACATTCTCATACTAAGTGAAGTAAGTCAGAAAGAGAAAGACCAGTACCATATGATATCATTTACATGTGGAATTTAAAATGTGGCACAAATGAACGCATCTACAGAACAGAAGCAGACTCACAGACATGGAGAAGAGACTTGTGGTGGCCAAGGGGGAGGGGAAGGAGTGGGAGAGACTGGGGGTTTGGGGTTACTAGATGCAAATTATTGGATTAAATTGGATAAGCAATGAGGTCCTACTATACTATAGCACAAAGAACTATATCCAATCTCTTGTGATAGACTATGATGGAAGATAATATGAAAAAAAGAATGTTTATATGTATGACTGGGTCACTTTGCTGTACAGCAGCAATTGACACAACATTGAAAATCGACTACATTTTAATAAAAAATTTAAATAAAGATAGAAAGAATATATAGCCAAAAATCATATGAAGGAATACTTAGGATCAAAGAATCCACTTTTGTATTTATTACCATTGATAGATGTGGAAATGGAACAACATAAATGTTTGAACAAGTACATTTTCCCCCTTCCAATATGAACACGCCAAGAGGTATTTAAAAAATCCTTCCTCCTCGATTTTGTGACTCACATTTTACCCTGACATCTGAGCAGCTTCGACACAAGATCACAGTAAACCATTTAATAAGTCAGGAATTAAGGCATCAATTGTATTTGAATACACCAGAGCTTGAAGAGAGGGAGAGTGACTTTTAAGTCTTTGGTTATTGTTGATCTGTGGAAAAATCAGCTCCTGTCACTCAGCAGGCATATAAAGATGATTTGAAGGAAGAGTTCATGGTAAGGATGACCTGTTGTTTTCTGCGTCTACTGAAAAAGACTTAAACTGCTGAGAGATGAAAGGACTTCTCATCACTGAGAATTGTTAAGCACCCAAACCAGCTTGAGCAGTGATGAAATGCTTTTGCATATGTTTGTTTTCTAGAGTGGTTTGGGAATGGAAATATTTGAAGGCAGGAAGTCACAGCTTCACTATTTCTGCTACCCTTAATAGTGAGTCACTTTCCATTTATTTTTAAAGGGAGCTATAAATAAAGGCAAGGCATAGTTCCAGTACTGTTTAGATTGAAAAGTATTTTTTGTTTGTTTGTTTTTGTTCGTTTTTTTTTGCAATTGTGGGGGAAAGATCACTAAAGCAATTAATAAAACAGTTTATATTCACTGGAGTTCATATATTGACAATGCCCCTCCCTTCAGGGTTTCTCTTAACTTTAAATATTCTGCCTTTAGAAGACAGTATGTTGGTCTGAACCATATATACATATAATATTTAAATGTGTGGGAAAAAAAATTTGAGGTGGATGTAGTAGATGACCCTATTTTTTCATAATTCTTCCATTTCTCCCCATTCTTGACCAAGTTGCCTGAAGCAGTTTTCTTTGTCTCACATGGCCATATCACTTTGGCTAATGAAATGTGAAGTGAAAACATACACCACACCCAACGAGAGGTTTTAAATGTTGCTTGTGTGGCTTGGCTTGACCACCTGCATGCCTGTCTGGCACCATGAAAAGAATCTGCCTTGGGTTGTGGCTGATCTTTTAGTCTAGGTCTTGCCAAAGACAGATGAAGGGTAGACTTGGGTTTGACATGAAGCCTGAGCCAAGCCATGATACCCAACTCATATACCTCTGAGGGGGAAATAAACATTTGTTGGGGCTGTTTGTTACACAGCACTAACTCAGCAATAGCTAACTCATATAGGAATTTTAAGACGATTTTTAAAATTCATTTTCTTGTTAATTATCTGTAGTTCTAAGTTTCCTACAATGAATGTGTTATTTATTCAGTCAATGGTTATACATTTAACACCTCTCTTTACCTGCCCCTAAGCTAGATATTATGATAAGGTGGTGGGAAAAAAAGTTAATATACTTGTCCCCATGGAACTTAAGAGTCTAATGGGGGAGACAGGTATTCATCTCATTGTCTCACACACACACACATGTAAAACTGCAATGTGATAAGTGCTGGAAATGGGAAGCATGTGGGGCATAGAAAACAGAAATGTGACTTAGGCAGAAATGCCAGGAAAGGCTTCACGGACGATGTGACAATTGAGCTGAGCTCTGAAGAATGAGCAGGAGTTAACCAGGTGAAGTGGTGTGATAAAAAAAACTTTTAATAGTAATAACTTTGTTTTATTTCTCAGGTTCTGCCTGACCGCCATAACAATATTAGGTAATATTTAGCCTGAGGACCAAATTACCACTGACCTTGATATAAACAGCCTAGAGGTATACAACAGGAGCACCAAGCTGTCCATCAAAACCCCCCTCCCCATAGTCTGGGCTGTTACTGGGACGTGGCCACCCCGCCAGGACTCATTTCTCGGCTCCCAGCTCATTTCCCAGCTCCCCAGCTGTGTTCATTTGACCCTGTTCTTGCCAGTAGGATTGAGCCCCAGTGAGGGCATCACTTCTGGGCCGGGACTGTTAAGAAACAGGTTGCCTTCCCCCTACTGGCTCGATCCCCTCCCCCAGCTGATGAGGCTGACCACATGGGACCCTGAATGATCCCTTGGAAGAAAGCTGTCACCAACCAGAAACACCTGCCTTGGGACACCCGCTCAGTGTTATGTGAACACAAAATAAACTATAATGTCAAGGTGCTGAAAATCTGGAGACATATTTGTTACAACAGCTGTGTTATGCTGATTAATAGAACATATATTTTTTAAATGAATTCAGCATTTCCTGATTCACACATGCACGCAGCCTACCTTTCCCTGGGTGGAATATTTGCTTTGTGTGAATTGACCTTTGGGCTCAATTTTCACACCCCCACCCAACCCTCTCCCTCACCGCCCCCCCTACCCTGCTCCTTCCACCTGGCAAGGCCTTTGTTGTGTGGGTCCTGCATGTCACAACTGGTTGGTGAGTTTGGTGGAACTGCTTGATTTTATACACTATTAATTTTGCTTGCCTCTCCACTTTCATGGATCCTTATGGGTGCTGCTGGCATTTTCAGGATGAGGAATGTTTTACATAGACCAGAGGTGTTCTGCTGGAGCCTGAGACACATTGCCTTGAAAGAATACCATATTTACTCACATAAATCTAAAAAGCGACATTTGTGAGGGTGGGCGCAAGACAGAGGAGCCTGATTTGAGAGCCAGTGGGGACCCACTGTAGGTGGGCTGGTAGGGGAAGGATATGACTGAAGAGGTGTTTTAGGAGGATGCATCTGATTGTATCACAGAGAAGACATGAGAAAGAAAATAGCGCAGAGGCACAGGGAGGAACCGTTGTGATAACCCAGCTGTGAAATCATACTTGGGATGGCGCCAGTAGGAATGGAGACAAACAGGTGACTAGGTGAGGCCGAAGAAATGAGCACGCAACCCTCAGCCACTCTTCCCAGCTCATCATCTGCTCTTACCACACCCCAGAGGTGCCATATGCCAGTTCACTCCTGTGGCTCCACCAATACCATCTAACCTGCAAAAATAACAACACAGACGTCAAAGTTATGGCACTGTCTTTTTAAAAGACTGGTCATAAGGAAAAAAGGAGTAATTGCTTCAGTAATCAGAAATGAGACAAATGAACTACCTTCCCAGATCATTTTTAGCAGCTGAGTACTCTCTAGAGGGGAAAGAACTGCACGTCTGAGTTGGAAGGGAAAATGAAGTAAACACATTTTTTTGTACTGGAAGAGGAAAATTCGCTAAAGTCTAGGGGACTAGCCTACGAGGACAGAGAAGATGTTTTCTGGAAGCACTGAAGAGTCTCGTCTGCGTGTGCTTTCCTGGAGTAACAATCGGCCCGAATCCCAGCCCAGTCCCCCTCGGTGACCTCGGCTCTTCCCCGCCCCGCCCGGGTGATTCCGGGTGATCCCGGGTCTACCCGGCTGCAGACGGAGGGCTGCTTTCTGTTCCTCAGATGCGCATGCGCACCCCTCCCTTCGCCGCCCTACCCAGCTCTCGGCCAGGTCTGGAGCGCTCTTCCCACTGGCTTTCTTTTGCCATTTACGCTTCACCTTAAAAAGCCACTTGGAGAGGACCTCCGCACCACCCAATAAAGCAGCCACGTTCCCCCCCACCACCCCATTATCCCCTCTCCTGTCTCCTTACTGTAGTTCTCTCAGAGCACTGATTTCTCTCTGCTGTCCTTTCTTTTATCTACTCGTTTGCTTATTGCCAGTTTTTCCTGCTAGAATGTAAGCCCCCTGAGAGAGTATCTAGCCAGTCCGATTCCCCACAGTAGCTACAGCATCTGGAACAGTCCTACTCAATGCGGATGCTATTAAATTTGTGCATCACTGACTGACCAAGTCTAGGACCAATGAGGAAAACACTGGATGAATTAGCCACCTCCCCACACCCCCAAATAAGTTCTCTCTCCTCAGAGGAGCTTATTCAATGAAAGATTTTTCTCCCTGTGGTTACATTTGATTAAGAAATATGTTTTCACAATTATGCCTGAATTTTTCCAGTCTGGATTTCATATCAGACGGCCAGACTCTAGGAAAATGGAAGGTTCTTAATCAAGGGGAAAAAAAAAAATCCAAACGTTTAAAGTCATCTCTTGGGGAAGGAGAACCTGAAATACAAGTCATGAGTTTTATGCATGGTCTTCTCTGCTCCTATTAGTTTTTCTCTCTTTTTAAAGTTACTCTATCTTCTTGATAGCAGCTACCCCACGGTTATACATGCATTCAAAATTCAGAAAACACTGAATCAATGAGGAGGAGACAGAGTTTGCAATCTGTGGGTCTGAGAAGTCCAAAACATCCTGTTTGTCACTACCTCTGGGAAGCCTTTTCTGATTCTTCCAGGCAGAATTGCATTTTTTCTTTCCTTGCTCTCATTTCACTATTCATTTCACTCTCTAATCACCCTGGTGTCCAGCACCAATGAGACACTTAATAGGCACTTGATTAAATTATTGCATAAATGAATACAATTTAAATTATATAAGGAAAAAAAAAAAAAGCTGCCAGAATTGGGGCAGGTTTTAGAAATCACCTAGGCAATGTTTCTCAAAAATACAGTCATTTGCATCTTCATCACAAGTTTTGGCATACTATTAATTCTTACAGGTTTCTTTAGCCAACCTTTCTACTACTTAAGTATGTTTATATTTTAATAAAAATTAGCATCATAATCATAAATGGCAAACTGGCATGACTTGGCATCAGTAAAAAGCAATCCCCTTACCTTCAAAAACCCATGAATGAGAAATATTTTCCTTAAAATCTAGCTGGAGGTTATTTGTTGAACTGTGTTCCCCTCTCCAAGTTCCTGCATTGAGGCATTAACACACCCTCCCCCCATCCCACACCCACAGTACTTCCGAATGTGACTCTATTGCGACAGAGGACCTTAGAGCTAATTAAGTTAAATTCAGCCCTAATCCAATCTGACTGTTGTCCTTATAAGGAGATTCAAACAAAGAAAGAGAAACCACAGACACACAACAAGATAACCAACTAACTTGCAGTGAGAAGATACACCATCTATGAGAGAGAGGGAGAGGGAGAGGAGGGAGAGCCTCAGAAGAAACCAACCCTGCTGACACCTTGATCTTGGACTCCTAGGTGCCAGAACTGTGAATTTTGGTTATTGAAGCTCCCAGTCCGTGGTGTTCTGCTATGGCAGCCAGAGCAGAAAAATACACTGGGTATTACTGGCAACTAAAGACACTGAGCCTAAAGTCTGCTCTCATTTAGTTGAAAACTGAGACTATGAGAGTAAGAAGAATGCTAAAGACCCACTGTCCCCAGCAGAGGCTTTCTCCTTGACAACAAATCAGACAAATTAAGTAGAATTTAAAAGGAAATGACTTTCCACTCTAAGGTTTATATCAGTTAGCCTGGAATTTTTCAAATCTCTTTCTCTCTCTTTTTTTCAAATCTCTCTCTCTCTTTTTTTTAACAGCTGCACCTGTGGCATATGAAAGTTTCCCATATGCTAGGGCTAGGGGTCAAATCGGAGCTGCAGCTGCCAGCCTACGCCACAGCCACAGCAACACCAGATCTGAGCCACATCTGTGACCTGCACCATAGCTTACAGCAATGCCAGATCCTGAACCCACTGAGCGAGACCAGGGATTGAACCTGCATCCTCATGGACACTATGTTAGCTTCTTAACCCACTGAGCCACAGTGGGAACTCCAAGTGTCTTAACACCTTAACAGTTTATTTCTTACTCATGCTGCTTGTCCCACACAGGTCTGTGGGGGCTCCCCTCCACGCAGTCCCTCAGGGCCCCAGGATGATGGAGGCTCCACCACCGTGGTGCTGCATTATTTGGAGTACCATGGCCTCTATCACCACGTGCGGGGAGAGTCTGGAGATTTGTGCATGGGCTTCCCATTGTCTCGGACTAGAAGCCGTCCCCATCATCATTTCTTTTTTTTTTCTTTTTTGTCTTTTTGCCATTTTCTTGGGCCACTCCTGCGGCATATGGAGGTTCCCAGGCTAGGAGTCGAATTGGAGCTGCAGCCACCAGCCTACGCCAGAGCCAGAGCATCACGGGATCCGAGCCGAGTCTGCAACCTACACCACAGCTCACGGCAACGCGGGATCCTTAATTCACTGAGCAAGGTCAGGGACCAAACCCACAACCTCATGGTTCCTAGTTGGATTCATTAACCACTGAGCCACGACGGGAACTCCCCCATCATCATTTCTGCTCACATCTTATGGGCCAGGACTAGCCGCATGGTCCTACCTAATAGCAAGAGGGCCAGGAAACATAAGCACACAAATGGATTCTTTTTTTTTTTTTTTTTTGGTCTTTTTAAGGTTGCACCTGAGGCATATGGAGGTTCCCAGGCTAGGGGTCAAATCGGGGCTTCAACTGTTGGCCTATGCCACAGCCACAGCAACACCAGATCCGAGCCGCATCTGCCACCTACACCACAGCTCATGACAAGGCTGAATCCTTCACCCACTGAGCGAGGCCAGGGACGGAACCCACATCCTCATGAATACTAGTCATTACCGCTGAGCCACAACAGGAACTCCATGCAACTGGATTCTTTAGAGTGTTTCTATCTCTTCCACAATCTCTGATGCTACTCAATATCATCTTCCTGTCCTTAAAATCATCTTGGGAAAGAATGAAAAGATCTAGGCCAACCTCTGAACTGCATCCCTGAAGTCCACCAGGTAAGGGCTAATTTGCTGTCACATATGCACCTCACGGTAGGTTTGCAGCCAGATCTCTGGTCTCGGGAGGCCTGTACTTAAGTTCTTTCCACCCAACCTTGTGAGCACAAAATGGTAGCCTCTGGAACAATCTGGATGTCTATTTTTGGTGCAAGACTCTTTCATTGTTCAAATAGGATCATAACAGGAAACATTCAAAAGGCTGATACTGATATCGAAGAACAGGAGCAGCTTGTCCCATTTAACATTTCAGCCGGAACATGCAGAGACCTTTCCCACTCGTGTCAGAAGCAAATACATCTGCGGAATCAATGAAAACGTATGATTGCTCAGTGTTGTCTGGTTAGCATCCAATTATGTACAGTGTATTTATTTTAAATTTAGAAGACGCACACAAGAGATTTCCAGGAACAAAATGAGAAGAAATTGGCAACGCGCTGAATGGAAAAAATTAATGACTTGAATTATACAGCCTGTGAATCGAAGCTGAGAAGAGGGGGGGGATGCGGGGGAGAGAGGTGGGTGCAGTTATTCACATCGTACTCTGTGATGGTTCTGATGGGTGCTGGAAGAGTGGTCCCCTCCACGGGATGGTCACGTCCTTTCTCTTTATGGTGAGGCCAGGGCTTTGTGGGTCATACATGTGTCATGCTTTCAGGCGTACAAAAGCAGTGCCCCCAAACAGACTCCAGCCGCCAACCTGCTTTTAGAGAAGAGCTTCAACTCTTACGTTTAAGCTTAATCACTTTGTCAGCCCCACTAGGCCAGAGGCAGGTGGGGAGGGACGAAAGCTGGAAGAGAGAAGCAAGGACTGGGCTTTGGCTGCCTCTGCTGATGGCAGGAGCCAGTACTGGTTGAGCGCCTCCTCCCAGCAGGCCCCCGTTCGGTGTTAGGGACTCCATGTGATTTATCCCTCGGATTATCAATAATTTTAGAGGCAAAGAAGCTGAGGTCAGAGGGGTTGGGGACCTTGTCCCGGGTTGAATTGTTGTCCCCTCCAAATTCATATGTTGAGTTCCTGCCCTCCCCCAAGCACCTCAGACTATGATCTCACTTGGAATAGGGTCCTTGCTGATGTAATTTGTGAAGATGAGGTCATAACTGGGGTGGGGGAGCATGCAATGCAACTGGTGTCTTGATAAAAAGGAGACGTTAGGACACAGACACGTGCTCAGGGAGAAGGTCACATGCACAGGAAGGCAGGGATGGGGTGATCCCCCTAAAAACCAAAGAATGCTAAAGATGGCCAGCAGCCGCCCCCAGGCTCTAACCCAGCTGACACCTTGACCTTGGACTTCTAGCCTCCAGGCTATGAGACAATACATGCTGTGGCTTAAGCCCCCAGGTCTGCGGTACCTGGTTCTGGCAGCCACTGCAAATGAACACACCATGGTTATGAGACAGAGGCTGCCAGGCTCCTCTGAATCGAAATCTTGTCTGAGAGTGGGGCCCGTTCCTGCCTTGGCACCTGCCATCTGCCTAGCATGCAGCTTGACATCCAAATATTTTTCCCCTTTTTCTGACATGGGGAGGTTGAGGCCCAGGGGTGAGACTCTGCCCCGTCCAAGGCTGCAGGGCCAGCTAGCTAGGGGGGCAGAGGTACGTCCTTCTGTACTTTTTCCCTATGTCATGATTCTTTCCTTCATCACTCAAATTTCAGAGTGTTTTGAGCCAGCTTCTTGGATTCCTGGTAAATCAGGGGCAGAAAGCGGAAAAGGAAGGTTTGTGGCCTGGAAATACCTGAAGCCTTTTCAGGAGGGGAGGGATTGAGGTCTGGGGCTGTAAGGACAGCCCTGAAGCTGATGCAGGTGTCATCTCAGGGCCTCCTTGTGCTGTGGTAAGGGAGATTTTTGGGGGATGATGTCTAAACCACAGGCCCTGGGGGCCTCAGTTTGCTTAGAAGGCTAGCTGCTGCGATGCATCACATTATTTTTTAATTTTTTTAATTAAAAAAAAATTTTTTTTAAGCCATGCTCATAGCGTGTAGAATTTCGTGGGCCAGGGATGGAATCTGTGCCATAGTGACAGCAACACTGAATTCTTAACCCACTGAGCCACAAGGGAACTCCCCTCCCATAAGGAGTTTATATTTCTAATTTTTTTTTCTTTCTTAGCTGCCCCACAGCATATAGAGTTCCCACGCCAGGGATCAGACCTGAACCACCACTGTGGCAGCACTAGATCCTTTAACCCACTGTTCCAGACCAGGGATCGAACCTGCATCCTGGTGCTGCAGAGATGCTGCTGAGCCCGTTGTGCCACAGCAGGAACTCCTATATTTCTAATTTCCCATCAATCCTTGGGATGCCCAACTCAGAGGGGAAGCTGAAGGAGATCAGGAGTTTCAAATACTGGAGCATTTCTCCCTGAACCCTTACAATGGAGACCTACTGTGTGCCCGCCCTTGTATAAAAGGTCAACCGCCTCTTTTGTCATGGGTCCTGCCCTGAGTTAAATCTCACTATTCTCATATTAAGGACGAGAAAACTGAGACTCAAAGATTGTGCCAGTTGTTGGGGGTGGGGATTTGAACCAGCCCTGCAGACTCCAAAGGCCGAGCTGTTCCCACCATGTCATGTAGCCTGGCCCAGAGCCCTTGGATATGCCAGCCCCTGGGCCTCCCCTAGCTCAGGCTCCCTCCTGGCCCTTATCCATCCTTTCTGTGCTTCCCTCTGGACAGTGTCACGTGGACGTCGTACCATAGACAACAGATCCCACATTCCAGGGCCGCCACACGGGATTAGTAAAGGCTGATGGAAACCGCTTTGATAACCGTCGCCTCCAAAAGGGGGGCTGCTGGGTTTGGGGACTGGACTTCTTCAGAGAGGGCTGACCCCATGGAGACGGTAGGGAGAGGGTTTCCACCCTTAGTGTAATAGGGTGAAAGAGGTGCCCGTGTACCCTGGCAGGGCTCAGGCTGTGCCTCTTGGGAGTGGGGGGGACATGGTGGACCAAGACAGCTGAGGGGTAAGAGACACAGCTGTGCAAGGGGATTAGCTGTGGTCCCGAGGCACCCAGGAGCTCGGTTGGAGCCAGTTGTAATTCACGAAGAGCAAAGAGCACAGGGTTCTCTCTGCTACCCTCCCAGGCTACTGTGCCCGCTGCTCCCTGTCCTGGAATTCCCTGCCTGGCCGCCCACTCAAACCAACCCTCCAGTATGGGTGGAGATGGCTCTTTCTCTGGGACCCCAAAAGCTGGGTCAGTGTTCTCTCCTGGGTTCACTAGGATTCCAGCCCCTTCACTTCAGACTAAGACTCCCGGGAGTCTAGTTCACCGCTTCCCCCCAGAGTCCCCCCTGTAGAATTTCTCTCATTCTACCGCATTTACTCAAAGAATGGGTAAACGGGGGCCCACGGGGTCTTCCCCGTCAGGGTCATTTTGGGGGCAGTCATGCTCTAAGAGAGCTGTGGGCGGGTTGTCCCTTCTGGGCCCTCCTGACTCCCAGCCAGGGATGGGTGAGCAGCTCTGAATGGCGGGGAGGGACGAGAGCAAAGAAATGTCTTCCCCTGTCGGCTGCCCTGGTTATTGAACTAAGCTTTGCCACCGACGGGGGTGGGCGCATGCATTTCAGGGGTGTTGCAGTGACTGGGAAGTAATTCAGAAACGTGATGTTGCCAAGAGAAAACATAATTTCCTGGAGAGGGGTCCCAGTCTGCATTCCTGAGTGCCATGACACGGACGGTCAGGTGTGGTCGCAGATGGTCTGAATGCCAGTCCTGTTCTACCCCCCCCCGTTTACTAACAGGGGTGGCTGGAAGACGTTCCATCCCCGCTCTGAAATTCCGTATCCTCCGCGGTAAACTGGGCCTCACCATATACCCCGCTCCCTGGCTTGCTGTGAAAACTGAGTGGAATCACGTGTATGAAAATACTGTGGAATAATCTGTAAGGGAAACGAATCTGAAAAAGAAAAAAAATATATATTTATATGTATATCTAAATTACTTTGCTGTACACCTGAAACTAATACAACCTTGTAAATCAGCTCTACTTCGAGAAAAAGAAAAGAAAATACTGGGAAGACTCTCAAGTCACCAAAAGAGCCTAGGCTGCTGTTTCTTTTGGAGTGACCCTGTGACAAGGCAATACCGGCTGGCAGGTATTTTTTTTTTATTTTTTGGCTTTTTGCCGTTTCTTGGGACGCTCCTGCAGCATATGGAGGTTCCCAAGCTAGGGGTCCAATCGGAGCTGTGGCTGCCAGCCTGCACCAGAGCCACAGCAACGCGGGATCCGAGCCACATCTGAGACTTACACCGCAGCTCACAGCAACGCCGGATCCTTAACCCACTGAGCAAAGCCAGGGATCGAACCCGCAACCTCATGGTTCCTAGTCGGGATCGTTAACCACTGCGCCACGATGGGCGCAAACCATTGTGTCATCAGCCCATCCCTCTTAGGGACCTCAAGAGATGTATCCATTCCAGGCCTGGCCCATGAATGCTTGGAAGACACCAAGATAAATGCCCAGTTTCTGCCTTCGAGGGATTTGTCATTAAGTACAGAAGCTAAGACCTTTAATAGCTACTTAAATGTACTAATGTATGACCCTGGTGTCAGCTGTGATCTCATAGCCTTTAAAAATCTAAATAAGATTTGCTTAAAGCTCTCAGTCTGTATTCTTGGCAACTCCAAATTCACCGGTAGATTTTGAGAACACGGGGGGAGGGTCACAGCCCCTCCGTCACTCAGCAGCTTTGTGTCCCTGCTGCCCTGATGAAGATCAGTGTAAGGCCCATCCCCTGGTCCCTGTTCAGGGCCTCAGGGAGCCAGACACGGAGCCCAGACTCCTCCTAGATTCCCTCCCAGAATCCTGCTCATTCAAGGCCCCTGTGTGTGTGTGTCTGTGTGTATGTGTGTGTAGCAGACTTGATCAGAGGTTTGGGAGGAAGGGGGCATGAAGGGGTCTCCACTGTAAAACCATAACAACATTAAATTGAATGTTTGCATCAAAATCCCCTGGCTACCCTGACGCCGCGGATGTCACCCCCGATGCCCCAGCTGAGTCCCATCTCACTCAGCCTTGATTTCTTGTCTGCTTCTCACCACCTCCCGCATCCCCTTCCCCCATTAGCACCTAGGGTCCGAGTCTCGGCCTGCCTCCTGCAGAGCAGTTGCTTTCAACTCCAGAGTCCCCTCTGCAGCTCAGACTCACCAGGGGGTGGGACCGAGGGCCTTTGAGAGGTCGACTGTGGCCACCACGCTTCACCGTGACTCTGGGATGGGGCCTTCAGGGGCAGGATTCTAGTAGGAGGGGTCCTGGGAGGACAAGTCTGGGGCCAAGAGAGCAGGGCCCATACCCTCTGCCCACCAGTGAAGTAGCTGGTGCAAGAAGGGTCAGACCCAAGGTGGCCCCTCTGGGAAGGCCAGAGCGAAGCAGAACCCACATCTCCTACTCTGGCACCGCAGGGACCTCTAGTTGTTTGCTGACTTTTTGTTCCAATATTTTATGTATATATGTAAATATAGATGTTTATGTATTATGTAATGCTTATCTATATACAATTATTACATAGGAATATATTCTTTATATTCATGTTATATGAATATAATATATTCATTGAGCATTTATATTCATTGACTATATATTTTGTCTATATTTCTATATATATGAGTGAGAAATACACCTGTCATAGTGCATAGCTTGGTAACTTCTTACAGCTGAGTCCCTGCCACCCAGAATCAGACCATCCACACCTGCCCTCAGAAGCCCCCCTTCCGGTCACCTCCCTCCCGGATGAAGCACTCTCCCCATTGCTAACAGCATACATTTATTCCACCCATTTTTGTCCTTTATGTAAATAGCATCCCGTAGCCTATCCTTCTTTATGTCTGGTATCTTTTTCGTTCAGCGTTTTATTCGTGAAATGCATTCACATTTGGGGGTGCAGTCATGCATAGCACATCCCCTTTCTAGTTGTTACTGTGTGACTCTGCCACAATTTATTTATCTATCCTATTGTTGATGGACATTCGTCTTGTTTCCAGCGTGGAGCAACAGCGGGCAGGGCCTCTGCTTTTGTACCAGGTCTTTGCAAAAGGCCAGCTGCCCTGAGGGAGATGCTGGACACCAAAGACAGTCTTTCATTCATTCAGCAAACATAATTTTTAAAAATGATGATTTTATGGCCATGCCAGTGGCATATGGAAGTTCCTAGGCCAGAGGTAGAATCAGAGTCTACACCACAGCTACAGCAACACAAGATCCGAGCCACATCTGTGACCTACTATGCAGCTTGCATCAACACCGGATCCTTAACCCACTGAGCAAGGTCATGGATCGAACCCACATCCTCATGGAGATTACGTGGGTTCTTAACCCGATGAGCCACAATGGGAACTCCTCAAAGCTGGATCCTTTAACCCAGTGTGCTGGGCTGGGATCAAACCCGTGCCTTCACAGCGACCAGAGCTGCTGCAGTTGGATTCTTAGCCCACTGTGTCACAGGGGGCGCTCCATTCATTCAGCAAACATCTACGGGGACTTTTAGAGGGTGCTAGGCAAGTGAACAAGCCCTGGACTCAAGAGAGAGCAAGGTCGAGGTGACCCAGTCTTCGTGGAGCCGCCCTCTGTGAGGGAGACTGGCGTGTGGGCCGACAATGAAACACGGGTCAGCGCTTGGCCCAGGGTAACGAGAAACCCAGCAAAGGGGGGCTCAAGGGGAAACAAGCAAAGGGGGGCTGGAGAGATTCTGTTCAAGGTGCCTTGGCAAAGCTTGGCGGTTCCTGTTCCTGGGGCCTGGAAAATAGGGTGGGGAGTGGCATGAGATCAAGTGCAGAGGTAGGCAGGAGCAGGACTTTGAAGGGCCAAGGGGCCTTTTAAGGACTTTTCTTGAGGCCCAAGAGGCTCCGTCTAAATGGATGAGTGGCATGAACTGCTTAGCCTTTTCTTTATTTATTATTTTTTATTTTTTTTACTTTTTAGGGCTGCACCCGTGACATATGGAAATTCCTAGGCTAGGGGTCGAATCCAAGCTGCAGCTGCTGGCCTACACCACAGCCACAGCAAGGCCGGATCTGAGCCGCCTCTGTGATCTTACACCACAGCTCACAGCAACGCCAGATCCTTAACCCACTGAGCAAGGCCAGGGATCAAACCCGAATCTTCATGGATACTAGTCGGATTTGTAACCCGCTGAGCCATGACAGGACGTCCCGAGCCTAGCTTGTTAGAAGGCACCCTTGCCTCTAGCTGCTGTGTGGGGGATGGGATGAAGGGCTCCTGGAGGCGGATGGACAGGCAGGCCGTGCTTGACCAGGGAAGAGGTGGTGGGCCCGAGCCCCAGCCTCCAATCCTGCCCACTGCCATGGACCTCGTAGTGCAGCCTACAAAGCCATTAATTTGCCAGAAACCAGGACCAAGGGGTCCTTCCTAGTTCCCATTTGCGTAGGGAAATACCCACACACTGTTACGACTCCCTAGGTTGTTTAGTTGGGACTCCTCCGCAGTAAATTCCCATCTGACCTTTCCGTGCTTCTAGGGCCCTCTCCTCCTGTTCAGACCTCTAACCATCAATGGCTGTTTGCTCTGGAGCCTCTCGCCTGGCTCCTTGGAGGCAGGGAGTCTGGGAAAGGGGAGGCTGGGTCTGGCCTCTCGGGAAAGAGGCAGCTGCCGGCCTTGCTCATTCCGCATTTTGGGGTGAGCTGTTTTTGTTTGATGTAAGCAGAGCAGATCCACCCACAGCAAAATCAGAGAAAATAGCTTGTTGATGTGTAAACCAGGATGTCACAAATAACCCTGTTTGTTTAATTATAGCAGGCTGAGTGCTGTGAGCAGGGAAGGGGGTGGTGGTGGCGGGGAGCTGATAGGAGGGGAATTCAGGATACGTTGCCCGTGTCCTAGAGGCCTGGGGATGAGATCTTGAGGAAAAGTGAGTGCCTGGAGCCACGTGGATAAACTAGGGCACATATGGTGCATGAGTCAAGCTCAACTGAGTGGGTAGATGGATTTCGGTGCTAATGGGAGCTTGCTATAGCGTCGCTAGACAGAAAAATTAAATCACAGGTGAAAGGACAAAAAAATATACATGGAAGTAATAAGGCCGTGAATGTAGGAAACTTCTTCTTAATGAGCAATTGTTTTATGAAGAAATCTGTTCTTCCCCACGAGTGCATCCATCTGGTAGAGGACAGAGGATACTGAGCAAGGAAGGGGTGGGGGCGTCTTCCATCCCACCCCACCTACCATTGCCTCCCCTTCCACTCCAGCAAGAACATGGAAGCCAAGACTTCAGAAAAGCTAGAAGCAAAGTAGTGCAGCATTTCAGATCCTGGCTTTGGATTTGGGTACGCCTGGGTTCAAGTTTGAGTTCCAACTTCCCTTCTCTGTTATATGACCATGGGAATCAGCCCACATTACGATGTCTCGGCTGGTCATCAGATGTTGAGAAGATCCAACCACAAAGGCGTAGACAAGCTCTGTGCCTGGCACAGAGGGAGAGCTCAGTGAATGAGAGATGGGTACCACAATGAGAAATGAATGCCACAAACAGAGTTGTAGATCTGGGGGAGGGGATTCACTCCCAGCACACAACAAGCATCTCTTGCACCTACCTTACCCCCTGCGGGCCGCCCCCATGTCTCCTTTAAGCCTTTTAAGAAAGCAGTTGTCCTTAGGGAGGGCTAGACTGTGAGTGCTAATGCAGGCGCAGAGCTGACTTTTTCTGAAGATGACAGAACTTGACACTTTCAGAACTTTCAGAAAGGATCTTGATGGTAAGAAATACAGGTAGGACCACATTATAGCTTTCCTGGGCTCAAGGCACATTTGCCTTCATGGGCTTTTTCTCCCATTAAAAAATAAAATTAAATCATATTGTATGATGGCATTGGTATAAAGACGAATATCATATAGCTTGGATTCATTATTATATATTCATAATAATCATCATTATTTTTATTCCGCTTTGAAAAGAAATGAAGATTCGAACATTTTTTGGTGGCTTCCAGGCACAGTGTCTGTTGGTGGATGGGAAATAAGAGACGAGGAAAGTCAATGCATTTTTAACCTAAACAAAATCTTTATAAAGATAGAAAAATGTATTGCATTTTGCATAAATATACATTTATTAAAATAAAAGAGAACTCTTTGTTTGGATACTTTCTTTTCTGTTTTCGTTTTTGTTTTATGGTTCAAATTGGCTTTCCTTCAGGAAATGATCATGAAATTACATAGTAATTTTATTTGCTTTATCTTATTTAATGTATTGTTATTCTGACGAGATAAAAACAGCTCTGCGTTCAGGGATTACTTTTGCCTGCTTAAGATTCTCTCTCTCTCTTTTTGGTCTTTTTAGGGCATCACCTGTGGCATATGGAAGTTCCCAGGCTAAGGGCCGAATTGGAGCTGCAGCTGCCAACCTACACCACAGCCACAGCAACGCCAGACCCAAGCCATGTCTGCAACCTACACCACAGCTCATGACAATGCCAGATTTCTGATCCCAACCCACCTAGGGAGGCCAGGGATTGAACCAGCAACCTCATGGATATTAGTCGTTACCACTGAGCCACAATAGCATCTCCCTCTCTTGCTTCTTTATGTAATAAACTTCCTTTGTTGAGCCACCCTTCCCTAAATCTCAGTAATTCTGATTTGGGTGGGGCTGGACACACCCCCTTGAGCTGGCCTAGCCAATCGGAACAGTCCTTCTCCTGGGCACTGATTGGTTTGATGATGATGATCACCTGATTTCAGACAGGCCAATGGGAGCCAAACCTGGGATTCTGGGTGGTGATGTGGAAAAGAGGAGCTCTCTTCCTACTAGGATTCTTGGCTAGAAAGGCAATTATAAGTTTACAGCTCCCAGGGGCTATTGAGTGTAAACGCCCTCTAAGAGTGAAGCATCAGAGAGGAAAACAGAGAAGAAAGAGAGAGGGAGAAATGGAACTATGATTGCCTCACTCGAACATCTGGACAGTTATGCCGGAAGCTGTTAAACCTTGGGATTTACATTCAAGAATCAATAGCTCAATGTTTTTTTATTTTATTTATTTATTTATTTATTTATTTATTTATTTATTTATTTTGCTTAAGTCTATTTAAGTTCAGGGTTTTAAAAAATGGAAACAAAGAACTCTGTCTAATACGCTTGGCAACCCCCAGTTTTTTAAAGTGATTTATGAAACACACATGGAATGTCAGAGAAAGTTTGTTTTATGCCCAAGTGAGTAAGAGAATGTCATTCCCAGGCATGTTCAACCAGTATTCCCACTTGAATGACCTGGCCTCTGTAGCTGCCCTCCTCTTCCTTTTATTTATTTATTGTTATTATTATTTTTGCCTTTTAAGGCCGCACCCAGGTTTAAGGAGGTTCCCAGTCTAGGGGTTGAATTGGAGCTGCAGCCACCTGGCCTACGTCACAGCCAGCCACAGCAACGCCAGATCCAAACAGCATCTACAACCTACACCACAGCTCATGGCAATTCCAGATCCTTAACTCACTGAGGCCAGGGATCGAACCCGAAATCTTATGGTTCCTAGTCGGATTCGTTTCCTCTGTGCCATGATGGGAACTCCCACCCTTTTACTTAATTTTTAAAAATACTTCAGGTGTTCCTTCATGAGCAATAGGTTTTCTTGAAAGACATTCTTCTTTATCAAAAATTACCTCTTCTTGGTTGTTAGGAGCTGGTAGAAACAGCCCTCCCTCCCCTGGGAAAATTGTGCCCTCCCTTCCCCTGGGAAAAGAGGAGAATCAGCAAACACGACATTGATATAGAGATGGGGGTAGATTCATTCACTATGGGTGGTGGTTCTCAAAGCGTGGTCTCTGGACCACAGCATCAGCATCACTTGGGAACTTGTTAGAAATGCAAATTCTTAGCACTCTCCTCCCCCATCTCAGACTCACTGAATCAGAAACTGAGGTTGGGGCCCAGCAACCTCTGCTTTGACAAACCCTCAGAACCACTACTTAAGGCTTTCCTCTTACACGGTTACTACAGACTCTGCTGCTAGATGATTAAAACCAAACCCCAAGCTACCTTTGTAGAATCGCTCTGGTTTTGAGCATTTGCTTTTTCGCTTTGAGGAAAGAAGGTAGAAGGAGTCAAACTATAATAGATTGACTAGTTTCTTTCTTTCTTTTTTTGGGCCACACCCACTGCATGTGGAAATGCCCAGGCTAGGGATTGAACCTGCCCCACAGCAGCAACTGGAGCTGCTGCAGTGACCATGCCAGATCCTTAACCTGCTGTGCCCCAAGGGAACTCTGACTAGTTTCCTTCCCCTTTTTTATCCATTAGTAGTTTGCTAAATATACATTCAGTTTTCATTTTTTCTTCAAGCATTTATTTCTTATACTTTACTCAACATATGAATGTATACATTTCCATTAATGTTGAAAAGTAATCAGTATCTATTTTCTACCCCCAGTAAGAAAGCTAGACCTCAACACTTTGTCATGACTTCTTTCCTCTCCATGAAGTCTCTGCTCACCCATTCCCAAGTTTTGTTGAAATCTTTTGGAACTTAACAGTTGGAATTTTTCTTAACAATTATTTTTGGTGATCATTTGGACTCTACCAGTTTTACTAGTTTCTTTGCATACCACTGCTGCTTGTATCCATCTCTCTCTTTCTTGGATTCATTTTTCCTATTGTTGGAGTATATCCTGTAGAGAATCTTTCAGAAAGCGTTCGTGGAGAGAAACTTTCTGAGTTCATCTAAAACTAGTTTATTAATTTTTTGCCGGCAGAATTTTATAGCACAATATCTTATAGAATTTTATTCTTAAACCAGCTATAATGGAAAAAATTAAAATCATTAAAAAATAATTTTATACTTATTGCTCTTGAGAAGTCTGATGCCCATCTGTTTCTTCTTCCTTTGAAGTTAAAATACTGGGTTTTTTTTCCTGTCCGGATTTTTTTTTTGTTTGTTTGTTTTTGTTTTTGTTTTTCTAGTAGGGCCGCACTCACAGCATATGGCAATTCCCAGGCTAGGTGTCTAAGCAGTGCTATAGCTGCCAGCCTGCACCACAGCCAAAGCAATGCCAGATCCAGGCCACATTTGCAACCTACACCACAGCTCATGGCAATGCTGGATCCTTAACCCACTGAGTGAGGCCAGGGATCAAACCTGTGTCCTCATGGATGCCAGTCAGATTCATTACTACTGATCCATGATGGGAATTCCTGGAATTTTTACCAATATGTCTAACACTGAATCCTCCACACCCCTCTCCCACATTTCTTTTCATTACTTTGTTAGCTTCATACTAAAGTATTGAGACTTGAGACTCTCTTTATCTTTGAGATTTGAGGGTATAATTTGCTGTATTATTTTATATATCTATTCTCCTTCTGGATATTCTTTGAGACAGATGTGTTGGAACTTGTAACTCTGTTTTGTTTTGTTTTGTTTTTACTTTTTTTACCTCCCACTTTTCAACACCTGGAATTTTCCTCAATATTTGGGCGGATTGTTCTCTGTATTTCAGTTTGGCAATGCCGTCTTCTGTTGTATGCATTATATTCATTAATCCATCCTTTGTGGGATTTTTTTTTCATTTGACAGATTTATAAACTGTGGAAAATTGCAGAATAAAATGTAACAAACCCCCATGTACCCAACATTCAAAAATAACAAACATTAACATTTTGTCATACTTTAAAAATAAATAAAATTTTACTGATAAAACTGCAGTTTATTCCTCTCTCTACTAAATGTTTTCTTCTCTTTAATCTTTCTCTCCATCTTCCCCACAGTAATTACTATTTTATATATATATATTCCACCATCCCTCAGTCTTTCCTAGTTTTTTAGCTTTTTCAGATAAATAGTATCACACTGGACTTGCCTTTCTGTAACTGGCTTTTTTTTTTTTTTTCACTCAGCAATAATCTTTGATACATTCTTTTTAATGTTTCCTGTCTAGTTCATTCATTTTAGCCACAGTGTAAAAGACTGTTGCAGGAATACATGCAATACATTTATTCATTCCACTAATGGTCGATATTTAGGTTGTCTTTACGTTTGTGGCAATGAGAAACAGCACTGCAGGGAACACGATGTGCTTGTCTGCTTGTGTTGCGTCAGAGTTTCTCTAAAGTTGATACCTGGAGAAGGAACGGCTGAGTCAAATGATACACACAAATACCACAGACCAGGTGGCTTACACAACAGAAATTTATGTTCGCAAGGTTCTGGAGGCCAGAAGTCCTAGATCAAGGTGCTCGTAGGGCTGGTTTCTTCTGAGGTCTTTCTCCTTAATGTGTAGACGGCTGCCTTCTCCCTGTGTCTTCACGTGGTCATCCCTCTGTGCGTGTCTACGGCTTAATCTCCTCTTCTTATAAGGATGCCAGTCATACTGGATTAGGGTCCACCTTAACCGACTTCCTTAAACTTCATCATCTCTTTAAAGGCCTTATCTCCAACTAATGTCACATTCTGAGGACCTGGGAGTTAGAACTTCAACATATGAATTTTGAGCGGACAAAATTTACCCATAACAGTGCTATTCCAGGATTCTGCTAAAGAAAAAAATCTGGTTTTTTTTTTGTTGTTGTTGTTGCTGTTTTTTTGTTTGTTTGTTTGTTTGTTTTTGCAGAAGGCTTCTCTTTATTCTATCTTATTTATGCCATAGCATGCAAGCTGGACAGTCTCACATGAATGTTAATTTTTTAAAGTGAATCCTGGAGTTCCTGTCATGGCTCAGTGGTTAATGAATCCAACTAGGAACCGTGAGGTTGCGGGTTCGATCCCTGGCCTTGCTCAGTGGGTTAAGGATCCGGAGTTGCCATGAGCTGTGGTGTAAGTTGCAGATGTAGCTTGGATCCTGTGTTGCTGTGGCTCTGGTGTAGGCTGGCAGCTACAGCTCTAATTTGCCCCCTAGCCTGGGAACCTCCATATGCCATGGGAGCAGCCCAAGAAATGGCAAAAAGACAGGAAAAAAAAAAGGGGGAATCCTGTGACTAGTTTTTTTTTTTCTTTTATGCCATACCTGGTGGCCTATAGAAATTCCTGGGCCAGGGGTTGAAATGGAGCTGCAACTGCTGGCCTACACCACAGCCACGGCAACACTGGATCTAAGCCACATCTGTGCCCTATGCCACAGCTTGCAGCCACACTGGATCCTTAACCCACAGAGCAAAGGCAGGGATTGAACCCACAACCTCACGGACACCACATTGGATTTTTAACTTGCTAAGCCACAACGGAACTCCTTGTGATTACATATTTAGTTGTACTTTTCCCCCAGTTCTTCTATTATAAACAATCTGGGTGATAAACTTCTTGGGCTAAATACATGATCGTAATTATTTCCTCCTGTGCAAGTTTTCTTAATTCAAACAAGATAGAATGTGACAGATGAATTAGGGGAAATTACTTGCACTATAGAGATCTCTATTGATTACAACATAAATGCCTAGTGAGAATTAGGTCCAAACAGGTAAGAGAAAGAAAACTATGGGAAAATGTGGAATGAATAAGCATGTTTCTGAAGGGCTGGTAATGGTCTGTTTTTTCTTTCTTTCTTTTTCTTTTTCTTTTCTTTTCTTTCTTTTTTTTTTTTTTTTTTTGTCTTTTTAGGGCTGTACCCGCAGCATATGGAGGTTCCCAGGCTAGGGGTAGAATCGGAGCTACAGCTGCCGGCCTAGGCCACAGCCACAGCAACACTAGATCCAAACTGCATCTGCAACCTACACCACCGCTCACAGCAATGCTGGATCCTTAACCCACTGAACTTGGCCGGGGATCAAACCTGCGTCCTCATGGATGCTAGTCAGATTCGTTTCTGCCGAGCCATGATGGGAACTCCATGTTCTGTTTCTTGGTGTTGGTTCTGGCGACGTGGCTGCGTCCAGCCAGTGAAAGTGCATTGAGCTCTACACTTATGATACACGCACGTTTCTGTATGGATAGTGCATTTCAGTAAAAAGGAAAGGAGAGGAACTTGTAAGTCAGCAACAAAAGAACACAGTAACTCTGAGTACTGGTTGCTCAGAGGGCACTGAAATTTTTTAAAGACAGTTCTGAATCATGTGCTGTGTGGAAATTTATTTCAGTGGTCTGGTGGTTCTCAACCCTGGCTGCATGTTAGAATCATCCGGGGAGGTGTTTTAAAAATACTGCCCTCGGGGCAGGGCTCAACCATCAGCATTTTTACAAACGTCCTCAATGAGTCTAATGGGCAGCCAGGTTTGAGCAATAGTGGTCTAGAAATGGAATTATTTTGATCGTCTGTGTTCTGTTCAGATTTGCTCAGTGATTTCAGATTTTTTTTTTTGTCAACTTAGATCAACTGCTCTATTTTGCAATAATAAAAATGCACATATAGTTAACTATACTTTATTACCAAAATTCCTGTGAGTGGAAAAATAACTTTTTACAGTGAATGTGAATTGAGTACTTCCCCACTTCCTTTTCCTTTTGAATTATTGCAACCACATCTTTAATAAAAGCAATTTTTGTCAATTCAGGAATGTGATTACTGTGTTGCAGTAGGAAGGAGGATGCTTCCTTAGGATGTGTTCTTGGAAGTGAAATTGTGAGTTCACTTGAAAACATTATGCTAAGAGAAAGAAGCTACATAACTTACAAAAGGACACATATTGCATGATTTCATTTATAGAAAAGGTCCAGAAGAGGTAAATCCAGAGAGATATAAAGCAGATTAGTTGTTACCAGGGATTTGGGTGGGGGTGGGGGGTGGGGGGAGGGGCATTGGGAGTGACTGAAAAAAATTGTTGATTGAAATGGATGCTTTATCTTTCAGCTCTGCTATTGCCAAATAGCCCACTAGGATTCCTTCTGATAGATGAGTAAGCCTGCTGCTCTTTCGCCTTGCTGCTTCCCCGCTAACCTTTTTTTTTTTTTTAAAGAAAAATGTGTTCATGAGAAGAATCCTGATTGTGTATGAAATATTAAGGAGACAGTTAAAACCACCTGTCTCAGCAGCGTCTCCGATTATATGCAGATGGGTAGAACATGTCAGTGGTAAGGTCGTCTTCAGCATAGAAGAAATAGACACAAGTCCATGTTAAATACATACACACATTTTTTTTCTTACAGATTTGACTGAGTGGTCTTTGAAAATAAAATTTGGTTTTTAGATGCTTTCTCGGAGGAAAACAGCCCCAGTTTGTTTCTCCTTCCTCCCCCCCTCATCATCTCTAACCCACGATTACCCTTCACCAGGACTAAGTTGAGAAGAAAATAATTGACCTTCTACCAGCTCCCAAGGCTGTGGAATTTCGAGACACAGGAAGGTACTGAGGATATCTGTTTTATATGTTGTAGTGTGGATATGTTAATCCCAAACTCCTAATTTATTCCTTCTCCCCATTTTCTGCTTCGGTAATCATCAGCTTATTTTCTATGTCTGTGGGTCTATTTCTGCTTTAAAAATAAGTTCATTTGTATCTTTTTTTTTTTAAGATTCCACATATAAATGATACCATATGATATTTATTTTTGGCTTACTTCACTTAGTATGATAATCTCTGGGTCCATCCATGTTGCTGGAAATGTCATCTATACTCAATATTTTGTAATAATCTATAAGGGAAAAGAACCTGAAAAAGAATCTTTTTTTTTTTTTTTTTTAAGGCTATAACTGCAGCAGATGGACGTTCCTGGGCTAAGGGTCAAATTGGAGTTACATCTGGGGCCTATGCCACAGCTATGGCAACACCGGATCTGAGCCACATATGCAAGCTAGCCACAGGAGTGACAATGCCAAATCCTTAACAGCTAGGCCACCAGGGACTTCCCTGTCTTCTTTTTAAACATACCAAGAGCAGAGATGTTTATGTAACTCTCTGTTTGGTATCCTGCAAAAATCAAAATACCTTTGCTATGATTTACTGTGTTAGGTCGCCGCAAAACCAGGTTATCCCACAGGCTGAGCCCAGGGAGTACCAGAGAAAACAGATTTATTTTCTCCTGCCACGGCCTCCTGGACATGTTCTGTGGTCACACCCTTTCCTGCCCCATAGCTCTTCAGTCTCCTGAAGCTACGAGGAGTTATTTGGGGGATCAGGGCAGGGCCAGTCCAGTATAGATCAAAACCTCTGTCTCACATCCAGTTCCATGGAGCTTCCCTCCCAGCTCAGGCCAGTGGCTGAAGGATGCAGTGGGAGTGGGAGGAGGGGTGGGGAGTGAGGAAAAGGACCAAGGTCAGCCTTCCTCCACGTTGCTTTTCTACGGCTTCTCTTCCTCCTGCTGGTTCCTCCAGAGTTGGGAAGGGGAGAGGGTACAGGACTGGTGCTTTCGGGATCGGCTCGGCAGGCCCCCCCTCAAAGCACTTGTGGTGACTGTATTGGAGACAGTGATACAGTCTCCCTCTGACCCCACCCACGCCCTGCAGTTTTATGCGCCCCTCCCCTGCAACACCCGCAGGGTATTTAGGGTGGGGGGCCTGGACCTGGCACTGGCCTTTGGGGCGGTCCTTCCATGGGGTCCTCTGGGCCCTGCTTCCACTGCCACCTTCCCTCGTGCAGCCACTGTCCCGCTCTCACTATCCTGCAGCCTGTAAGCAGGCACCCGACTCCACGTGCCCGCCACCCAAACACATCACATTCTCCCAAGAACCATCTTCCAGAACTCCGTGGCCTCTTTGAGATGGACCTTCATGACTGCAGCTTGGCCAGCCACCTCGGGCCGAGGAGTCGGGGCTCCACTCTCCTAAATCTCTAGGTGCAGGTCTCCTGGGGGACCCTGCATGGCCGAGGGTAGGGGGTCCCCCCTGAAATCCAAAGCACTCTTTTCCTACCAATCCCTTGGGTTGGTTTTCCATGGTCACTGTTAACAAATACACACGCTTAGCAGCTTAAAATAACACCCAGTTGTGCTCTTAGAGTCCCGGAGGGGAGAGGTCTGCCAGGGGTCTCCCTGGGGACTTATAGTTCTAGCACAGGCTCTGCCACATTTCAGTACCTCCTGTAGGGGCAGCTCTCTTTAGGGTGAGGGGTACTTATTGCCCGTTGTCCTCAACTTCAAGGCTCTAAGCAGAATTTGGAGCATGTGGAAATGTCACGCTCCAGACATGGCTGAGTGTGGGTTCCCTCCTGCTCTAGGCTCTGAGCTCCTTGAAGGCAGGAGCTGTTTCCCATTTTTGAATATTGGTGCCAGACTCAGGGCCTAGACCCAGAGAGCCCTCTGGACAAGACTTTTGTATGTATGACAGGAGAGAAGAAAAAAAAAATCTGCTTTATTGCTTAGAGGAATTAGGGATATGTGACATTTGTCAGGACTCTGCAGAATAATATACCATAATACACTTATTTAAGAGACCAGGTAGACTTTAGACAAATATTAGGCCCAATTAACTTGCCAAGAAGGAAAAAGGTCTTGTGACCCTCTGGCCTGATGATGCACTCCTCATTGTTTTAATTAATATGCCCGTGCAGGAGGGCAGCCAATGGAACTCCAGGCGCCCTTCACAGAAAAGGGCTTCCACACAGTCCAGGTGAGTCTGCTGGGGCTCCTGGCACCGCCTCAGGGCTACGGCTTTAAACCCTATTCCTCCTCCTAAACAATTGCAACGTTTCCTGTGGGTGGATTATTTTCGGTGCTGCCTCTGGGGCACCGGGAAGGTGGGAACACTCCACATCCTATTAACTCGCAATGGAATCAGGCACCCGTGCACTAAGACAGACTGGCCTTCACCTTCCTATCGACAGTAGTGGACACACTCCGTTATAGAGCTGTTTAAACAACTCTGACTGCGCCCTCTTACTTATGTTTGGTCCCCAGGCCACCTGAAATTCCTCCTGTGACTTTTAAACAAAGTTCCATGGGGGTGGGATGGAGGAGGAAGCAGGGATGGGCGGATGGGATGGAATCTGTTTTATACACTTTGGCTTCCTTATTTTATTTTTTTGCCCTTTTTTTTTTTTTTTTTTTTTTTTTTAAGGCTGCACCTATGGTATATGGAAGTTCCCAAGCTAGGGGTTGAATGGGAGTTGCAGCTGCCGGCCTACATGGTAGCCACAGCAATGCTGGATCCTTAACTCACTGAGCGAGGCCAGGGATCAAACTTACATCTTTGTGGATACTGGTTGGGTTCATAACCCACTGAGCCACAACGGGAACTTCCTGGCTCCCTTATTTTAAATACTGTGAATACTGGACATTTAGTCACACCCAGATTCAAAACACAGTGAAAATCCCCAAATAATTCCGGAGGTGTGTTTTCATTTATGCCGTGATTCTCTTTATTTGGTGTAGTATCCCGGAGCATGATCTTCTTAACAAATAATAATAATGGAACCTGAACACGTTACCTTATACAGATTTTTGCAAAAGGTCTTGGCAGACGTGATTAAGCTAGTGATCTTGAGATGGGAAGTTCATCACCCCACATTTTCAGGGTGTACCCTAAATGCTGTAACGTGTTTTCTATAAAAGGGAGGCAGAGGTTTGACTCCCACAGAAGTGAAGGCCACCTGACCATTCAGGTGGAGAGATTGGGGGTGATGTGACCACAAGCCAAGGAATGCTGGGAACCCCCAGGAGCTAGAGAGGCAAGGACCAGATTCACCCCTAGCACCTCCAGAGGAAGCACATCCTGCTGACACCTTGATTTCAGTCCAGTGGCACCGACTTTGGATTTCCACCCTGCAGCATGGTAAGAGAATAGACTTTTGTGTTCTAAGCCATCAGATTCATGGTAACTTGTTATAGCCTTCGGAAACGAATCTATTTGGTATATAGCTGAGAACTGATAATATGTGTTATTCATGCATTCAGCAAATATCTGCTAAGGTACAGGCACATTTAAACCAGGGAGGCAGGCAGGCAATGGCTGGGGGATGCCCATGAGCCGGTCCCCCACACCTCAATCATATATGCAAAATGCTCCAAATGCGCACATTTTTCCAAAGAGAAGTTTTGTTTGTTTGTTTGTTTTGTTTTAGGGCCACACCCACAGGCATATGGAGGTTCCCAGGCTAGGGGTCGAATCAGCAATGCAGGATCTGAGCCATGTCTGTGACCTACACCGCAGCTCACGTCAATGCTGCATCCTTAACCCACTGAGCAAGGCCAGAAATTGAAATTGCATCCTCATGGATACTAGTCAGATTTGTTTCTGCTGACCCATGATGGGAACTCCCTCCAAAGAGAAGTTTTATCCTTCGCAACAGGAACTGAAAGGGGTTCGTGCCACCCCCAAATTAAGAAAGCTTTGGTGTAAATGCTGATGGTCAAAATGCCTTCCTCAGCTCAGTGACTCCCCTGCTCCACGCCTTGAAGATAAAAAAGCAAAATGCATCCTTTGCCTCCCTTAGAAGAATAGACAAAGAGAAATTTAAATATTGACTCTTACTGTTTATATTAAACTTTGAGATCACTTATTTATGTAAATAGGTACTGAGCACTCAGCTTAAAGTGAGCACTTAGAACAGCTTAGAGCCCACTGCTACTCCAAGCCACTGGGGACACAGCGGGGCACAAAACAGACCAGAGCCGTCCTGCTCCTGTGAAGTTGAGGGGAGCAGACAAAAACCAAATCAACATACGATGGCTCAGGAGATATTAAGTGGGAAGTGAAGGGGCTAGAAGCATGGGGGCATGCTTCATTTTGAGACCAGTCAAGAGGGACTCTGTGAAGGTGACATGGGCACAGAGACTTGAAGGAAGTGAGGGAATGAGCCCTGAAAAATCCATAAGGGTCTTTAACTTTCTCCTTCTGACTTATTTCACTTAGCATGATATCCTCAAGGTTCATCCATGTTGTTGCAAACGGCAAAATTTCATCTTTTTGTGGCCGAGTAGTATTCCATTGTGTGTGTGTGTGTGTGTGTGTGTGTACCACATCTTCATTATCCATTCGTCTATTGATGGGCACTTAGGTTGTTTCCAGATCTTGGCCATGGTAAGTAATGTTGCAATGAACATAGGGGTGCATATATCGTTTCAAGTTAGAGTTTCCAGAAGAGAGGGGGGAGGGAGTGGAATGGATGGAGAGTTTGGGGTTGGTAGATGCAGACCATTGCACTTAGAATGGATAAGCAACGGTGTCCTACTGCACAGCCCAGGGAACTATGTCCCATATCTTGGGTGAGAACATAATGGAAGAGAGTATGAAAAAATAATGTGTACATATGTATGACTGGTCACTTGGCTGTACAGTAGAAATTGAAGGAACATTGTAAATCAACTTCAATTTTTAAAAAGCTAGTGTTTTCATATCTCTGGAAAATACTCCGAATTTATGGAATTGTACGGCAGTCCTATTTTTAGCTTTTCGAGGAACCTCTATACTGTTTTCCACAGTGGCTGCACTAATTTACACTCTCACCAACAGTGCATGAGAGTTCTGTTTTCTCCAGATCCTCACCAATCTTATGATGTTGCTTATGGAGAGAGTAAGAAAAACAAATAAACAAAAACAAAATAAATAAACAAACCAAACAGAAACAAAGGCTTAGAAACAGAGAAGAGAACAATGGTTCCCAGAGGGGGAAGGAATGCGGGAGTGGGGGGGGGGGGAATGGGGTAAAGGGGAGCTAACTTTTTGGTGGTGAGCATGCCATAGGGTATATAGATCTATAATGTTCTGCACATATAACTTATATAACGTTATAAACCAATGTTGCCTCAATTTTTTAAAAGTCCCAGCAGAGGAAAAAGCTCGTGCAAAGGCCTGGAGAGAAGTGAGTTTGGCTTGCTTGGCAAAACACAAGTAGGCAAACAGATCAAAACCATTGCCAGTTTAGTTTAGCTGGTAAACAGACTCGCAATAAAGAGAAGGAAGTCATTCAAATGAAAGATTTTTTTCCTGGTGAGTTTCAATCTCAATGACACTCATTAGAAGGTGAGTTATCATCCAAGGGAAGTCAGCGATGCTCTGCTCTGTGGGATTGTTTAGAATTCTTCTTGGGGAAGGAAGAAATACACTCACCGTAATCGGCAGCGCTGACTATAAAGCAATCCAGAAAACAAAACAGGATGCGTTTTTAAGCAAATGTGAAGGATAATGCATGGACCTGATGAAAGAAGTGGGGTGGGGTTGGTTGGACATTGGATTGCTGGGTTTTTGTGATGTGTTTGTTTTCAGTATTTCGTAGCCAAGCCTCAGGATTCGGTTCCTAGCTCCCTATTAGACATCCATGGAAAGCAAATTGTTCAGATTCGGGGCGGGGGGGTTAAGATACACACCAGGCCTTGGATGTTTAATTAGGGAAAGTGACGGAGGGTAGGACCTGATGAGACCCTGGAGCTAGGGAGTCAACTTCTGGAAGAATATTTCCAAGGATCTGAAGGAGAGTGTGAAAAAGCATTGCTCCCTGGAGGGCCCAGACCAGCAGAAATGAAATTTCCAGGGCCCTGGTCCCTGAAATGCTGTTAGGATGCTCGTGTCCAGCAATTTGAAAGTAATAAAGCTCTAATTCAATCCCACAAATGGAGACAACTGAGAGGCAGTAAAGGGTGGTAAGAGAGCTTGGGCTCGGAGGCAGAGCAGACCTGGGCTTGAATCCCAGTTCCTTCTTCTCACACCGTGGCTGTAGGAAGTCATTCTTATTTTTTGTCTTTTATGTGTGTGTGTCTTTTAGGGCCGCATATGGAGGTTCCTAGGCTAGGGGTCTAACCGGAGCTGTAGCCCCTGGCCTACACCACAGCCACAGCCACACGGGATCCGAGTCATGTCTGCGACCTACACCACAGCTCACAGCAATGCCAGATCCTTAACCCACTGAGCGAGGCCAGGGATCCAACCCACAACTTCATGGTTCCTCGTGGGATTCATTAACCACTGAGCCACGACAGGGAACTCCAGAAAATTATTCTTTCCACCTTAGTTTCGGTAGTGGAGAGAACAGGGGCCTCCCCAAGTTCACGTCCACTGGAGCCTCAGCACGTGACCTTATTTGGAAATGGGGCCTTTGCTGATAAGGTCATCCTGGGTGAGAGTGGGCCCTAAATCCATGCCCGGCAAGCATGGGCACTGGTGTAAGGCACAGCACCCACTGGGCCCTCAAAAAAAAAACAGTAGCTTATAGGCCGGGAACTGCACTGTGGTGTGTCCAGCCAGCCGACTGGGGTCCAGTCTCAGGAGTCAGCAGGCATACATTCTGGTGGGAGACTCTGACATAACCAAATAAAATATGTAGATATAATGTGGCATCAGGAAGTGATTAGCCTAATGAAGAAAAATAAGATGCAGTAAGGGGATCGAAGGAGATGGAGAGCAGGGGCAACAGGCTATTTAAAAACAGGCTGGCAGGGGAAAGGCCTCTCTGAGAAGGTGACATCTGAATAAGGACCTGAATGTTCAGTGGGTGGCATGTGGTCGGCTCTCCATACATCTTAGCGAGTGTTACTTTGGTTGCTGTTATTAAAAGGGGAGATGTGATATTGAACACGTAGTTCAGGAGTTCCCTGGTGGCCTAGTGGTTGGGGATTTGGTGTTGTCACTGCTGTGGCACCGCTAGATCCCTGGTGGGGAAATTTCTGCAGGCCGAGGACGTGGCCCAAAAAGTGTGGTTCAAATTCAGCCTCTGTGAATAAGCCATGCTGTGGTCTCCTCTCAGGCTCCATGAAAGTGAGGACCAAAAGTTAGATGAGCAACAGTCCCAGTCTGCCTGGGACTGAGAGGGTTCTCAGGGTGCTGGACTGGGCAAGTCTGGGAGCAGTGGCACCCATGCACAGGTGCCTCCCGAAGCTACTGATGGCCCGTGTGGATAACCCCGCTCCCGCCGCCCCGCTGCCCAAGCAGTAGATGCCCAAGGAAAGCTGGCTGAGTCTGGAGGGAGATGGAGGCCTCCACAGAGGAGGTGGGGGAATTTGCCACCATGTGCCTGCTGGGTCCACCCACCTGACCCCTGACCTAAGGCCGACAGAAGCTGCTGCAGAGCTCAGAGGGGCCCTCCATTCGGTTTTGGAAATGCAACCTTTGGAAATAGCTTCTCAGAAGAAATCCGAAGATGGAAAATGACTGCTGCCGGTACCCTTTGGTACCACGCATTCACAGAGAGGCAGGGCCAGGGTCTTTGACACCTGCAAGGGGTGGCCATGGGTCGGGGTGGCTCAGCAGGGCTCCACTATCCTTGGGAAGGGTCACCAGCTGGCTGATCCTGGGGAAGTTACCAGATTTCTTTGGGTTTCAGTTTACTCATCTGCAGGCATAATAAAACCCACCTTTTTCAGATATTTAGGGGACTGGGTGAAATAAATAATTCACTTAATAAATATTTATTAAGCATCCATAGTATGCCAGGCGTTAATTATACCAACGGCCCACAAAGGGTGGCCAAAATGCACACAGTTGCTGCTCTCCAGTGTGATGCGGTCCTGCGGAGAGAGGGGATTTCACAAATTACAACCCAGGGCCCAGGGTCAGGGCAGCCAGGGAACGAGGGGGAGAAGAGCAGGGTGGCTCTACTGCGGGTTGAGTGGAAGAAGCCTCCGAGAACTAAAGATGAGCAGGAGCCAAGTTGTGATATTTTTAATGAGAACCCATTAAATATGCAAATTAATGGAGGGACAATTGACATCTTTATAATATTGACTTTTCCTATCTAAGAACAGGACTAGCTTTTCTATCAATCTGGGCTTCTTTCATGCTAAGGAGAAGTTCTGCTTCCTGGGTTTTGTTTGTTTCTTGTGTTTTCGTTTTGGTTGTTAAGTCATGAACTAGTTCATTGGAAATAAATAAGAGAGGAGTTCCCATCGCGGCTCAGTGGTTAACGCATCCGACTAGGAACTATGGGGTTGCGGGTTCGATCCCTGGCCTTGCTCAGTGGGTTAAGGATCCAGCGTTGCCATGAGCTGCGGTGTAGGCCGGCAGCTACAGCTCTGATTGGACCCCTAGCCTGGGAACCTCCATATGCCGGGGGAGCGGCCCAAGAAATGGCAAAAAGACAAAAAATAATAATAATAAATAAAAAATAAATAAGAGAACCAATCATGTGCCTCCACCACCCAGGGCCACCCCTTGCAGTTCCCTCCTACATGTCAAAGAAAAGAGCCTCCCCCCCACCAATCTCTATGTGAGTGTGGGGGAGGGGTCCTCTGAAGAGTGTATTTATGATTCCGTTGTCTTCATGTATAATTTTACACAGTTCCGTGTATATCTGAGTGATATGTTATCTATTTTGGCTTATTTTTGAATGTCCTATGAATGGAATCACGTTGTAGTTTTGTTTTGAAATTTGCTTTCTTCACCCAACAGCAGGCTGACGAGATTCCTGCAGAGCCCATGGTATTTTCCCATTGGTGGAGGATCAAAATGCCCTTGATGCCATATCCACACCTGACATTGCCAGGTAAGTTTTCACATTCACTTGGGTCATCGTGGGTTTTAAATGGTAGCTCCTTCTTTTAAACTAGCATTTCCCTGTTTACTGAGGTTGACCATCTTTTCAGAGGTTTATCGTTCATGGCCTTCTGTCCTGTGAAAGGTCTTTCATTTTGTTATCCATACAAAATTCAATTGTTTATCATTTATGCATTGATTTTTAAGAGACTTCCGGTGTTCTGGATGCTCATCTTTGGTTAAATAGATGAGGCAGATAATTTCTTCCAGTCTGTGGAATATTTTTCAGTTTCTTTAGAAACCTTACATTGGAGTTTCTCCAGATAACTCCATCATAAATTGAAAATACTGCGAAGTTGAAAATGCATTTAACGCACCTACCCAACATCCTGGCTCAGTCTGGCCTATTTTATAGGCTCTCAGAACACGTCCATTAGCCCACAGTGGGCAAAATCATCTAACACAAAGTCTAAGTTATAATAGAGTGTGGCATATCTCATGTCGTTTATTGAATACTATACTGAAGGTGAAAACCAGACTGGTTGTCCAGATATAGAATGGCTTGTATGCATATCGGTAGTTTTCCTTGGGATGCCCTGGCTGACTGGGAGGTGTGGCCCGCTGGCCCAGCATCACAAGTGAGGATCCAACTGCTTATCACCAGACAGGGAAAGATCAAAATTCAAAATCTGAAGCACATTGTCTACTGAATGCCTGTTGCTTTCATGTCCTTGTAAAGTTAAAAAATAAAAATTATAAGTCAGTCATTCCAGAACCTTCTTTAATATAGTCACTGGGGAAAGTTTACGATTCTAACATAGTCAAATTTATCATTCTTTTTCTTCAGGGCTTTGCACTTTTGTCTTGTTGAAGAAATTCTTCTAGCAAGTTCCTTTGTGGCACATCAGGTTAAGGACCTGGGGTTATCACTGCAGGGGCTGGAATCACTGCTGCAGTGCTCTTGATCCCTGGCTCAAGAGCATCCACATGCTGCAGTCCCAGCTGAAAAAAAAAAAAAAAAATTCCTGAAACATATAATATTATACATAAAATGTTTCAGGAATTTTTAAATGTTGTTTAAATGTTTCAGGAATATATATATGTCAAGGAAATTCATCTTTACTCTGAGGTCATACAGATATATTTCTATAGCATGCGTTTCTAACCATTTTTATGCTGTGGACCTTTGGTATGTTTTTAAATGGATAAAATAAAAATTATAGGATTACAAAGAAAACCAATTATTCTGGAATTCAGTTATCAATTAAAATTTATGATATGACATATAATAAATATGCTTCTTTTTAATGCATAAAATAAGATATATCAAAAAATCTCATAGCTGCTATAAATTTCCAAGTTTTGATGAGCATAAATATTTTGAGATACCTGCAACCACAGTAATGTTATATGAAACTATCTGTGTTCGTATTGGTAACAAAGTCATAGGTACTGAAAGACTACTGTGGTCTGTTGTCTACATTCATAACTGAATGTCTAAATTTTTGTGAGTTAGTGAAAATAAACATCAATTATTTTCACACCCGTGTTTATGAATCTAGTAAATTCTAGCCACTGACCCATTAGGTGTCTGTAGAACCTAGGTTAAAAACCTGGGTTTTTCCAGAACCCAGGAACAGACTTGAGGTTGCCTAGGGGGTTGGGAGGGTGGGAGTGGAATGGATGGGAAATTTGGGGTTAACAGATGCAAACTATTACATTTAGAATGGACAGTCAGTAAGATCCTATTGTACAGCACAGGCAACTGTATCTAAACTCCTGGGATAGACCATGGTGGAAAGATATCGCTATATATCTATGCGTAATGTATATATGTAATAATATATATAATGTGTGTGTGTGTGTGTGTATATATATATATATATGTGTGTGTGTGACTGAGTCACTTTGCTGTACAGCAAAAATTGGCACAACATTGTAAATCAACTATACTTTAAAAATACAAAAAACCTATTTCAGCCAAAAAAACCCCTAGGTTTTTCTAAATTTTCTAAAATTTCCCCCAATTTTTAAAGTTTTACCTTTCACATTTTTGTCTTTCATCAATCAAAATTTGTTTATATGATACATAATATTTCCGTTCTTCCCTTCTCATTGATTAATTTATTCCTTCCCCTTTGGTCGGCAATGTCAGTGCTGGCTTAAATTCCCCTTCGTTAGCATGGGCCCATCTGCTTCTGGTTTCTTCATTCTAGTCTACTGATCGAGTTGGTGATCTCCATAAGCACCACATTGTCTTAGCTGCTGTAACTTTGAAGTAAGTCCGACCTCTAATAAGGCAAGCCTCCCCATTTGTGGGTTGGCTTCTCTTGCTTTTTTACATAAATTTTGGAAACAGCTCAACAAATGCCATGATAAAACCTGTTGGGATGTTGATTAGAACTGCACTGTGGGGAGTTCCCATTGTGGCGCAGTGGTTAACGAATCCGACTGGGAACCATGAGGTTGCGGGTTCGATCCCTGGCCTTGCTCAGTGGGTTAAAGATCCGGCGTTGCCGTGAGCTGTGGTGTAGGTTGCAGACGTGGCTCGGATCCCGCGTTGCTGTGGCTCTGGCGTAAGTTGGTGGCTGCAGCTCCGATTGGACCCCTGGCCTGGGAACCTCCATGTGCCATGGAAGCGGCCCAAGAAATGGCAAAAAAGCCAAAAAAAAAAAAAAAAGAACTGCATTGTGTCTATAGACTGTATATATCCTTCAATAACAGCTTATAATTTTTTCAGGAAAGACTTACAAGTCTTTGGTTAGATCTGCCCCTAGGTGGCGCTCTCTTGCACACGTTCTCATCTGTAAGGTAACATTCACAGGTTCCAGAGATTAGTATGGGGACATCTTTGGGATCCATTCTTCAGCTTACCATTCTTGGCATGCATTTGATTAAACCATATATATTTGAGGTGGAAAAAAAAAGTTGAATATTGGCAAGTTCGTAGTATTCAACCTAAAGTTTCCCAATATGCAAGAGTTACTGTTAATACTAAAAAACAAAGAGGAGATGATTTTACCATAAACTACCAGCTCTAGGCCTGTCCCTGTTGCTTTAGGAATAGTTAGACAACTTTCAGAAGAGTCCTGGCACTTTAGGGCTCTCTGTGACACAATCCTGGAAGCATAGGTAGGTCCCCCTGTCATGGAAGAGGGGTTGCTCAAAGGCGTCAGAAAGGTCTTCTTCCCACAGAGGAAGGGAAGCCCTCTGCCCAGATACCGGATCCTCTACCCCACACAGCACAATCACTCTTTTGAGAAAAAGCAGCTCCAAAAGTCTTCTGTGTTGTAAACATGTGTGAAGCAGGAACAATGTTTGTGGCAGAGCCGAGCACTGCCCTAGTGGAACCTGCAGTCAAAGGAAAAAAGTCAGTGATACTGATTCTGTCTTCCTTTAAAATTTTATTCACCATGACTCTTTTTTTCATTAATTGGCATTAAAGATATTGCAATAATATGATTTATTTTGACGACTGATTTGGGGGGCACCCCCCTTGAACTTTGCACCTTTGACTTCACTGTCCTGAACTTAACCCCCACTCTGGTCTGTAGGTCTCTCTTGGAAGCTATTTTCACTAATGAGAGTTTGGGATGGACACTCCTAGCAAAAGTTCAAACTTTATCTGTAGAGGAAAAACACATGGCAATTGGGATTTACTGAGACAGCAGGAAAGGAGGGCCATCTCGCAACCTCGAAACCGCCCATTGTTCAAGTGACTCTCTTTGCTACCAATTGCCTTCTCCAAGTGAGAAAGAATAAACTAATTTCATACCTATTCAGTCCAATAAAGTGCATTGTCCTACCTCTACCTCCAGTGATAAGAGACAGGAACAGTGCACTTCCCATTGCTAAGCAACAGTCAAAACAGCCCGTGGCATCTGTGCAGGCCGACCAAGCTGATAGGAATCAGTGTCTAAAGTTCTTGTTTGCATTTTGAAATCAACAATCATTGCTGTTCTCTATTAGTGTTCATTAAGTTGGTTTATGGCTGGACCAACTCCAATCTCCACTTGGTGATTTGAATGCCTTGTCCTCCTAGGGAAAGAAATATTTGGCAATAAAAACCCTGGGCTCCTTTCCTCCGCTCGTTTCCCCTGGATAGGCTGGGAAACTGTGGTCACCATCCGTTGTTCTCTGGCCCGGGAGAACAAAGCCTCTGTTGAAGGTTCTGGAAAAATGGGGTGGAGAACGGGGTGGAGAAGAAGGCTCTGCTCGGCCGCAAGCTGGCCTCCATCCACTCCACCCTGAAAGTAGGCCAGTGGAGCAGAAGTCTGTTCTGTGAAATGAGCTGGGGCGGAGAGTACTGCCCTGCTGCCCCAACACCAGCACTAAAGTTTCGAAAGAAACTTCTGAGCCTCCTTCATGGACTGGTGCCAGAAAGGGACACTACCCGGGGACCTGATCAGCTCCTGCCTCCCTGGCCTGGGAGTGGGTCAAACAGTGGCTCCAGTGTAATGGTAGAAAGTTCCATCCAGCTTGAAAGAGCCGCCCTTGGATGCTATTTCCCAGGTGTTGACTCACCCCGGAGGTGGCTGACAGGCTGCCAGCCCCACGGGGGAGCCCGCCTGCCACCTTATGTAACCTTCCCTTCGTCCCCAGCTCTCAGGAGCCAGGTCAGCTCTGAAAATAAAACCAGCAAACAACTTAGAGCAATTAACGAGGATGTCGTGCTTCTTCCTCAACTCCAATCCCAAACCCCGTTCCACTTCCAGCACTTTCCAGAGCGGAAGAGTGGCTCCTGGCCAGCATCATATTTTCCCTGCTCTACCGGTGAGAATTTCTCAGGGCCGAGCTGGATAACAAGCCTGTGTGCACCCCCTAGTGTACACAGGAGCCCAGCGCCACGCAAAGTCTTGTCTGGATGAGGCTGGGCCTGGCCAGTGGGACTGTAGGGGTTTGTGAGTGGTTGGGGCTGCAGGGCCTAATTCCACAAGGTCTGGGTCAGGTAAGAGGGAACCATGTTTACACGCCTGATTCAGTTCATGACCCAGCAAATTGTCCTTCTTGCGTTCTCGGCCCTGTTTTCTTCTGATTCGCATCTCTTCTCTGCTGGCTAGGAAGCTTTCTGTGCCTCCCTGACTGGGGGGACGTGAGGATCTAGCGTCAAAGTACTGTCATCTCCTTGAGAAGATGTAGCATGGCCTTGGCTTGTGGTTAATACGTGTGGAAGCCTCATTGTTGTAAGATTAGAAAGTAATCTAGTAGTTTCTCTAAGAAACTCTGAAAGTCCAAAGTCATTTGTTTTGCCCTGATTCCCAAACAGCAGACAAGCTGCGGAAGGCTGAGAGGATCCGAACAGCCCGTTCATTTTCTCATCATTCTGTAGATCTTTCTCTGAAAGATGCAGAAGAAAGTTTAGGTAAATGTGAAAAAGAATCCGTTCTCAGGATAAGCCAAGGCAGGATGGGCACGGGAATGTGATGTGGGTAGCAAGAACCATGGGAATCTGGAGTTCCTGTTGTGGCTCAGTGGTGATGAACCCAACTAGAATCCATGAGGATGAGGGTTTGATCCCTGGCCTCACTCAGTAGGTTAAGGGATCCAGTGTTGCTGTGAGCTGTGGTGTAGGTCTCACAGGTGGCTTGGATCTAGTGCTGCTGTGGCTGTGGTGTAGGATGGCAGCTGTAGCTCTGATTCGCCCCCTACCCTGGGAACTTCCATATGCCACAAGTGCGGCCCCAAAAAGCAAAATGTTTTGCTCAGGAAAAAAAAAGGAAAAAAAATGCTATAAAATTGGGTTGTGATGATTGTTGTACAACTATAAATGTAATGAAATTCACTGGGCAATTTAAAAAAAAAAACAATGGACATCCTTAAAAGAAGAATCGACAGTCACATACCCAGGGAAACCAGGAGGCTTACCTACCTAGAAGATTTAAGCTAATTGTTGCTTAAAGAATCTTTCCAGATTGATTAGTTTAATTAAAAAGTCAAGAGCAGGAATGGAAGTTGATTTAAGATTATGTACTAACTTTTGCCAACAGAAGAGCTGACACATTATGGTGAGAGTGATCTTGGAGGTTCCGTTTGAGGAAAAGTTTCAGGATTGATTAGTGATGTCTGCCATGAGCACAGGACAGAGGAGTACTCGTATGCATGGCAACTAGGCAAGAAGAAAAGAAAGTATACTATAAGAATTAAAATTGTATTAATTATAATTATAAGAAAGTATTAAGAAATCTAAGCCATCTTAACCTTTCATTGCTATTTTTTTGGTCTTTCTTATATTTGGGAATTATAATGATCTTGTGGTTTATACAACTTCCTGTACTAGGGTGCAGGCTATGTATTCCCATCTTCTCCCTCCGTAGTTTGCCTAACTTCTCAGCTGACTTGAAGGCTGATACAGAATAACAGGGGGATGGAGGTGAAAATGCACCTGATTCTCACCTTTCCTGAGATTATGAAGTGATGTCTCAATTCCCAACTACTAATTGAATGTTGACTATCTACCTTGTGGGCTGGTATGTGCTAGGGGTGTGCAGAGAAAGACCAGGGAGTACAAAAAAATTCTAGGTTTACACTCTTCTTCATTACTTGACCTGCAAGAGGCAACGGGAGATCAGGGCCATTGTTTGCACACCACAATCTCAGAAGAAGGGAGGGTGAGCAGAAGGTAGAACAGCCAGCATCATTTCCCTGTGACTCTGTAGACCCGCACGCAGCAGTGGATCAGAAGGAAAGCTTCTGAAGGTCTGGCTTGGCCCTGATCCAGGACCCCTGCAGACAGCAGCAGAGCACCTTGAACTTCTCACTTCTGTTCAGCGCAGTGCCTCCATTCTGGTCCTGGCTATGGTCACCTCCCCTGGATGGTGCACTTGCCTCCTAACAGCTCTCCCTGCATCTGTCCTCCTGCTCCCATCCTTCAGCCCCCATCTCCTCTGCAGTCCACTCTCCATCAACAGGTAGCAGCCTAATCTTAATACACGAATCTGACTCCATCGTCATATGCTTAATTCTTCCCTTGGGGCGTCCTGCTTTTTTCCTGAATCCTGCACGTGGAGCCACAGCCTCCCCCTCCATCCCATACTCCCTGTGCTCCTCTGTCCTTTGCTCTTACTCTGTAGCCACACTGGCCTTTCTGTGGCCCCTTGAAGTACTACTTCTGCCCTAGGGCCCTCGTGCAGACCCTTCTTGCCTAAATCCCCTGCCCTCCCTCTCCTTTGCTTCTTTACTTTGCTATCACCTACCTCCTACTCCTTCCAGCTTGAATGTCACCTCCTGGGAACCCAGGCAAGGTTAGGTCCTACTTGTTAGAGGTTTAAAAAGTGCCTTATACTTGCCTTAGGGACATGGATCACAACTGCCACCTCGTATTTGTAAAATTGTTTGCATAATGTCTATTCCCTCCTAGACTGCAAGCCTTAGAAGAAGAGGTCTGACAACCTTATTTGCTGCAGTGTCTCAAGGTCTTAACACAGCCCCTAACACAGTTCTTGGCATGTAGTAGGTGCTTAATGTTTATTGAATAAATTAATAAATGGAAGAGGAGAGTGATAGATGGGTAGATGTATGGACAGATGGCTGGCTGGGGCTTTCTGAGATTAAAGTAGATTTCAACCCCCTATCAATCATAGCGGAAGAGATAAATCCTGTGGATTTGGTATCATTAGGAAAAGGTGGGTGTTGGGGGAGCAGGATGGATGGATGAGTAGTTCTGGAGTTTACCTTCATTTCCCATGAATCTGAGCATTGCCTCTCCAAGGCTACAGAGATGTGTGTTTAGTGTTCCATTCCTCAAAATGTTATTTAAAAAGGAAAACAAACAAACAAACAAACAAAGTGAGAACTTAATAGATCAGAGGGCAGGAAATCAAACTGAGCATTCATTGCTGTCACAAGGAAAACCAATGCAAACAAGGCACCCATGTGGCTGCTTTTGCACCCTTCCTGGGCTCTGCAGCAACACCACTGCCAATAATAAGTTGCTTTGCCCTGGGACCTTCTGAAATCCAAGAAAGCAGTCAAGCCTAGCAGTTTCATGACCCATTTTTACTTACCTATGGCAGACTCCAAAGACTTCTGTCCACTAACTGGCCATGTAAATTGCTACCTCATGTACCACTTGCAACACAAGGGAAAATAGAATATAATACTGTTTTCGGTTCTCTAAGATCTAATCAGGTATCTTAGGCTTGTGCTGCCAACTCTTTGGTGGCAGGAGAGCTAGGCAGCGGGACATGAATGACTCAGCAGCAGGATGGGTCTTCCGAAGTCTACACTTGGGGACAAGGTCAAGGATCCAGCCATGGTTTCCATACTCCCTGCTCATGGCTGGGTCTCTTCTCTCACTGTAGGCATGTATGTTGCCCTGAGGTTTTCTTTGATTGTACTGGGGGTGTGGGCTCCATTCTGCTATCCATGCCCATCCAAAGGTGAGCTGATGGACATGAACAAGATGGACAAGTCTCAGGGGGAGGGGGGGGGCGGGGGGCGGATGTGATCACTGTAGCCACGCCCTGTCGTGTGAATGAGGAAGCAGCCTTTCCCCAGATGCTGCAGAGGGCAGCTTGGCTGGATAAGGCACTCACTCCATGCTCCCACAGCACCTGCAAGGACCTCCCTGGAGATGGTTGTGCATCAGTCATGGGCAAAAAGCTTTGGGACCAAAGGGACCATGTCAGGCTCCTTAGAGCTGTGCCCCTGTGCCTAGCACAATGCCCAGCCTGTGGACACTGATGAGTATGTGTTTGGTGATGAGCAATAAATACATGAATGAACTTTCATGGAGGTGAATATGGGCTGAATATCAGTCAGAACTTTCTAGCCATTAGAACTGCCCATGATGAGGAGTTCCCATTATGGCTCAGTGGTAACGAATCTGATTAGTATCCTTGAGGATGCAGGTTCAATCCCTGGCCTCACTTAGTGGGGTTAAGGATCTGGCATTGCCATGAGCTGTGGTGTAGGTCACAGATGAGGCTCAGATCCCGCATTGCTGTGGCTGTGGTGTAGGCTGGCAGCTGTAGCTCTGATTCGACTTCTAGCCTGGGAACTTCCAGCCCATGATGGAACAGACTGCCTTGGAAAGCATCAGTCGGGGCCAGCAACTCATTGGTACAAGTCCTAATTAGGTTGGAGCAGTACAAAAGCATTGGATGATGGGAGACAGAGGTTGAGTCCTGGCCTCTGGGGTCAGACACACGGGGAGTGAGTCCTGGCTCTGGTATGTCTGGCTGTGTGAGGCTTGAAGGCTGTTTGCCTCCATGTCCTCCTCTGTCAAATGGGGGTCATAACCCACTTTGGGTTCCCTTCAGAAAGAGCCTGGGGAGTTCCCCTCGTGGCGCAGTGGTTAACGAATCTGACTAGGAACCATGAGGTTGCGGGTTCGATCCTGGCCCTTGCTCAGTGGGTTAAAGGATCCAGCATTGCCGTGAGCTGTGGTATAGGTTGCAGACGCGGCTCGGATCCCGTGTTGCTGTGGCTCTGGTGTAGGCCAGTGGCTACAGCTCCGATTTGACCCCTAGCCTGGGAACCTCCATATGCCGCCAGAGCGGCCCAAGAAATAGCAAAAAGACAAAAAGAAAAAAGAAAAAAAAAAGCTTGGCAGAAAGAGCCTGGGATTAGGGTGTGAGCACAGGGCATTCCTTTGGGAGGGAAGCCACGTGAGAGGGAGGCAGAGAAGTTGGGAATGCCTACCCCAAGGGCTCACTCCTCTTAGGGAGCCTTGGAGGAACAGTGCGTTCGGTGTTTCTCTGAAGGATGAAAGACATGACCCTCTCCATCACCCCCAACCCCAGCCTTCTGGGAAAACTGCCTGCTCTTCAAGGCTGCACCTGCCTTCCTCCTTCCCCCATCAGATGCCCCAAGAGGTGGGAAACTGTCCACTCAGCTGCAGCTGCAGCCAGAGGTAGACATATATTTCCTTGATTATAGGACAGAATGGGAGCTCCATGACGGAGGGGCCTGTCAAGACTATAGCCCTTCAACAAGTGCATTTGAATGAACACATAAAGATGAAATAAAATAATATTCTAAAATGTTCAACACATTCCCCCCAAATAAAGGGCTGCCTCCAATTGCTATTATTGTTATTATTAATCTCATTTTCTTAATAGGCAGTGATATTTTCCTAGAGGAGCTACAATCCTTTGGGGTGATGCTGTGACATCTGAGCTTGGGTGTTTGGAGAAGATGGAAGTAGTTCTGGCCTTGACTTACAGAATGAAAGCTCTAGTTGAGTTAGATCCGCCTGTCAGACATCTGGGCACCCTGGAGTTTCTCATCCAGCTTTAAGGGAAGCCTCTGTCTTTAATACTCTCTGTCATGTGGCCTAATAGTTTTCTGTGTTAAACTGACAGTTTTAAAGCAGAAACAATAGGATCGTGTCAGAGAGAATTATCTGGTGCCCCAGATGTCCTAAATAGTGGTTTAACTGGATGGATGACTTGGGGGTGGGGGGAATGCAAAAAGTTGTGCAGACACCCTCATGCCACTGAGCTCAAACCTACCTCAAGGTGAAAGAAAGAAAGAGAGAGAGAGAGAGAGAGGAAGAAAGAAAGAAAGAAAGAAAGAAAGAAAGAAAGAAAGAAAGAAAGAAAGAAAGAAAGAAAGAAAGAAAGAAAGAAAGAAAGAAAGAAGGAAAGAAAAAGAAAGAGGAAGAAAGGAAAAGAGAAAGAGGGAGGGAGGGAGGAAGAAAGAGAAAGGAAGGAAGGAGTGGCTGAAATGTTTCTCTCCTGTAACTCCATCCTTGAACTGTCTGGACCAGCCTCAGCTACGTCAGCCATCACAGGCTTCCTACATGAAGGCAAAGCCCCACGGCAGAAGGAAGTGGAGAGACAGGCAACAAGCAGGTGGAATTTCTTATTTTACTGCTGAAGAAGCCCCCCGTCTGCAGAGCTGCTTTTGAAATCTTCAGTCTTGACCTGGATCTGTTCCCTAAAGGAAATCTCTTCTCCACCCTGAACAGAGCTGGCCTCAGGGAAAAAGGCGGGCGATGCAGCCTGGACCTCTAGCTGCCCAGGATGCCATGGAGAGAGAACACAAAAAGGAGGGTTTAGAAGGAACTTAGAGAGACTGCGCACAGGCACCTTGGCACGGCTCCCTGCAGCTTTAGAATCCCCAGGTGACAGACCCTTCTTCAGTGGCTTGGGTGTGAGCTGTCCTGGCAGCTACACCACAGTTTCTTCCATCACCCAGTGAGAGTTTTCACGCTGCACGTGTCCACACCTTACTGAGTGGCCACCCTGAAGCCCAAAGGTTCTCATTTTCAGGCATTAGATGTTCTCCTGACCTGGAGTGATGGGTGCCTGAGCCAGTGAGTTGTCTTTTTCTCCCCGCCCTGTGGCATGAGCTGCCCAGTCTCCTACTATCCCAAACAAATGCTCCTGGATCACACTGGCAAAGAGCAGCAGAAGGAAAAGGTTTTTTTAAAAAATATATTGGCTTGAGCTGCCCTGTCGATACTAATGCATTCAGGAAGCTGAAGGTGGCTCCCAGGACGGCAATGTCAGGTCTGGCATTCAAATATTTAGTGGCCGAGTAATTACTGTAATAATTAATTTCCGTTGCTTAATCCAGCAATCAGGCATGTCGCTTTACACATGGGAAAATGTTGGTCCCTGTAGACGAGTGTGTGTGTTTGTGTGTGTGTGTGTGTGTGTGTGTGTGTGTGTGTGTAATACAGAGCAGCAATTGCTATTCCATTGGGGAGATCCATTTGTGGAATAGATAAGATGCTCTTAGTTTTGGTTTTATAGTCATAGGTTTGGGAGAAAAGTGGGAAAGTGAGTAAAGAAAAACAAAATCTAAACATCCTAAATTTCAAATACCATCCTAGTGAGAACTTTTGCAAAGCAGGGTTTGATCACATTACAATCTGAAGCTTTGGAAGTGACAACATGAAAGCAGGTAAATGTTCCCAAATCCTGCCCTGGGTGTTCCTATGCCAGGTTGCACAGCAGAAATATCCTGTAGGACAGACGTCACCTTAACTTTTCTGGGAGCCACATTTTTAAAAAAAGACCATGAGATAATGAAATTATTTTTAGTCATAAATTTCACTTGATGCACTAGTTCGAAATACTATCATTTTAAAATATAATTTTTCCCTGATCATTCCAGATTTTTAAAAATCATTTTATTTTTGGGCCACCCGACAGCATATAGAGTTCCCGGTCCAGGGATCTGAACTGAGCTGCAATTGTGACCTGCACCACAGATCCTTGACCCACTGTGCCAGGCCAGGGATTGAACCTGTGTCCCAGGGCTCCAGGGACACTGCTAATCCCACTGCGCCATGGTGGGAACTCCTCTAGATTTTAATTATTGGTCAGCCTATGACTGCACCCACCAGCTAGGCAGTCCTCTTTTGCCTCTAAGATAATAAGTCTTCTGAAACATGAATTTTTTTCCCATACAAAGTCTTTGGAATAGGATGTCATTTTTTATATTTGCAGCATGCCTCAGTTCGGTTAAAAATTACTGCAGTCTCACTAGTCACATTTCAAATGCCTAATAGCTGCATGTGACTAGAAGCCTCTCTTGGCCAGCACGGAGATACAGGATGCGGGACAGAGGCACCTCTATGAAGCCATCAGGTCTACAGAAAAGTGTAATGGACACTGTTGATCTGTGTCTCAAGGATGATCGGATTCAATATAACCCATTATTGGGCACCTTGATAGACTGAGGTTGGGAACAGAACTTTCTCATCTCTAATCCTCCCCTTTACCTTCATTTTGTGTCCATTTTCATCCCACCAGGGTGCAGTACAGTGAGCACCCAGTGATGCTGAGCGAACGCCTTGCCCCATGCGATGGGGGCAGCTAGAGAACAAGAACTGAGATGGACTTGGACTCTGAACTCAAGGGATCTGTCCTCAGGAGGAAGAGGGTTTTTTTTTTTATGTTGTTGTTGTTGTTTGCTTTTTGCATATTTAAGTTCCCAGGCTAGGGGTCAAATCAGAGCTGCAGCTGCCAGTCTACACCACAGTCACTGCCACGACAACACTGAATCCCTGACACAAGGAGTGAGGCCAGGGATCGAAACTGCATCCTCATGGATACTAGTTGGATTCGTTTCCACTGTGCCACAATGGGAACTCCCAGGAGGAAGAGGTTTTATTAAAACAAAGTGGTAGGAGGGGACCCCCATCAGACGGTATAGAGTTTGATGTCAGGTCAAATAGGATTCGATGCTGAAGTGAAAGGTGGATGGGAATAGAGAGGGTGGCTGTACTCACCAAGTCTCATTTCTAGAGACGAGCAGGGTCCTTTAAGGCTGACTAGGGTTTTAGCGGGCGGAAGAGAGGCATCTGGGGGAGGGGAGATGCACTAGGGCCCCCGTGAGCACCCTCTCCCTCCACGTTCGTCAAGCCTGACTCACGCAGGCACCTGCCTTGCTCCACTGGAGGTCAGTCGGACGTTGGCGCTGTCGTGCTTCTAAGGCAATCGGATTTGCCTACTTCTCTGGAAGCCGCTGTTTCCCTTTTGGCCCTCTATTTCAGACGTTCCTTTCCTCACCGTCTACGCAGCCATTCCTGCAGTGGAGTAGGATTTCTAGTTCCCCGTCTTCTGGGAGGACTGCCCTTCCCCGCCCCCGTGCGGTTGGGTGGGGCCACGTGACCACCTCTGGCCAATGAGCTGTGAGTAGACGTGAAGGGGCTCACTCCCAGGCCAAAGTTAAAAATTGCTGCAGTCTCACTAGCCACATTTCAAATGCCTGGTAACTGCGGGTGACCAGAAGCCTCTCTTGGCCAGCATGGAGATACAGGATGCTGGAGATACAGGATGCTGCCCCATCAGGGCTACAGAGGTGTGTGAGAGACACTGTTGATTTGTGTGTCAAGGATGATCTGATTCAATTTAAACTGTTATTGGGCACTTGATACACTAGGGTTGGGATCATACTTTTCTCATCTTTAAACCTCCCCTTTACATTGGTTTTGCATCCATTTTCATCTTAAGCATTTAATTGCCAGTTTGGGGCCCTCTAGAACATTCTTTGAAGAACTGGCCTGAGATGGTGGCTGCTCCACCAGTAACTGCGATGATTCAAACCTTTCTCCTGACTCCTTTTTTAAATTTGTATTTATTTATTTATTTTCTCTTTTGTCTTTTTAGGGCCGCACCCGCAGCATATGGAGGTTCCCAGGCTAGGAGTCGAATCGGAGCTACAGCTGCTGGCCTACACCACAGCCAGAGCAACGCGGGATCTGAGCTGCTTCTGCAATTTACACCACAGCTCACGGCAACACTGGATTCTTAAATCACTGAGCGAGGCCAGGGATGGACCCCACATCCTCGTGGATACTACCAGGTTCGCTAACCAGGGAGCCACAATGGTAACTCCCTTTCCACTGACTCCTCATGGGCCTGCCGTTTGAGACAGACACACACTCTGGGGTTTTAAATTCCATTCCATCCGTGTTGTGACCACAGTTGGACCTAAGCCTCTCCTGAAGGATGCAGCCCCTCCGCTGACAGGGAGACGATCTTGGAGGGGGTGGGTGGATTTGGAAGAGGGCCAGGAGAGTAAAGTCTCTAAATACACATTCAAGGAGTTCCCGTTGTGGCTCAATGGTTAATGAATCCGACTAGGAACCATGAGGTTGTGGGTTCCATCCCCAGCCTTGCTCAGTGGGTTAAGGATCTGGCGTTGCCGTGAGTTGTGGTGTAGGTCGCAGACGCAGCTCGGATCCTGCGTTGCTGTGGCTCTGGAGTAGGCTGGCAGCTACAGCGCCTAGTAGACCCCTAGCCTGGCAACCTCCATATGTCGCAGAAGTTGCCCTAGAAAAAGCAAAAAGACCAAAAAAATACACATTCAAGAAACTTGGAATGCAGGGTCCCCTCTGCTGAGGGCCATGGTCCCCTAAGATGTGAGGGGCCCCCTTGTAGGAAACTGAGGTTCAGGGTCAAGACAAGCTGACCTCCAGTGCCTACCCCATTGTCCAGCCCACCCCAAGGAAGACAGGCATAGTCAGCACTCAGGGTGGGTATAAGGGCCGTGGGGGTGCCGGTGGGGGAGGAGGAATGCCCCAGAGAAAGAGAAAGAAGCTCTCTGGATCGGTCCCAGAGAAAAAGAAAGAAGAAGAGGAAGAATTAGAGTCAGTGAGAGTCATGGGTGACCCTGGACCCGCTGCCCCGAAGGTCCCTCATCTGCCACAGTGCTATACGCTGCTTCGGAAGCTCTCTCTCCCTTTCCTCGCCCTTTCCAGATGGTCCTTTGGTTCCCTCACCAGGTGAGTGGCGGGTCTCAAGTTCAGTCAGTCATTTGACAAACAGTCATTGAAGACCTCCTATGTGCTCATCTTCAGGATGCAAAATTATGCCTGGGTACTGCCTCTAAGGAGGTCTGTCTGGTGGGGACAGAGACAGGTAAAGCTGGCATTCCTGAGGTATGTTTTAAGTGCTAGGACACACCGACCAGAGAGGGTTGCAGGGGCCACAGAGGAGCAGCCCTGCGCCAGCCTAAGAAGACAGGGAGGGCTTCCTAGGGGAGGTGGGGCAGCAGCCATTGGGCCGAATTAAGGGAAAGGCAGTCCAGGTGGAGGCAGAGAGTGCTGCACAGGTGCAAAGGAGCGAAGGCGAGAGAGTGCTGAGCTGGGCCATTGGGAGAAGGCTAAGTGGCTGGGCAGGAGTGGTCCAGGAGGTGTTGTGGGAGAACAGTGAGATATTAGGCTGAAATGGATGGGGCAGGACCTGGTCACCAAGGGCCTGGTAACCATGGCAATGATGATGAGCACAGGCTAGCAAAGAGCGAATGCAGAGATTTAAGCAAAGGAACACCCTGATCAGATTTGTGTGTCATTGAGAGGGAAAAAAAGAGTTATTTTGTGAGCTGGCCAGACAGGAGGAGACCTTTGTGTGGGGGGGTGGGTTTATTTGTGTGTGTGTGTGTATTTGTATTAAGAAAACTGCCCCTGGCACACAGGTGGCGTGAAAAGATCGGCCCTTGGGCAGGATGCAGAATGAGGGAGGAAGGTAGTGGATGATAGAAGATTTTTTTTTAAAAAAAAACAAATTGGGGGCACTTGGTTTTATTCTGGATAAAGGGCCAGGGGGCTGTGGGAGGAATGGAGTGGCAGTGATGGAGACCCCATGAGATGTAAGGAGCCAGAGGCAGAGAGAAGGCAGTAGGAGGAGGCCCGGAAGGGAGGAGCAGCCCGGAGGGAGAATGGCTGACGTGCTTCTGCAAGTTGGGCTGCCCAGCATTAAATGCTTAATTTGCAGCACCATGTGGACCTCAAGGTAACCCCACCCCACCCCATTACCCCCCTGGTCCTTGGCAAAATGCCTTCGGTGTGGTCGTGGGTTGGAGAGAGAGGACAACCACTGGGCATGAGATCCAGAGAAGATCCAGAGAAGCAAGAAATGGGGGTATGAGTTGTCCAGGATAAAGGTTGGTCCCCTCACAGAGGCTTACTGGAGACACCGGGCAAGGGGAGCTGGATCACGTTGTGTGTCAAAGAGGGCTGGAGCCAAACTTCTTTAATGTAATAAAGAAAGTGATGACAAGAAGATGTAGGTCATTGCCAAAAAAGTAACAAGGGATTTGAAAGTCACAGATGTAGGAGGCAGGGGGGTCCGGCAAGAAACTCAGTCCTGGGACGGATACCCAGGTTTCAAACCATCCTGGGATTGAATCCACCTCTGAACAGCGTGACTTTGGCCAATACTGAGCCTCATTTCCTCACCTGTAAAATGGGTTAACTTCCATCGCCTGGGTTGCAGCCCTTCCCAGGGAAAAGCTGGGCATAAATCCCTCGTGGGTCCTTCCCTTCCCCTTTCTTTTTAGGACGGGGGAGTGGCTTGCCTGGGGCTTCTAGGTTGAGACTAAATTGGTCGGGATTCCTAATTCTCTGGGCCTCTATTTCCCTATTTGTAAAGGGAGGCACGTTAGCTTAGACGGCTTCTAAGGGGCTCAGCCCCGGGGGTGCAGTCGAGCATGTCCAGAAAGCGCGTATATATAACGTGGGAGGGAAGAGAGCGGAATGAGCCTCCCGTTGCCTCGGGACCCTGGTGCCGGGTTCTTGGACTCGTCCCCAGGGAGGGGCAGAAAAGGGCACCAGTTGCGGCGCAGGCTCCCTCCTCCCGGGGCCCCCCCTGGTCCCGCGCCTCCGCCAGCGGGCGGTGAGGCAGCGCCACCGTGTGGCCGCGCGACATCAAAGCGCCGCCGCTCTGCTAGCTCCCGGGTTTTGCGACGGAGCCCAACCTGAGACTCGCTGGAAAGGAGGGAGGTGGAGAGGGCTTCTGGTCCAGCACCTCCGCCCCCCCCCCCCCCCCCCCCCAGTTTTCCTGCACATTCCTTCCCTTGTGGAGCTGTTCGCGCCGCCACTTGCAATGTGGCCGGAGCAGGGATGGTGCCCATTCCCTGCGCTCCTTCAGCGGGGCGGACGACGGAGCAAAGGGCGCCTCGGGAAAGCATGGCCCAGCTCCTGACCCGGTTCACCTGGAGGAGGATGTGGATCCTGGCGACGTAGGCCAGCATCTAGCTTCGTATCTCATGGTTAGAGATCACTGGTTTTGTAAAGCCGGGGCCAAGGGTTCCTGGTCCAGCAGCGCATCTGCCTCCCCCCCCCGCCCCGGATTCAGGATCTGCGTTCACTCTTGGATCCTACAGGGGAAGGAGGTACAACAGGCAGCTCGGAGGCGGGTGTCCAGACGCATGTGGTTAGAGAAGAGCAGCCCTGAGCGTCTTGAGCTGCGGGAACCTGGGCCCCGCAGGCCCAGAGTGCCCCCCCCCCCACCCCAAACCCTGCCCCGCAGGCCCAGAGTGCCACCTTGACCCAGGACTGCGACTCCAGGAATCATCCAAGGGGCCCTGCCCCAGCGCTAACACTCTCCAGACCCCAGAGTTTTCCCCTTTGAGCTCAGGGATAGTGCCGTCGGTGGATAATTTAGCAACATCTCGCGCTCCCCTCACCGCGGTGGAACTGCTGCCTCTCCCCCACGTCCACTAGAAGCTCTTATTTATTGAGACTCACTTTGGGCATGGCCCTTGCGCTGAATTCCCCTCAGAAAGGAATCTTACCGGCGTTTGACAAAGTATCCCTGAGGAACACGAGGCCAAGAGAGACAAAGTAATTTGCCCAAGGTCTCCCTGTTACGAAGTAACAGGAAGACCGAGGTCCATTCGTTTTGCACCCAAGCCCATCACCATTCGAGGAGATGCCGTTTGCTTCTCCAGAAGCAGCCTGGGTGGGGGTGAGGAGACTTTTATTGAGCTGGATCAGGGAAACCTGGGGAGTTGGGAAGAGAATTCATACCTATTGGAAGGATGGGTCTTTGCCCCACTCCCCAAGTCGGTAGGGCCCCTGCAGGAGCTCCCTCTGCAGCTTCTTCCTCTGTAAAATGGGAGTGCAGGGGGCATCCTGCCCTCTGTCTTTGCAGAGCATCCTCTGTCCTCAAGCTGTTCATCTGAACTCTCAACTCTCACCCGTGAAGGAATGGAGCTGAGAAATTTCCACTGAAAGTCTGCTGGAAGGATTCTGACAGTGACCCCTGGGCATCCTGATCATGATTAACTCTGGTGTAAGTTACCTACGCACAACTTTCTGAATCTGCTCTCTCTTGTCACTTCTACTAACACCTACCCCTCCCCACTTTTTACTTTTGGGGGGGGGGCTGTTCCTGTGGCATGTGGAAGCAGGGACTGAACCCACGCTACAGCAACAACCTGAGCCACGGCAGTGACCATGCTAGATTCTTAACCACTAGGCCACCAGGGCACTCCAAGAGCAGCTTTTAAAGCCCTTGGCAAATCTAAACAGTAAGACCGTGTTTACAAAAATATTAGAAGTGAAATTATTAGCCTCATTGTCCACAGGAGGGAACCGAGGCCCAGAGAAGGTAATTGTCTTGCTTAGGGTCATACAGAGAGCAAGGAGCAGAATCAGAATTTAAACCCGACGCTCCTGGCTCCAGGTGCCCCTTCAACCACGGTGCTGCCTCGGAAGACAGCCAGAGCCTCTCTTAGGGGTTTTCTGGAGCCAGAGGAGACAAAGATGTGCCTTCGAGAAAATACAGTTATTGCAGCTGTTTGGTCAAAGTCCTCTGTTTGTAGAGCTGGGAGGTTTTGTTCACTCCATTTGAGAAAGAAAATAATAATAATAATAATAATAAAAGAACCTTAAATACAAATTCTCTCTTTTGCCTTTTCCTGAGACTTCTCTATGGAAGGAAGAGGTTCCCTGTTTTGGAAGTAATATCTTTTCATCCTACATGATGCAAGAGACCAATGCAAGGTCCCTGCTCTACCCTCCCAAATACTTCCTTCTTTTTATTCTGCAGAGTTATGTCACTGTCTTGAAAAAAATATACCCATCATTTCAGCTGAAAAAACAAACAAACAAACAAAAAAACCAGGAGTTCCCGTCATGCCCCAGTGGTTAACGAACCTGACTAGTATCCATGAGGACGCAGGTTCAATCCCTGACCTTGCTCAGCAGGTTAAGGATCCAGCATTGCCATGAGCTGTGGTGTAGGTTGCAGATGCAGCTCGGATCTGGTGTTGCTGTGACTGTGGTATAGGCTGGCAGCTACAGCTCTGATTCAACTCTTAGCCTGGGAACCTCCATATGCCGCAGGTGTGGCCCTAAAAAGACACACACACACACACACACACACACACAAACCCAAAAAACAGCAAGTAATCTAAAATTGTGGTATTTCTGTGTACCACACCATGGACAATTAGGTTGGATGGCAAACTGTACTTTCCAAAAGCAGTCACCTCCATACAGCTTCAAGTGCAACTGGGCACTCCTCTTGAACCTGGGTAAATCTGGGCTACCTTCTCCATGTCCCCTCTTCTTGCACCTGAGTAGACTTTTGTTTTTGTTTGTCTCTAAAAAGACTGCTCCTGCAGCATATGGAAGTTCCCAGAGCTGCAGCTGCTGGCCACAGCCACAGCAACGCTGGATCCAAGCCATGATCAGGTCACCTCTGTGACCTACGCTGCAGATTTCAGCAATGCTGGATCCTTAACTCGCTGAGCGAGCCCAGGGATTGAACCTGCCTCCTCAAGGGTGCTCTTTGGGTTGCTAACTCGCTGAGCCACAGTGGGAACTCTGCACCTGACGGGACTGTTGTGACTCCCTCAACCACCAACGGCGGCAGGAGGTGATGGGGTGCATCTCTGGAGACTGAACCAGAAAAACACCACACAAGCCTGCTTGCTGCGTTGGAGCAGTCACTCCTGGAACTTGCTGCTCCAGCCCATTTCCCCCTCACCCCCCCCCCTCCCGCTGATGGAGCAAAGATAAGCTGACTCTGCCAAACTCTGCCGGAATCAAAGATTCACGAGCAGAATAAGTGGTTATTGTTTTCAGCCACTAGACTGGCAAGGCTTTTGTTACACAGCAGTAAATGTTGGGACTGGGTCCTCTATACCTTTTTCCCTTTTGTGAACTGTTCTGCGGTGGACCAGTCACCTTCTGCACATACCTGAAGGTTTCCTAACGAGACATCTAGAAGCAGCATTGCTGGGCCAAAGTGTATTTTGTTTATGGGCCCAGACATGTAATAAAAGTGTGAAAACAGACAGGGGAGTGATCGCTATACTGTAAGCTTGATACTTGGGTTTTCGCTCCTTATAACACAAGGGCTTGACTTAAGCTTTATGTTGCTGAAGCATCCACTTCACTTTTGTGTGTGTGTGTGTGTGTGTGTGTGTGTGTGTGTGTGTGTGTGTGTGTGTGTCTTTTTTAGGGCCGCACCTGCGGCATATGGAGGTTCCCAGGCTAGGGGTTGAATGGGAGCTGTAGCTGCTGGCCTACACCCCAGCCACAGCAACGTTGGATCCAAGCTATATATGTGACCTACACCATAGTTTGCAGCAACACTGGATCCTTTTTTTTCCTTTTTGCCATTTCTAGGGCCACTCCGGTGGCATATAGAGGTTCCCAGGCTAGGAGTCCAATCAGAGCTCTAGCCGCAGGCCTACACCAGAGCCACACCAATGCGGGATCCGAGCCACGTCTGAGACCCACACCACAGCTCACGGCAACGCCGGATCCTTAACCCACTGAGCAAGGCCAGGGATCGAACCCGCAACCTCATGGTTCCTAGTCAGATTAGTTAACCACTGAGCCACGACAGGAACTCTGCAACACTGGATCCTTAAGCTACTAAGCAAGGCCAGGGATTGAACTCACCTCCTCAAGGATACCATGTTGGATTCTTAACCCACTGAGCCACAGCAGGAATGCCCTGTTCCTTTGCTTTACATTCCTGCTCTTATGTTCTCCACTCACCAATAAAGAGTGAGTCCTTGAAACCTTAGGACCCACCCTCTACCCCAGTAAAAGCAGAACCCCAGGCCTGTACCCTTTCTCTACCTGTGACCTCTCTGTGTGGCCCCAGGTAGGATGTGTAATTTCCAGGTCCTGTAAGCAGTAAACTATTATTATTTTTTTTAACGTTTCCTATAATGGTTATGGCTGAAGGGTGCATTGCAATCATAATAAGAACCCAAAGGCCCATTCATCCATGACCTTGGTTATTGATAGGCTGAGAGCCGCACGAAACCTACACATAAAGGAGCAAGTGTGACGCTCCACAGTGTCAGGGAGGAAGAAATTTTCCTCCACAATGCTAGATTCTTCTGGCTGGTCTCAGAATTAAATTGACTTGCCACAGATTAACAGGAGAAAATCAAACAAATTTTAATAACATGTATACACAGGAGAGACCCAGGAAAATGTAGTAAATCACTAAAATGGAGAAGCCCTCATCTTTGGCTAAAGACAAAAGAGGATGTGGGGTGGGGTGGGGTGGGGGGCATCGGTTTAGGCTTTCAAAGGGGAAGAAGGCAGCTCGCTGGCTCAGAGATGGAAAAGCAGATGTTGTGTAAATCACTGTTGGCCAGGCCCTGCAGAAACAATGGGCCCCAGAGAGGCTCTGATCACTAAGAGTTTTCCCCTCTCCACCTAACCCGTATTTTTGGCAGATGTTTCCGGTAACAGCTCTGTTCCAGGGACAGGCTCTCTAAAATTCATTCTTTTAGGCCATTAGGGAGAAGGTCAAAGTTCCTTCCTGAGTCTTTGGGGCTTTAAAAATAATCGGATTAATCCTCATGCCAAAGAGACACACTTTGGGGTGGCAAACCCTGCAGTAGTATCTGTGATATTTTATTTTTTTTAAAAATTGACGATCTGAAGCAAATACTACAGCGCTAACATCTGTTAAATCTGGATGTGGGGCTATATGGGTATTGCTAGTTAAAATTTTTCTTTTTTTCTTTCTTTCTTTTTTTTTTTTTTTTGCCTTTTACAGGGCTGCTTTCTGAAGCATATGGAGGTTCCCAGGCTAGGGGTCTAATCAGAGCTGTAGCCACCGGCCTATGCCAGAGCCACAGCAATGTGGGATCCACAGCTCACGGCAACGCCGGATCCTTGACCCACTGAGCAAGGCCAGGGATCGAACCCACAACCTCATGGTTCCTAGTCGAATTCGTTAACTACTGCGCCACAACGGGAACTCCTAAAATTTTTCTTTATAGGAGTTCCTATTGTGGCTCAGCAGGTTAAGAACCTGACACAGCGTTCATGAGAATGTAGGTTCAATCCCTAGCCTCACTCAGTGGGTTAAGCATCCTGCATTGCTACGAGTTGTAGTGTAGGTCCCAGATGTGCCTTGGATCCAGTGGCTGTGGCGTAGGCCTGTAGCTGCAGCTCCTATTTGACCCCCTAGGCTGGGAGCTTCCATATGCCACAGGTGCAGCTGTAAAAAGAAAAAAAAAAGTTCTTCTTATTTCTTATATGTGTTATCTATTGATATTAAGTTATCTGTACTATTGAATGTTTTACTTAAAAATCTCAAATAAAATTATGTCACTGTGATTTTTGTCTTTTGTAATTTTCTGTTTCATTGATTTAATCACACACCTGGTTGATTAAAGCAAGACCTTGGGCCTTCGATGGGCTGATCATTCAGTTTAAATACTACACACTCCCCAACACACACCCTTCATCCTGACCACCCTCCCAAACTCTCTATTTTAGAAACAATCAGTGCAGAGTTCCCTGGTGGCCTTGCAGGCTAAAGATCTGGCATTGTGCTGTGCCATGGGTTCAATCCCTAGCCCAGGAACTTCTGCATGCCTCGAGAGTGTGGCAAAAAAAAAAAAAAAAGGAAAAAGAAAAAGAAACAATCAGTGCTCCTTTCGTTTCCCTGCCTTTGCATGAGAACTTCTCTCTGCCTGGAATAAGAGTCCTAGAGATTTTGCTTCTCAAATCATTCTCACACGTCTCATTCATGCCTCACCTGCTCCCTGTGACAGTAATAAGAGTATCCTTTACTGGATGAGTTCTATGTGCCAAGTATTGTGTCAAAGGGTTTATGTGTCCCTTTTTAAAAGTAGATTCTGTTGTTGTTGTCCATTTTTTGCCCACAAAAAAAAAAACCTTTAGCTTAAATGGTTTATTGCTGTTATTATTGTTGTTGTTGTTGTTGTTATTACTTCCCAGAATCTCAGTGGCCAAGCAAGAGTCCACCCCAGGCCTGTTCAGAGTCCACACCTTTGGCACTTAGATGGTCCTTCCTCTGGTGAGAAAGCTGTTCTTTTTATTGTCAAGTTACAAAGAAACAGATTCTGAGAGTTTCCCTCCCTGCCTGTCGGATGAGTTATTCATTCTCCTGCACCCACAGGAGCATCATCTACTTGGGAGGCCGTCCTCCCATCAGCAGAGTCCACACCCCTCCACCAAGAAGGGGGTTTGTACCCTGCCTTCTCCTCCACTGCTGGTCCGGGAGCTCCTCGAAGGCAGAGGCTGGCTTCTGTGCATTTGTATTCCCAGCACCTAGAACAGCACCTGATGCCTCACGGGCATCTCATTTTCCAGAAATGAATACTGATTAGCACCTGTCTTGCTCAGTCCCTGAGCTACTACATACATGCCAATAAACTCAGGTGACGAATTCATTTCTGCTGTATGCACAGGGCCTAGTTTGGGCAAAATGGCTCCCAGGCATCTACAACAAACAAAAAAAATCCCACTCACCTTTACCAAAGAAATCCAGCTAAAAGGGTGACCCAGCTTGAGAACTTAGATTCGTGGATGGCTACCCTGAAAGTTCCATAAGAATAATAATAATAGAACAAGAGTGAGTGTGTATTGGGAGTTTAGCAGGTGCCAGGGACTGTGCTAAGTGATACACATGGATGTAATTTTTGCAAAAAAAAAAAAAAAGAACTTTTGCTTTCTTTTGTTCAGTGAGCAGGGTGTTCTGGTTTCTGTTAGTGAATGATCAAATCAGAATTTTCGGGGGTGGGGTGGTTGGAGGAGAGGATAAGATGTCTTCACTCAAAATCTCAGTCTTGTTATCATCACTGGAAAGAAGACTCTAGGGGTGCAGCGTCTCTGAGCATTTGTCACATCCTGGGGAGTATTGTGGCACTGCCATTCATCATGTCACTATGCCATGCTTTGTCAGAATCTCTCTTCAAACAGCATCAGGGAGTGACAGGCCATGCTCTGTGGAATGATCTGCACTGTGACATCAGATACCCTCAAAGTCTCTTTTATCGGCCTCACTTTTCTCCCGAAGTTTTGAAAGAATGTTGGCCTGGCACTGTTTCTTCTCTTTCGACACCACATTCAATTCATTCATTCAAACCCTCCTGTCGTGCTGTGCATAGGAGGCTCTGGGACCCACAGCGCAGGCAGAAACCAGTGACTCAGGTAACCCCCACCCTCTGTGTCTCAGTGTCTCGTCTGATCTAAGTATCAGCCTCATCCCCTCCTCGGTGCCCAGTGTCCTCCATACACGTGGGAATGTGACAGTGGACGAGCCCAGTTTCGCATTCAGCAATTTTGCTAAAAGGCAGAGATTACTAGTAGACTTTATTTATCAAGTCTGTGCTGTGTGACAAAGATTTTACCTGGTTCTATCACAGTTTCAGGAGTTGTTTTTTTTTTTTTTTTTGTGGCGGCACCTGTAGCATATAGAAGTTCCCACGCTAAGAGTCGAATCAGAGCTGCAGCTGCTGACATACACCACAGCCACAACCATGCCAGATCCAAGCCACATCTGCAACCTACACCACAGCCACAGCAATGAGGATCCTTAACCCACGGAATGAGGCCAGGGATCAAACCTGCATCCTCATGGATACTAGTCAGGTTTGTAACCACTGAGCCACAACGGGAACTCCCTCAAAAGAAATTTAAGGCTTGGTCTCTGCCCTTAAAGAGCTCACTGCCCTGACCACGTGGGTAAAAATAAAGACCTATGAAAAACTTACAAAGCAGCTGAGTTGAGTGTATGTCTTATACCAGGTTCAAATGTCTATGAATAGAAATTAAGCCTTGGTCAAGATTTCTTTTTTACCAAAGCAATTTTTCAAATGCCATCTCCCTCTCTAGAGCACAAAGGAAAAATCTGATCTGACTGTCATGCAGTTCAACTCTTGATCTTCCAGGTCCTGATCATCCACAGGGACGGGAATCAGCCCTCGAACCTCATTTAGAGGACGGATCAAGGAGGGTCCAAGCGGAGGATCAGGAAGGTAGTGTATAGAGTAAGTTCTGTCTGGCTGATGGCTTCGAGACATCTGTCTCAAAGCCATCAGCCAGGCAGGACTTAGGTGTTCCTTGCTTGCACCTAGTACTAAAAGTCAGTAGAGTGATCCAGAGACCTATCAATTGCCAGGCGAAACACAAGAGAGAGCACTAAGAAACTATATCACTACGTCCACAGAAATGGCCTTCGAAACTTTCAACATGCATGGAGTTCCTGCTGTGGCGCAATGGGATCAGCAGTACCTCTGGAGTGCTGGGTTGCTGGTTCGATCCCGGGTCGGGCACAGTGGTTTAAGGCATCTGACATTGCTACAGCTCTGGCGTAGGTCACAGCTGCCGCTTGGATCTGATCCCTGGCCCGGGAACTCCATATCCCATGGAGTGGAGAAAAGAAAAAAAAAAAAAGATTTCATGATGAAACTGCTAACAAAAGCAAACAATCCCCCCAAACGAACAAAATCTAAGAATAGAAGGGAACTCTCTCAACCTTATAAAAGACATCCATTAAAGAAAAAAAAAAAATCCTAAGTGAGATTGCTTTCCCTTTAAGATCAGAAACAGGAGAAGGATGTTCATTTTTGCCACTTTTCTTTACTATGGTGATGGAGGGTCTAGTGAGGGCAAGGAAACACAAGGCATCCAAACAATGAAAAAGATGGGTAGGAAAAGAGCTCATACCCAGAAAATCCTAAGGAAGCCTCTAAAAAACTATTAGGAACGAATATATTAGTTCCGCAAAGTTGCAGAGTACAAGCTCAATATACAAGAATCAATTCTCTTTCTACACACTAGCAATGAACAACTTGAAAATGAAATTAAGAAAACAATTCCACTTATAACAGCATCGAAAAGAATGAAATTATAGGAATGATTTAATTAAAGAAGTGCAAAATTTATACTTTTAAAACAAACAAAGAGAAGCATTGCTGAAAGACATGAAAGAAGCCCAGCATAAATGGAAAGACATCCCATGTGCTGGATGGGGAGTCATACTGTTAAGATTATTCCAGACCCTCAAGTTACCTACAGACTCAGCAAGATCCCAGCACAATCCCAGCTGCCTTTTTGTGTGTATGTAAGGCAAAATTCTTTTATTTTTTGTCTTTCTGTCTTTTCTAGGACGGCACCCACGGCATATGGAGGTTCCTGGGCTAGGGGTCTAATCGAAGCAACACCACAGGTGTAGGTGTAGGTGTAGGTGCCGGCCTACACCACAGTCACAGCAACTCAGGATGCGAGCCTTGCCTGTGACCTACACCACAGCTCACAGCAATGCTGGATCCTTCACCCACTGAGCGAGGCCAGGGATTGAACCCCCCACTTCATGGTTCCTAGTCAGATTCGTTAATCACTGAGCCACGACGGGAACTCCTTATGTTATTTTTTTTAATTGATTTTTATTTTTTTCCATTGTAGTTGGTTTACAGTGTTCTGTCAATTTTCTACTACATAGCAAAGTGACCCAGTCACACATACATATATACATTCTTTTTCTCACATTCTCTTCCATCATGCTCCATTGTAAGTGAGTAGGTATAGGGCTATACAGCAGGATCTCATTGCTTATCCATTCCAAACCAGCTGCCATTTTGTAGATTTTAACAAGCTGATCCTAAAACCCATATGGAAAGAAAAAGAACCTAAAATAGCCAAAACAGGGAGTTCCCATTGTGGCTCAGTTGTAACGAAGCTGACTAGTATTCATGAGGATGTGGGTTCAATCCCTGGCCTTGCTCAGTGGGTTAAGGAGCTAGTGTTGCCATGAGCTGTGGTGTAGGTTACAGATGTGGCTCAGATCCTCCATTGCTGTGGCTGTGGCACAGACCAGCAGCTGCAGCTCCAGTTCCACCCCTAGCCAAAATAATCTTGAAAAAGAAGACCAAAAATGGAAGGCTCATATTTCCTTATCAAGACTTAGTATACAGCTACAGTGATCAAAACGGTGTGGTACTGGCCTGGGGATAGACATACGGATCAATGGAATAGACCTGAGCATCTAAACACAGGCCCTCACATAAATGATCAATAGATTTTCAAGAAGAGTGTAAGGACAATTCAGTGGGGAAAGAGTAGGCTTTTCCACAAATGGTGCTGGGACAACTAGATAGCCACATGCAGCCAACAGAAGAAAAAAGGTGCAATGGACTTCACCAAAATTTAAAACATTTTTCACATCAAAGGACATCATCAAGGACATAAAAAGACAGCTCACAGAATGGGAGAAAAATTTGCAATCATATGTTTGAAAAGGGACTTGTATAGTAAAAATGCAAAGAATTCTCACAACTCAATAATAAGAGGACAACCCAATTTTAAAATGGGCAAAGGACCTGAACAGACATTTCTCCAAGGACGTTGTATAAATGGCCAACAAGCAAAGATGCTTGCCATCATCAGGGAAACGCACATCAAAACCATGAGACACCACTTCATACCCACAGGGCTGGTTATAATAAAAAAGACAGGTAAGAATGAGTGTTGGCCAAAAAAGATGTGGAGAAATTGCTGGTGGGAGTATAAAATGGTGCAGCCCCTTTGGAAGATAGTCTGGCAGTCTTTGAAAAAGCTAACCATGGGAGTTCCCTTTGTGACTCAGCGGTTAACAAACCCGACTAGGATCCATGAGGATGCAGGCTTGATCCCTGGCCTCACTCAGTAGGTTAAGGATCTGGCGTTGCCATGAGCTGTGGGGTAGGATGCAGACATGGCTTGGATCTGGCATTGCTGTGGCTGTGGTGTAGGCCGGCAGCTGTAGCTCTGATTCGACTCCTATCCTGGGAACTTCCATATGCTACGGATGCGGCCCTAAAAAAAAAAATAAAAAAGCTAACCATGGAGTTACCTTAAGATTGAGCCAGCAGTGCCACTCCTGGCTATATACCCAAGAGAAATGAAAACTTGTATCTGCACGAAAAGTTACACATGAATGTTCATAGCACTAATATTCATATAAACCCCCCAAAATATCCATAACCACCAACACTGAATGGAGAAATAAAAGGCAGTGTGTTCAAACAATGGAATATTATTGGACAATGGGAAGGAATGAAATATTGATACATGCTTCAGCCAGATGAACCTTGAAAACATCACGTGAAGTAAAGAGCCAGCTATAAAATACCAATTATATGACTCTATATTAAATGTCCAGAATAGGCAAATCTAAAGAGACAGAGAGACGGGAGTGATCATAGCTAAAGGGCACAGGTGTTCTTTGGCAGGTGATGAAATTGACTTGGGGGTGGTTGCATAAGTCTGTGAACATAGCCAAAACCACTGAACTGTTTGACTTCAGTTGGTGATGAGGATGGGATGTGAATAAAGCGGCTACTGTTAGCAAAGCTGTTGGAAAAGATCAGTGATACGCCGAGAGTCTCTGGGAATAAAAGAAGTAGTAGCAAGTTAAATATCACATTAATTAGAAGATGCGGCATGATTTCAGAAGGGTTGCAAAGTACCATCTTGGCACTGAGAAAAGCGGGTCCATGAGAAAATTGTCTTAGAGAATTCAATAACTTGCTCAAGGTTATCTAGTTAGTAAGTATCGCACCTGGGGCTTGGGTGCAAGACAACCACTGTAATGTTACCTCCACGGGGAGGAAATTCTGCATCTCAGATTTAGTCTACAGAAACTGAACAGGAGTTCCTGTCGTGGCTCAGTGGTTAGCGAATCCGACTAGGCACCATGAGGTTGCGAGTTCGATCCCCGGCCTGGCTCAGTGGGTTAAGGATCTGGCATTGCTGTGAGCTGTGGTGTGGTTTGCAGATGCGGCTTGGATCCTGCGTTGCTGTGGTTCTGGTGTAGGCCGGCGGCTACAGCTCCGATTCGACCCCTAGCCTGGGAACCTCCATATGCTGCGTGGGAGCGGCCAAGAAATGGCAAAAAGACAAAGAAAGAAAGAGAGAGAGAGAGAGAGAGAGAGAGGGAGAGGGAGAGGGAGAGGTAGGAAGGAAGGAAGGAAGGGAGAAAGAGAAACTGAGTAGCGTTTATCTTTTTAAAGGTTTGTGGCATGTCATTTTGGATAAGGACAACAGATGCAGGGAGGGTCTAAGAGAGGCTGTCCTCCTTTGCAACCTGGCCACATCTCGGCCTGCCTTGGCATTGTGTCCAGCATGGGGACAAAGTGTTGCTGAGAGGCTGTGTCTCTGAGGCCCATGCTCCGAGGATCCCAGCCCAGCCACAGCCGGCCTGGGAAGCTCTGAGCTCATCCACAGGCCTGGTAAAGCTTGTTTGCCTCATGTGGCTGTGACTTTATATCCAACAAACTTAGCCAGCTCCTTGGCCCCTCAGCTAGGCTGGTTTCTTTACTGCACGATGGTCTTCTGTATTTCCTCTCTGACTCTGGACAAGCTATGTTCCAGTGGTTTCAGTGTGTGAGCAGAAAAGAGCTGATTTTGTTTGAGGTGGTGTGGGCAGTTGATACAGCATCCATAGCCAAGAGGCCATGGGTTTCAAATAGACTTTTTTTTTTTTTTTTAATTTAAGGTTCTCAGTGTACTGCAAGGTTAATTAAACTGTGTCCTGCTTTCTCTATTAACTTTATGTTTTCTGAATTCTCTGTTTTATGGACTAGAAACCCAGGCACACAGACCAGGGGCTTTATTCTGGGTGACACGGCAGTCACAAAATCTCAGGATCCCGTACTATTAACCCGGTAGGGCTGCACCCCTGAGATCTATGTCTCCCACCTCCCTCTGCTGTCTGAGTGTGGGGTCAGGACCACTCCCAAGAAGGGAGTCTGCTTGAGAGTTTCTGAGTCTCCAACCTCAATATTCTCATTTCATTTTGATTCTCACTGCAATCCTGTGCTCACTGTATTATTCCTATCAGATGAGGACACTGGGGCTCAGAGGGCTTCTGTGATGTGTTCAAGGTCACATAACAGGGATTTGAGCCCTGAGGTGTTAGACTCTAGGCTGAGATTCTTTTCCTGTCCCCTCCCCCAGCCTTGGGAAAGTTACTGATGTCCCCTACCCCCCATCTTCTAGGCCTCCCCACCCTTCGCATCCCCATTTGTAACCTGATGAAAGTAATTTGGCTTCAAAGGACACCAATGGGGCCCTGAGGGAGTAGGAGACACGGGCGGGCAATGCCAGCCTGTGGGGTGTGTGGGGAAGAGAAAGGTGGTACCTTGGCCTTGATGATGGGGGTGGGGGAGTGGGCGGGGACAAGACCAAAATGCATGAGTCTTGGAGAGGCGAATAACACGCCTCAGTCTCCCGAACCAATGTTCTTACTCTCTCTCTTATCATTACCTGCTTTTGTTTTGTCTTGTTTTGTTTTGTTTTGTTTTTTTGTGTTTTTTTTTGTCTTTTTGCCATTTCTTGGGCCGCTCCTGCGGCATATGGAGGTGCCCAGGCTGGGGGTCGAATCGGAGCCATAGCCGCCGGCCTACACCAGAGCCACAGCAACACGGGATCCGAGCCACGTCTGCAACCTACACCACAGCTCAAGGCAACAATGGATCCTTAACCCTCTGAGCAAGGCCAGGGATCGAACTCACAACCTCATGGTTCCTAGTCGGATTCGTTAACCACTGAGCCACGACGGGAACTCCCTGTTTTTTTTCTTTTTTTTTTTATTTTAATTGAAAAGAAGTAATAAACGTCTACAGTAAAATAAATTTTTAAACTACTTCTACTCTATACCTCCAACCTCTCAGTCACGCTGCAAAAAAAGGACAAGCTGTCTTCCCTCTCCTGCAGGAATATCCCAGATATGTATTCTAGATATAGACACACACTTTCTTTTATTTTCACAAATAGGGGCATACTCTGTACACTGTCTTGTTTGTGCCTTATTTTATCCCCTTACCCAGAAGCCTCTTCCACAGCAGTTCACACAGATCCATCTCATCCACTTCATTCTCTCTCCTTCTTTTTTTTTTTTTTTTCGTCTTTTCAGGGCAGAACCCTCAGCTTGTGGAAGTTCCCAGGCTAAGAGTCCAATCAGAACTGAAGCTGCCAGCCTGCACCACAGCCACATCAACACGGGATCTGAGCTGTGACCTACACCACAGCTCACCAACACGCTGGATTCTTAACCCACTGATCAAGGCCAGGGACACCTGCATCCTCATGGTTCCTATGACGGGAACTCCTCTCTTCATTCTCTTTGACAATTGCACAGCATTTCACCCCACGACGTGTCTTCATTTATCCAATCAGCCCCCACTGCTGGGGTCGCTCAAGTTGTTTACACTATCAGGCTGTTATAACCAAAGCTGGGGAAAACCTGCCCATCTATTCGCTTTCAAGTATATCTCTTTGATGAAGTTCTAGAGGTTGAACTGATAAAGAAACTGTTGAATCCATGAGAAAGAATATTTTCCTCTTTGAGACGCCAAGTTGTCTTATATCAATCTGAATTCGTACCACCAGGCTGTGAGAGTCCCTGCTTCTTCCCAGTGGGACGTAATTTTTCTTTTTCTTTTTTTTTTTGCTTTTTAGGGCCACACCCGTGGCATATGGAGCTTCCCAGGCTAGGAGTCTAATTGGAGCTACAGCTGCCGGCCTACACCACAGCCACAACAACACAGATCCGAGCTGCATACACCACTGCTCACGGCAACGTCAGATCCTTAATCCACCGATGGAGGCCAGGGATCGGACACGCAACTTCGTGGTTCCTAGTTGGATTCATTTCCACTGCGCCACGACGGGAACTCCCGAGGGACATAATTTTCAATCCATATTAGAAAGCATCATAGGCTGGATCCTGACCCCTAAGTATATCAGGTCCCAATCCAGGAAACCCGCACATTACATAATATGGGATAAGGGTCTTTGTAGACATAACTCAATTAGAAACTTTGAGAGGGAGACATTTTCCTGGAAATTACCCAGGGCGGCCCAGTGTCCCTTTAAGAGGGAGATGGACATTTGACTACAGACAAAACGGAAGAAGCTCCTGTGATGGAAGCAGGAGGAAGCAGTCAGAGAGAGATGCTGGCTTTGACGATGGCCGAAGGGGCCAGGAACCAAGGAATGCAGCTGGAGAATTGGAAAAGGCACAGGAATAGTCTCCCCAGCCCCTCCAGAGGGAAGCTCAGCTCTGCCAACACCTTGACTTGAGCCCAGTTAAACCATTTTGGACTTTTGACCTCTACGCTGTAAAGGAATACATTTCTGTTGTTTTAAGCCATTAAGCTTGTGGTTATTCATTATGGTGGCAATAGGTCACTAACATCGGAGGGAAGGCGTAGTGCTTTGGTGGGGTCAGGAGGGCCACTGTCCAACCCCCACCTGTGCTCCCTGCTCAATCATTCCAAAGCAAGACCCCTCTGACCCCAGGCCACTGCCCTTTGCCCAGCAGAAGAGCTTACCCCCATTCTTGGGAAGGCAGCTTAAGCGAACAGCTGTTGCAAGCACCATATTCAAATATTTTCTTCAACCACCCACAGATGTCATTGAGAAAATGTGGCAAGATAAGATTTACTTCACCACCGTGTGCCTCTGGGGGTGTTTATTAACCCGTAGGTTGCCCTTGGGGACCTCATGTGACATAAACGTGGAAGTTGTGCAGCACTGGCTTGGCAACACCCTGCAGCAAAGCAATTAGGCAGGTGGAAAGGGTGCAATTTGATGTATTTCGGGACCTATTGTTAATTGATCTCAGGAAGCTGAGAGGTCCTTTTCAGTTGGGGCTCTCTTGATATTTGGAGTGAGGAAAGCAGTCAGTAATGATGGGAATTTCTAGTGAACTGGCTGGGAAGAGGTATGAGTTGAGGAGCATCAGATGTGAACTTGAATTTTTTGGGTTTTTTTTTTTTTTTTTTTTTGCTTTGCTTTTTAGGAACACACAGTGGCATGTGGAAGTTCCCAGGCTAGGGGTCTAATTAGTGCTGCAGCAGCCAGCCTATGCCACAGCTACAGCAACACTGGACACTGAACCCACTGCACAAGGCCAGGGATTGAACCTGCATCCTCATGGATACTAATCCAGTTCATTACCGCTGAACCACAACAGGACCTCCCAGGTCTGAACTTTGATACATGTATTCAAAGGTTCAAGTCTGGCTCCTTGAGGAGGGGGAAGGAAAAAATTGCTGAGCAAATAAATTCTGTCTCAAGCAAAGCCTTAGGGGGCAAATGAGTTGGGGAGGTGCCTGTGGTTGGCAAATAGATACTTGATTAAAGTCCATTTTGGTGTTTTTTAGACGTCAGGCATTTCTCTCCACCTTCCCCCTTCACTTACCCAATCTCCAGGTGCTCTAAGCCAACCAGGTGAGCGTTCGGGGGGAGTTTGTGTCCTAAACCACCTGTTAGAACACTTCTGGCCTCCTCCACATCCCCCTCCTAGGCAAATGGATCAGGCCATGCAGCAGGATGACAGTCTAATTCTTCCAACTATCAGAAACTTCTGTGTCTTTAGTCTCCCTTGACAATCTTGTGGTTTGTCACTTCGAGGCCTCTTTAATTGGCTGCGTGATTGACATGAGTGTGGGGGGGCTTTTTATTTTAAGAATTGAGGAGAGCCTATGCCTTCAAATTAGTTGAGTTATATGATGCCAGAGACCTAGTTTGCACCCATGGGCTAGAATCTGATTCTTACAGTCATCCTGACTCTAGGAAACTAGGAAGAATGACAAGGAGAGACAACCAAGCAATTTTCTGTGTTTATTATTTACCTTTCGCCAAAGGTCTCCTCAGCCCTAGGTTAACCTGACAGTCCCTTTCAACAGCATTGTGAAAAAGACTGGGACTTCCCATCGTGGCTCACAAATGGTTAACAGTTAATGAACCCAACTAGTATTCATAAGGATATAGATTTGATCCTTGGCCTCCATCAGTGGGTTAAGGATCCAGCATTGCCATGAGCTGTGGTGTAGGTTGCAGACGTGGCTTGGATCCAGCATTGTTGTGGTTGTGGTGTAGGCTGGCAGCTGCAGCTCTGATTTGACCCCTAACCTGGAAAACTTCATATGCTGTAGGTACAGCCATAAAATGACAAAAAAAAAAAAAAAAAGACTGCTATGGTACATGTTTGTGACCCCTCAAAATGCATGTTGGGGTTGCAAGTGACAGAATTCTAATTTTTTGTTGGTGTTCACATAACTTAGAGGTCCAAGAGTTGAGCTGCTTGGAGTCACAGCTGGATTTGGGGGCTTAAACATATGGACAGTTCTCTCTGACTCTCTAACTCTCAATTCTCCTTTCCTTCTGGGGTTCTTTTCTTCAGGTAAGAGGAAAGACAGGCCTCTGGCAGCGCCAGCCTTAACTGACCCTATTAATCCACTCTCCTAGAGAATAAGCATACCATTCAGGGCTCATATTAGCCTAGCACTCTTGGAAGGCTATGATTGGTCTGGTCTGGGTCACTGGCCCATCTCTTGAATCAATATCTGGATGCAGGAGAATAGAGAGTCCTATGATTGGCCAAGCACTGGTCATGTGACCAGGAGGATGATGAAGGCACTGTGATTGGCAGTTTCATCAGAACCCCTGGAATAACAGGGAGAATCCCTTTCCTCCATGGAAGAGAAGGGTAGACAGACTAAGAAAGCAAATATCCTCCACAGCCATTAGAATGGAAACTATTTCAAATCCACTTGCCCCGGTAAGTCCCGCGTCTCCAATTTTTCCTCTGAATAGCCTCTCTTTCTCTGAGAGTATAGTCTGTTAAGACAGCCAGCCTGGAGTTGTGTGCAGGGAAGGTTCTGAATGGGTGGAAAGCTGGTTCCATTTCCCAGTTCTTAGAACCTGGCCCCGGTAATGGGGAATAGATTGCTTTGGTCCCAGAGACCTTACTGATGAGAAGGGATTCTCGCCTCCTCCAGAGGATGACAGAGGCTGGAGGCACCTTGGACAGACATTGATAAACCCAGGGGGGAAGCAGCAGCCCCAGTGGCTGGTCCCTGCAGACCTCAACCCCTGCCGGGCCTGCCCTCCCCAATACCGTGTCTTAATTGGCAGTTCGGCTGACACTGGCCCATCCTCAGCTACAGCGTCTATTCTAAGGCTGTGAAACTGGGCTCTTCTCTGTTTTCTGGCCTTTTGTTTGAAGGGGAACTTTTCTCATCTGAACTTTCTCTCCCTTCCTTGCCTGGGTATTTCATGGGTTTTCGAGCAAAATCTGTCCATACATGATCATGATCTACAGCGGTTCTAAACCTTTAAGGAACATTTGATTATTGGTCCCTTAAACCTTCTTATATGTGCTTTACAGAATTCTTTAGAACTCACCTGGGCCATTTCCCCATTTGAGACTACCCTTGGAGTTTCTGTTGTGGCTCAGTGGGTTAAGAACCTGACTGGTATCCATGAGGACACAGGTTTGATCCCTGGCCTCGCTCAGTGGGTTAAGGATCAAGCTTTGGCATAGGTTCCCGATGCGGTTTGCATCTGGCATTGCTGTGGTTGTGGTGTAGGCCGGCAGCTGCAGCTCCAATTAGACCCCCGGCCTGAGAATTTCCATATGCTGCAGGTGCAGCCCTAAAATGATGAAAGAGAGAGAGAGAGAAAGGCAGGAAGGAAGGAAGGAAAAGGAAAGGAAAGAAGGAAGGAAGGTAGGAAGGAGGGAGGGAAGGAAGGAAGGGAAGGAAGGAAAGGAAGGAGGTTTCTTATACTGGATTAGAGCAGTAGCGTACGTGTTCGATTTCATTGTTGTATAGCAAAAGTAAAAAACATTGGAAAGGAAGGAAGGAGAAGACATTTCATTTCGTTACTCTTACATGTAAAGTCTTAATGCTAAAATTCTTCATGATCTTGGGACGTACTATTATTGTAACATTTGACATTTTCTTTTTTGAAGAATGTTGTATTGGAAATTCGTTTGCTTTCAGCACTGTACCTTCCTTCCAATTTCCTTGCACCCACCTCGACATTCCAGATAGTCCTTCCTCTACCGCATACCTCCTCCAATCCTTCACTTCCCATTACCCATTCCTACTTTCCTCCCATTCATTGCCATTTCTTTTTGTTTTCTTCCCGTATTACTCCCTATCGACACATGGTAGCCACTTTCTCGTTTACCCAAGAAAAGAAAGCATATATTATTAGCTTGTAATTTTACTTTATTTTAACTCACTTCCCCCCCCAACCACCCACCCAACCCCCCCCCATCCCCCTGAATCTAACTGCCCACCCCCCCCCCCCAACCAATTTTTCCCAAAGCCTCGACCCTCCTACACCCACAACACCCCAAACAAAACAACCCCTAACAAAATCTTAAATCCCAAATATTCAAACCCACTTATATTACCACAAAAAACATAACAAGGCAACCCCCGACCACACAAAAGTAAGAAGAAAAGAAAGACAAGAAAGAAAAAGAAAGAAAGAAAAGAAAGACAAGAAAGAAAGAAAAAGAAAAGAGAGAAAGAAAGAAAGAGGAAAAAAGAAAGAAAGAAGAAAGAAAGAAAGAAAAGAAGAAGAAAGAAAGAAAGAAAGAAAGAAAAGAAAGAAAGAAAGAAAAAGAAAGAAAAAGAGAAAAGAAAGAAAAGAAAAAGAAAAAAGAAAGAAAGAAGAAGAAAAAAAAAAAGAAAAGAAAGAAAAGAAAAAAGAAAAGGAAGAAAAGATAAAGAAGAGAGAAGAAAGATAAAGAATGAAGAAGAAAGAAAGAAGAAAGAAAGAAAGAAAGAAAGAAAGAAAGAAAGAAAGAAAGAAAGAAGAAAGAAAGAAAGAAAGAAAGAAAGAAACTAAAATTCCTGCTAAAGTATGAAGACATCATCACAGATCTCAGCTTAAATACCTCAGGGGATAAGGAGTTCACTCTCTGGTTGGCAGATTCCATTACTGACCATCTCCAGCAGTTATAATGTTCTTTTTTATTTGGAGGACAAATTCGCTCATTTGGGCTTAGATCTGGCACACAGTATTTGTCTCACCTTCTTCTGCAGCCATTTAAATATTGAAAGACTGCTTTTATGTTCTTTTTCCTCTCTCAGCTGATATTTACCAAACACTTGCTTTGTCTAGCACCGTGCCAACTGCCTGACAGGCATATGCTGTCTTAATCCTTGAGGCCACTTGTGACGTGGGCAGCATTCTTGTGCTCATTTTATAGGGGAGGAAACTGAGACGCAGAAGTCACAGGCTGACATGGCAGATGTCTATTGCCAGAGCTCACACTTGTAAGCTCAGACACTCCCCAATATTTTAAAAACAAAATAAACCATGTAAATTCAATGTACCGCACAATCTAATAGCATTCATAACGGCCTTTGAAATCTCCAGAAGGGGAGTTCCCTGGTGGCCCAGGGGTGAAGGATCCAGCATTGTCACTGCTGTGGCTTGGATTCAATCCTTGGCCTGGGAACTTACACATGAGGCGGGTGTGGCCCCCCAAATATTCAAAAATAAGAATAAAATCTCCAGAAGGGCTCAAGGAAAGGGGGCAAGAAGCAAAGAAGAGGTGTGGAGAACCAACCCAGTGGGGCTAAGAAGGCAAAAGTCAAAACGGAGCCCATCCTGGTACCTGGGTCTCCACTGCTGAGGATGAAGTAGAATTGCTGTAGAAGGCTCTGTGGTGCAACAGTCCCAGTCAGAGGCCCAGAGGAACTGGGTTTCATTTCAGGTCATGCTGAAGAATCAGGTTAAGTGCCGCACCTCAGTCTGACCGAGAAATGGGGATCCTCTTTAACTCCACCCACTTTCCAGAAAAGTTCTAAGAAACCCATCAGCTAATAAAAGATGGGTTTCGAAACCCTTTGAAAAAAAGGATGGTAATAGAAAAATCCAATTTTACATTTAGGTAACCAGCCCACTTGGGCCAGTATCTGAGGTCGACATAGATTTCTTGGGAGACCCACGAAGAGTCACCCAGAAACTTGTGCTGCGATGGGTACGTTCTAGGATACAGAAGGAGTGATGGTGATGGGCTGAAAGAAAGGATGTTTTTTCCATGGGAACACCTCCATCTCTCCACATTTATGTAAATAAATGTCTTGTTCTTATTGGCTTCCTTGAGAATGTTCTGAGAGTCAATCTGAGGACAGTGATTTAATCTGTGTGGCTGGGACAGTTAATGTCTGGGTTCATTACTATTCTGTTCTCTCTTCTCCCACCAGGCAAATTTAGCTACCACTTGGCACAGTGTACATACAGATGAATTTTTCCCGAGCAGTCCTGTCCTCCTGCTATCTCAGGGTTTTTTACCTGCAGAATAATGTATAACCTCTTCAACTGGCCGCCTCCACAATCTCTTCTCATTCTGCCCTTCGTGTATCACGTCTCGCTTCATTCCCGTAGGAGCTTTTTTTTCCCCCAGGGAATCTTGTCTTCTGAGCTACTCACATAGTTGCACACCCACCACCACAATTAACTTCAGAAAATTTTCCATTACTCCCCAAAGAAACCCTACAGACTTCTTATGCCTTCCTCTCCTCCTCCCTCCAGCCCCTGATTCTCTGCTCATCACAAATCCCTCCACCCCCTCCAGTCCTTGGCAACCACTAATCTACTCTCTGTCTCTGTAGATATGCCTATTCTGGAATTCATATGGCGGGACTCGTACATATACAAAGAGAAGCCTTTGTGACTGGCTTCTTCCACTTAGCACGATCTTTTCAAAGTTCATGCATGTCATGGCATAGATCATCAGTACTTTGTTCCTTTCCATTGTCCAATAGTATTCTGTTGTGTGAACAGACTTTTTGTTATAGCAATTCTGGTGGAGGTGGCCTAGAATTGCATTATGGTTTTGATTTGCATTTCCCTGATGCCTATTGAAACTTTGATTTAGTCCCTTTTCATTGGGTGGGCACTTGGGCTGTTTCCACATTGGGGTATTACACACAATGCTTCTGTGAACATTCATGCACAGGTTTGTGCAGGCATGTTTGCATTTCTCTTGGGTATAAATCTAGGAGAGGAATTGCTGGATCATATGGTAATTCTATGCTTCACTTTATGAGGAACTGCCAGACTGTTTTCTAAGGGGGCTGTACCATTTTACATTCCCACCAGCAGTGAATGGGCATTCTGGTTCATGCCCTTACTATACTAGTTATTACCTGTACTTTTTTTTTCATTTGTGGCCGCACCGGGGCCATATGGAAGTTCCCAGGTCAGGGCGTGAGCACAAACCTCCTCACAACCCCAGTCACTGCAGTTGGATTCTTAACCCACTGCGCCACCCTAGGAACACCTATCTGTGCTTTGTGTGTGTGTGTCTTTTTAGGGCCGCCATCGTAGCTTATGGAAGTTTCCCGGCTTGGGGTTGAATCGGAGCTGCAGCTGTCAGCCTGCACCACAGCCACAGCCACGCCAGATCTGAGCCGTGTCTGCGACCTACACCACAGCTCACGGCAATGTCAGATCTTTAACCCAAAATAGGAGGTCCTTGGTGACCTAGTTAAGGTGACCTTCTATGGCTTGGGTTCTATCCTTGGCGCATGCCAAAGGCACAGACAAAAAAAAAAAAAAATATTCTTCATTTGCTTGGCACCGTGTCAAGCAACTAGCCATTTCTGTACATCTCTTAGCTATTTTCTCTGCCATATCACTTTTACTACCCAGGCTTGGGCTGACTGAGCCATGAGAGAGTGCTGATTTATGTAGTTTTTGGACATTTGTATGTCCATCTTCCTTGGGAGAAATATTGATTCAAGTCTTTCACCCATTTTAAAAATTGGTTTGTTTTTGTCGTGGAGTTGTAAGCGCTCCTTACATATTCTGGATATTATCTCCTATAAGATTTATGATTTACACACATTTTCTCCCATTCTGTGGGATTGTGCTAATTATTTCTTTTGAAGCATAGGAGTTTTAAATTTTGATATAGTCCAGCTTCTCTATTTTTCTTTTGTTGACTTTTTTTTTTGTATCCTTTGTTGACTTTTTTTTTTTTTGGTATCCTCAAGAAACCCTTGGCAGAAAGTTGTATTGGCTTCTCGATGAACTTCTTCTTCTATTTTTTTTTTTCCTAGGGCATATGGAGGTTCCCAGGCTAGGGGTCTAATCGGAGCTGTAGCTGGTGACCTACATCACAGCCACAGCAACACGGGGTCCGAGCAATGTCTGCAGGCTATACCACAGCTCACGGCAATGCCGGATCGTTAACCCACTGAGTGAGACCAGGGATCAAACCCGCAACCTCATGGTTCCTAGTCGGATTCGTTAACCACTGAGCCATGACGGGACCTCCCTGGATGACCTTCTAATTCCCAAATTTTGTTCCAAGTCTCTCTGGGGCCTAACCCTGTGCTTGAGATTTTTGTCTTTCTATTTCCATTTTTTCCTGTTAATCGTCATCATTTCCCAAGGTGACTTGAATATCCATCTCCACTCTTTGAAAATAAAAAATGGAATGAAACCCTCTCTCGTCTACCAAATAGAGATGCTATTTTATGTTACAGGGCAGCATTTTTCAGTCCCTTTGTTGAAGCCTCTAATTGCACACCAAGAACATACATGATCATTTGACCAGGGAAAATACTACGGTCTTCCTCTTGTGGGTCCAGGGTGCACATTAGCAAATCAAAGTTTCTGAGCAATCCTGGGCTAAAGAAGCCAGTTTAATTTTGTTTAAATGAACGTGCTCATTGACTCAGGGGAAGACCTGTTTCTTCCCCAGCATGCCATTATCATGCCCAGAAAGGTTTTCCCGAAACACGCTTGGGAAGCTCAGTCTCAAAGAAAAGTGAATGAGCTCAGATGCATGCAGCTGGAATGCTGAATAAGCGTGACTCCTCATCTAACAAAGCACACCTTGATTTTTTTGTCTCCCACATTCCTTATACTTTATTCAATGGAGGTAACTTCCCCTACCTACTCTAGCAGGTCACTGGACTTTTCTGCTCCCTTTGGGATAATAAAACACGACAATGAAGTGAAGTTTCAAACAGAGTCCGGGTTCAGGAATTACAATGCTCTTTCTAAGCTGTTCAACTCAACTGATCTTGCCTTAGCTCAGGCCTGTAGTGGGAAAGGGGGGTGCTGCGGGCTTCCCTCCCCACCCCACTCTCTGCTCCCTTCCTCATCCACTCTTAGCCACAGTTTGGACTTTTCCTTGGGGGAGTGAGGAGACATAGAGGAGAGAACAGCCTGCACTCTTGAGAGACTCTTCTCTCTCTGGGCCTGGAGGTGGTCAAGGTTGACCCTTATTGGCAGGCATCTTTCTGGTCCCTTCCATGAGGCCCGGCTGATTCGTGTCTCCTGCATTGCCTTGGCGCTGGCTGGTACATCTCTGTTCTGAGGGGACTCTCCTCAGCCCATAGATGTGCAGTAGGCAGCTCCATCTGCTGTGCCTTCTCTTCTGAAGACAGTACAGCTTAAGAGACCAACTCATCCACTCTCCCTTTCAGATGCAGTCTCTGATAGCCTTGACCCCATGCTCTGCCATTACGGTGACTCTCTAGCTTGACCGCCTCTTGGGGAGGGGGGAGGGGGAAGGGGAGCACCCTCTTACCCCCGTTCTGACCATTCCTGTGGGAGCAGCAAATCCCAGTATGGCAGCCTTGCCCTGGAGCCCCACCTGGAGGACTTGATCTGTACTCACTTCTGTTCAGAACTCCCTGGGTAAGACAAATAACTCATCCTTCATCCAAGTCCATGTAAGATTTCTTGGGCATGAGCCCCGGGACTCTGAGGCTCCAACGTTTCAAAGCCCTAGGCTTGGGATCAGAGGCAGTACCTGTATCACTATCCCTGGAGACTCAGCGAGACAAAAAAAGAAGTCCTCTCACCTCTTTCCTCACTTCAGTTTAAATCCTTGGTCTGCTAAGGGACCCAGGAATAGAATATCATGATAGGTTATCAAATCGGCACAAGGAAAGTACCACTCTTGTGGTCCCTTTGGGATCTTGACATCCATCAGGTGGGCTTATCAGTTGAAACATGCATTGAAATAGTATTATTCCAACATCTGGTCACATATAGCAAACCTCTAGCATTGCCTAACGTAATGATAGTGATAGATGCTCCAAAGCCAACTTTTGTTTCATCTTCCCTCTCCTTTTAAATCAAAACCTCCCCATTTTTCTGAGTCCAGTTCCAATAATTCTCCTCTGGCAATTTCTCCAGACCAATCGCCCAAGAGTGACTGCTCCTGAGTGACACTTGCAGAGGTTCCCTTGCTGCTGGGACCTACATGGGCCCTGGGGACCCCAGACTGGGAATAGCTACTGTATAAATCTACTCAGGCTCAGAAAGGATGCATGTTGGGGAGATCAGCTAGTTACTGTGAAGTCCTGGGACAAACCAGGTCTCCTCACTCCCAAATGAGTCTTCAAACTAAAAGCAAATCAAGAAAGCTAAGAAAGGGTGTCACATCTGTTCCCCTCCTGGTGTTAACTGAGCACTCTTCCCCATCTTCATTTCTAAGCTGAGCTGTCTAGGGGAGCTTACGATCCACCTTATGTTTCACTCACTTATTTGCTGTAGCAATGTATTTATCTCCAGACCCTTAGGGATGCAGAACAGATCCTACAGCAAATATGACTAATAGAGACTCAAATCCCTGCCACCAGCAGGGAGCTCTGATATATAGCTTAGGTATTGGTGAGCCACTTGAGTACTACAATTTGTAAAATGCCCCATTGGGGCTGATCCTTATTCCCCCCTGAGCCCTGTTGAGACATAGTTGACATTTAATGTTGTGGAAATTTAAGATGTATGACCTGTTGAGTTAATACACTTATGTATTGCAAAATGACTACCACTGCAGTGTTTGGCAATCCCCAGCAAGCCCAGCAGAGCTGGAGAAGTAGTCCATTAAGAAAATAAACATGAATTATAGTAAGCCACTGAGTTTGGGGATGATTTGTTACACAGCAGAAATAACTGACTGATATTCAGGCTGAGGTATAATTCAGAGGCCTCTGAATGGGATAGGGCAAGTTCCTAGGACTTGATACATCTTGGAGGACTTCCAGTTGATAAAAGAATCTTTTATCTCAGTAATGGGCCATTTTAGCTGTTGTAGGAAAACCAAAGGATCATCCAGTGGACATCACAGATCAGACTCCTGAAAAATATGGGCAGGTCTAGACTCCACTGTACTCTAGGGCACTAAACAGCTGGGTCTTCAAACACTTACTGCCCACCTGCTACCTGAAAGACACCCTGTGAGCATTCAAAGGTCTTGGTTTTCTCACTTGGTCTTTTTGTATTCAAGCTGAGACCTGAATGATGCCTTCATAGAGAGGCTGGCCCTGATCACTAGCTAAAGTAGCCACCACTTGCCCTGATTCATTCACTAGCACCTCGTCCCAGCTTATCTTCATGGCACTTACAACTGTGTGATGTGTTTTATGTTTATTTATTTGTTTGTTTGCTGTCTTTCTTCTTCCAGTAAAATGTAAGCTCTACATGCATGGGATATTATCTATCTTATTCACTATGGTACCCTCAGCTCCTAAAACAGTGTCTCATACATTGCAGGCACTCAGTAAATATTACTTTCATAAATAGCATGATATTTCCATGTAGCAAGAAGGGAGGAGTGAAGATAAAGAAAAGATCTGTGACCAAAACTATTGTAGTAAAGATATGTGATGTTATTTCCTGGAAAGAGCTCAGGGTCTAGAGTCATACCGATGCCACCATTGACTACCTATAACCCTGGGCGAGTTCTTGTCATAGCCTATATTAGGTTAGGTGTTACAGGAAGGGGCCATAATAGCAATATCTTAAACAATGTAATCATTTGTTTCTCTCACTTAAAACTCCAAAGAGGTAATCTGTGCTGATATGGTGGCTCTGTAATCATTAGGGACCCAGACTCCTTCTATCTTGTGGCTCTGCCCTCTTTGAATGGGGCTTCTAACTTGTGACACAGAAAAGTGCTTGGCTCCTCTTGTTTCTACCTCAAGGCCAGCAGAGAGGAGGGGGGATGAGTGAAGAGGAAGGCTGGGCTCAGAAGGCTCAAAAGTTGTACTCATCACCCTCATTCACATGTCCTTGGGTAGAATATAGTCACGTGGTCATGTTTGACTGCAAAGGAATCTGGGAAATTAATTTTTCACTGTAGAGTGCTGGTCCCAGCTAAGAAATTCTATTATTGTAGAAGGAAAAATGCATAAATAGCAGTCCCTTCCCCATTCTTTACCACCACCCCTCTCCCAGCTCTCCACCCTGTCCAGTTCCCTCCTCTGTAAACCTGGGCCTGTGTTATAATCAAATGAGGTGAGTTATTTGAAAGTATCTTGTAAGTGCCAAAGTTTTATCCAAGCACGAGTTATTGATTATATATAAAGAAGGTCAACAAAGGGCTTTTGGAATCAGAGAACAAGGGGAGAGTCATTCTAGCTGAAATGATAGAGAAGTTTATGAAGCATTAGTGTTTAGCTGGGGCATTGAAATGTTGATGGGCATTTTGAAGGAGGGAAACAAAGGAGGTGGGGAGGTATGGGAAGCATCCCAGCTGACAGGAAAAGTAAGATCCAAAGTCATACAGTGAGTCTTACTCTTTCATAGATGGGTTCGCGTGTTACTTTCGACCTTACTTTTCATATCAACTGGGATGGACTGGGAGTTTGGGGTTCATAGATTTAAACTATTACATATAGAATGGATAAGCAATGAGATCCTACTGTATATCACAGGGACCTATATCCAATCTCTTGGGGTAGAGCATGATGGAAGATAATATGAAGAAAAGAATATGTATGGCTAGGTCACTTTATTGCACAGTAACAACTGGCACAACATTATATTGGCACAGCTTTAGAAAAATTTTTAAAGAAAAAAAAGTAATAAGGTGAGAATATACATGCATATTTGAGATGCTACCAGGGGTATGGTTTAGGGATACAGGGGCAAGAGAAAGAAGCAGGACCGCAGCAGGCAGAGCCCTGGTGCCCTGAGAAGGTGTTGGAGGGCTTCGGAGGGAAAGTGGGAAGCCAGTTCTGGCCTCTGAGTAAGGGAAGGATGTGATTTTCTCCACAGGGGAACCTGGGCCTGGAGGAGGATGGCTTGGAGATTGGGAGGCCACCTAGGAGGCTATTATGAGGGTCCCAGTGAGATGAGCTGGAGCTGTGAGATTGGAAGGGTAAGGATGGATTTGGGAACCTTTTCACAGAATCACTGGATTTGGCAGCAGATTGGATGGAATGAAGAGTAGGTACTGCCTAGGAGTTTACTAGGTATCATTGATGAGAGGGGAGACCTCAGAAAGAGGAGCAAATTTGGAAGGAATAAACTAAATTCCAGATGTCCAATGTGAGTCTGAGACCTCCCAGCAAAGGGAAATTTGAGGCATGCTCATAAAACTGATGACAAAGAACTAAAGATTATACCTCTTTGATAAAGGGGCTTAATCAAAAGTACTATTGTCTCTTGGAAAATGATCTAACGTTTAACAGTTCAGATAGAACAATTAAAATTCAGTCTTAGAGAACAATTTCTTTCCTTTTCTGGAGCCCGGGCTTTTGCAACTCTTCACACCCAAGCAAGGCTGAGCTGTGTGCTTTCTTGAGACACAGAGGGCAGTAGCAAAAGCCCTGCAGGGTTTGGAGTACATCTCACCAGAGGCTGGGGGAACATTCAGCTATTTCTTTTCTTTTCCTCCCAAATATCTTCCTTTGGTCTGAAGATACCCAGATCTTAGTCCTCAGCCCAGCTATGAGAAAACCTCTCCAATTTGTGTTCATGGTGGCAGGAAGAGGTTAAAAATATCATCTTGATCAAGAATGAAAACTGGGCAGGAGATGGTGAGTGAGCTTTTTTTCCGTTTCAGAATTTTCCATCATCGCCATAAAATTGATTATGCAAAGAGCATAAACTGTTTTTGTTTAAGCATCACCTTGAGAGTTCTCAAGGGCAGTGGGACATCCAGGATGGAGGTGGAGCCTGGAGATTTTTTTCTCAGCTATGCACAGTCATTGGCTGCATCATTTCACCCTGCAAAACTTGAAGTCACTGTCACCTGGTTCTGAGTAATTCGTCTCATCTGATTGTAGACTTGACCTTGAGTGTCCTGAGCTGGGAGGCAGAATTAATCAACCACTCTTATGATTATTTTCCCTATACATTTGGGGATCCATGTGGTCCAGGCTAAGAACAATGTTACATTCATTATCCAGTAAGCAGAGCTGTTAAAATGTAACTAAAATCCCATATTTCCATCTCTTAGAGAACCTCAATGGTTTAGTACAATCCTAATCTATCATAATACTTTGTAACTTTTCTCTCTCCATACCCCCAATACTCTCATGTGGTTTTTCTATCTCTCTCCTCAGCATCTTCTCCTATCTCTTTATTATGAAACTACCATGGGCTTTCTGAGCTTGTAATAATACTTCCTTTTAAGGAAGGTTGTGAGCAAATTCACAATCTTTTTTTTTTTTTTTGTCTTTTGTCTTTTTTGTTGTTGTTGTTGTTGTTGCTATTTCTTGGGCCGCTCCCACGGCATATGGAGGTTCCCAGGCTAGGGGTTGAATCGGAGATGTAGCCACCGGCCTACGCCAGAACCACAGCAACGAGGGATCTGAGCCACGTCTGCAACCTACACCACAGCTCACGGCAACGCCGGATCATTAACCCACTGAGCAAGGGCAGGGACCGAACCCGCAACCTCATGGTTCCTAGTCGGATTCGTTAACCACTGCGCCACGACGGGAACTCCCAAATTCACAATATTTAGGCAAATAGAGGAGAAGAAATTTGGGAGCAGGCAAGCTTCAATAATTTTTCCCTTCACTTAATTTTATACTGGAATTCTTATTTATAGTATTAATTTAAAACAAATAATAATAGCCAACATTTGTGTAGTGCTTTGCCATTTCCAAAGTGCTTTTATATCCATAACTCCTTTAGTGCTTACAACAAGAAAAGCATTATAGTTATCATCTCCGTTTCGCAGATGAGGAAACAGGAGCGCATGAATAAATTTTCCCAAGTCGCGGAGCTAGGAAAGAGAATCTAGATTCCGGTCCAAGTTCTGTGGCTCCAAGGGCCTCAGGAAGACAGCCAAGGTCTTCATTGTCCCCTCTGGACCTAGCTTCAGATCCTATGATTCTCGAGGACCTGGGCATTCTGTCAATGGGTCTGCAGCAAACTTCTCCCTGGACTGCAGGGCTGGGACTGGGGTGAGGCAGGCAAAATGCCTATACTGGCTCACTCTCAGGATTGTGCAAGTTCAGGGTCCTTAAACCTTATACTTTTGGCCTCTCACTTGTCTCGCTCTAGTGCTACCTGTGCCAGGCTTATCCAGGACGAAGGAAAACAGACCTAGCCCTTCCACCCTCCTTTTCACAACAAGCACAATCTTCCTTTTAAAACAGAAAGAGAGGAGAGAGGCACCTCACCCACCTTCGCAACCAGATAGGAGGCTTCTGCTGGCCATTGTGGGCTTTCGGCAGCTGCAGGAAACTGGTCAGGGGAAAGAGGGTATGGCTGACTTCATGGAGTGTTTAATGGACGTTTGTGGTGCCATTTAAAATACTTAACATGGTATGGGAGCTCATTGGTGGTTGTGCTTCTTTCGTCTCTGTACTTTGCCCAAGGTGAATGCTCCATGTTCCCAGTTTCTCTGGTGCAAGAGACAGATTTCAGGCTCAGGGTTCAAAGAGCGAAATAGACAGACTGTGGCTACCATGAATGTTTTTTTGGTTTTTGTTTTTTGTTTTTTGTCTTTTTGCTATTTCTTTGGCCGCTCTCGAGGCATATGGAGATTCCCAGGCTAGGGGTCGAATTGGAGCTGTAGCCACCGGCCTACACCAGAGCCACAGCAACGCGGGATCCGAGCCGCATCTGCAACCTACACCACAGCTCATGGCAACGCCGGATCGTTAACCCACTGAGCAAGGACAGGGGCCGAACCCGCAACCTCATGGTTCCTAGTCGGATTCGTTAACCACTGCGCCACGACGGGAACTCCCCATGAATGTTTTTAAAAGAAGATAACAGTCCCTCTCTTTTTATTTCCTGTCTCTTTTTTGGCATGTGAGCAAAGGATGACAAGATGATCTGGCCACTGGGGCCTCAGCCACCGATCTCTCCCTGTCTGATGGTAGAGAAATGCCTCTTTGGGCAGGAACAGGGTCCCCAGGCATAGGAATGTCTCTGTCTTGGGGTGAGAAGTGATTTTTCAACCTCTTCATCCCATGGGGTGAGGGCTGTGCCCCAGACCAGATCGCAGACCTATTATCTACAAGTTTATCATGCATGATGCTATGTTTACAGCAGTATGTTCAAAATAATGTATGTATTGTACCAAATAAACCTGAACCTGCATTCTAGGCTGCTTCTGCCACTGCGGAATAACCTTCAGCAAGACTCTGGGCCTCTATTACCTCTGTTAATAAAATAAGAGCCTTGGTGTGGAGCAGTGAGGGTCAATCGGCATCATCAGTAGCCTTGGAATTGTTCCTGAGGCAGCCACTATTAACGGAGTAGAGCTATTGACAGCAGTGGTGTGCTGGTTAATGTGTGGCAACAGGCTCTCTGTGGGAAATAAGGCCTGGTGTATCACCTCTTCCAGTTTCTACGGTGTAAATACTCCCAACTCTGGCCCATTTCAAGTTTCCATCACAAAGTTACTGAACACACGGTTGGGAAGAAGTGTGTGTTCCAGGCTCTCACCAGCTCCCTAAATCTCCAGAGAGCTCTTTGTTTCCAAGGGTCTATAATTCGGAATCAAACTTTGGGAAGGTGCCTTCCCTAAAGTCACTGCTTTTTGAGTTTCCCCCCAAAGCAGAGAAGGGTGAAGACTTTGCTGGGGAAGTGGGAGTCCAAGGAGCAGAAATGAAGAACAGGAGGGAGTTCCCGCCATGGCTGGATAAAGCCAGCTAGTATCCATGAGGAAGAACAGGAGAATGAGGAGCAGGGAGGAGGAGGAGGCAAAAGTAAGGATGCACTCAGACAGGCTGCCTGTCCCACTGAGCTGCCTCAGAAGTGGCCTGAAATGCACCTGGAGGGACGCCTATATCCATTCTGCCTCACCGCTATAGGTTGAAATTTGGGCCATGAGTGTTACCCTGGCCCCGCTCCCCCCCCCCCGTGCCCCCAGGCTGTGCCTTCAAGGTATCCATGCACCAAGGGAGAAGCCAGAGAGCAGGTGGTAGGAAGTACAGGCTTGAGTGAGAAGTGGTTAGAGGCTCCCTGTGTGCGGCTGGCCAGAGGATTTGAAGAATCAGTCATCCACCCTAGGCGTGGTTGCTGTAAAAGACCAGTGAACATGAGGGATCTGAAGTAGTGCCTGAAGTGTCTGAGACCCCCCTATGGAAGGACATGAAGTGGCTCCTTTTCTACTCCATCTTGTACCTGGTGCTCTTTATTTTATTTTATTTTATTTATTTTATTTTATTATTTTTTAAGGTCCCACCCATAGCATATGGAAGTTCCCAGGCGAGGGGTCAAATTGGAGCTATAGCTGCTGGCCTGTACCACAGCCACAGCAACACCGGATCCTTAACCCTCTGACCGGGGTTAGGGATCGAACCCACATCCTCATGGATACTAGTCAGGTTGGTTACCACTGAGTCACTAAGCGAACTCTGTACCTGGTACTCTTTGACCTTTATGAAGGTGCTTCCTCTTTACAGTGTGGATCCAAATGCTGGCTCTGAAGGTAACCAGCTCTGTGACCTCGAGCAAATCACTTAATCTCTCTGTGCTTCAATCTTCTCCTCTGCAACTATGACATAAACAATAGCACCTAACCCAGTGGATTGTTGGCAGGATTAAATGAGTTACCACAAGCAAAGTGGCTTAACGCAGTTCTTGATGTATAATGAGTGATCGATTAAAGTTATCTTTTATCAAAGTGTTTCATAGTTTTGGAGGAAATTTGGGCAAGACCTATATATTATACCCGTGCCAGATTGTGTTTCCCTGAAATTTCTGCTCCCCACACCCCTGCGCTCTTCAGACCATAGCACTCTGCCCAGTGAGAGGCAGAGTCTATGTCCCTCCACTTGAATCCGGGTTGGGCTTAGTGACCATGCTGACCAATGGGATATGGCAGGAATGATATTGTATGACTTCTGGGCTGGGTCTTAAAAATGCTACCGAATTGAGATTCGCTTGCTTGCCACTCAAAAGCCAATACTCTGTGGCTCATTGGGTTAAGGATCCAGTATTGTCACTGTTAAGTTTGCTGAGGGAGGAACGTGCAAAGCCATGTCGGTAAAGCAAGAGAGATTTATTAAGGCATCAGAGGGGGACGGGCTGAGCTCAAGATGGCGCCAGCCCCAACTGTGAGGAGATGCCAGGCTTCTAGAGAACGTGTGGTGGGAATCTGTGGGTGGAGTTCATGGCGGGAACTTGTGGCGGAACAAAGAGGAAGGAGGAGGGAAGGTCAAGGGAGGGGCAGGGGGTTGAGTCCCACGACCAAAGGCAGTTAATTCTTGTAGGAGGTTAATCTATGCAGGCAGGTGTTTTCCTGAGACCACTGTTTCCTGTTGCCCAACTTGAGGCTCCACATTCCAGGAGAGGGTGTCCACAGCAGGTCTCCAAGGGGAACAGCCACATTTGGGGGGTGAGAGTTGGGGGCGTCTCTCTCTGTCCTCCTGGGAACCTCTCAGTCACTGCCATGGCTTGGGCCACTTCTGTGGCAGGGGTTCCATCCCTGGCCCAGGAGCTTCTGTAGGCTGTGGGCAAGGCCAAAAAAAAAAAAAAAAAGACCAGGAACCAGGGGAGAAGGTGGACTCTTATCCAAAAATTAACTCCAAAGATTCTGCTCAACCGTGAAAGCTTTTTCTTACTTTCTTTCTTTTTTTTTCCCCCAGATATATCGTTATGTATTCTCCTTGAAGAGGAGCCAGGACAGCTTTATCACTACTGTTTCTTGGCAGCTCCTCCTTTGTTTCCACGTTCCCTCTCTTATCTGATTAGCAACTTTTTGAATCTACCCCTTGAAACTCCAGGAAAGTCAAGAAGGCTGAATGAAGCCTATCTTCTATAAACAAAAAATGGGGGACCCTGAAAGGATGTGTATCCAGGAGGGCCCCACAGGGTCCTGCTCAGTTTTAAAAATGATACAACGCTGACCTTGCATTCCTCTCTCTTTCTCTCTGCCTCTGTCTCTGTCTCTCTGTCTCTCACCACAATACTTGTCCTGGCATCCAGCCACCATGTTGAGAGGAAGCCCAAGCCACTTCGATGAGTGTAAGTCAGTAATCCAGTCCATTGCCCCAGCTCACTCTCCGTCAACATCAACCTCCAGCCCGGTAAGTAAACAAGCCTTCAGATGACTCTAAAACCCTCAAGTTTTCCAGGTAAGGTGTCATATGTCATGAATTAGGAACAAGCTGTCCCATTGTATCCTGCACAAATTTCTGATACCAGCCCCCTTCCACCCCAAAAAGGGACAATAAATATTATTATATGTGTTTTTTTTTTTCTTTTGGCTACACAGAAGTTCCTGGGCCAGGGATTGAATCCAAGCTACAACAGAGACAATGCTGAATCCTTAAAAACTAGGCCCCCAGGGAATTCCTATTGTGGTTTTAAACCATTCATTTTTGGAGCAGTTTCATAGCAATGAAACTAAGCAGGGCCCTCTGGGGCTCATGGGCACAAAAGCCTTTCTGTGTCCCCCTTTTCTTGTCTGTAGGAATTAGGCCTCATTCAGCCTCCATGGACCCTCCCTGAGTTCCAAAGGGCAGGTTCAAACAGGTGCCAATCAGGAAAGGGAGGTGATGCAGAGACCAGGGAAGAGCAGTCAAGCAACCACAGCGAAGCCTTGGGGTAGGGTCCTGGTTCCTCCTCAAGGGATACACATACCAATATCTTTGAGCGCTTCTGCAGAGCTAAAATCTCCGATAAATGAAAGATGCTAACTATTTGATGAAGCATTCTACATTCCAGAAAGAAGAAGGACCACCAGAACCAGTCCCAGGGCCACTAAACAGCAGCTTTGAAGAAGAATGAAAGCTTGCCTCCACCCTGATCCCTATCTACAGCCTTATTTTCAACTCCCCAAATTATAAAACCACCTCCTCTTTTTTCTCAAGGGAGGGCACAGTCTTTAGAGCATTAGCCTCCTTTGCTGGGCAAAGCAATAAAGCTATTTTTTCTTCCTTCACGCAAACTCTGTCTCCACATTTCTATTTGGCGCTGGTGGACAGAGGCTGAGTTTCAGCTACAGCAACAGGTAGCTACTAACCCATCATCCTTTTGTACAAATCCCTTTCTAGCCTTTGATTTCCAAGTTGAAGAGTCTCTCTTGTGAAATCTGCCTTCAAACAGGCTAGTACCCCCTTGGCATCCCTGTGTCATGTGTCTTGACTTGTGGGGCAAGACTAGTTCTAGCATAGCCCCAAGGACCACTGCAAGGGTGCACAGTGCCTATGGGAGTGATAGGGATAGAATAGGATAGTTACACAGGTAGTTGTTAAAGTCCCAGTAGGGGACCATAGATAGAGAGGGAAGCCTACGGAACTCTGGGAGACCACTGTCAGTTAGGATTGGCTCAAGAAAGCCACCAGAAGGTCGTGGAATAAAGTAGGCTTGCTTAACTACAAAACCGTAAATTAAAGCATGAGACTTGCCTCAGGTCATTAAGTGAAAGATAAAATGAGGCCTGCATTCAAATTCAGCAAGATAATGATCCCAGGACCAAGGGCAGGAGTTTAAGGGACAGATGATATCCCAAAGTAGGAGAGCCTCATTATATGGAAATCTGAGATAATTCAACATATTTTAGCATATGTTACCACCCATCTGCTGATTTAAATACCCACCATGACAGTCCTAATTTGATCTCATAGGGTCAAATACTCCTTTAGCTGATATGAAGGAGGAGCTAATGATCTAAGTCTACTCAAGAATGGTGAAGAAGTGGGAGTTCCCGTCATGGCGCAGTGGTTAACGAATCCGACTAGGAACCATTAGGTTGCGGGTTCGGTCCCTGCCCTCGCTCAGTGGGTTAACGATCCAGCGTTGCCGTGACCTGTGGTGTAGGTTGCAGACGCGGCTCGGATCCCGCGTTGCTGTGGTTCTGGCGTAGGCCGGTGGCTACAGCTCCGATTGGACCCCTAGCCTGGGAACCTCCATATGCCGTGGGAGCGGCCCAAGAAATAGCAAAAAAGAATGGTGAAGAAGGCAGTCTGTTCCCACTCTCTGACTTTCCTTGGATTATAAAAATGTAGCCCACCTAGTCCTCAGGGCAGAGCTTCCTTGCCTGCCCCCTTGCATCTCTCGCAAACGTCCCATTTTAATAAATCTATTTCTTGCCTATCACTTTGTCTCTCCCTGAATTCCTGATGATGCCAGAAAGATGGTACCAGAATCTGGGTTCTTATTCACGGTGGTGAAAGGATGAACTCTGCAAACACACAGGCAGCAAGCAAGCAAGGTTTTTATTAAAGGAAAGCAGATAGCTCCCAGGGTTACTGGAAGGGGGGAGAAGAGCCCCTCTTTCTCTATTGTCCTGTAGGGATTTTTATTCCTTAAAGTTGGAGGGGTACCAATGTGGGGTCCAGAGAGATGTGGCCTTTTCCTATTGGCTTTATTCAGTTACCCATCTCAGTCCTTGTCCAATAGGGTCCTAGGGGTGGAAATGTCCTATAAGTCTCACAATTTCTTTGACATTTTTGTCCCATAAACTGAGTCACAGAGGATTAGGGATTAATGTCCATCTGGGTGTAGGTACACTCCCTATAGCAAACAAGGCCTGTGGGGATGTTACTCCCTGGAGCCCTCAAGCCACAAATGTTAATCAATGGCCATATCAAAGAAGGCATCGATGCGCATGCTCCTACACTGACTACCTGAGTTCTTATTCTGCCTCACTGAGACACAAGGAACCTGAGCCTCAGTAAGTCCAGGCACCAGGTGAGTGATTCTAATTTTAAAAAACCATGGGTTCAAGTCCCAATCTGGGTTTTGGCTGGGTTTGAGTCAGAGGTGTTTTGGTTTCAGGGGTACCCCTTTGTTTGTGGTAAGGCTTGACAAGGGTGGGGAGGGAGTTGGGGGGATCCCGGAAAGGAAAAAGAAAATGAAGGAGGAGGAGGAGAAAGGCACTGGCTAGAGATAAGGAGGCAGCAGATAATGAAGGAGAGGGGAGGCTGGTTGGCGGTCCACACCGGGGGAGGGAGGGGCCTCAGATGGCCCCACCTGACTGCTTCACTTCCAGGGAGATCCTGGTTGATCCTCGCTTTGCAGGAATCTGATGAGTCACACACAGCCAGATAGGGTGTGGGAAGGTGTCTGCCTTCCTGCTTCAGGGCCAGAGATGCAGGCTGGCTATTGGTGAGTCTTAACTTTGATTGATGCACTTCTGGTCAGGTTCTGTGCTGGGCTCTGGGAATATGAGGTGCTCCAAGTCCCTGCGTTCAAGGAGTCAGAGTCTACTTGAGAAACAGTTTAAAACAGTTCAGTCACTCAGTATGTTTTCCAAGGGAGGCCCAACTAAAATTCAGGAATGTTATAAAAGGGTTTAGTGCATGAGAGGGGCAGCGATGGGTGTGGGGGGAGAGGAGGCGGGGATTGGGGGGGAGGAGGAGGAACCTGACTGCAGGGATTTAATTAAAATAAAAGTGCTGCCATTGATTTTGAAAGCACTTGGCTAATGTTCATTAACCATCTGGGACTGATTTGATGATTGACTTGAGAGACTTCGGTAAATAAAATGAAAATAAGTAAAATGAAAATAAATATTTCCACATTGAGTGTATTTTGAGTCTTCAATTAGAATACTTCTGAAGTATTTTGGAGGACTTCAGATAGAATACTTTTGAAAAGACTGAAACCAACTCAAATTGGCCTGAGTAAAAAGGGAATTTATTGGCAGATGTAACTGAGGAGTCTAGGTCTGGGTTCAGACACAGATAGGTTTCAGGCTCAGAAACGTTCATTGAGACTCAGGTTTTTCTCCATTTCTAGACTGTGTCTTCGACCATATTGGTTTTAATTTCATGTTCCCCAAGATGGTTGTAACTTCTCCAAGCTCTCCCCTCATGGTGGCAAGGTGGCTGCATGGCTCCAGCCCCTCATTCTCTCAGAGCCACTCTCCTCTAGTCCAGCATGCCTTGCAGAAATCTCTGACTAGGCCACGTGCCCAACTCTGAAACTTTCACTATGGCTGTGGTAGGACAAATTGGCTCAGGCACATAGCATGTACCTAACCATGGAGCTGGGGTGGTGGAGATGGGGAGGCCTGACACATCCACATGGACTAAGAGGGGAGGTTTGGATCGTCAGAAGAAAAATTGGGTATGTTCATCAGAAAAAAGGGGGATGAGTGCTGGGGAATAAAATTAAATGGCCTCACAATGTCCCACAGACAATGAAACAATAGGACATCTCAATGGAAGGAAGCTCGGCCCAAGAGGGGAGTTAGGCCAACATTGTTTTGTTTTTTGTTTTTGTTTTTTTGTTTTTTTAGGGCTGCACCCGCAGCATAGTGGCATATAGAAGTTCCCAGGCTAGGGGTCAAATTGGAGCTCTAGCCATTGGCTTACACCACAGCCACAGAAAAGTGAGATCCGAGCCACATCTGTGACCTACACCACAGCTCACAGCAATGCCAGATCCTTAATCCAGTGAGCAAGGCCAAGGATGTCCTCGTGGATGCTAGACAGATTCATTTCCACTGAGCCATGACAGAAACTCCTAGGACAACATAGTTCTGAAGTCAAGGTCAAATTGACCTTCACTTCTACAATAGAAAGACTTACTGGTCACCATATGTGCATCTATAATGTAAAGTGTGATAGCTCATAGAGGTGTACTACTCTTATCTTCTTTTAAGAAACCACCACTCAACTCCAAACAGTGTAATTAGCTTTGACATCAAAGCCATGCTCTCCCAGGGCACCCCCCAGCATGGGGGGTGGGGCTGGGGCTGGCCATTTCTGCCCAGTGTAGGACTCATTTAATGGACAATCTTTGCTATGGATCTTAATGAAGTTGGCTGAGACTGTCAGATATGCTTTGCAGTCTGAGGCTTGATCCCTGAGTCACTGTGTGGAAGTTGTCCTACTAACCAGGAACACCACATCAACTGTTAGGTAAGCAAAAGTATATTTGGTGGTATTTTTCTGTACTGCAGGCATACTTTCTAATAATTCCTGCTCTGCCAAATACAGATCTTAGAAATGAAAATTTTAGAAGTGTAGTTTCTGTTTTTGTTTTTATTTTTTGGCCATGCTCATGGCATATGGAAGTTCCCAGGCCAGGGATTGAATCCAAGCCACAACTGCAACCTACGCCATAGCTGCAGCTACACCCAATGCTTAACCCCCCATGCCACAATGGGAACTCCTAGAAGTGGTTTTAAAAAAGAGCTTGGTTGTTGCCTTAGTTTGGACCACTATCATAGAATACCTTAGGTAGGGTGAACAAATCTTTATTTCTCACAGTTCTGGAGGCTGGATGTCTAAGATCAAGGTGCCTGCAGACACAATGTCTGGATCACTTCCTAGTCCATAGATGGCTGTCTTCTCATTGTGTCATCACATGGGAAATGGGGCAGGGGAGGTCTCTCATATAAGGGCACAGATCTCATTGATGAGAGCTCCACCCTTGTGACCTAATCCCATCCCAAAGGCTCACTTCTGAATACCATCACACTGGGGATTGGGTTTCAATGTATAATTTGAGGGGGACACATATGCAGTCTGGGGAAGATGCCTTAAATGGTTGCCCTTAACAAAAGCATGAGACAGCTTGAAACTGACAGCACTAACAGCCTGAACCCAGCCAGAACACGGACTTGGACTTGAACCCCACCTGCTGGGACTCAAACCCATCCTAAACCCAAATTGGGACTTGAAGCCATGGTTTTAAATTAGAATCACTCATCCTGTGTCTGGACTCACTGAGGTTAATGTTCTTCTTGCCTCTGTACAGAAGGAATTCACTGAGAGACAAAGTGATAGGCAAGGAATAGATTTGTTAAGATAGGATGCTTGTGAGAGATGCAAGTGGGCAGGGAAGGAGGGTCTGCCCTGAGGATCCGGTGGGCTACAGTTTTATCACCCAAGGGGAGTGGGGGTCAGAAAAGACTGCCTCCTTTCTTGGAGCAGTAGCTCCTCCGTAGTATCTGGCAAAGTGTGTATTCAAATCAGCAGAAGGGTGGTCCTCAAACTCCTGCCCTTGGTCTGAATCTGAATGCAGGTTTGGCCTCATCCCCCACCCATTGACCCGAGGCAATTCTCATGCCTCCACTAGTCAACCAAGCCTGACTCGTTCTGATGGCTTTTTTGAGCAATTATTAACTTATAGGAATCTCTCAAAGTGACCTAAGTTTCCCTCTTTATCTATGGTCCTTTACTGGCACTTCTACAACTACCTGTGCCTACTCCATCCCTATGCAGCTCTGAAAACCCAGCTGTGGTTTCGTGTTTTAAGTAACATTTTTATAGAAATGTGACACAAAGATAGAAAGGTGCACCAAATGTAAATCCCTTTGAGATTAATGAATTATTACAAAGCTAAACACCCCTGTTCTCACCATCCAGGTCAAGGAAAAAATCATTTTCTCACCTATCTCCTGCCTGCCCCCCGCCCCATACTCAAGATTCTTACAAGTTTCACGTTCTGAGTTTAATAGAGTTAGAAGATTTCTCCAACCCCTTTAGTCAGGGGAGTGGCAGACTGAAAAAGAGGAAGAAACTTCCTTTGGTTTTGTTTATTGGTTTTAACCTTAAAGAGCAAGTTTTATCTTTCAGATGTTTTCAAATTCCAGAACATTTTTCAGGCACTGGGTAGGAAGAGGGGAAGGTGGAGAGGCAGAGGTTACATTTTGTTCTATCCTTGTTCAGGAGTCTGATCTTGATAAGCCAAGAATATAATTAAAATGGATTACAGACTATTAAACACAAACAAGAACAAAATGATTGCAGTGTGTGTAAGCCAGTAATTAAAGCTTTAAAAGAGGAAAAAGTCACCATCACTTAAAATGTTTATTTCTCAAGGCTAGTAACAAATATTGACATGAACGCTTTTTTCTTTTATTTTCTTAGCATCAGACTCTCAGCAATTAGTGGTGCATATTCCAGAATCAATATAGCCTCAGGTCTGAAGCAGTAAGATCCATACATTTTAAAATTAGTTGGCATAATAGCAGTGCAGCTCCATACAGCAGACTTGCTGGCAGCATATTTCAATCAACGCTTATTAGAAGATGAACAGAAGCAGGTCAGGGGCAGCATCTCCTTCAATTGGTTTTTATCACAAAGATACTCTTACGATGACTATTAGCGAGAGACTTCTTACTGGTGAAGGTTTATATATATATACACACACACATACAGTCTTTTTAGGGCCACACCCATGGCATATGGACGTTCCCAGGTGAGGGGTCAAATCAAAGCTGCAGCTGCTGACCTCTGCTACAGCCACAGCCACCCCAGATCCGAGCTGAGTCTGTGACCTACACTGCAGCTCATGGCAAAGCCGGATTCTTAACCTACTGAGCAGGGCCAGGAATTGAACCCACATCCTTATGAATACTGATTGGGTTTGTTACCACTCAGCCACAACAGGAACTCCCAGGATTTTATATTTTATCTGTACTATTGAAAAGGCTTAATCCATAAAATGGGATAGTTCTTAAAATTACAGTGCTTTTATGAAAGTCATGGGCTCTAGGGTCAGACTGCCTAGATTCAAATCATAACTCCGCTATTTTCTAACTATGTGGCTTTGGACAAGTTCACTTCTCTGTCTTAGTTTCTTCATCTGCACAAAGAATAATAATCACGTTTACCTTCTAAGGTACTGTAAAGACTAAATAAGATAATGTATGCAAGGTTCTGGCCTGCAGGATGAGCGCATGATGTGCCAGGTCTGCTGCAGTAGTAAGTGGCATTATTATTATTATTATTATTATTATTATTATTATTATTGTCATTATTGTTGGTGTTACAGGTTCCATAAGAGTTGTACTGTATGAAATTTGGAGAACATATTTTGATCTGTGACATGACAGAATCCTTGGAAAATTCAATCCTTCAACACCTATTTTTTTGAACACCTGTGATGCCAAGTTACTATTTTAGGTGTGGGATAAACTTGACCAGATAAGGACCCTCCTCCCATGGACTTTAAAGTACAGAAACAATGTAACTGTGTATACAAACCAGATAATATCTCAGAGCATTAGGTCCCAGCAAAGGGGGCAAGTGACTGGTAGGGTTGGGGGAGTGGTATTTATGCTGGGAGCTAAATAACAAGAAAGACGCAGCCAGAGGAGGGGTCCAGAGGAAGAGCTTTCCAGGCAGAGGGAAGCCAGTAGATCTCCCAAGCTGTAAACAAGGGCTGTGTGGTGGAAGATAGACAGACAAGGAGAGGTGACAGAAGAGGAGGTGACAGAAGGCAGCAGGAGCCAGCTCCTATGCAGCCCCATGACCACAGGAAATGGTTTTGGATTCAGTTGAGGGGATGTGGGAAGTTATGAGAGGAGAGAATGGACGGGGGATAAGAAGGGGACTAGGTGGGCCCCTGAGGGAGCTTGTGAAGCCGCCCATGCAGGTGAGAGGTGGTGGTGGTGGCCTGGCTTGGATTGGGGGCAATAGAAAGAATTGGTCCGATTGGGGGTACATTTTGGAGGCCGAGCAGAGCGGTAATAGAGTCAGCTTCATGAGGAACCTCCCTCATCACCCACTCCCTGGCTCAGCTACGCTACGGAGCCAACTGAAGCATTCCATCCTTGCCTGGACCAGAGACCCCCAGTAGGTCCCTGGACAAAAGCTGTTAACAGGGTCTTTGCAAATCTCACCCCACAGATCAATGCTTGTTGAATGCATAAAGACATCCCATACCAATCTTTCCTTCTTTTAATTTACAGCCTAAAATCCTCCCATTTACTTGATGGCACTGCCAGGAAATTCAGCAATTAGAGCTCCGTGTGGGTTAAGGTCTTTTTCAGACTAGAATGCCTCATCCTGTCCAGCTGAGCGCCGGTTTTAACAAAGGTGGAGATCAACATCTCAGGCAGGGTCCTGACCTGGAGGCGTCCTGGCCATGGCCCCCACTCTCACCTGCTTGGGGCTTGGACAATGCACTTATTTTCCCTGGGAGAGCGCAGGCCTCAGATATTTTCAAGGGCCAGGCACAGGACCCATGAGGATGTGTGAAACAAAAGTCCTTGGTCTCAGTAGTCTCTGGGTAGTTATCATAAACGACCCTTAATATTCTTTCTAATTCTAACCCCAATATTGTGAAATCCCCTTTATCTGGCTTCGTAAGGGGTGTTTGGCGTAGCCTGGAATGCCCGCCTGTGTACAGACCTGGAGGCTAGCTCTCACACCAGCAATTTGCGCATCCAAGCAGTAAAATACTTGTGGGACCTGCGTGTCTGTGAGTTTGAACCCATGCAGGGTTATAAATAAGTTCCTCTCTCCAGGGCCGTAATGAGAATTAATGAGGTTTAATTCTATAAGGTCTTGCCAAGCAGGGGTTAGGCAATTAGGAGTTTCTGTGAATCATGGAACAGATTGTATTTATCAGGAGGGATCCCTTTGGACCATCGGGACAAAGGGCAGCAGCCTGATTCTGCCAGGAACCCACAATGGTGGTGGCCCAGAGTCCTTGGATGTGCTGAGGGAGGGTGTTGCCCAGGCCTGCCCAGGGTTGCTGGTCAGGCCCAGGCCAGGCCCAGAGGGGGGCTCAAATCAACAGAGAAGTGAGCTGCCTTCCAGATGTCTGGACGGGGTTCTGGTGCTGACAAGCAAGGAATGGACACTTGGGAGTGGAGGGCACATCAGGCTCAAGGCAGGGTCTGAAGGGCATAGGAAGGAGAGGTTTGTGCCCTCTGTGGGACAGGGACTATGAGACAGTCATCTTAGGAGTCTCTTGGGGATTCAAAGATTGTTAGCTGCCAGGGACTGCAAGCAGCAGATTTGAATGTATTCATTCCACAAGCATCCAGCTGATCTGCTTTTGACTGTGGGGTGAAATTTGCAAAGACCTTGTCACGACTGGTGTCTGAGGATGGATGGAGTCTCTGTGAGGGAGAGGGGAGGGTTTAGGGCATCATCCATTTCCACGGCCCCCGCAAGGATGGCGAAGGCCAACGCATCCTTGGCTCAGAAGATCCAGGCACTGGGTGACAAGGGGGGGACTTTGTAGAGCCAACTCCATTATCACCCTGCTCTGCCTCCAAGAATGCACCCTGGATCTGACCACGTCCCAGGACAAGTGACTGTATCAAGTGGGAGCAGGTATCACCCAGGGCCGAGGCATTCCTGCCTCTGCTGTGGCTGCAGGGAATCTCTGGGAACTGCCAGAGCCAATGGGGCCAGCAGCAGTTTCTGGAGAGTAAATCCTCCCAGCAAAATCCCTCAGCCTGAATTGTAAATTGAACAGTTGGGAGAGGGATGTGACAGGAAAAAGATCTAGTTATGGAATTTTAATTTCGTTCATTCATTCATTCATTCATTTGTTTATTCATTCATCAAAGATTTATCAGTTACCTAACTTGAGGATTATGGGGGCTAAATTCAATCTATAAGCAATGTTGGGTTTCAAGCATTGTTTTCCCAGATGTTTGAATTTAAATGTCACTCCATGGGCATTTGCCACAGTCCCCACCCTCACCTTCCTCCTCATCTGCTGCAGCTTAAATTACTTGCCTGTATCCTTCTCCCTGAAGTCACTTGGTATGCGATCCCCACCTTGTTAGTGGTAGCCTAGAGCCAGCTCATAGCGACTGATGAGAGCTGGTTGCTCTACTTCCAGAATTTTGCCAGACAATCGACATCCTATTGGTAACTTAAAATGAGTCACGGAGGGGAGTTCCCATTTTGGCTCAGTGTAATGAACCTGACTTGTATCCATGAGGATGTGGGTTCAATCCCTGGCCTCCCTCAGTGGGTTAAGGATCTGGTATAGCTGTGAGCTGCGGTGTAGGTCGCAGATACAGCTCGGATTCTGCATTGCTGTGGCTGTGGTGTAGGCAGCAGCTGTAGCTCCAATTCAACCCCTAGCCTGGGAACTTCCATATGCTATAGGTGCAGCCCTAAAAAGACCAAAAAAAAAAAAAAAAAAAGGCACAGAGGGAGTATTTATATCACAGAAATTGGCAAATGATACAAATCAGGGCTTTTTTCCCCTGGGGCAGAAGGCACCCTAAATACTACAAAAAAACTGTGCAAAGGTTGCTAGAAGAGGGAAGAGAAAAGAGAAAGATGCAAAGGTAAACCTATTTCTTGCCTTCAAGGAGATTACGATCTTTTAAAATATTGAAGTAATTTCAAATTACTCTTGCTTAAAACTGCTGTGTATCGAATAGCAGAACTCAACTATGGTGCAAGCCCATTGGAATCACATGGCATCTTTGAGAAAGCACTCCTATATGGGATTCACTCCTCCTAGCTCCTGCTTTACTTGTGCTGGCCCGCAGCCTGGGCACTAGAACATTCCAGCTCCCTAGATGATTCTGCAGTGTGCCTGAAAATATGAACACAATGCCTGATCTCTTTCAGCAGTGTTCACAAAGAGCTCACCCAGATCTTCAGATAATCAGGAAAACTGCTCTGATAAACAGCCTCAGCTCTTACTGATGAACACAATAAGTGTAGTGTGCGGTGGGGGAAAAAATACAGATTTGGTGCCAGATAAACTTCTGATCTTATAGTTTCCTCATCTGTAAAATGGGCATATTATGACAAATCTCCATAGGGTTATCATGAGGATTAAAGGAGGTTACAAACCGCAGAACACCCAACTAAAAAGGGCTTGGATATAACATGGCTAGACTTTCAGGGGTAGGGCTGTTCCAGCATTGGTTCATCAGCTCCAGAATATCATTGAAAGTTCAGGCTTTTTCCATATTTCTCTACTGATATCCTAGGGTCCTTTGGTTTGGGGTTTAGTCTTGCTTCTTCATGCTCACATGATGGCTGCTGCAGTTCCGGGCATCACATGTGGACATGACAATGTTTGGGGAAAGAAACACTTCCTTCCATTTGTCACGTTTTACTGAGGAAGGAAAACTCTTCCTAGAAGCCCCCAATAGCCTTCTCCTTGGGTGTCACTGGCCAAGTTGGGGGGCCCCATGTTCTAGCTGCAGGGGAGCCTACAGAAGCATGTTTCTGGCATTTTCAACTTTTGCAATGACAGGCGGCTGTGCAGCCAGGAAGGGAGTGAGTAAGTGCTGTGGATGAGCCCACAGAAAAGTTTATTAAGAGACCACTGTGCTTGCCACACACAGAGCTCAGTACATGTTAGTTGCTTTTGCTTTTTATCCTCTCATTCCACCATGACCAACCACTTCATCCCTTTATCTTCAGTAATTCTAAGTTCCGTCCTAGACCAAGACCAAAAATACAGCCAAGACCAAAGATACAGCATGTCTGATCAGCTACTGAACACCCACACAGGTACATGACTCTTTAGACCCAGAGAGGCCAGTACACTGGGCTATAAATATCCCTAGGTGTTTAGCTTTCTCTCTCCCCTTGGGTGAAGCTAAGAACTAAGGAATAATGCCAGGTAGCTTCACCTCAATAAAAAATATTCACACCTCACTGGTCTTCCAGCATTCAAGCTATAGGACATCTTAGTAATGCTGATCTCCAGGGCAAGCTCACCATCTGGAGAATTCCACTTGCCGAGGTGACAATGTGCTCATTATTGAAACCCCACAGAGCAGTAATGAACCATTCTCCAGGGAGGTCACACCCCCCAATTAATAACATATATGTCAAATCCCATTAGGGGTAACTTTAAGACACCTTTCAAAATCTTTTGTTTCAAGGAATACAGCCTGAAACAAGCCAGCTTCAGGCTGAGAATTAAAATGTTATGCTACGTGTACTGTTAACAGTGCTTTTCAAAGTTATAAAATAATTTAATCACATAGAAAATGTGGGAAATAGAGAAAAGACAAATAAAACCACCAATTATTCTACCACACAAACAAAACCAGTGTTGTTATTCTGGTGTAATTCCTTCTCAACATTTTTCCTTTGCTCAAGTGTTTTTACATGGTTATATTCACAGTGTGCCTGCTATTTTTTTTTTTGGCTTTTTTTTTTGGCTTTTTGCTATTTCTTTGGGCCGCTCTCGCGGCATATGGAGGTTCCCAGGCTAGGGGTTGAATCGGAGCTGTAGCCGCCAGCCTACGCCAGAGCCACAGCAACGCGGGATCCGAGCCGCGTCTGCAACCTACACCACAGGTCACGGCAACGCCGGATCATTAACCCACTGCCTGCTATTTTTATTGTATGTGTTCAACTTAAAGTTAAGAAGTATTTACTGTGTGAGTATTATGGCATCAGGCCCAGGTTAGATGGTAGGAGTTCAGTGGAGTTCAAGACAGAGAATGAAAAACAGACAATGCAATATACTAAGTGCATGGAAGTGGATGGCAGGGGCTGTGGACACTTGTTAGAGGAACTTGCAACCTGAATTTATAGGGGTTGTTCAAGGAAGGCTTCCTGCAAGAGGTGTTCTATAATCTGAGACCCAAAGATGCATAAGAGTGAGCTTAGTGAAGAGGAATTGGGAGGCATGGTCTCTGCAGAAGGAAGTGTTTTTCACGGCATGGGCAAGACCTGAGTTGAGAAAGTACGTAATGTTTGGAGGACTTGATATGAAAGTAATTCAGGATGATGGGAGTTTGGACCCTTCTATGGACTGATTCCCACCCACCTCCCAAAAAATTCATATGTCGAAGCCTTAACCCCCAATGTGAGCATATTTGGCAATAGGGTCTCTAAAATATAACTAAGATTAAATGTGGTCACAAGACAAGTAAGTTTGGAAGAAAGAAAAGAAGGACGAGATTTATTTTAAGGAATTAACTCACATGATTATGGAGGCTGGTAAGTCCAAAGTCTGCAGAGCTGATGTCCCAGTTCAAGTTCAAAGGCTGGAAGCTGCTCTAGAACCAAGAAGAGCCAATGCCTCATTTTGAAGGCTGTCAGGCAGGAAAATTCTCTCTTACTTTGCTCTATGCAAGCCTTCAACATTGTGGAGGGCAGTCTGCTTTATTCCAGTCAATCAGTGGATTTATACGATCTGAAGAGAAGACAGAGTCAATCCATTGATTTCAATGTTAATCTCCTCCAAAAAAATTCTCACAGAGTCACTCAAAATAATGTTCAGCTGATTGCATGGGCACCTCCTGGCAAACAAGTAACCATCACAGACTCCATGATGAGGAAAGGCAAGAGGAGAGGTTAGGGAGTTTGGCAGGGGCCAGATATCAGAGGCCTGTTAGCCAAAATAAGGATTTCGCGCTTGATTCTGAAGTCAAAGGAGAGTTTTCAAATGATTTTAATCAGCAAATACCATGTTCATTTTAAGAAAACACATCAAAGCTGCCATGGAGGAAACACATTCAGAACTGCCCTGCATAGTTGGGCAGGTTGGGTAGCACACAACTCTAGTGTAGGCACTGTTTTCATCCCGATCTATGGCAATAGCACCACTTGGAGTTGTGCAAGGTGCAATCTGTGCCATCGTAGACAGTGATTCTGAACACATTAGCAGGGGCAGGACTGGGGGCAAGGAAACCAGTTTGGAGGGCATGGAAATACCGTGGGTCTAAAGAGTTTTCAAAGCTGGTACACAGCCATAATTTGGTGGCTTTCTCCTTAGCGATAAGCCATGGTTTACTTAACCACTTTCCTAATGGTTTTCCCAAGTGTAGTTTTGCCAGACGGCTGTTAGATGCAAACAGATTTCTCTGCAGACCCCATGTGACCATATAATGTATCATCTCACTTTTGAGAGCAAAGGGGTTCTAAGTGATTACACTAGGAGAATTGGCATAACCTGTGACTGTCCTAGGTGCACCAGAATGATAAGGCTATGCTCCCCCCTGCCATTTCCTCTCTGGATTGCAAGCCTTTTCTCCAGGGAGTTTCATTTCTGGGAGAATCAGGAGCCAAATGCACAAAATGTACTCACCTAGTGTCAAGAAAGTCAGTCTCTTTCTGTCAGTTGAAACCCTGTAATTTTTGTGTTTCAGCAAAGGAAATTGTACTGTCTACATTTATTTATATTCCCTTCACATTCTTCAGTAACAAGAGATAGCTGAGAACATTTCCTTCTCCTCCCACTAAGTTGCAATGATTTCACAAGGGTTTTTTGTTTTTCTTTTTCTTTTTCATTTTGTTTTGTTTTTATCTTAGGGTGACCAGTCTCTCCTGAAACTCTGAAGGCAAGACTTTCAGGCCTAAGAGAGCAGAGGGGAAAGAATAATAACCATTTCTGCGTTTGGAGGAAAACAGGAGGAGAGAGGAAGAAGTTGAATTATTAAAATTATGTGACTGCCATAGTTAATTTTTTAATTTTAATTTTATTTCTTTTTATTTTTTTGTCTTGTCCTTTCAGGGCCATACCTATGGCATACGGAGGTTCCCAGGCTAGGGGTCTAATCAGGGCTATAGTTGCTGGCCTACACCACAACCACAGCAGCCTGGGATCCGAGCCGCATCTGTGACCTACACCACAGCTCATGGTAATGCTGGATCCCCAACCTGCTGAGAGAGGCCAGGGATCGAACCTGCGTCCTCATGGACTGAGCCACAACGGGATGGCTCAGTGGCCCTCATTCTAACATTAGGAGACTTACTCTCTGTCTACAATGAAGCTATCTAGATTCCAGTGAAGTTATTTAGAAAAAGATTCAGGAGGCTTCAGTTGTGTGGCCATCCCAATATCAACGAAAGATGCCAGAGCTTCTTTTTAGACTTGAACGTGCCACAATCAGAGAGCTCCAACATGGACTAGAGGGAAGCAACCCGCAGACACGGCTCGGATCTGGTGTTGCTGTGGCTGCGGTGTGGGCTGGCAGCTGTAGCTCCGGTTAGACCCCTAGCCTGGGAACCTCCATATGCCGTGGGTGCGGCCCTAAAAAGACAAAAGACCAAAAAAAAAGAGAGAGAAATGGATAAGCAATGAGGTCCTACTGTATAGCAGAGGGAACTATATCCAGCCTCTTGGTAGAAACTTTGATGGAAGATAGTATGAGAAAAATAATGTCTGTGTGTGTATATATATACGTGTGTGTGTGTGTGTGTGTGTGTGTGTGTGTGTATGTATGACTGGGTCACTATGCTATACAGCACAAATTGACTCAGCACTGTAAATCAACTGTAACTTAGTTAAAAATACCAAAAAAAAAAAAAAGAAGTAAGAATCAAGTTATTTATCACCTAGATAGGAAGCCCTCACTCCCTGCAGGACCACCCCCAGCAGAAGCAGACGCCAGCGTACCACTTGGGTTGCATGCAAGGAGGGCCACTGAAAGGCACACTGGTGAGTAGAGTGGACCCCCCAGGGCAGAGGTCACTGTGGGCCAGAGGTCAGGAAGCTCCAGAGGTTGGGAAGCAAGTGTGTTTCTGGGTCAGCGCAGGTCATCCTTGAGAGCAGTTAACGTCTTTCTGGATGGGAGGGAGGAAATCTTGGAGCCCGGCCTGTCTGCTGGTCTTGTCACGAGGAGCAGAGGGCACCATCCTGCCTGCAATTAAATCAGGCCTTTCCATTCCTGGCCCTCCACGCCGGCTGGGCACGAACTGGGCCAAGGTGTTAATGCGGTTAGGGCAGCGAGCTGGTGCCCAGCCACCCCCCCACACTGACTCCCGGCTGCAGTGCCCTCCAGGTGACCCCTGAGCTCTGCCCTGAATGTCCGCAGCTCTCTCCCTTGGCACTTCGCCAGCTCGAGAGGAAAATTCCTATGATAATCAGTTGAAGGTGATCACAACTCATAAAAAGAACCAGTGATTTCAGTATTTTTCCTACCCCATTTGGGACATCGTGGGTACTCATGACTTTCTGAGGAGTCACTGGCTCAGAGCAGGGCCGCAGAAGCCTCCCATAGAACCTAGCATTTAGTGTGTATCTTTCCATTTTCTCCCTTTTCTCTTCTTAGGCCATCCCTATTACTTGTTTTTGTTTTGTTTGTTTGTTTGGTTGGTTGGTTTGGTTTTTTTTTTAGGGCTGCACCTGTGGCATATGGACATTCCCAGGTTAGAGGTTGAATTGGAGCTTCAGCTGCCAGCCTATGCCACAGCCACAGCAATGCAGGATCAAAGACACATCTTCAACCTACACCACAACTCATGGCAATGCCAGATCCTCAACCCACTGAGTGAGGCCAGGGATCGAACCTGCATCCCCATAGATACTAGTTGGGTTCATTACCACTCAGCCACAATGGGAACTGCCCCCTGTTACCATTATTAATCAGTATCAGATACCCAACTCTTCCCAGGACGAAGCCAACCTCCTTACTGCTATGAAAGTCTTGGGTCGTTGTACTGCCCTCCTGCCAAGACATATATCTTAGCCCCGAGGAAAGCCAGATGCCCAAGTGGTCCCTAAGGCAGTAACAAGTCTCAGATGGGCTGGGAATCAGAGCCCTGAAAGAGACAACCTTCACTGCTCAAAGTCAATCTGCTTAAACACAGAGTGACCCTTGCCATCAAGATTCTGTTCTACTATCTTTCATCATGTTTTATCCCAAGATTGGACATACTTCCCTGTGCGCTACAGTAGGACCTCATTGCTTATCCTTCCTAAGTGTAATAGTTTGCATCCCCCCAACTCCCCATCCATCCCACTCCCTCCCCCAACACAACCATAAAATTAAAAAAAAAAAAAAAGGAATCCATTTTTCGTTGTTGTTGGAATCTCATCGCTTGTGTTTCCATAATTTCTCCCTCATTCATCTCCTGTGAACGTTCTCCTTGAGGGAGGCAAAGGCGCCATCTGCTCAGGTGCAGAGCGATAGCTGCTGTTTTAAAAAGTGGCACGAAGGAGAAAGGGCTTTAGCTTTGCTGGCCGTTCAGCTAGGCCTCAGCATGGCCCAGTGTCTTCTCAGGACTGCATTTTCAGAGAATACAAGTCACTCAAACTCTCTGAGCCTTGCTTCCCTAATCTCTAAATGGGGTTAGCAATCCCCATGTGGTAAGGTTGTCAAAAGGCTACCCTGAGATGATAGATGCCAAGTGCTTGGCTCAGTGCCTCCGAGCACCTGTGATGGGCAAACGCTTAGCTGAAGCAGAAGTCCTAGCGATGGTCGTGGTAGTTAATCCAGAGCTTATCAGACTCTAGGAGCACTGATTCCACATCCCCTGCAAGATGCTGACCAACTCACAAGCCGAGTGATGAGAATAAGGAGTACGTCAGCCAGAGAGGCTAGAATGTTCAAATCCTGCGGCAGCTTTCCCACTGCAAGGAATCCTGCAAGCCTGCATGGGAGCTCAGTGCATATACAAGTCCACGTGAAGAGTATCAGCTGATCTTTAAGGGGAGTGATGATAAGCCCCTTTACACCCCAAATCTCTACCTCCACTGCAGGGATAACGATGTGGGTGCTGAGCCGCCAGTGCTGGACAGACCGACAGAGGCCCTTTCCTCTCTGTGCTGTTCTGGACCTCATGGAGAACCTGCCTCTCCATGAGAGCACCCTCCTTCAGCCTACACGGCTGCCATCTAGCTGTCGAGGGGAAGCCTGCTCTGATGACATGCAGGTCTCAAGCATGTTCCCAGGCACTCCACTTGAACTGGTTGTTACCAGACCTCCTGGGCAGTTTATTCAGAGATTGTGCTTTGCGATGGGGAAATCTTTTGCAGGTGCCTGTCATTATCTGGTTTTTTTTTGTTTTGGCTGCACCCTTGGCCTGTGGAAATTCCCAAGCCAGGGATCGAACCTGCGCCATAGCAGTGACCCAAGCCTCTGCAGTGACCCAAGCCTCTGCTGGGACAATGCCAGATCCTTAACCTGCTCCACCAAGGACAACTCCTGTCATTATCTTTTTGATATTGACTTTGAAAACTTTCTCACAGAGAAAAGTTTTAACTGGTGAGCCCATGCTTTGTGGGCTCCTGACTCCAGGGCTCTGCATGCTGAACGCAAGACCCCATTACAGAGGGATATTGTAGAGGTTGCTCTTTGCGCCAAGAAGAAGGTGATGGGGGGATCTGGATGCTAAGGACTTGAGCCTTTGACCCTCTTCTTTTACTCCACTCTCCACTTAATCACTTTCAGGATCTTGTCTGCCACCTTGGACCAAAAATCTCCACCTCTGCGCTCAACTTCTGGAGATCTGCTGGAGCTGGCTGGAATGCACACACAAGGATTGATCGTTAAACATTTAAGAAAGTTGCATGCTAGCCTTTAAGCCGTGGATAACTTAAGATCAGCTAGCCATGGTGGGCATGTTTACACCACGGAAACTGGCAAATGCTATCCATTAGGAGGATTTTTTTTTTCCTCCAGAGGGCAAGTTTTTTTTTTTGTCTTTTTGCTATTTCTTGGGCTGCTCCCGTGGCATATGGAGGTTCCCAGGCTAGGGGTCGAATCGGAGCTGCAGCCACCGGCCTACGCCAGAGCCACAGCAACGCAGGATCCGAGCCGCGTCTGCGACCTACACCACAGCTCATGGCAACGCCGGATCGTTAACCCACTGAGCAAGGGCAGGGACCGAACCCGCAACCTCATGGTTTCTAGTCGGATTCGTTAACCACTGCGCCACGATGGGAACTCCCAGAGGGCAAGTTTACCAGAAGACCACTAGACAATGATCTCCCTCATAAATTCCAGCACAGCCAATTGCTAGGGAACATCTCTGCGTAGATGACCCACATACACCTCAAACACAACAGGCTCTAAATTGAACTCAATTTCTTCCCCACCTACATTGTCATCCTCTTACATCTTCTGTTTTGAAGAATGGCTCCAACAGAGACCAAGGGTCAAAAATATGGAGAATACAAAGGGGATGCGTGATGCGTTGAGGCAGAAAGGTGACTTCAGAGAAAGGAAGAATCCCTCCTTCTTTGTGAGCAGAGGCAGGAGCGACAGCTTGGAGGGTGGAGAGTGTGTCTGTAAGCAGAGGCTCTCAAGTTTGAGGGCAGACGTCGCCTTTGTCAGCAGTGAAGGTAGAGCTCTCATCTCTGAGGGGAAGGGGCAAAATAATGCCTTAGCAATCACTCAGATAGGGGCAGGGAGCATCTAAAAGGATTAATCCATTCGTGCATCTAGCTGACTCTATAATGTGTTTATTTTCACTCTTTCCCTTTGTTTTAAGATTCAGTTTGTTGTCTATTTTAGCCCAATCTAGTCACGCTATAGGAGAAGACAGACAGAGGTTTAAGAAAACGTGCAACATAGTTTACAAATGTCCTTGAGACACAGACATTCTGAGAAGCAAGGGACATGGAGGGGGCAGGAGAGCAGGAGGTGCCTGTAGACCAGGAGGTGTGGCCAATCTTCCAACACTCTGCTTGCTTGCTTTCAAAACTATGCGAAATCTTAAATATGGCACAGGAGTTCCCATTGTGGCTCAGCAGAAGCGACTCTGATTAGCATCCATGAGGACACAGGTTCTATCCCTGGCCTTGCTCAGTGGGTTAGGGATCTGGCATTGCCATGAGCTGTGGTGTGTGTCACGGACTGGGTTCGGATCTGGTGTTGCTGTGGCTGTGGCCTAGGCCAGCCGCTACAGCTCCAATTTGACTCCTAGCCTGGGAACCTCCATATGCGCGGGTGCGGCCCTAAAAAAAAAATCAAAACAGAAACAGATCATGGACATGGAGGGCAGACTTGTGTTTCCCCGGGTGGGGCGGGGAGGGGGCGGACTGGGAGTTTGGGGTTGGTAGATGCAAAATCTTACCTTTGGAATGTTAAGAAATGGGGTCCTACTGTAGCGCATCGGAACTATGTCCAATCTCTTGGGCTAGAACATGATGCAAGATAGTATGGAAAAAAAAAAAAGAATGCATATAGTTTGTAAAATGCATATGGTATATAAACCATGTATAGATTCTAATGTTTCTATGTAAATCAACTATGTGTCTTTACATAGTTGCTTTACATGTTTCTTCAGTTTCTGCTGTACAGCAAAGTGACCCAATCGCACACAGTTCCCTGTGCTGCACAGTAGGATCGTCCATTCCCAATAGAAGAGTTTGCATCCAAAAGCCATCCCACACCCTCCCCCCTCCCTCTGAGAGCCACAAAGCTGCCACTATACTTAAATTTTAAAATTTTTAAATAAATTTTAGAAAGCTGGCTCATCTTTCTACCTTCCATTGCTTCATTCTCCATGCTTATATGCAAGACAGACATTGTTAAGCAACTCCACTCTAATTGCTGAGCCTGCAAGCACGGTAGAGTCCTTTTCTAGCAGCCACTACTAATGATCCAAGTGGGCACAGAAGATGACAACCATTTGCCACCCCTGCCCTTGTTCCAAAGGAACGTGTAATGAAATGGGAGGCTCTGGGATCACGCGTTGTTTGTTTGCCAGTTGTTTGGAAACATCACAATGATTCATCTGTATGTTCAAAATTGCCCCGTGTTTACTATACACACTGAAGCATAGCTTTCTGTAAAAATTGATACCATTTTTTCTAAAAGGAAAAGAAATTCAAAAATTCTCAAAGGGCTATTTAACCTCGAGTCTAAACTTCTTGGCCAAAACTGCCATTTGTTGTTGATATAGGAGAGATTCACCCAGTAGGATGCTGGAATTCAAGATAATCCATGGCTGATGCTCAAACAGGTACCCAGTACAAAGAAGCCTAAAGTGGGATCAGGTTATAAGACTCTGGGCAAGGAGGTGATCCTCAAGGACTCTGCCAGCTCTAAGTGTCTTTATTCTGTGCTTTGTAAAATAAGACAGGGGACGTTAGGGTTTCCCAGTGTGTGGAAATCAGCATCCTATTCCTGTTGATATGAAGCCAGTGGCATGAGGACCAGGCGCAGGAACTTGCCCTTATTCCACCATGATCTCCAGATAATGGTGATGCTCAGGTATGTTTATATGCTTCTGAAATCCTGAGTTCCAGCTTCTTGCACAAAGGTATGTTTGTGCATAATAAAAGGTGAGCTTAAGGTTAATGGCACAAGGCACTGATGCCTTTGGGAAACATTGATGTGTGTGTCCATGCAGCAGTGTAGTATATAGACTCTTGGTGTATCTTTGCATCTATTGTGCATGTGGTTGTGCATGGAGGGTGGTGGGTGGGGGAATGTCTGCCTCATTAGTACAGTGGTCTCTGTGAGGAATAGCTAAAGGCCCCATGTATAAAAAAAATTGTCATTGGAGTTCCTGTTGTGGCACAGTGGTTAATGCATCTGACTAGGAACCACGAGGTTGCGGGTTCGATCCCTGCCCTTGCTCAGTGGGTTAAGGATCCGGTGTTGCCGTGAGTTGTGGTGTAGGTCGCAGACACAGCTCGGATCCTACGTTGCTGTGGCTCTGGTGTAGGCCGGTGGCTACAGCTCTGATTGGACCCCTAGCCTGGGAACTCCATATGCTGCGGGAGCGGCCCTAGAAAAGACCAAAAAAAAAAAAGAAAAAATTGCCATTGATTTTGCAGTGGGCTAGAAATTCATGGCTTATGTTTTCAAAGAGGAATGGCAATTAAGTAAGGAACTTCCGGGCTCTAAGTATAGACTGTCCTTATAGCCCTAGCCCCAGAGGACCTGCCCATGGAAGATGGCCCCCTACTCAATTCCAGGAAGCCCTGACTGCTATACTTGGGGTGGCCATCAGGACCGGCCCCTCACCCCTACCCAAGTACAAGTCCAAGATCAGCAGACCTCGGCCCAGCTGCTCTCATAGAATCACCGGAGCACCTCAGAGCAGAGCCCACTAATGGCTGAGCCTGGGGTAGACCCTAGAGTCCCACTGGGAGCCCCCAAGGTGCCTAGTCCAGCCAGACCCTGCCTCGCTGTTAGCCCAACTCTCCCCAAGACCATCTCCTCCTCCTGCGGTTTTCGCCACGCTATCCTGTGCTCCCTATTCCCGCATCACCACCACCACCAATCTTCCCATTTTGCCATTTCCCGTGGCAAACACCTCAGTTCTCTGCATCCTCAACTTCGTGGTCTTGGGCCTTAATTACAAACAGGGGAGTTCCCGTCATGGCGCAGTGGTTAACGAATCCGACTAGAAACCATGAGGTTGCGGGTTCGGTCCCTGCCCTTGCTCAGTGGGTTAACGATTCGGCGTTGCCGTGAGCTGTGGTGTAGGTTGCAGATGCGGCTCGGAACCAGCGTTGCTGTGGCTCTGGCGTAGGCCGGTGGCTGCAGCTCCAATTCAACCCCTAGCCTGGGAACTTCCATATGCCACGGGAGCGGCCCAAGAAATAGCAAAAAGACAAAAAATAAAATAATAATAATAATAAAAACAATAAAAAACCAAACAGGATTTTCCTGAGGACATTGCTCCCACTGCAGCCCTCCGATAATAAATAGGGGGCCATTTCCCCAGGTCTCACATGACTCGGGCCCTGGTGTTGGGCTCGCCTTCCATTAGGTAGGGTTCCACGCACCTAATTGCTGCTTTTGCTCTTGTGGAAGCTTCTGCCTCCCTCCTCTAAATTTCACACCTCTCTCTTTCCAGTTCTGTGGGCCGCTCCCCAGTTCTTCAGCCTCTTGGCACCTGGATCTCACACTTCCTTTCCATGCCATCATCCTGGACAGCATTAACCACCTAGTACCCTGGGCTCCCAGTTGGCCTCAACCTTAATATAACCTCCATGTCCCTCCATTTAAACCACTCTCCCCCTCCCCCTGACCTTCAGTGTTCCTGGAACTACTTTCAAAGTCTAAAACTTTAGAATCCCACACTCTGAATGCAGTCTCTCATCTTTCCCCTTCTCAGAACTCTCTCTCTAAATATGTGCACTCTTGCACTTCCTAGAGATCGACCCCCAGCTGCTTGATTATTCCATTCTCTCACACTCATCCCTGTCTCCATCTGCTTCTCCCTATAGCCTAGAATTCTAACCTTTACACCATTAATCCCCACTGGACACACTCACCTCCCCATAGGTGTGGTACCTGCCCACTGTTTAGCCTGTTGTGGGGTCTCAGTGCTACATTGACCTTGAATTCTATTTCCAGCTGGGAGTCTACAGAATTAACTTCTATTCCTTCTATTCCTTTATGTCAACCCCCCATATCAGGTTTAGTGCTCTTATCTCCTTCTGCCAAATTTTCAGTGACACACAGATGGGTTCCCCCACATGGCACCACACTAGCCAAGTGGGATGTTAGGATGACTCACCTGTCTTAGGTCCTTCATCTCACTCGCTGGCTATGCCATACACTCACCACTCTCTTAGTATCTATCCACCCCCATTCTCTCCTTCTAGCCAAAATAAATTTCCTCCTCTCCTACTGTTGTTTCCCCAGGTCTGTTTTCTGGGTCATTTGGCTGCTCAACTAGAGATGACACTTCCAAGCCTCCCTGCAGGTGGATGTGGCCATGTGTTTAAGTTATTGTTAATAGGGGAGGAGAAAACATCAGTGCAAGTCATTTTCTTAAAGGTCTTATCCAAGACTTGCTCATCCCTTTTCTTCCCATGGGCTGGGAACAACCTTGGAAGCTAATGTTGAGGATGGCTGTGCTGCCTTGTTGGCCTGGGTGTCTGGGTGATTTCATGAAGCAGAGTCTGCCTACGCCTAGATGAAATAAATAAAGTTTCATCTTGTTGGTGCCACTGAATTCTGGGGTCTCTTTGTTATAGCAGCTTAGCCTTTACCTTAATAGCCTACTCACCTACACGTTTATCTTTATCAGTACCCTTCATTGCCTCTTCTTCACCAGTTTCAGAGGTTGAGATGTACCTCTGTCTACCAAGGTTAGTTCCTCCCTCAGTGCTCCCTTCATATGTTCATAACTTTGCTCCTGCAGATATCCCCTCTCTCGTCTAAATCTCTACACGCCCTCTTTCTGCTGGCTGTGTCCCTTGCACCCCTGAATGCTGTCCCCTCATATCTCTCACACCCTCGAAGAAAATCCTCAGGGACCTTTCTGTCCCTCCAGTCACAGTGCTCTCTCTCTCCACTGCTTCTCTGCCAAGATTCTTTCAGAAGCAATTGATGCTCTTCTGTCTCCTTTTCCTCACTTCCCATTTCCTCTGTGGCCCCCTGAAATCTGAATTTCACTGCCACCCCTCTGCTGGAACTGGTTTTACAGGAGTCACCCACTGCTTCCATAGTTCTAATCCCCCAAAGGGGATTCCTTGTCTAGTTCCTCCTTGTCCCCTAAGCTCTAAGGGACGCTGTGAACCACACAGCATTGGAGTGGCCTATCTCTCTAGCTTAGGTTCTGGCTCCTTTCTTGGCTCTTTCCCAGTGTCCACTCCTTAAACATGGGCATCTGCTCCCAGGGATTCTATTCTTTTCCTTCCCCTCCACATGCTGGACTTGGAAGCACTGGTGGCCCCCATGCCGTCTTGACCACCAGGATGACAAGTCAAATCATACCTTCCCTCTAATTTTTCTCCTGCACCTGACTCATGTATCCAACTTCTGACTTGACATCTTGAATATCTTGACATCTTGACATCTCCCACTCAGTCTGTTCAAAACCGAGCCTATTCTGTCTCCTTTCCCAAACTGCCTCCTCTTCCTCTGTTTCTTCTCTCCATTGGCCAATGACCCCATCACTTCCCCAGCTTCCCATACCAGACTTACAAGTTGTCAATGATCTTCCCTCATCACCACTCAAGAGTTCATTATTCCTCTTCAGTGTCACAGATACTTCCCAACTCCACCCAGTCCTTTACACTCTAGCTCAGGCTTTTACTATTTCACATTTAGCAATGGCAACAGCTTCCTTGTGGCCTCCCTGCCTTTAGGTTTGCCTGCCTCAACCCACCTCCCATATTGCTGCTAAAATTGTCCCTTGAAAGTGCACATTTTTATCATGTCTTTGAGTTTCCACCATGGCATACAATGTCCTTCCGCTGCTCCTTTGAAAGACTCCAGCTCATCAATCTCCACTCCTCCCTCTCGGTTCTGGAAACTGAGCCCCCTGTGCTCTTCCTTGTTTCTAGACACCTCCTTCCTGTATTCTTGGGATCACTCTGACTCCTTGTTCAGTCTCTGCATTGTTCTCTCCAGGAAGCCTTCTTTCAGCATCCATTGGCCTGAGTTCCCCTCCTCCCTACTTGGTGCTCCTAAAACTCTGTGTGTCCATGACTGTATTGAACACTTGCTATAATATTTTGAAATACACATTGTATTGGTCTGTACAGACATTTACTCCCCCCCCCCTTTTTCCAGCTAGAATCTACACTGCCTTCCTATGCTTGGGACATCCCCAACATCTCATAAGCCTACTTCCCACTATCAACACAGAAAATACCAGGCCCATGACTTGTCTTCTACAATCAGATACCCTTCCCAAGGTTTGACTCAGAAATCGATGGCACAAAGAGACAGACCCCCTGGGACCCCTGAGGAGGGTGCCTGCTGTTCCAGAGGCCACAACTGGGGTCTTGGGTCAGTGATACCAGCTGTCCAAGCTGGGGTGTGCTTTCAAGCTTTGGTCCTATTCTCTGTCCCATTCTGCAAACTCCCCAATATCCTTTTAATAAATCCTTTTTCTTCTTCGCTTAGCCAGAACTGGGTTCTGTTGCCATCAAATGCCCTCACTGGGCTCCTCCCTGTTGAGACTGGAGCCCCTCCACGGCAGGAATATCTTCACTGCCTTTATATGCGCTGCCCCAGCACACAGTGGGCGTTCAGTAATTCCTGAATTTGTGCACAGGCTGCCAAAAATGTCTAAGCCCAACTCAAGGAGACATACATTTTAGCATTTTCATCCTTCTGCTTCCAAGGAGGCAACAATCAGGGTAGATAGTAATTTTCTGTCTCTTGCATGCACAGATGCTCCCCTGCTCGAGGAAACGTCTATCTCCATCACCTCCATTCTCTCAGCCCTGCTTCCTCTGCTGGGCTGCACCTTTCTCTCCATGTGACCTAGACTCTTTGGAAGCCACGAGGTGATCTTTTGCCTTGGCTATACCATCTTCCCCCTCCTCCTTTTACCTGGAATAGAAAGGTTGAAATGCCCTTCCTTGTGGGCCCTGGGTAATGCATCCCATACAATATTTATGCTCTGCACGTACCTGAGCTTCCCAAGCTGTGTGCTGTTTATGCATTCATGAGCAAGTACTCAAGATAATGTCATTTCATCAAATGGAGCTGAACCATGGCTCCACTTTATGAGGGATTACAGGCTGCTTTTTCTTTATTTGTAAATGTGCCAGCCTAAAAAATACCGTGTTTTGTCAGAGACAGCTGATTAAACACCTCTGAGTATCTGTCAGTGCAAACTGTGAGATCATTAATTTATGCTGCAAAAAGAATGGCTGGGGAAGTGTGACTTAGACTGGTGTTGTTCCTTTTCTCCTTTGAAACAAATAAGATTTACATCTTTGGAAAGAACGTTGCGAAAAAGTCACCCTCATGGATCAATGTTTCCTGGAGTGGCATCAACTGTGTCACTTTGGCCCTCATATATTTAAAGCTCCCAAGTGGACATTTCAGTCTTAAACAGGAGATGTCCTGATATTGAAAAGCTTCTAAATTTGCCTGGGCTGGAGAAGCTTTTGATCTTTTTCTTGGCTTTGTCTCTTTCTTTCTCTTCCTCTTTCCTTTCCTCATCATCTGCCATAGTCTCAGCATTATGACATAGGTTAGAAATAATTCCTGCATCTTTATAATACCTTAGCCTGGATTTGGAGATCAAGGAGTTGCAGATCCTGGTGGAGTTTGCCTAGTGGTTTTATTTTGAATGCTGGATTTAAAGAAGTGTCAACTGGTAACTTTTCAAACAAGTCAAAAACGTAGGACAAAACTTTTGCGGAAGGTGTAAACGTTGCAATTACTAAGTTGAACAAAGTGTCCCTAAAGTGGAATGTTCACACCATTTTAAGGATAAAAATACCTCATGAATCCTCTTTCAGTACAGAATCCTGGTTTTTCATACAGCACCTGTAGTAGCGGTCTTTTAAATCCATTACCATTTCTTAAAACACTTTCCTATGGGTTCTATAGTATTTTCTAGTCTGTGTAGATTAAGAACAGAGACCAGTCAATTTATATCATTAAAACTAGGCAACAAACAGCTTCATTATTTCATTTGCTCCTCACGATAACTGTTTCAAGAAAACAGAACACTATTTTGCAAGTGAGGAAACAGGCACAGATATTTCTGGAAGGGCTGGCCCAAGAATGCATAGAACCTATATGGAGTGTGGTTCAATACACAATCTCCTTCCATAATGTACTCATAGCTAAGGACACAGAAATGAATTAAATGCAACCTCTGTCTTTAAGTTCAAAGTCTAACAATTGTGGAATAAGGAATTTAGTCCAGGTCTTCCGATTGCAAGTCCTCGTCCCCCTTTGCTGTCTCAGCTCTAAGGTTAGGGCCAGTCTTAGGGAAAATCATCAGGTCTAAGAAATTTGCTTCCACTAAACAGCCTCCTCTCTTCTTTCTCCTCAAGCACCACACACCCTCACGCTTTTCAAAACTTTCACTGAAATTTGTCTTCCAAATTCCCCAATATTATCATTCCCTCCTCTCTTCACCCAACTCAGCTTGTCTGGGTCTTACTCTGGCTCACAGCTGCTGAACCTTAGAATTGCTTCCAAATGTTTTGACCATAACCTGCATTAGCAGGGCCTCAGATAATTTAAAAGGTGCTCCTTCTTTAGGGGAGTCACAGCTCTGCACCGCGTTGCACAAGTTGGCAATCAGAACCCACCCTCACCCCCCTTCGGCAGGCCCCCCTATACCGAGCACAATCTACAGAGCGATACAGGGCAATCTCCATACTAAGAAATGTATTTCGTCTTGTCTGGGGAGTGGAAGTTTAAGGAACACTGCCACTGTCCGTGGTTCTGAACAATTCCTCCATTCAGGGACACATGTCTTCTGTCCCTGAGTCCCCAGTGATTCTTGTTGAATGCTCCTGCCACATATAGGTTTTCTTTGACTTTTCATCTTGATGAAAAAATCTGCCCTTTTTGCACTGTCACAACACAAATAGGACCCATGACTCATGTGTCACAATTTGTGAAGGTGAGTGGGTACAAGCAGCCCAGGTTTGAATCCCAGATCCACTAGTTGTTTCTTGATGGAGCTGCTTAGCCTCTCTGGACTTCAGTTTCTCAATTCTTAAAGTGAGGGTCAAAGCATTAAATAGCTTGTGGGATAGCGCATGATGGAAGGTAGTATGAGAAAAGAAGATGTATATGTAGGGGTATATGTATATATATTTGCATGACTGGGTCACTTTGCCATACAGCAGAAATTGGCATGATGCTGTAAATCAACTATAGTTTAACTGTTTAAAAAGATAACAAAACAAAACAAAACAAAAAAAAACAGCTGTGAGATTTCTCCAAGGATTAAATGCAATAATACATGCAAAGTGCTTTGAGGGTGCGTTGTTTGTGGGAAAAATTTAGCAAAGGCAGAACTGTAGTAACAGTTCTGAATGTAATAATTAATGTAACTCTAGGAATCATACTGTTTTTAATAGGACACTTGCTGATCACCAGGAAGTTGAAGAAATATGTACCCCTTCTCCTCCTGCAATAGGCAGGGTCAAGTCAAAAACACACCCAAAAACCCCATATTCATTACTTTAACAGAGATGCCATATAATTTATTAAACAGATGTTGAAGTATGGATAAAGCAAAAAAAAGAACATTGAGGTAACTCAGAGGTACTAATAGCAGGAAGCAGCTCCCAACCCTTAGGGCTGGAGACACAAAAAGGAATAATCTGTTTATAAATTATGATTAGCCAGGTAACTGGGTAATCTGTGATCCAGTCAAGCTGACACATAAAATTAACTACCACAATGAGTTAAATAAATCTTTTACATGAGTTTGCTCTATGCTTATATGAGAATCATGTTTTTATGTATTACATTTTGAGAATTCAGTGAGAGAGTACTGCATTTGACTGAAGTCACACAGAAAGTAGGGTCAGGAGCCAGGATCGCCACTCATGTCTGGCTGTCTCCAAAGTACCCATTGTGATCTCTGGGTGTCTAAGAAGATCTATTTAATAGGAAATTGTACCAGGGGTTGCTGCCAAGCCCTTGCTAAAGTTTGGCAAAATTGGGCATCAGCTGGAGTGATAAGCCAGTCTAAGACACTCGGGGTGGATTTATAGATTGAGATAGGTCAGAAAAGGTCAAGTGTTTATGTAAAGCAGGGAAGATGATGAAAATGGTAATGAGAGTCTGAGAAGGATGGCAGCAATATTGACATGGGCATAAATTTTAAAACAAATACTAGGCTCCAGCCACTGGTCCTAAGTCTGCCTGTAGACAGACAACCTACTTTCCCCTTCCTTTCCATTCTTGGCCCCCACCCATGGGCTCCCAGACCCCGTTTACACAAGCAGGAGATACAAGGTAGCAGGGCAGCTCAACCAGGCTTTCAATAAATTCTTAAAGCATTTCATGCAGAGTCAAGAGGAAAAGTGTTATTTGGGAATAAAAAGAAACAGCAACAGCCCTGCAGGGAGCTAAAACAAACTTATACATTTTATTTAAATTTTTTACTACCCAGAATTTAGCCTTCAGTCAACTTTACAAATATATGAAGACCTCCTAGGTGCAAAGCATTGTGGGGAGCATGAAAAAATAAAAAGACTCTTGGAAGGAATCTTAGAGATTGCCATCTCTCAGGGGTCAATTTTCAATTTCACTTGTAGGTCAAGAATTTTATTGAGTTGCTTCTGTGCACCAGCCCTGGAAATAGAGCAAAGAGCAAGCGCTGTGAAGTCCTTGCCCCCATGAGTCTCATAAACTAGTAAGAAAGACATAATATATTAATATTTGTACTGTATTAGCATAATTAATTATAATGTATTATAATGCATGTTATTATTATTAGAAGAAATCTATTATATTATATTATGTACATATTCTAGATAATATATTTATTGTTACTATATAATATACAGTATAATATACATTCTATGATATATGCTGTTTTATATTATATGTTATTATCTTAATATAAGATATAATCTCGAGTGACTAATGCTGTGGAGAAAATAGAGCAAAATAGGAAGATAGAGTTCTGGTGGGTTTGGGGAGTTATTTTAGAGCAGTCACAAGGACCTCTCTGAAGAACTTAATTGAATGAAGGAGCAAACTATTTGAAAACGTTACTAGAAGGGTGTGACTAGCAGAGGAATGGCAAATTTATTTATTGATTTATTTGTCTTTTCAGGAGGATCCCAGGCTAGGGGTTGAATCAGATCTGTAGCTGCTAGCCTGTGCTACAGCCATACCCACAGCAACGCTAGATCCAAGCCTTACCTGTGACCCACACCACAGCTCATGGCAATGCTGGATCCACAACCCACTGAGCGAGGCCAGGGATTGAACCCGCACCCTCATGGATACTAGTGAGATTCTCCTCCAATGAGTCACGCCAGGAACTCCAGGAATGGTCATTTTAGAAGCTCTGGGGAGGGAATGAATTTGGTGGTTGAAGAAGAGCAGGAGGCTGATGGGGCTGGAAGCAGACAGTGAAGTCAGCCACAGGTCAGGGCTGGACCACAGACCATGCTGAACTTGTTGGCTCAGGCAGGAGTTTGGATTTTATTCCAGTCATTTCATCCCATTGCATTTGTTCTGCTATGTAGCAAATGAGGACCCAGCAGCTTCTTGTTTATTAAGCAAATTCTACACAGCAAATCTCTATGTGATTCTGCCCTGGCTAGTGTGGAAGTTCTACAAAGATGAGAGAGGAATGGTACTCACTACTTGGGACTCAGTGTCCAGGAGTTTCCCCATTGGCCAAGAGAAGAAAAAGTCTCCAGAGAGTCAGCTCCTGAACCTCTGCTAGTGGAACCACCATTCCCCCGAGGTCAGTCAGAAACTTCATTTGAAACCAGCGCCCAGGTCCTCTGACTGTAAATCTTAATGGGCCGCCATGTATCTGGGCCTCTTCCCCTCCGTTACCAATACCTTGATTAAACATTGTTATCATTCCAAGCCTAGACCATCACAGTGACCCCCAACTGCTCTCCCCGACTCCAGGCTCACCCCACCTCCAATCAACTTCCAAACCCAGGCCTGAGTAATCTTTCTAACATGCAAGTCCAATCAAGACTACTCGACTGGGGAAAAAGCTTTAGTGACTCCATATCACCCAAGGTTTACTAAAGCCCAAATTCCTATAGGACCTTTACCCCGCAGCCTCAGACCCTCCTTCTGAGTTCATGTTTCGTCTCATCTCCCCAGACTCCCCTTCTGTAGCTGTTCTGAGTTCTGGCCATTTTCTAACCCATTGTGCTCTGCCACTGGCTGCCACTCTTCCAGCTCCCATCCTCTTGGATCTTAAACTGAAGATCTTTCCAGACAAGTTAATTTTTTTAATGGCCACACACATAGCATAAGGAAATTTTCCTGGAACAGCAACTGAATCTGAGCCACAGATGCAACCAACACTGCATCTGCAGCAATGCCAGATCCTTTAACCCACTGTACCGAGCCAGGGATAGAACACACACCTCTACGGCAACCTGAGCTGCTGCAGTTGGAGGCTTAACCCACTGCACCGTAGCAAGAACTCCTTTTCTTAGAGTTTTGATCTCAAACTGTAAGTTACTTTGCCTGCTCTGGGAAGAGATTCTATCCAAGGCAGAAGAGGATGAGGCTAATGCAAAGAGAAAGAAAGACAGCACAATCACTGTACAGAGTGATAGAGAATGTAATATCACTTGAATTCCTGGATCTGGCCATGCTTGAAGAAGCCAATTTCACTTAGGAATTCACTTTTGTAAACCAACAGGGAAGTCTAAAGGGTTGCAGTGGAAAATAACCCTCCCTTGGGAAGTAGGAGCCCTAGCATGCTTTTAACTGTCTGGATCTTATAAAGGACCCTTGTGATTACATGAGGTCCATCCTGTTGATCTCCCCATCTCACCATCCTTAACTTCATCACATCTTCAAAGCTGCTTTTTTCATGCAAGGTAACAGAGTCATAGGCTTAGGTTAGGGCATGAATATCTTTAGGGGGCATTATCTTGCCTACCATGTGGGTAAAGTGACCTCTGAAGCCATAAATGGAAGAAGGAGTAATTGAGTGGCGTGAGTAAAGAAGGGCAGGAAGAGGAAACAGTATGAACAAGGGTCCTGAGGCAGGAGGGAGAGGGATGAGCTGAGGACTTTAAAAAAGGCTAGTGTGGCTAGAGGAGAGGGGGCCAGGAGAGGAATAGTGAGAGAACAGATGGAAGAGAAAGGGGGCAGGGTGTCCATGACCTTGAAAAGGACTTTGAACTTAGCCTTTCCTAAAAGAAGAGTAGGAATACAATCAGATGTATTTTTTGAAGACTGTTTTGGGGCTTCTCATAACAAATGGGTTGGAGGGGCCATGAGTGGACACAGGGCACCGTATCAATGGATGAGGGGATGGAAGCCACTTTGGCCATCACCTAAGTCCCCTGGCCCTTCCAGGTAGCACATATGAATCATGCACAACTTGCTCAGAAACTTTGGTGTTACTTTTAATCTGGAAAATTGAAAACACATACAAGTGTTTAGAGTTACTGAAGTAGAGTTTCCTAAAGGTCTGCATTTCCAGGTCCTAGCTATAATAACTAGTCAATTCACAGCAAATATTATAGCATCTATATTTCTTTACCCCAGGATTATTTGAAGCAAATCCCAAATTTATCATTTCATCTAAATATTTTTCTGCTGTATCTGTAGCTGCATAATGAATCCTTAAAACAACAGCGACAACAAAAATCCGTAATTGCCTCGAAGCTAATAAATCCTATACTGATTTAGTACATATCTATGGAAGGAAGGAAGGAATAATTATGCATTTTCAACAGTTTTGGAGGAAGAATGTTTGCTTCTCATCTTTGCTCAGGATTCCAAAGCACTTTGTGTGTCAAAATCCACATCTTCTCAGAGGCAGAGGATTTCTCTACTTATGAATGCCAAGCTTAGTCTGGTGCCACCCAGGGCCTTCTCTTGCCAGCCCCTAAACTTCCCTGCTGCAGGTTGCAGGAGCCTGGGGAAACATATCCCATTTTTCAGATAGGACCATAAAGGCCCCTTCCCAGTTCAGCTCATACGATGGCAGAAGCCTCAGGTTGGTGCTCCATCCAGTTGCTCATTCAGCACCAGGGAGAAGGCCTTTTCCAAATGACAGAGGAAGTTCATGCAACCCACAGCCCACGTGCTGACACTGCTCATTTCCAGGACACCTGCTGTTAGGCCTCCTCCCCTTCAAATTACTCTGCATTGCTGGCTGTGAGGGTGGGAGGTGGAGAGACCTCTAATTACACTTTTCTTGCAGCCTTTGGTTCTGTGACTATTTCAAGCAGGAGTGGAATGATGTTGAGGTCCTCCTCTCGAATAAAGACACTCCCCAAAGCTCCCCTCTCCATTCCGCTCTCCACAAAACCCTTCCTTGTCTGGCGATGCTCTGTCCTGCTTACCAATTGCTATGTAACAAAGTCCCCAAACACAGCAGCTTAAAATAGCAACCATTTTATGATAGCCATGATCTGTAGCAGTACTTTGGGGTGGAGCTCAGCAGGGCAATTCTGCACTGTTTAGTACTGAGCAGGGACATTTACATGGTTTGGCCTGGAGGATCCAAGAATTCACCCCTCACATGTCTGGAGCCTGGATGGGCACAGGTGGCTTCCTCTCTCTTTCCTTGTGGTCTCAGGGCCTCTCACATGGTCTCTCCAGCAGAAGAGTCGAACATCTTACATCATAGCTCAGGACTTCAAAAGCATGTGTTCCCAGAGATGGAAAGTGGGAGCTGCCATCCCTTCAGGTCTGGAAACTTGTACAGCATCCAGCATCATTTATTCTGCTGCTATTGGTCAAGGTAGTGAAAAGCTCTTGACCAGGTTCAAGGGAAAAGGACACAGACCCACCTCTCGATGGAAGAAATGTCAAGAATATGGGGCCAACTTTAATCCTTGTCCTGGTCCATCGGAACCTCTATACCAGACTTGCTATTAAAGACCATAGAACTATGGAAATTGTCTCTCACCAATCTGGCGCTTGGGAAGTCCAAGATCAAGATGCTGGCAGATTTGGTGTCTGGTGAGAGCCTGCTTCCTAGCTCATAGACAGCTATCTTCTTTTGTGTCCTTTATGGCAGAAAGGGCAAGGGAGACCTCTGAGATCTCTTTTCTAAGGGCACTAATCCCATTACGAGCTCTCCACCTCCTAGAACCCCCACTGCCAAATGTCATCACTTTGGAGATTAGGCTTCCAAAAATGACTCTTGTAGGGGATGGAAACATTTCATCAGTAGCAATCCTCCACAGGTAAGGAGAAGAGAGCATAGATCCTTTGTAACCCACAAAATGCAATGGCCCAATGTGTAGGAGCTGTCTTGGGAGAGCTTTGAATGGAAAAACAATTTTCAACATTCTAAGACAAAACCATGGTCCTGTTATAGGAAAGTGTCCTTTAGGTATGTATTGGCTCATGGATCCTCTGCTTGGAAGGTAAAATCAGGTTTCCATAGGCAAGGAAAGAATTTCCATTGTATTAGAACAATACATTTTGAATAATCCTGAAACTAAAGGCAATGGCTTTGCTGGTTTCTAAAGAGGGCAAATCTGGCGAATCAAGTTGATTTGAATTGCCAACCCCCAGCTAACTCTGTTGAAAATGTTTCCGTCCTGGCAGACTTGGCTAGGATGTCACGTCTCTCCCTTACGACTCTGTGGCTAAAGGCCCCAGTGATGGGGGAAAGGTCTTCTGTAGGCAGGAGGACCTGGCTTCAAATGCTGGCCTTCACACCTGGGCTTCTATAGTGTGATCTTTGGCAGGTCATGTAACATCTCCCCCTTAGTAAAATGGGAACAGAAATACTCCATTAAGTTTTGTGAGGATTAAATACTGAACACGAAATATTTATCTTAGTGTCTGGAACACACAATAGGTGCTTAAACATAAATCAGTTCTTTTCTTTCTTTCCTGGATCTTTATTTCCTTTTTTCCTTCCTTGTGTTTTCTTTCTTCTTTTTGTTCTGTCTTACTCTATTTCACTTGAAATGAATAAGTTATTCCCTTACGCACACTTTGCTCCAAGAAAACTGGCATTTGCTTCTCCCTAAACTTTGCTTCTTTTGACTCCCATTTCCACACGTGTCCTCACATTATCTCCTTTCTCTAGAGGGTCCTTGACCTTCTCCCCACTGATCTAAAACTTCCTCTGTGAGATGTTTTCTGCTCATTTCAATTGGAAACCGTCTCTTCCTCTTGTGACCTACCATGGTTCCGGTCCATTTGCTAATGGGTAGAAAGAAAAGAGTTTCATGATCCACAAGTCAGAGACATGAATTATCTTCCTGCCTCTTCCATTAAGTAGCTAGGCGATCTTAGGCAAGTCCTTTACTGTCCATAAGTTTCACATTCTCTGTCTATAAAATAAGGCTGTGAAACTAGGTAATTCTCTAATTAGAGTTCTTTCTGCTACAAATAACAAAAATGCTATTCAAATCATCTTATACAAAAAAAAAGAGTTTATTGCATTATATAGCTGAAAAGTTTAAGGTTAGATTCAAGGTCAGCTGGATCCAGAAGCTCAGATGATCACCCCTGGTAAGTCTCTATCTCCTGCTCTTTTTTTCTTCTCTGTTTGCCTTATTTATGCCAGCCCCACCAAAAGGCATTGGCTGAGTGGAGGACTGGTTCTCTATAGAACTGCTACTAGAGGAAAACAAGGCATATGAAAATGCAAAAATAATAGATATTGACCGCCCCTTCACTGCTCATCTCTCATACACCAATTCTTCTATAAACCCAGCTTCAAAGGTGCCCTTCCCAACATGGTACAACTGGTCCATGTGCAACACTAAACTCAGTCATCTCATTCTGCAAAGAGACAACCCAAAATCTTGTCTAGTTAATGCATCCACTGCAATTTCAAGCTTTCTAGGTGATGTGTATTCCTCTCCATCGGATCTTGTGTGGCCCTTCATGGAATGCAGCCCTTGTGTAAAGGACATATTTAACCACCCACCAACATGCCCAGAAGACACTAGTAGATGAAAAACAGGATAACTGCTCTTAAAACATTCGTTTGAAAAAGGGAAACAAAAAACAATAGTTATGAGTCCATGGCATTTACCATATCCTGTTGAAGGAGCAGAGTAAACCTTGCTCTGGCCATGGGGTGAGCTCCTTGACTAGTGAATCCAGCTGCCCTGGGTTTTGTCCCCCCCCCCCTTTTTTTTTTGTCTCTTTGCCATTTCTAGGGCTGCTCCCTCGGGGTATGGAGTTTCCCAGGATCCGAGCCACGTCTGCAACCTACACCACAGGTCACAACAAAGCCGGATCCTTAACCCACTGGGCAAAAGGCCAGGGATCGAACCCGCAATCTCAGGGTTCCTAGTCGGATTCATTAACCACTGAGCCACGACAGTAACTCCGGGTTTTGTTCTCCTTGATGCCCTCCATAAACACAGGAGGGATGGACCTGAGGGTAAATTGACCTTCTGGGAATGCAGTGCTTTAGTAGCTGATTTCCTGTTAGTCTAAGTTCAAGCTTATCAGTAAGAAATGCAGTCATCTGAAAGGAACAGAGTGCCTGGCTAAGGGCGGCTTAAACAAGCACGAGCTTATTTCTCTCAAACAATAATATATCTAGAGGTAGGCAGTCACCAGCATTAAAATAAATCAAGGGTCAGTGGACTGTGATTCTACTGGCCTTTCCTGAAAGACGGAAGGCTGCAGCTCACACTTGTGTTCAAGGGAAGAAGAAGATAGAAAGGCTGTCTCCGGAGTTCCCATTGTGGTTCAGCGGAAATCAATCTGATTAGCATCCATCAGGACACAGGTTCAATCCCTGGCCTCAATCAATGGGTTAAGGATCCAATGTTGCCGAGAGCTATAGTGTGGCTATAGCATAGATGCAGCTCATATCTGGCATTGCTGTGGCTGTGGTGTAGGCTGGCAACTACAGTTCTGATTAGATCCCTAGCCTGGGAACCTCCATATGCCTCAGGTATGGCCCTAAAAAGACAAAAAAAAAAAAAAAAGGGCTGTCTCCATGTACTCCATGTATCTGTCCCCTTTAATCCTGAAATGCAAAAGCCTTCGCAAAAGCCCTCACAAAAGCCCTCCTCAAACTTCCATTTAGTCTCAATGGCCAGAAGTGTGTCTCGTGGGTCACCTCTAGCTGGAGGGGTGTTGTGAAGGCTAATATTTTGTTCTTTGTCACCCAAACAAAACTGAGATTAATGAGTAAGGAAGGCCTGAAAATTGCCTCAGGGATTGAGAGTGCAGATATGGGGGTGGTAAGTTTTTCCAAAAGAAGTTTAGGGATTGATTACAACAAAAAAGGAGGAAGGGGGGCCAGATGGGAAAACAACAGATTTCTATTACAATCTCGAATCGACTATTTCTGGCTCTAAAAATATTTGGTTCTAAAGGCCCAAGTTTTTAAAAATTGTCTCTGAGGAGTTCCCATTGTGGCTCTTTGGGTTAAGAACACAGCGCTGTCTCTGTGAGGATGTGGGTTCCATCCCTGGCCTCAATCAGTGGGTTAAGGATCCGGTGCAGCCATACACTTTGACACAGGTCACAGATGTGGCTCAGATCTGGTGTTGCTGTGGCTGTGGCAGTGGCATAGGCTGCAGCTGCAGCTCTGATTGGATCCCTAGCCCAGGAACTTCTGTTATGCTGCGGTGCAGTCATAAAAAGAAAATGAATTAAAATAAATATATAAATCGTCCCTGAGCATAAATATAATAAAAATAAAAGTTAATAATATCTTAAAGGAGTTTTGGAAAGTGAAATCAATGGCATTTTATTTTTAAAATACCTTCCTGAGATAATAGACAATGATAACTTATGGGTTTTTTTTTTTTTTTTTGGTCTTTTTAGGGCTGCATGTGAGGCATATGAAATTTCCCAGGCTAGGGATCGAACCGAAGCTGTAGCCACCAGTCTACACCACAGTCACAGGAAGGCAGGATCCAAGCTGCCTCTACAACCTACACCAGAGCTCACGGATACAACAGATCCTTAACCCACTGAGCAAGGCCAGGGATCAAACCCATGTCCTCATGGATACTAGTCGGGTTCATTACTGCTGAGCCACAACAGGAACTACATAGCTTATGATTTTATACGCTATTTCAGAAAGGATGAAAAAGGAGACTTTAAGCATGCTGCCATGCGCCTTGCCACCTCTAGCATAAGGTGTTATTCCCCATGGGGATGTCAAGGAACCAGGGCTGCCAGCCATCAACTCTGGTCCCCCCGCCCCCAGCACCAGCGTCAGCCTTGGTTGGCTTTCTGATTTACATAACTGCTAAGGCTAAATGGTCCGGAGACTCTGATGCCCCTCTTCCCCTCCCCCATCCGACAGTTAATATCCCCTGGTCCAGGGCTAAGAAGGCTTAGGAGAGATTTTTAGATGAGTTTCATTATTTCCAGACCGGATTAGTTGGCTAGCCCAATGTAAGTGTCAAGGTCCACTCGGCGCACCCCAGGCAGGGGCTCCTAAGTGGTGATCCTGGGGGCGCCTCTGGCAGGGCAGGGTCCAGTGGGGTGGGCAGCTGCACAAAACGGCTTACAATTCTCAGGCAAAGGAGCATTTGAAGGAGCAGAAAGGAGATGCTGCTGCTCTGGGCGTGCCCCAAGGGAGTGAAGCTAATAGAATAGACATCTTCTTGGAAACCAAGTTAATTTCTGAAGCAAAGGCTAAAATAGACTTGCCTCTGCTCTTCTCTCATTCCCCCATCCCCACCTAACCTGAAATAATGATAGAAGCAATTAGGATCAATTAGCAAACCTGCTTCACAACAGTGACCAATTCTGTAAAAGAGCCCCTGGCCAAGTCTTCCCGGATTCAGCTAAGAAAAGAAAGCATCCAGCCAAAGAGCACCTCTGGGCAGTTTCTAGATCCCATGACCCTTTAAATTTATCACCAGACAGTGAGGGAATAGAAATCCTTTTTGGGATTCATACCCAGGATTTTAATCTGCTTTCTATTTTTAACCTTTAGAAGAAAAGACAAGACCCTGCAAATGAAAAGAAGCCATTATCTTTGCTCAAGTAATTTCAGCTCTGAGAGAAAGTCAGTATGATTTAGCTTTCTAGGTTGTGGTGTGTGTTTTAATACCTTGTAAATTAGGGCAGGTAATTACAAAAAGAGGTGGGAAGCTGGGGAAACGGATCCTCTGGGTGCCAGGAAAGAGGGTCAGATGTATCCACGGGGGTCCCTCGCATCACACATCACCACTGCCCCCCAACTCCTCCAGCCTGGACTATACACGTGCTTCTGGCAACTCCTCCTCTTTAATCCATCCTCCACAATTCTGGCTGTGTCCCTTCTCCACCCTTGGTTCTCATCACGCCACCTGCTGGAACACCCCACTGAACTCCACCCTGTCTTCAGAAATAAATGCACCCTCTAAAGCAGCACTGCATGGGACCCTCCGCGTATCCCCTAGCTCCAGCCTATCTTTCCAGGTCATTGTTAGGTTTGCTGAGGCAGGAGCATGCAAGGCAAGTTGGTAAAGCAAGAGAGATTTATTAAGGCATCAGAGGGGGATGGGCTGAGCTCAAGATGGTGCCAGCCCCAACTGTGAGGAGATGCCAGGCTTCTAGAGAACGTGTGGTGGGAATCTGTGGGTGGAGTTCATGGCGGGAACTTGTGGCAGAACAATGAAGAAGGAGGAGGGAAGGTCGAGAGAGGGGGTAGGAGGTTGAGTCCCATGACAGAGGGTCGTGAATCCTTGTAGGAGGTTAATCTATGCAGGCAGGTGGTTTCCTCAGACCATTATTTCTTGTTGCCCAACTTGAGCCTCCACATTCCTGGAGAGGGTGTCCACAGCAGGTCTCCAAGGGGAACAGCCACATTTGGGGGATGGGGGGTGTCTGTCTCCATCCTCCTGGGAACCTATCAGCCATCTCTGTTCTTTGCAGCCAGTCGCCTTTGCCTAGCACAGCAGCTGCTACACCTTCAGTTGTATTTGTCCAGCAAATGCTAACTAGCCATACCAGTCACCATCTCCTGCCCTTGGCATGCATTTAAACCTCTCCGTGCTTTGTAACATTCAAGCCATTCCTTTTGCCAGGAACAGCCTTTCCCGCTCCATGAGCTTGGGGAAGGGATACTTTATCCTAAGCCTCCGATTCAAATGTCACCTCTTTTCCACTCCTTCTCTTGACACTCCCTCTGCCCACCCACACACCCCGAGGCAGAATTATTTTGGGGTTGCCATCCTCTTTTACGCATTCCCCTGCTGCAGCAGTTCCTGCCTTTTATATTTATATAGTCTGATATGCCGTAAAAAGATAATTGGCTTCCTAAGAACATTTATTTTATCAAAATTGAATTATAAAAGCAATTGATAGAGTGAGAGATAAAAGGGATTGAGGTTAGGATTTTCAATCTCACCATAACAAAGTTAGTTCTCCTGAAGGATTCTCAATAATAAGGGTACTTTATAGCTATCAAACTATTTCATTGCAAGCTGAAATATCAAATTGCTTGATTAATAAAGACAAGGAGTTCCTGTTGTGGCACAGCAGAAACACATCCAACTACTATCCATGAGGATGTGGATTTGATTACTTGCCCCGCTCAGTGGGATAAGGATCCAGCATTGCCGTGTGGTATAGGTCACAGATGTGGCTTAGATCCAGCATTGCCGTGAGCTGTGGTGTAGGTCACAGGTGTGGCTTAGATCCTGCATTGCTATGGCTGTAGTGTAGGCCAGCTTCTGTAGCTCTGATTTGACCCTAAGCCTGGGAACTTCCATATACATCTGTGCAGCCCTAAAAAAGGAAAAAACAGAGTTCCCGTCATGGCACAGTGGTTAACAAATCCGACTAGGCACCATGAGTTTGTGGGTTCGATCCCTGGCCTTGCTCACTGGGTTAAGGATCCAGCATTGCCATGAGCTGTGGTGTAGGTCACAGATGTGGCTCGGATCCCACGTTGCTGTGGCTCTGGTGTAGGCTGGCGGCTACAGCTCCAATTCGACCCCTAGCCTGGGAACCTCCATATGCCGTGGGAGCGGCCCTAGAAAAGGCAAAAAGAAAGAAAAGAAAAGAAAAGAAAAAGAATAGCCCACTTTTCCACCCACAGTGAGGCCACTTTGGTTCCCCATGGGGATTCAGTCCCCGACCTCACAAGGTACAGACTTCCGATGCCTGCAGTATCTGTTGGAAATGTGGACCAGCTTGCAATAGATCTGATTACTTCTATGCTGCATATGTGTGAGATTGGGTATGTCTACACCGATTATCTTGTGCCAATGGTTGGAAACAATCACATATGCAACTGCAGGAGAAACATCAGCAGAACTCAGTATAAATGCTGAAGTGTGTCCACCACTTTCAAAGAAACTAGCGGCTCTGCACTTAAGATTTATTTTTATTAAGCGTAAGTCCAAGTCATTCTGTGAAAAGCTGCTTTCCTGGGTGAAAAGCAGGGATGCACCAAAGCTGTTCTCTCAAGCAGCCACTCCTGTCAGCGTGATGACCTCCACCTCCACCTTCCCCCTCAGATACCTACTAACACACTCCATGCAAAAAAAGTGTTCAAAATAAACTACGGAGACTTAATGGGGAAGAAATGGGGGGAAAATGCATTCCTGAAATAGATGGTTCTGAGTTTTGTGTCTCGTCACTCCATGACGAAGGCTGTTCTAAAGAAATTCCATGGGCAGGTCTGCTGAAACTCATTTCAGAAGAAGACAGTATCCCAGATCTTGTTGAATATCTCTTGTGTGTGTGTGTCTTTTTTGTCTTTTTAGGGCCACACCCTCGGCATAGGGAGGTTTCCAGGCTAGAGGTCGAATCAGAGCTACAGCTGCCAGCCTACACCACAGCCAGAGCAACGCCGGATCCTTAACCCAATGAGTGAGGCCGGGGATCAAACCCACAACCTCATGGTTCCCAGTCAGAATCATTAACCACTGCGCCACGACGGGAACTCCATTGTTGGATATCTTAATGAATAGCTTCAGAGAATCAAACCATGTTTACAGTGCGATGATCTAACAGATCTGCCTGGCCTTGGAAAAGCCAAGCTCTCAGAGAAGAGTGCGCTTTGGCCATGGTCTTCCCCCTGTGCTTTTTGGATCTGTTGGTTTTTTTCAGGTTTTTGTTGTTGTTGTTGTTCTAATTTTCTTTTTATGGGTGCACCTATGGCATATGGATGTTACTGGGCTAGGGGTCGAATCAGAGGAGGAGTTGCCAAGGAGTGGGGGGATTGGGATGGACGATGGACAGGGAGGTTAGGGTTGGTAGTTGCAAACTATTACATTTAGAATGAATAAGCAATGAGGTCCTACTGTAGAGCATAGGGAACTCTATCCAATCACTTGGGGGTAGAACATGATGGAAGATATCATGAGAAAAAGAATGTATATGTATGACTGGGTCACTATACTGTACAGCAGAAACTGACTCAACCCTATATTGACACAAGATGAAATACTCTAATAAAAAATTTTAAAAACATTCACACATTAAAAAAAAGAAAGGAAGACAAGAATGAAGCCAAACTTCTTATTTGCCTCATAAGCCATATACCCATGAGTCTTCCAAACTTTAATCACCTTGGCCTTGACCTTGCAACTTTGCTGGCATCACAATTCATAATACACAGTAAACAAAAGAACTAGCATGAACAGGTGTACAAAGAAGAGGCCCTCATACGGCTGTGCATCTCAGCACTTTGTTCCCAGTACCTGTCATCCTGCGCACTGAGGGCTAATCCCCAGTGACAAGCTTGTTGTTATGAATGGAATCAGGGTAATGCAAATTGTCTGCTTAATTCACTGACCTTATGGTCAATATCCAATTCAATTATGAAAACTCTCCGTAGGGAAAAACCTCTATTTTCTAATCTATTACCTTCCTTCTACAGGGGAGGACACAAAAAGCAGGGATGGTGTCCTACTCAACATTGTCACTCCAATATCGCTGAATTAAGGACGTCCTGCAAGATGCAGATAATTAGTTTTAGTCTTGACTTTGACTACAACTTGCTTAGTGCCCAGATTTTTTAGAGTTGGATACATTTCCAACCCTCACCCCAAACTTCTATATACTGATAATCAGATTTTATTGTCACGAGTAAAGAGTGACTTTAGTAGACAGCCTTTCTATAATACAGTATTAACATTTTTTGAGAATACACTAAACTCTTTACGTGATTTATCTCATCTGTTCCTCCCAAAAACCCTGTAACAGAGGTACCATTGCTGCTCATTGTACAGAAGAGTAAACTGAGGCTTAGAGAGGTTAATTATTTACCCTACGGACAAATAAATGGAAAATAATGTCATAAAATAACCACTCTAGGAGTTCCCATTGTGGCTCAGTGGTAATGAGCCAGACTAGCATCCACGAGGATGCAGGTTTGATCTCTGGTTCCACTAAATGGATTAAAGATCTGGTGTTGCCATGAGATATGGTGTAGGTCACAGATGTGGCTCAGACCCTGCCTGCTGTGGCTGTGGTATAGGTCAGCAGCTACAGCTCTGATTTCACCCTTAGCCTGGGAACATCCCTATGCTGCAGATGTGGCCCTTAAAAAGACAAAAAATAAAATAAAAAATAAAGTAAAATAAAATAATCACTCTAAAACAACTATTCTCACTTGGAGTAGATATCCCCCAACCTTAGTTGTTTGACAGAGCTTTCCATTCCAAATAGGAAGTCAATTTATTTATTTACACATTCATAAATTTTGGAATTCATTTATCTTGCAGGATTTAAGTGCTTAATATTAAATATTTAATGAGTGCTTTATTTTTATGGCTGAGATGGTACGAATTTGAACATTCTTAAGCTAAAGTGACCATAACTGTTTTCTCTAACAGAAACCTGAGGTCCTCAATTATTCACCTGCCCAAGATAGTGTGGGGCCAGATGTTTTCTAAGGGAAGCCTTGGCCATACCCGGGGCATCTACTGCAGTGAGGTGTGAGAAGTGGAAGGGCTCCATGTTTACAAAAGGACATCCATCCTACCCAAGAGCTTGTGTATGGCTCAGCCTCTAATCCATACCACACACGTTCCTCCAATACTGATCGGGTACACCCTTGAACTTCCTGCTGCCTGATTCATACCAAAAGCCTAGTTTGTATAAATAACATTTATGAAAGCTGTCTTGAAGAAGTACTATGCAATTAATCTTTCAGATTGCGGATGAGGTATCTTAAATCAATTTTGGAATGAGTTATTTTATGCAATTAATTAATTACGGTGATTTTAGGCAGGCCATTTAACCTCTTTGCACCTTGGTTTCCCATGAAGTAGTTGATGTAGGTAACCTCAAAGTGTTTTGCAATGCTAACATTTCATCAAGTATTCTCTCCTCTAAGCACACCTATGCTAATGAAAATCTCATCACAAATTAGCAAAAGCAGTGGAAGATCTGAGTGTTATTTCTACTTGGTCTAGAAATGCATTAGAGTTTGTGGCTTCTTTGGTGAGCAGTGGATGGTGTAATAGATGCCTTCCCAGCTGCCACTGTCCTCATCCCTGTTGCAACTGATTTCCATTTGTAGTTTCCAGTGGTTCCAAGGAAGCTGACTCTACTCCAGATGAGTTGAAAGGCTCTTGCCATAAACCATGTAAGAGGTGATGATAGCTTGGGCCAGAGTGGTGGCGATGGAGATAGACTCAAGACACTGTTTTGATGAATTAGAAATGGGGGATGAGGGAGAGAGATGAATATCAGAAATGACTCCTAGGTTTCTGACTTGAGAAAGCTGGTGGTTGGTGGAACTATTTACTGAGAAGGAAGTTTAGGGAGAAACAGGTTGTTGGTGGACAGAATCCCAGTACGAGATGGTTCATATGCATCTGGGCTCAATCCCTAACCCCCAGCTCGTTAAATACTCCTTGAAAGGAGCGAGCTTAACATGCTTATTTTTGAAACCACCATAGCACCTAACACAGTGTTAGTCAGCCCTTGCTGACTGAATGGCCATTCTTTTTTTTCTTCTTCTTTTTTTTTAGGGCCACACCTGTGACATATGGAAGTTCCATGGCTAGGGGTTGAATAGGAGCTGCAGTTGCCAACCTATGCCACAGACACAGTAACACCAGATCCAAGCTCCATCTATGACCTACACCACAGCTTATGGCAACACCAGATCCTCAACCTACTGAGCAAGGCCAAGGATCAAACCCACATCCTCATGGATCTGGTCAGGTTCTTAATCCACTGAACTGCAATGGGAACTCCTTGAATGGCCTCTTAAGTTAGGGTCTCGGTAGAGTCAGAGTGGGTAAGGAATGTATGAGACTATGAGCTGGCTTTGACCCCAAGAGGAATGTGTTGGCTCATTATATAGAAGCCCACGAAAAGCAGGAGTGGAACTGGGCTTATGGGAGAATTAGAGGCAGCAACTCAAGTGCCCATAGGCTCTCCTTCCCTTCCAATTTCCACTCCTCGTGGGGGTTAGCCTGGGTCACTATCATTCACTGTTTATACCCTTCCCAAACTTTAACCCTCTAACAAACCATCTTGATCATTTTCTTGTTTACTGCCTGCCTCCCTAACCTGCCCCCAAATCACATAAACTCCATGAAGAGAAATTACATCTATCCTGTTCATTGTTCTTCCCTGACACACAAAATAGTGCCTCCTCTAAGTGAAGACTTTGTAAAAATTTTATGAATGAGTGAATGAATGAATGGCTCCTTCCTGCAGTAGGTATGGACTATGTCTCAATTTGGCCACCTCTGAGTCCACTCACTATGTCCATGGCTTTGAGGTACGATGGTTGGCTCATCTTGAGTCATGCCCCTGTGTCTAGGTGCTGAGAGGAGTAACAGAACCAGGAGTAGGAGGAAAGTAGCTACAGGCCAGGAGGAGACCCTTTGGCCAACATTAGGGGCAGGAGGGAGGTCACAAGTAGTGTCTTAGACCCTGCTGAAGGTAAGGCATTCTCCATCCTGAGCGCTCTGGAAATGTATGGGAGCCCCTTTCTACTTCCTGGCTTCTGAGTTATAGTGACTTGGACATATTTATAAGACACATGCTCTGCACAGTCTATTTAAACTTTGAATACAGTGAAAATATTCTCCAAACCAAAATTCAAATACATCAGTTGGTAGATATGGGTATAACAGGAGGCAACTTAGAGCCGTTCCAAAAATGGCGGTGACGGTTGCTGGTTGCCCCGGTAAGTTTCCGCTCCAGGTTAGCTGGGACGCCTTTAGCCATTTGAGCCTTGATCCTGCAAATGCCATTTACACAGGGAAGGGCTGGCTGTAACTGGTCCACATCTTTCCCGGCCTTGCCTGCCTCTGGTATCCAGCAGTGAGTCCAATTTCCCTTAACCATTTGGAAAAATGGCAAATTATAGGGAACAAATGTCCCTTCCAGCAGCAGGAGAGGCACCTGCCTAATGAATCAGCAGTTATGCAGATGGTGAGATGGAGAAACCAAGCAGGAAGGATCTGGAGTCGGCTTGTGCTGATACACAGTCAGTGCCAGAGCATTTTCCCCCGCTCTCTAATCCTGCTGGGCTGGACCACATGGCTTTCCACACAAATGTAGGTCATTTAAAATGCTGTCAGCAGGCTGCTGTTTCTTATTGCCAACACATTGGAAAACCTACAGTGACTGGGAGAAATGATTTCCAAGCTGGTGCTTCTCACTTAAAACAGAGAATCCAGAATCTCAAAGCTGCATTCTATACTCAGAGCCATGATTATCTTCAGGGTTGCCCAACAGCCACCACATTTGGGAGTGGAGGGAGACGGATAAGGAGGCGAAGGCAGGCCCTATTTTTAAAGACGCTAATTATAATTTTGCAAAATTATTTTGGAGATATTTAAAAACATACTCGATTATAGAAAGAAGCAAAATGTCATCATTTATGCCAAAATCTAGAGACTCATGTGGTCCTGAGTTTGGCTGAAAAAGAAAAATATCTGTTCTGCTGATTGAATTTACCATTTTGCAAAAGTACCTCTGTTTAATTCATGAAATGTAATCACTATCATGCTGGGGTTTATTGCTTCTCATTAATGCTTCCTTTGAAGATGAGTGCAAAGACCTCTTTGGAAAGAAAAATTCTTTCCAAAGTACTGTTAGACTTAATTTGGATTTTATTAAATCTCATTAGTTCACTAATACAAAATTTATGACACTTTGGACAGAGAGTCGGTTGGTAGTTTTCTTGGTTTAATCTGTGAGAAAGTGATTTTTCTCTGCAGGTGAATGATATCAATAAATCCTATGGGGATGTAATATATACTTGATAGAATATTCATTAGACACTTTCTTTTACATACAAGTACTATGCTAATGTAAATTTTTCTTCATTTTTTCAGTAAAGAAGATAGAAGGAGGCTACCGCTTGATGGTACTTTTCCACTCTGTTTATTATTACTGTGGCTTATTTCTTTATACTTCAGCCCCTTCCAAAATGGATTTGAACCAGCCCACAACAAAGGGCACATCTATATAGGTAAAATTAATTTTTGTCTGATCACCACATACACAGAAGTGCTAAGACAAAGAGGGTGAATCTGAAACTCATTTTTAAAGAGTTCTGGGAAGCACTGCAAAAAGATTGTGCAGCAATTTTATTTTTAAAAAAATAAATAAATAAGGGAGTTCCCATGGTGCCGCAGTGGTAAAGAACTCAACTAGTGTCCATGATCATATGGGTTCAATCCCTGGCCTCCTCAGTGGACTAAGGATCCAGTGTTGCTGTGAGATATAGTGTATAGCTCAAATCCATGGCTTGGACTCCACATTGCCATGGCTGTGGTGTAGGCCAGCAGCTGTACCTCCAATTCAACCCCTGGCCTGGGAACTTCCATATGCTGGGGGTATGGTCCTAAAAAGATGGGTGGGAAAAGAAATCTCCAGCTAGATTTCTAGAAATAGGGTGACTTTCCAGGCATCAGGGACCCAGTGCCCATCTTTTTGTTCCATCATCCTTGTGCAGGCTTTCATTCTTTGGAATGCTTTATGACCCAAGACGGCTGCTGGTGTGCTGCATGGCCCAAGACGGCCCAAGTCAACAAACTGGATGAAGAAAGGAAACGAAAAGAGGCCCCCCTCCAATGGGTCAGCACCTTTAAGAAGCCTTCCTAGAATTCCATACAAAACTTACTCTTACACCTCATGGCCAAAACTTAGTCACATGGTCACACCTCACCCAGAGGGGACTTCCATTAATAAAAGAAAAAAAGAGGATGGATATGGGCTGGAATGAACCTGTCCATGCCCATATAGATAGCCAGCCATCGTTCTGAGCAGCTAAAAGTGTGGTATAATCAGAGGTGGACAACCAGACAATTAGGAGTAAGAAAAGTAAAAGAATGTATGCAGTTACTGTAATTAAATAAAGCTTTAACAGTGAGATTCTTGACAGCCAAAAAAAAAAAAAAAAAGCTACCAATTTACCAATTCCTCATTAGAAGCAAAATGTATCAAGTGTTTCCCAGAATTGAATTCTCTAATGTTTCTCTCACTAGTAACACATATAAACATATTAGACACATGTTCTACATTTTACAAATTATTCTGGGTTACTTTCGCGTAAGGGCAATGATGACACAGTAAGCTGGGTGCCACGAAGCCCTTCCCCTGGGGGCGGTCCTTGCCTGCAGGTGCCAGCCCATGCTTGGCTCCTCCTCCCTTGTTGTTGAGGGAGGACTTTACCCCAGCTCCCACGGAGCCAAGCAGGTGAGGGGGTACCCGGTGCCCCAGTCTTCAGAAGGTCTCAGGAGTGCAAGGTGCTGCTGAAGTAAGTAGCTTTTTTTTCCCCCCCCCAATTTTTAGGGCTGAACCCACAGCATATGGAAGTTCCTAGACTGGGGGTCGAATTGGAGCTGCAGCTGTCGGCCTATGCCGCAGCCACAGCAAGGCCAGATCCGAGCCACCTCTGTGACATACACCACATTCCACAGCAACACCAGGTCCTTAACCCACCAAGCAGGGCCAGGGATCAAACTCACATCCTCTTGGATCTTAGTTGGGTTCATTACAGCTGAGCTACAATGGGAACTCCTATATATGTTGCATTTTTTAAGACATGAAAGTTCAGAAGTGCTCCACACCAGAAGAAATAAAAAAAAAAAGAAATAAGAGGAGTTCCTGTCAAGGCTCAGCAGAAACAAATCTGACTGGCATCCATGAGGATGTGGGTTCCATTCTCAGCTTCACTCAGTGGGTTAAGAAACCAGTGTTGTTGTGAGCTGTGGTGTAGGTCGCTGATGTGACTCAGATCTGACGTTGCTGTGACTGTGGCATAGGCCAGCAGCTACAGCTCTGATTCAACCCCTGGCCTGGGAACCTCCATATGCCTTGGGTGCAGCCCTAAAAAGACCAAAAAAGAAAAAAGAAAAGAAGAAGGCTGTCACTTTTTTTTTTTTTTTTGGTCTCAGCACAGGTAAAAAGTGCATCATTGTAGAGGAAGGCAAAGAGATCTTGGCTGGACACGTTGGTGTAACGATAATCAATCTTTTCAAGCATTTTGTGAGACTGCTTCCTGAAAAATTGTCACTATGCTTTGTAGGATGCAAGCTTTGAAACCAAGGAATCGAGAAAAGTGGAGTTGATGGTTTTTTATGGACACCAGAAACTAGCACCTCTGAAAAATAAAAAGATCTATGTGAGCTCCAAGGACACGACCAACGAGAAATTTCAAGCCATAAAACACGAATGTCAAGCAAATGATCCAGAAGACCTCAATTGGGCTTGAATTGCTGAAAAACTAGGTGGATCCATGATTGTAGCTTTTGAAAGATGCCCTGTGTAGGTCATCATTCAGTGCCACAGATTAAAAGCTTCCATGTTCAATGTCACCCTCTTGCTACATAAGTGAAGCAAATACACTGAGGCCAGGGACTCACTGAGGGGCGCTGCCTTGTCATTTATTAGAGTAAACTCACTACTCTAAGAACCTGTGCACATGGCCCTAAATAAATCTAAAGACCACAGTATTACTGATGTGAAATTAAAGACTTATGCACCAAAAAATAAAATAAAATAAAAATTATTCTCATTGTTAACTATTCTATCCCAGTGTTTTCCATGCTTACTCCATCTTACAAATTAAGGAAACTGAAACTTGCAAAGTGTATTCATTTCCTGGGGCTACTATGATAACACGTAAGCACTAACTTGGTGGCTTAAAACAACAGAAATGTATTCTCATTTGGCTGGGCTGCAATCCCTCCAAAGTTCTAAGGAAGAATCTATCCCACGTCTCTTCCAGCTTCTGGGGTGGCTACATCATTCCAATCTCCGCCTCCATCTTTAAGTTTCCTCCTCTGAGAAGGAAATGTCTCGTTGAATTTAGAGTCCATCCAGGTAATCTAGGATGATCTCATCTCCTGATCCTTAACTTAATTAATCTACAAAGACTCAATTTCCAAATGTCAGACTCACAGATTCTGGGGGTTAGGACGTGGACATATCTTTTTGGGGGAGGGTACCATTCAATCCACTACAGAGATGTGGGGTTTTGATACAGAGCATTTAAAGAGTAATTTTTGAACTAGACAACACACATGTGGCTGGGGATGGGAAGGGTAGGATCTACTTTTCAGAGAATGAGGCTAGATCCTATGAACCTTAAAAATAGAATAGCCTCAGGAGTTCCCTGTTGACTCAATGGGTTAAGGACCCAGCACTGTCACTGCAGTGGCTCATGTCGCTGCTGTGGCATGGGTTCAATCCCTGGCTCAGGAACTTCTGAATGCTACAGGCACAGCAATAAAAATGCTAAAAAAAAAAAAAAAAAATAGGACATACTCAGCCTTACATGAACCCAACTGCCCAGAGCCAAACTGTTAGCATTCTCCCACTGATAAGGTATAAGAGAGGGCAGTTCAAAGGGAATTTGAACCATCACCCTGGGGCCCAGGTGGACTCCCTACCGGTACTGCCTCCTCCTTGGAGGGACTGAACAGGGACCAGTATTGAAAATCACGTCACAGGTGAGCTAAAGAAAGATAGATACAAAGCAGTTCTTGACATAAGGGGGCTGAGGCTAGAATCTGGTTCTGCTTCATTAGTTCCCATCACTTTGATCTCTCTAATACCGGATGGTACTGTCAGAGACCCTGTCACAGTGTTAGGTGGGTCGTGAACAGTGTTGCCCAACAGGTGTGGCAGCTTCTGCAGAACACCAGCTGTAGGTATGCCTCCTAACATCTCCACCATGTGCCAGGCTCTGTGCCATGTCTTGGGGACGCAGGTACAATGCAGCTATACTCCGTGCTGTCAGGATGCTAGGAGAGGACACGTCGGTGATCAAATAATCCTGCCTGGTAAGATATAAAATGTACACTAATAGGAGTTTGCATTACAGACTATCTATCACAGGGGAAGGGAGGGTTCATTTCCAGCAAAGGCAGGACTTAGGATATTTTTCACAAGGAGATACTGGGTTCCTTACTGAAGACTATACAGCCAGGAGGCAAAGCAGCTGGAGTGGGAGTCCCAGTCTGTCTGACTCCAAAAATATTCCTAATATACTTTCCACTCTGTGAAGACATCTGTGCAAGGGCAAAATTAATGAGATGGAAGTATGCACCCCAGGTGGTCTGACCTGGTCCAAGTTAGAATGCCTGGAGGCGTGGTTATAGCGTTTGTCTGGGTCTTCTTTTCTGAAATATCACCTGTCTCAGCTGGCTGCTGAAGATGGAAGAAGAAATAGAAAAACAGTCTAATTTTCTTTTTTCGGAAGACATCCTAGAGGGTTGGTTTGCTGCTTCTCTGATTGGGGAAGCCGACAACTGGATGGCCATATTCTGTTTACTTTCTTTAAAAAGTATTTTAATTGCAGGAGTTCCCACTGTGGCTCAGCGGTAACTCAACCAGTATCCCTGAGGATGCAGGTTTGACTCCTGGCCTTGCTCAGTGGGTTAAGGATCCAGCTTTGCCACAAGCTGTAGTGAAGTTCACAGAGGCAGTCCGGATCTGGCGTTGTTGTGGCCTTGGCGTAGGCTGGCAGCTGCAGCTCTGATTCAATCCGTAACCCGGGAACTTCCATATGCCACAGATGTGGCCCTAGAAAAAGAAAAAAAAAGTATTTTAAATTGCATATTTTCTATAAAAATTTAATCTTTCAACATGTAGTAATTTAAACGAACTTCTCTAAATTAATATAATTAGTAAGATAAATTTGTGTACTCTTCAGGATAAAGGCAATATCCTCTCCATCTCTCTGCCCCCGCCCCAAGTCTAGCCCAGCTCCCTTCCTACAGTAGGTGAGTAATACAATTCTGATGAATCAAAGTGAGTTCTTCTTGTGCACCGAGTTCTTCTAGGTGGGAATGTAAAGTGGGGCAGCCGCTGTGGAAAAAAACATTATGGAGCTTTCTCAAAAAATTAAAAATAGAATTACCACAGGATCTAGCAATCCCACTCTGGGTATATTTCCAAAATAATGGAAAGAGATATTTATCCATGCAGCAGATTGTTCACGATAGCCATAACATGGAAGCAAACCAGGGGTCCATCGATGCATGCGTGGATAAGCAAAATGCAGTATATACATACATGGACTAGTATTCAGCCGTAAAAAGGAAGGAAATGCTGTGATGTGCTACAACGTGGATGAACTTTGAGGACATTATGCTGAGTGAAATAAGCTAGTCACGAAAAATACTGTCTTCTTCCACTTTAGCTAGAGTAGTCAAAATCATGAAGATAAAAAATAGAATCGGGGCTGCTGGGGGCTGGAGGGAGGGGAGTTGGGGAGTTACTGTTAAATAAATATAGAGTTTCAGTTTTACAATATAATGCGCTGTGGAGCTGGATCGTGATGATGACTGCACAACCAAGTGGGTGTAATTAATACCACTGAAGTGTATGATTAAAAATGGTAAGGATGGGAGTTCCTGTTGTGGCGCAGTGGTTAACGAATCCGACTAGGAACCATGAGGTTGCGGGTTCGGTCCCTGCCCTCGCTCAGTGGGTTAACGATCCGGCGTTGCCGTGAGCTGTGGTGTAGGTTGCAGACGCGGCTCGGATCCCGTGTTGCTGTGGCTCTGGCGTAGGCTGGTGGCTACAGCTCCGATTCAACCCCTAGCCTGGGAACCTCCATATGCCGCGGGAGCGGCCCAAGAAATGCCAAAAAGACAAAAAAAAAAAACACAAAACAAAAAAAATGGTAAGGATGGTAACTTTTAGGTTATTTGTATTTTAACATAATAAAAAAGAAAAAAAGTGGTAGCAAATTCACACACATTTCCTTCCCATACGTTTTGTTGTGTTTTGGTTATTTCAATTTTTATCATAAATAGGTTGATGTTCATATGACTATTGCTTAGCACCATAGTTTGAAATCATGGAGCATGATACCTCCAGCTTTCTTCTTCTTTCTCAGGATTGGTTTGGCTACTTGGGGTCCTTTGTGTTTCCATACAGATTTTAGAATCATTTGTTCTAATTGTGTAAAAAATGCCATTGGCATTTTGATAGAGATTGCATTGAATCTGTAGATTGTCTTGGGTGGTATGGCCATTTTAACAGCAATAATTCTTCCAATCCATGAGCATGGCGTATCTTTCCATTTGTTTTTGTCATCTTCAGTTTCTTTCATTAGCATCTGTAGTTTTCCAAGTACAGGTCTTTTACCTCCTTCACTAGACTTATTCCTACATATTTTATTCTTTTTGGTATGATTATAAGTGCGATTTTGTTTTTGTTAATTTCTCTTTCTGATAGTTGCTAGCATACAGAGACTCAAGGAGTTTGCATCGTGGCACAGTGGAAACAAATCGGACTAGGAACCTCGAGGTTGTGGGTTCGATCCCTGGGTCTCATTCATTGCCATGAGCTGTGGTGTAGGCTGCAGATGTGGCTCAGATCCTGCGTTGCTGTGGCTGTGGCATAGACCAGCAGTTACAGCTTCGATTAGAACTCTGGCCTGGGAATCTCCATATGCCACAGGTGTGGCCCTAAAAAGACAAAAAAAAAGACAGAAATCCAAGAGATTTCTGTATATTTACTTTGTACCTTGCAACTTTATTAAATTCTTTAATTAGTTCTAATAGATTTTGGTGATGTCTTTAGCATTTTCTGTGTGTTTTATCATGTCATCTGCAAACAGTGACAGTTTTACTTCTTCCTTTCCAATTTGGATTCCTTTTTCTTATCTGATTATATGGTTAGAACATCCAATAGAATGTTGAATAAAAATAGCCAGAGAGGCATCCTTGTCTTATTCCTGATCTTAGAAGAAATGCCTTCAGCTTTTCACCATTAAATATGATGTGGCTGATCGTTTATCATATATGGTCTTTATTGCACTGAGGTATGTTCCCTCTACACCCACTTTATTGAGAGTGTTTTTTTTTATCATAAATGGATGTTGAATTTTGTCAAAAGTTTTTTCTGTATCTATTGAGATGTTCATATGATTTTTATTCTTCAGTGTGTTAATGTGGTGCATCACACTGATTGATTTGTGGATATTGAACCATCTTTTTGTATCTCTAGAATAAATCTCATTTGATCATGGTATAAGATCTTTTTATTGTATTGTTGAATTTGGCTTCCTAGTATTTTGTTGAGGATTTTGCTCCAGTGATCAAAGAAGTATCATATTGGTACAAAGATAGACACGTAGATCGATGGAACAGAATAAAGAGCCCAGAAATGAACCCATACTTTCATGGTCAATTAATCTATGACAGAAGAGGCAAGAATATACAGTGAAGAAAATAAAGCCTCTTCAATATATGATATTGGGAAGACCAGACAGCTACATGCAAAAGAATCAAACTGGGCTACTTTCTCTCACCATGTACACAAATAAACTCTTAATAGATTAAAAGCTTATATAAGATTTGAAACAATAAAACTCCTAGCAGAAAACATAGGTGGTACGCTCTTTGACACTGATCTCAGCAATATTTTTTGGATATGCCTATTCAGGAAAGGAAAACGAAAGCAAAGATAAACAAATGCCATTGTTATATCTGATAAAGGGTTAATATGCAAAATACATGAAGACCTCACACAACTCAAAAACAAAAAACCCAACAACCCAATTAAAAAATGGGTAGAGAACCTAAACAGACATTTTTTGAAAGACATACAGATGGCCAACAGAGACATAAAAAGATATTCAACACCACTAATCTTCAAGGCAATGCAAATCAAAACTGCATTGAGATATCACCTCGCATTTGTTAGAATGGCCATTATAAAACAAGACAACAAATTACAAGGTGGAAAAAAGGGAACCCTCAGGCACTGTTGATGGGAATGTAAATTGGTGTAGCTACTATGGAGAATAGTATGGAGATTCCTCAAAAAATTAAAAATAGGAGTTCCCATTGTGGCACAGCAGAAACAAATTCTACTAGGAACCATGAGGTTACGGGTTCAATCCCTGGCCTCGCTCAGTGGGTTAAGGATCCGGCATTGCCACAAGCTGTGGTACAGGTCGCTGACATGGCTCGGATCTGATGTGGCTGTGGCTGTGGTATAGGCCGGCAGCTGTAGCTCCGATTAGACCCCTAACCTGAGAACCTCCACATGCTGCTAGTGCAGCCCTAAAAAAAAAAAGACAAAAAAAAAAATTAAAAATAGAACTACCATACCATCCAGAAATTCCACTTCTGTGTTTTTTTAATAAAGAAAATAAAAACAATAATTCAAAAATATATGTGCAGCCCTAAAAAAGACAACTATATATATATTTTTTTATGTACTCCCATGCTCATTGCAGCATTATTCGCAGTAGTCAAGACATGGAAACAGCCTATATGCCTATTGATAGAGGAACAGATAAAGAAGATATGATATATATGAATATTACTCAACCACAAAAAAGAATGAAATCTTGACTTTGGGACAGACAACATGGATGGGCCTAAGGGGTATTACGCTAAGTGAAAGAAGTCAGAGAGAGTAAGACAAGTACCATACGATTTCACTTAGCTGTATAAACTAAAAAGCAAAATGAATGAACAAACATGACCAAATAAGGAGAGCGTGAGAAACAGAGCACTAACAAGTGGTTGCTGGAGGGGAGGCTCTAGGAGGCTGAGGGAATTAGCTGAAGGAGATTAAGAGGTACAAACTTCCAGTTACAAAATAAAGGAGCCACAGGAATGAAATGTACAGCCAGGAGAATACAGCCAATAATAATGTAATATCTTTGTATGATGACAGATGGTCACTTGGCATTGCGGTGATCTTCATGTAATGTATAGAGTGTCAAACCACTGTGTCATATAATAGAAACTAACATAGGGTCGTAGGTGAACTATACTACACAACAAACAAACTCATAGAAAAAGAGATCAGATTCGTGGTTATCACGGGTCGGGGCTTGGCAGAGGGGAACTGGATGAAGGTGATCAAAAGCTCCAAACTTCCAGTTATACGATAAATAAGTACTAGGGATGAATGTACCACATGAATAATAGGATTAACGCTGCTCTATTTTACACATAGAGTAAATCCTAAGAGTTATCATAAAGAAATTTTTTCTTCTTTTTCTTTTTTTGATATCCATATGAGAGGGTGGTTGTTCTCTAAATTTATCGTAGTCATCATTTCATGATATATGTTAGTCAAATCATTATTCTGTACACCTTAAGTTTATACAGTTCTATATGCCAATTATATCTCAATAAAACTGGAAGAAAAAAGTAACAAAATGCACATGCACACATGTACACATGCAAACACAGAGGAGTGAATTCAATTAACTATAGCCCTTGATACACTTTCTCTAACACCTTTATGCTTAATTTTTTTTTTTTTTTGTCTTTTTGCCATTTCTTGAGCCGCTCCCTTGGCATATGGAGCAGCTCCCAGGCTAGGGGGTCTCATTGGAGCTACAGCTGCAGGCCTACATCACACCCACAGCAACTCAGGATCTGAGCCGCATCTGTAACCCACACCACAGCTCAGGGCCACACCAGATCCTTAACCCGCTGAGCAAGGCCAGGGATCGAACCCACAACCTCATGGTTCCTAGTAGGATGCGTTCCCGCTGCGCCACAATGGGAACTCCTGTGCTTAAACGTTTTAAATCAAATTTTCTTCAAATAAAAGTGGACATTTTAAAGTTAAAATAAGTAAATAAATAAGTTGATGCCCCCCCTCCAAAAATGAGTTCTATTCACTATCCCTATTCAATGCTGAAAATGAGTAAGAATTCAAGTCGTGTTCATTTTAATTGAAAACAGTAAAGCCTGTAGCTGATGAAATTTGGTGAGTAATTATTATCTGCCTGAAAGATTGTTTTGCCTAATCTAAATTTATTTTAGGTCCGTGAAATCATAGCTTCCAAATGATAATAAAGTCAACACTATGACTTCCCATAAAAAAGCTGACTGTCCTAAAGGAGCACAGTGCATTTATAGCTTGTTGTGAACCGAGAAGTGTGGGGCAGGGTAATTTTGTTGGTTTGTTGGTTTGCTTTATTTTTTTTAGGGCCACACCTGCAGCACATGGAAGCTCCCAGGCTAAAGGTAGAAGCAGAACTGCAGCTGCCAGCCTATGCCACAGCCACAACAACGTCAGATCCGAGCTGCATCTGCGACCTTCACCACAGCTCACGGCAATGCTGGATCCTTAACCCACCGAGCGAGGCCAGGGATCAAATCCACATCCCCATGGATACTAGTTGGGCTTGTAACCTGCTGAGCCACAGCAGAAACTCCCTGTTTGTTTGTTTTAATGTTAAGTCTTTTTTTATTAAAGTACCGTTGATTTACAATGTTGTGCCAATTTCTGCTATATAACAAAGTGACTCAGTCATATATCTTCACATTCTTTTTAAAAATATTATTTTCCGAAAATATGGAATGCTTCACAAATGTGCGTGCCCTCCTTGCACAGAATGCTAATCTCTGCAGCATTCCAATTTTAGTACATGTGCTTCTGAAGCGAGTACCAGGGTAATTTTGTTTTAATAATAACTTTCTTTATCCTGCTATTTTCTTTCACTGACCTTTTCATTCAAGCAGGCGGGCTCTCCCAAGAGGGCTGTAACAACAACCCAGGAGCCTCCTCCTGGCTTTGGTTTCCAAAAGCCTGAGGCTCTAGCTAGGAAGAAGTCATTGTTATGAACTGAATGTTCGTGTCCCCACACCAAAACGTACCTCCCCAAATTCATGGGTATTGAAACCCTGGGCCCCAGTGTGATGGTATTCAGAGGTACAGCCTTTGGGAGGTAATAGGATTAGGTGAGGTCATGAGGGTGGAGCCCTTGTGATGGGATTAGTGCCCTTATAAGAGTCAGGAGGGAGCTTGCTTCCCATCTTTGCCAAATGAGGATACAAGAAGTCACAGTCTGCATCCTGGAAGAAGAGCCTCACCAGAACCCACCCATGCTGGCACCTGATCTTGGACTTCTACCCTCCAGAACTGTGAGAAATAAATTTCTATTGTTTGGAAGCCACCTGGTCTATGGTATTTTTGTTGTAGCAGCCCACTTGGATTAATACGGGGACTTAATTTTGGAAGAAGGAAAGCTTTCCTTGGTTTTAACTCCTGTGACAGGTTCCCTGGGAAGCTCTGCTTCCTTTCCTTCCCCCAGGCTCCCCCCAGCTCCGAGCCAGTTTAGATGCATCACTCTGTGGTTCTGGGCCCCTTCTATGTATTGCTGGTGCAATGCCAGCCAGCACCTCCCCAACGTTTCCCCCCTTATCATCTGCCCTCCTAGAGCAGCACTATGGGGTGGCCAGCACTTGGATCCCCCAGGCAGGTGCCATCAGACTGGCTTCCTCCAAGCTGTGGGACCTTGAACAGGTCACTTAGCCTTCGTTTGGAAAAGATGGGAATAATAATCTCACCTGTCTCATAGGACTCTGGTGCGGCTTCACTGAAATGATGAATGTCATTTTCTTATATGTGCTCAATAAATGTCTGCTGTTTCCCATTTGTTATTATTATTATTATTATTATTATTAATTCCCTCTGAAGGTAGGAAACACGTCTTATATGTCAGGCTTCCCTGGAGACTTGCCCACCCCTGTGACACACAGAAAAGACTGTACCTCCTTATCCTTCCTCTTCTAGTTTTTCTCTGTTGGTTCTCCTTGGAGATTTTTGGCAAACCCTTGGTCTTTGCCCATGCCTGGCCTGACCCATGGTTCAGACCAGTCCACGTTAGCCCTTTTCAGAATTTCCTTCACTGTCGAAGATGCATCTTTGCAAATTACAAGAATGTCCAACTGGTTCCTAGCATAGCTTTAGATATTTAAAATTGGACTTCCCACCATGGTGCAGTGAGTTAAGAATTCCACTGCAGACTCTCAGGTCACTGCAGGGTCACAGGTTCAATCCCCAGCCTGTCACAGGGTTTATTTAAAAGATCCAGTGTTTTTACAGCTGCAGCACAGGTTGAAGCTGCAGCTCAGATTCAATCCCTGGCCCAAGACTGCCCTATGCAGTGGATACAGCCATTAAAAAAAAAAAAAAAAAAAGATATTTAAAACACTGTGTTTCTATTTAAGCCTAAACCAATTCCATACACCTGCATGTCATCTCCAAATACAAATTCTAGTGGGAAAGGGGCTTTTTCTCCCAAAGGCTTCAAGCTACTGTCCACACGAGGAGTGAACTATAGGCTGGGATCCTGAGAAGGACCCTGGAAGAAAGGGAGCTAGTTGCTCAGTTTGTCAATAGACCTACTAGGACCAAATACGTAATTTGTGGGACCCAGTGCAAAATGAAAAAGCACACCCCTTTTTCAAAAACAATTAAAAATTTCAAGATGCATCAGCAAAGCATTAAACCAAGCTTGATGATATGGTAGTTATATTTTTAAGTTTTCTGAGGAAATTCCATACTGTTTTTCAAAATGACTCTACCCGTTTACACTCCCGTGAACAGTGTGCTAGGGTTTCCTTTTCTTCACAACCTCACCAGCATTTGCTATTTGTGGTCTTTTTGATGATAGCCATTTTGACAGGTGTAAGATAGTAGTCCCACTCTTGGGTATACATCTGAGGAAGACAAAAAGATTCATTTGAAGAAATCTATACACTGCCATGTTCATAGCAGCATCATTTACAATAGTCAAGATACAGAAGCAACCTAAGTGTCCATTAACAGATGAATGGATAATATACACAATGGAATATTACTCAGCCACAAAAAGAATGAAATTTTGCCATTTGCAACAACATGGATGGACCAGAAGGTATTAGGTTTATGAAGCCAGAGAAAGACAGATACTGTATGTTATCACTTGTAAGTGGAATCTATCAAATAAAACAAATGAATTGATAAAACAGAAGCAAACTCACAGATACAGAGAACAAATGACCAGTTACCAGCAGGAAGAGGGAAGGGGGAGGGGCAAGATGGGGCAGGGGACTTAGAGGTACAACCTAAGACATAAAATAAATAAGTTACAAGGGGAGTTCCCGTCGTGGCACAATGGTTAACGAATCCGACTAGGAACCATGAGGTTGCAGGTTCGGTCCCTGCCCTTGCTCAGTGGGTTAACCACCCGGCGTTGCCGTGAGCTGTGGTGTAGGTTGCAGATGCAGCTCGGATCCCGTGTTGCTGTGGCAGTGGCGTAGGCCAGCGGCTACAGCTCCAATTAGACCCCTAGCCTGGGAACCTCCATATGCCGCAGAAGCGGCCCAAAGAAATAGCAAAAAGACAAAAAAAAAAAGTTAGAAGGATATATTGTATGGTACAACAATATAGCCAATATTTAATAAAAACTTTAAATGGAGCATAATCTATTAAAATATTGAATCATTATATTGTACACCTGAAACTAATATAATATTATAAATCAATTATACTTTAATAAAAGAAGAAAAAGGAAGTGTTGACAACTTATGAATATATTAAAAACCAATGAATGTACACTTTAAATGGTTGGATTCTAGCACACATGAATTATATCTCAATAAAGCTATTTAAAACCATAAATCAGGCATTCCCATCATGGAGCAGTGGTTAATGAATCTCACTAGGAACTATGAGGTTGCGGGTTCGATCCCTGGCCTTGCTCAGTGGGTTAAGGATCCAACGTTGCCATGAGCTGTGGTGTACATCGCAGACAGCTTGGATCCCGCATTGCTGTGGCTCTGGTGTAGGCCAGTGACTACAGCTCTGATTTGACCCCTAGCCTGGAAATCTCCATATGCCGTGGGTGTGGCCCTAGAAAAGGCAAAAAGACAAAAAAAATTTTTTTAATAAAAAATATCAAACCATAAATCAAACAAAATAAGCCCAGCAAAGGGACCTTCAGAGAGTCTGTGCAACTACACAGCTCATGCAGTTGGCCTTGATCATCTTCTGAAATCAGCAGGCAAAAATACAGTCACCAAGGAGGAAAAGTGCAATTTAATCAAAGATGAGTATGGGAAGCTTGAAGGGCTCAGGACTTGTTTTGTTTGGTTTGGTTGCACCGACAGCATCAGACGTTCCTGGGCCAGGGATCAAACTCAGGCTCCAGCAGTGACAACTCTGAATCCTAACCCCTAGGCTACCAGGGAACTCCCAGAGGACTCAGGATTTAAAGGGAATTTGCTTTCACTCGGGAGTATCCCCTTCCTCCAGTCCTACCCCCCACCTCCCAGGGCTCCCTCGCCCTCCAGCTTCCAACCACAGTGGCCTCCCTGGAGCACCTGGAACGTGCCAAGCTCCTTCTTTCTTGGTTCTTCCTGTCCTTTCTGTCAGGACCACCTTCCCAAGGTCTTCACACAGCTGACAACTTCTCTGCTTCAGCAGTAAACTTATGTCATCCCCAGTGCCTGACAGAGGTTTACCAAATATTAGTGTATGTTACTGCCCTTTGCTCAATTTCACTGCGCCATGTCAGTTCCAGTTTGACATCTGGACATGAACTGAACCGCTGCGTGGGTCCTGACCCAGGTCAGCATATTCGTCTCATGGGGCTGCCAAAACAAAGAACCTGTTATTATTCTGTGCCCTAGAGTCCCCATTATTTCCCTCAAACCCATATCACCACCTGTATTTTTCTGTTTATGAGCTATCGCTCCCACTAGAATGTGGTCCCCACAAGGCAGGCCTGGCTCACTGCTGATGGCCACGTATTCAGAACCAAGCCCAGCATACACACCGCAGGAGGTGTGTGGGAGGCTGAACAACGACCTGCAAAGATATCCAGCTCCCTGGAATCTGTGAATGTCCTTACATGACCAGATGAGGCTTTGCAGATGTGGCTGAATAAAGACCTCGAGATGGGGAGATTATCCTAGATTAAACATGTGGCCCCTCAATGCCCTCACAAGTGCCCTTATAAGAGGAAGGCAGAGGGAGATTTGACCCTGAAGAGAAAAAGACCAGGTGACGGAAACAGAGTCGGGGGAGCAGATGTACGCAGCTGGCCAAGAAGATGAAGGAAGAGGCTCCAGGCTGAGGAACACAAGCCGTCCCCTCTGAGCCTCCAGAGGGCTGCGGATGACAGGGACAGAGTAAAGGATCAAAGCAGGTGATGAAATAGTTAATCCCACTAGGGGATTGTAAGCAGGAAAAACGTATGGGAGAGCCCTGTAAATTAATGATCACTCTGGAAAGCAACAAAAGCAAGCAGGCTCTCTTAGCCACGAAACCATGCAGCAGAAGCATGAGAAATGCCCCCCAAACAATAAAACAGTGGTAAAATGAGACCCACATCCTGCCCAGTGAGGTCAGCAAGTGAGTGATTCCTAGGACATGCTTCTCTGTGCACACTAAAAACAAAAATATAAGGGAGTTCCCTTCGTGGCTCAGTGGTAATGAATACCAATAGTATCCATGAGGACGTGGGTTCAATCCTTGGCCTCGTGGATGCTTGTCAGAATCATTTCCACAGAGCCACGATGGGAACTCCAGTCTTAGAAAATGTTGATGCCGATTTGCTATCACAGAACCAGGGAGACACAGGACCTCCCTTAGGGCTGTCTCGGGGGAGCCTTTTCCCTCTAGGTCTTGCGCTGGAGGGTAGGGAGCCTGCGCTCAGGGGAGAGGCGGTCCCGCCACACAGTGCGTGGTGGCATGAGGCCTGCAGTCCTGCTAGAGGGTCAGGGGCATGATGCCTGGTCCGTGGCTGAACAAAGAATTTGACTTTCAAGTAAAAACCAAGCACAGCACCAAGGAGAAAGGGTAGACTAGATACCAGCAGGCTGGCCTTTAAACGTCACCTGTGATTCTCACTAACTCTGTGACTTTAATACAGGCAGGTGAGCCACTGTATTCTCATCTGATTAAAGAGGAGACTGATAAATACTTCCCTGTAGAAAGAAAAATAGATAGATAGACAGATGATAGATAGATAGATAGATAGATAGATAGATAGATAGATAGATAGATAGATACCTCCCAATGGGATGTCCTAAGAACTAGGACAGACAATGTGTGTCTCAAAGGATCTTGAGGGTTTTTCAATATCTCAGGGACTGGAACCAATACTCAGTCCTTCATTCAACAAGTATTTGCCGATTCCCTAAAATGCATGAGACACTGTTCTAATCCTGTGTGATATGTCAGTGAACAGAGAAAGTACCTCCTCTCAAGGAGCTTATACTTAGGTAGAAATATGCAATAAACAGAAAACAGAAAAACCATAAACATAGAACACGTAAAATACATAGTATATTAGCAATAAGCACACAGAAAACTGTGCTAAACAATGGTTAAAGAAAATGTGCTTTATGTATGATAGAAAATTACTCGGCCATGAGAAAGATGGAAATCCTGCCATTTGTGACAGCATGGATGGAACTTGGAGGCACTATGGTAAGTGAAATAAGCCAGCGAGAAGACAAACACTGCATGGCATCACCTATACATAGAATCTGAAAATAAAAGAAAGGGAGGTTGGAGAAGCCAGAGGAGAGCATTTTTATCCTTTTACCGAAGTGTGACATAAACACAGTAAAGAGCACACATCTTCAGTTGATGAGGTCATCAAGGTTCTGATTTCTTATCACCAAGGAATCTATTGCCTATTCTTAAAACTTGGTAGCGAGGGGAGCACGTGATGAGCCATCTATCATGGCTGACTTCCCTGCACATCCTTAGCCTGTGAGATGCCTCCACATCATCCATCCATTCATTGCTCTTCCTTTGCTCTGCAGAATTTCTCTAGAAAGCCTTCTCAGAGTGCTAGGTCCCAGAAGCACCCCACCCCCAACCCAGGTTGATGGTGAAGACAGTGATTTTCCTTTGCCTCCATCCAGTGGCAGCAGCTTCAACAGGGCCAATCAGAGAGCTTGATTGGAGTGGTGGAGCTGGAGGGAAACCCAGCGAGGATTCTCAAGGTGAGGATTCTTCAGCAGAGAGACACGGCTGCCCTCACAGCAGCTAGTCTTCCACCAACAGCAGAGGAAAGTGCACGAAGGTCAGAATGTTGTCAGTAGGAGAGGGCAGGGTCAGAGGACAAAAAGGGAGCACTTGCTCCAGGACTTGCAATTTGCAGAATCCTGCTCCTTGAAGTGGAAATTACCCTTCTAAGCACCAGTGAGGATCGTGAGGAATGGCTTCATCAAATGGCATTGAACTCTAAAAAGTGTGTGAGGCTCAAGGCACACTGTTACCAGCCTTATCAACTTCACTACGATGGTAACAAGGATGGACTCCTCCTCATCTGTTCCACGGTGCTCCTTAAGTCTCTTTTTGCCTCTTTTCTGACTTCTCTTCTCCTTGAGGGCCATTCTTTCTCTATATTTAAATCTCATTTGACATCTCCGTAAATGGTTGGTGCCCAGAAGATCATGAAATGTGATTCTATTCCTCATATGCTTTGCATCCCCCAAACAGCCCTACCTATGATTAGCATCCCGTGCTTATAACCCACCTTTCTCTGCCCAGAAGCCAGGGATGCGGGTAGGCCTAGTTAGCAATAGTCTGTCCCTCTCAGGGTAGCATCATGGCCAGGAAATTATCAGGCAATAGCTAGATGATCAACTGGTCAATAACCTGGTTCATATTCTTATCCTGAGATTTCAAATAAAAAGAGACTCTTTGAAAACTTAGAGATCTTAGGCAAAAAACATAGTCATTCATATACTTTTGACTGAAGTATGGCCTCTTCTATCTGGGTAGACCATTCTCTTTCATCCTGAAACTTTGAAAGATAAGTGAAGGAAATGAGAGGGAGAAAGGGGACAGCCTCCTGTGGCCTGTATCAGAGGATTCAACCCTGGTAATCAGCGAGTGTCACATGTCACAGCCAGATTGCGCTCACCTTCATGGATTCATTAATTCATTTAGCAGATCTTGGGGACAGAGTAATGTGTTAGTCTGAGTGATTTGAAAAGTAGATGCCAAAAGGGGATTAGCTGTGCAAGCGATTCATTAGAACACCTCTGAAAGAAAGTGAGGAAGGAGAGGCTGGGAGAGCTGTCAGACCTTAGAGCAGGTCTGATTCTAGATGAAGAAAAGAGAGACAAGTGTGATGGTTAAATTGATATATAAACTTTGCTGGGCCACAGTCCCCAGACACTTGGTCAAACATTACTCTAGAAGTTTGTTTTTTGTTGTTGTCGTTGTTGTTTTTTGGGGGGGGCTGTCATTTTAGGGCTGCACCCATGACATATGGAGGTTCCAGGTTAGGGGTCCAATCGGAGCTGTAGCTCCTGGCCTATGCCATAGCCACAGCAACATGGGATCCAAGCCACGTCTGTGACCTACACCACAGCTCAGGGCCACACTGGATCCTTAATCCACTGAGCAAAGCCAGGGATCAAACCTGCATCCTCATGGATGCTAGTCAGATTGTTCCACTTGGAGCCATGATGGGAACTCCTAGGAGTTTCTGAGAAGATATTTTTTTAGATAAGATTAAACATTTCAACACTCAGTAAAGCAGATTACCCCATATGATATAGTTGGGCTGTACCTAATCAGTTGGAGGCCTTAATAGAAACAGACTGACATACACCAAAGAAGAGGGAATTCTGCCAGCAGATGGCCTTTGAACTCAAACTGCAACTCTTTCTGGGTCTCCAGCCAGTTGGCATACCCTGCAGATTTTGGATTTACCAAGCCTCCATAATTACATAAGGCAGTTCCTTAAAATAAGCCAGTCTCTCCCCACCCCTCTCTCCATAGGAAGGAAGAAATATTGGGCGATGTCTTCACTGAGGACTATCTAAGAAGGTTTGGCAAGGTCATTGGTTGGGTCCTCCAGCCAAATTTACTCATCAGAGGAGCTGTGCATCGCCCAGGTCATGCCTTGGCATCCATGCCATACTCAGTCACTGACTGAGAGCAGCCCAGGAAGCTTGGCCTTGGAGCACAGGTGATGATGGACTTGCACGGCAGATAAGTGGGTGCTTGAGGCGAGGGACAGCCTGGTGCTCAGGTTTCTAGGAAGGGTCTGACCTCGTAGATGCCTAGAAGGCCTGGAGAGTGTGGTCCAGTGGATAAGGGTGTGTGGCTGGTTCTGGCACTTTTTTTTTTTTTTTTTTAGAACAATAAACACCTTTATTACATGAGCTAAGACAGGAGGGAGGATTCATTTGCCTTTCTGAGCCTCGATTTCCCTCAGATAGAACTCCAGCTCCTTGCCCTCTAGCACATAGCCATCTCCTCGGCCACACTGGCCTGGTCTTGAAGGGACGTCTGCGAGAAGCTTGCCCTGCGGGAGGGAACTGCTCCTCTAGGAGACTGCTGATTTTGGCAGTCTTTTTCCTTTCATCATACTTCTTCTGAGTTTCCTTTGACCACTTTTTGTTTAAAATCTCTTCTTCCTCAGGAGTCAGCTTGGTCTCTTTCTTGTGGCCCAGGGGCAGTGCATAGTGGGATTCATACCACTGTCGGTATGTTGTGCTATCAATGAGCGCAGTGCAAGAGTTCCCGTCATGGCTCAGTGGTTAACGAATCCGACTAAGTACCATGAAGTTGCAGGTTCGATCCCTGGCCTTGCTCAGTGGGTTAAGGATCCTGCGTTGCCGTGAGCTGTGGTGTAGTTTGCAGACGCAGCTCAGATCCCACGTTGCTGTGGCTCTGGGGTAGGCCAGCGGCTATAGCTCCGATTGGACCCCTAGCCTAGGAACCTCCATATGCCACGGGTCTGGCCCTAAAAAGGACAAAAAGACAAAAAAAAAAAAGCGCAATGCAGTTCTTCACCAGGGTCTTGGTATGGAGCAGTTCATTGTTGGAAGCATTGTACACAACATCAATAATCCTCGTCTTTCGTGTGCAACACTCGGAGCCGCAGGAGAAGTTCCCCACATCCAGCCTCAAGGCCCGGTACTTCTTGTTACCTCCCTGCCCATGGACTGTGTCTACACAGCGGGGGTCAACCTTGGTGTTTGCAGTGGGGCGTCCCAGCTCATTCTTCCACTTCTCCTGGTAGGACTTTCTCTTGTCCCCGGTCTTGCAGAGCTTGTGCCAGTTGTCCCCAGAGATGCCTGTTGCTCGGCACTGGCTGGAAAGAGCTGGTTCTGATACTTCTAATGCAGCCTGATGGTCCTGGTGCTGGGAGCATTGAAAGAAATTAGAAGCTTGAGCCATTACTTCTGCTGCTCCTGGAGAGACACAAACAGGAACTGGAGACAGGGAAGTTCTCTTCTCCTCTCCTCCTGCCTTCCAGGCTCCTTTTAGTGCCTCCTACTGGTAGAACCTGACAAAATTGGCAAGGGAGTCTGAAAAGTAGAGTTTTAAGAACCCTAGCTCCAGTATCCCAGAGCACACTGTAGAAGGATGGACTTAGAACTGAGAGATATTAGGTCAATAATGAAGGGAAGCACTAAGGAATTAGTAACAAAAAGGAAAGGCACACATAAGGAGAGGGGAACAAGGCTTTTTTTCTTCCTGAATGCCATGAAATCTTCCACATATACTGTGCGAGGGCAAAGGGTTGTGTGTTGTTCTCACCCGTCATTTCCCTTAGCCCACTTGAAGAAACCGGTCCATACTCATCAGTCCCAGTGGCTTACAACTGAAAGTGTTACTTGATGCCACACTGCTGCTTCTTGGGTGTGCTCCCAGGATTGAAGTCTCAATGTGTCTCCCAGCCAATCTGCATCTTTATAAATCATCTTCCCACACAGTGCTACAGCTTCTCCCTTCCCAAGGCTGGAGTCTTGTCCTGTTCCAAAAATGGAAAGCATAAATATTTGAGCCAAACTCTCTAAAGCAACTGAGCTCTGGGAGGAGATAAAGCCCTTCCTCCTAACCACCATGCATGGTCCCACCCTCAAGATCTATGCAGATTGCCAAGGCTATCAGTTGGAGTGCTGTCTCTTACAAGTAACAGATGACCCAACTTAAAACATCTTAAACCAATGGTACTCAACCCTGGCTGTCCATCCAAATCAACCGAAGAACTTTTAAAAATACATCTTGCCTGGAGTTCACATCATGGCTCAGTGGTTATCGAATCCGACTAGGAACCATGAGGTTGCGGGTTCAATCCCTGGCCTTTCTCAATGGGTTAAGGATCTGGCGTTGCCGTGAGCTGTGGTGTAGGTTGCAGGCGCAGCTCGGATCCCACATTGCTGTGGCTCTGGCATAGGCCGGTGGCTACAGCTCCAATTCAACTCTTAGCCTGGGAACCTCCATAAGCTGTGGGAGTGGCCCAAGAAATGGCAAAAAGACAAAAAAAATAAAATAAAATAAAATAAAATAAAAAATACATCTTGCTTGACAAAAAAAGAAGATTGAGAACCAATGACTAAAATAATGAAGGGATATATTAACTCGTATAATATGAGATCTAGAGGGAAAGCAATACTGGGGATGGTTTCTTTAGTGATTCAACGAGGCTCATCAAGGATCAGGGTACCTTCTATCTTCCTGTTCTGCTGAGGAGGACATCCTTAGCATAGTGATTTTTATCTTCACTTTGTCTCTTCATGGTCACAAAATATCTGCAGCAGCTCCAAGCTTCTCTTCGCGCAGCAGTGTCCAAAGATGGGAGAGAATGTGTCTTCCTTGGCATGGAACTATATGACTGGCCTAGACCCACTCTGCATCTGCAAGGGGTGGCTGGCAGGGGGCAAATACACAAAGCATGGAAGGAAGAGGGCCCTAGCCTTTGGGTAGACAGCCACCATTTACTGGATACATTCATGAGCTCCTTTTCTGGGCTGTTGATTCTACCTAAAGCCTTTAAGTAATTCCAGACCCTGGGTTGCACACAGACTGTTATTCTTATGGAATTTTTCATGAACTTATGGGATTTCGTGGGGAATCACAACATAAAGGTATAAATGCAAATGAAATTTGGGTTTTCACGATCTTCAAGCTCTTCCAAAACAACTGGAGAATCTTGCTGAAACAGGAAGCTTTGAGGAATTTCGGATTACCAAAATAATTCCCTTGAGCAATAATACAGAAAATGGGCTTTTAGCAGTGGCCAAGTGTAAGTGCCAACCTAATTCTTGGGCTCAAATGCCTTTAATGTGACTCAGGTGCTGTTGGTTTCTGGAAGCCTCTCCTGGCAATATTGTGGCATTATTTCCTGGCACATCATAAGGAAAGTCTTTTATCTATGAAAACTGTTTTCATAAATATGACCCATCTCTGCAGAGGCAGGCTACTTAGAAGGTAATTGATTTATATGTGTTCTTCAGAGATGTGATGAGGTTATTAAAGAAGATGATAGGGAGGACAGAGCCCCATACTTCTAAAAATACTATATGTAGGCAGGTGCTCAGCGAAATTGCTTTGTAGCTTCCAACATTTGCAGCGTCTTCCTTCACGATGCCCCCAGGGGAGAGATGGCAACGTCCATAGCGGTTGCTATGTACCTGGCCTACACTTGAAAATAAACCGTTTTCTTCTACAATAAAACACCATCTGATTTAGCAGCAACAATGACTAGTTTACCACTAGGGAAGTATTTTTATTTCAGAGGATGGCCACCATATAATTAAGTTAAAACCCTTAGAGATAGTGTCATAATGATCTTAAGGCCAGTGGGGAAGTGATTAAAGGCTGGAATGGCCAAATATTAGTGACCAGTCAACTTGGATGCAGAATGACACCAAAGGAACAAAGGATCAAATTTCATCCAGTGACTCAGAGCTCGTAAGGAGAAGTAAATATCGATTCCACCCTCTGACTTTTATTAGCCATCTCTCATGCTAATAGATAAAATTAGCAGCCCCAAACTTGGTGTCACACTGGTGTGCTGGCACTTAAAATTAGGAATGAGGAGACAAGGGGAAATCTCTTCCCACATCGTGGTAGACCAATGGTCTTGCTTGACTCTTGGTTTTTGACAACTTAACCACTCAGTGTTCTGGAAAGTGACAAAAAGCAATGGCAAGAAGAATAACATTGCCATGGGGGTGAGAGACACATTAATGATTTTTTAAAATAATGATATTTATTAAGTGCCTATTACATGCTATATACTGTGATAGTGCTTCTGGTTACTACGGCAAATCAATTAAGACATAGCCCTTCCTTTCATAGGGCTTATAAATCATAAATATAGTGAGCAAGATAAGCATTAATCAAATAGACACAATTAAATGTAAAGTTCTAACCATAATAAGGTCTATTCTTTGTAAGAAGAAGATAGTGCAAGGGAAAAAATTGTATAAGAATTGGACTTATCTAAGGAGATCAGAAGGGTTCCCTGAGGAAGAGACATCTGAAGGAAGAGAAAGACCTAATTAGGTAGAAGGGTAGAGGGAGAATGTTCTGGCAGAGGTAGAAGAGGACACACATACAAAGGCCAAAAGGATACATGATGGTTTCAGTAGTTAAGGTTGATGATAAGTTGCTACCACAAAAGAACCCCAGAACACAACTCAAATGATAGTAATTTATTTCTTTATTTCTCTCTGTAATAACCACCCTGGATGAATAGGGAGCTTGGCTCCATTAAGTCATTCAGAGACCCAGGTTCCTTCTATCTTGTTGCTCAGCCTTTTGTCTAGAAACCCAAATTTAAGCACATAATCAAAGTTGGTTCTCCCCCAAAAAAAGCATATCAGCATTTCAGCCCAAAGAAAGAGAAGAAAAAGAAATGGCTAACAAGCACCACTGGAGAGAACTTGATCCCAGAGCCAGATCCAGCTGTAAGGGAGGCTGGGAAATGCAGCTTCCAGCAAGATGACCATGGACTCTGCAAAACTTATCTGGAAGTGAGAAAAAGATTGGGCATCAAGGTACAACAATCTCTTCCACAAAGCAAAAGCACTCCCCACATGTAATGATATTGTCATTAAACTGGAAAGTATAGATGAATATCAGTTGTTGCCTTGGTTCATTTGAAATGATAGAGACCATTTCTTAATTTTATAAACTTCCTAGAAGTATCCTTTTTTGCAGCTCTCCATCATCGCAGATCATGAATGAAGCACCAAGGAAGAAGCTCCTAATAATTTTACTATCTATGAGGTGCTTACTGCATCAGGCACTAGTACATGCTTTGCATATATTATCTCACTTGAACCTTATAACAGTCCATTTTATAAACGAAGAAACTGAGGTAGAGAGAAATTAAGATCACATTAGGTCACATAGTAGGCATATGATGGATGAAATCTCAGATATGATTCCAGAAAATATGACTCCGATTGAAGGAATTTATAACTAATGTGTAGTCTGAATCCAAAGCAAATTAAATCACTGTATTGAAGAGGTATCTACACCCCCATGTTCATTGCAGCATTATTTACAATAGCCAAAACATGAAAACAACCTAAATGTCCATCAGTGGATAAAATGGATCAAGAAAATGTGGCGTATATATGCAATGAAACATTACTCGTCATAAAAAGAAAGAAATCTTGCTATTTGTAGAAATATAGATGGATCTTGAGGGCATTATGCTAAGTGAAATAGACAAAAGAAAGGCAAATGCTGTTTGATATCACTTATATGTGAAATCTAAAAATAATCGAACACTTGGAAAGAGAGAACAGATTGGTGGTTGCCAAGGGCAGGGTGGTGGGCATAGGAGTGAGAGAAATGGGTAAAAATGTGGTCAAAAAGTAGAACTTTTGGTTCTAAGATCAATAAACTCTGAGTATGTGATACAGCATCATGACTGTAGTTACCAATACTGTATTGTGTATTGAAACTTGCTAAAAGAGTAGATCTGAAAAGTTCTCATCATAAGAAAAAAATTGTAACTATGCGAGGTAATGGATGTTATAGCTGTTAAAATTACTGTGGTCATCATTTCACACTATATGCATATATCAAGCCATTATGTGGTGTGCCTTAAACTAATACCATGTTATATGTCAGTTACATCCACATTAAACTAGGGGGAAAGGGGACAGCACAAATTGAGGTATGACTTGGCAAAGAACAAGGTTTTTTTAAAAAGAACAAATTTTTATATAACTGGCTAGATACTTTCTATTTCCTGTCCTTAGGAAGATTCTGGTTTAAACATCTGACTTTTTGTTTCTTTTATACCCTTACGCACTGGCTTATACCATGTATTGGACATTGAATACTGATTTTTCAGAGTGAAATTTTCAGAACAGATTGCTTCTAATTCACTAAAAGACATTTAACCTTTTTTTTCCTTAGACATTTAGATGTTCTCAACTTTACTCACTCAACAAACATTTACTGATCATCTGCTTTAGGCATAGTGTTAGACACAGGCTATGAAGATTAATATGGCTCAGATGCTGCCCTCAAGATGCTCTCATTCTTATGGAGGCAAACACACCACCAGGTGGTGCCATAGCAGTACTGGCGTGATGTGTTAGTCAAGGACACTAAAGACTGTGTGGCAGCCACAAGTCTGTTCTCGGTGTCCATGATTTTCTTCTCTGTGGAAAGGTTCATCTGTGCCATATATTAGAGTCCAGGTAAAAGTGATATCATATGGTATTTGTCTTTCTCTTTCTGACTTATTTCACTTAGTATGAGAATGTTGCTGCAAATGGCATTACTTTGTTCTTTTTTATGGCTGAGTAGTATTCCATTGTGTATATGTACCACATCGTCTTAATCCATTCATCTCTCGATGGACATTTAGGTTGTTTCCATGTCTTGGCTGCTGGGGGGCGGGGGAGTGGGATGGATTGGGAATTTGGGGTTAATAGATGCAAACTATTGCCTTTGGAATGGATAAGCAATGAGATCCTTCTGTATAGCACTGCGAACTATATCTAGTCACTTACGATGGAGCATGATAATGTGAGGGAAAAAGTGTATACATGTCTTCTCAGGCATGATGTTATTTACGAGGAGTCTTGAAAGGTGAGAAGGTTTCGAATAATAGACAAGGAAAAGGAAGGCCTATCAGACAGATGAAGAACATAGGGCTTTTCTCATAAAGCAGGTGTCCATATATGTCATACCTCTATGCCTTTGCTAAATGGCTAAGTATTAAGACTAGTACCATCAAAAAGGAAAAGAAAAGAAAAAGAGAGAGAGAGGTTCAGGAAGGCTGCTCTGACTTATGGCCAATAACCTGAAGGGGTTGAAGGAGGGTGCCATGTGGATGTCTGGGGGAAGGGAACTCTGGGTCCAGGGGATAGGTAGTGCAAATGCCCCGAGGTGGACTTGGAACAGTGCAGAAGCCAGAATGGCTGGAGTAGAATGAGACAGACCAGTAAGGAATGAATTAGAGAAACAGCAAGGGGCTAATCACAAAGCCTCTCCTGGAACCAAGTAAGGACTTGGGATTTTATCCTGCATACAGTGGATGCTGTAGGGGGATGAATGGTGAGTACAGAGTCTGAGCAAGGAAGTGACATGACCCAATTTAAGCTCTCCAAAGCATGTGGAAGCAGGAGGACAGAACAAAACATAATGGGAAAAGTCAGCAGCGGTATGGTCAATAAAGACCTTCCAGCCAGGAGTTCCCGTTGTGGCTCAGTGGTTAACGAATCCGACTAGGAACCATGAGGCTGCAGGTTCAATCCCTGGCCTTGCTCAGTGGGTTAAGGATCCAGTGTTGCCATGAGCTGTGGTGTAGGTTGCAGACACAGCTCGGATCCTGTGTTGCTGTGGCTCTGGTGTAGGCCGGTGGCTGCAGCTCCAATTGGACCCCTGGCCTGGGAACCAACTCCATATGCCGCGGGAGCAGCTTTAGAAAAGGCCAAAAGACCAAAAAAAAAAAAAAAAGAAAAAGAAAGAAAAAAGACCTTCCAGCCAGGACATAACCTGCTTGGATTCATTTTCTAGAAAGATCACTTTGGTGGCCATGGTGAATGACCTTGAGGTGGAGAGTGGGTGGGAGAAGACTGCTGGCCAGGAAGCTGGGTGAGTGACCATTAGAATACTTCCAACATCCTAAGCCTCTATAAATGGTTTGGTCCAGACAGGCTGGCGTGCTGATTCGTTGGGAGTTCTGGGTAACAGGACGCCCAGTGCCAGGGAATTTTCTCCATAGAAACCCCACGGCGAAGCGACCACCTTCGCCTCCGCTCTTTCTCAGTGTTTTACACGGAGGCAAAATGAAGAGCTGCTCTCCACGCGGACATTTTTGTTTTTCTTTTCTTCGAACAAACTAGCAACCAGAGCCGAGCACAGTGGAACCTAAAGGGTTTGGCTGCTATTTTGGGTTTAGCTCAGTTTCCCAGTTCATAGTCACACCCGTGTGGCCAAGAGGAGCTGGTTTATGGACCCATAAACGAAGCCCAGCTGTGAGTGAGGCGAACGAAGGCAGGATCATTATCGTGGCATCTCATCTGAGTTGCATTCTAGCATGTCCAAACAGCACAGGAAAACTGAGAGATTAAATTCACCGGGAGCCAAGTGGCACTTTCTTACTTTCAAAGTGATGTTGGAACGGTTCGCTGGGGAAAAAAAAAAAATCACAGAGGCCTGGGGACAAACAGCCATTTTCAAAGACGACCATTTCACAGAAGACCTCTTTTAGGGCTTAAGCTCAAGAATGTCGTGTACCAGTCAAAGGAGTATAATATAAATTATTTTTTACGCTTTTTTGGGGGGCTGGAGAATAGGTTTTAAACATTGAACAAATATAAGCAAACCAGAATATTGCTTGTCATACTCAAATGCTATGGAAGTAGTAAGAAAGGCACTCCCTTTCATCAGGAAAGCAGGAAGCCGTGGGGTGGTTATAAGAAAACAGGGAATTCAGAACTGGACAGATCTGGGTTCACATCCCAGCACTACCATTAAACTACTTAATGATCTTTGGAAATTTATTAAATCTTCCTGAGCCTAGTTTTTTTATTTTTTTTCCCCTGTAAAATAGAGATAAAATGCTTATTTTTCAGAGTTGTTGAGAATGTTGATCTAAAAAGTGCACAGAGGAGTTCCCCTTGTGGCTCAGGGAGTTAAGAACCTGACTAGTATCCATGAGGATGCGGGTTCGATCCCTGGCCTTGCTCAGTGGGTGAAGGATCCAGCATTGCCTCGAGCTGCAGGGTAGGTTGCAGATGAGGATTAGATCTGGTTTGCTGTGGCTTCGGTGTAGGCCAGCAGCTGCAGCTCTGTTCCTATCCCTAGCCTGGGAACTTCCATATGCCATGGGTGCAGCCCTAAAAAAGAAGAAAAAAAAGAGTAAAAATAAAGGTACACATAAAGCATTGGGCATCTGGTAGGTGCTCAATAAAACAAGATATTTAAACTTTTTACCATCTACATAATGCTTTCATCTGTGTAATTCTATCTACTCCATAAAAAAAAAAAAAAAAAAAAAACAGGAGTTCCCGCCGTGGCGCAGCGGAAAATAATCCGACTAGGAACCATGAGGTTGCAGGTTCAATCCCTGGCCCCACTCAGTGGGTTAAGGATCCAGCGTTGCCATAAGCTGTGGTGTAGGTCACAGATGCAGCTCGGATCTGGCATTGCTGTGCTGGTGTAGGCTGGCGGCTATAGCTCTGATTAGACCCCTAGCCTGGGAACCTCCATGTGCCGCTGGTGCAGCTCTAAAAAGACAAAAAAGACAAAAAAACAAAACAACAGCAACAAAAAAAACCATACTGGAAACATCAAGTAGAATGGTCATTTTGAATACTCCCCCCCAATGCTGTGTTCATGGTATTCCAGGGGCACTTTATTAAAGGACCCTCTTCCGTGTTAAAACTCATGCCAGCCCAGGAGGCATTCCCAGGAGTCCCTAGGTCTACAAAGGTTTTCCAAGGAAATGTGGTTGTCCCAGGAACTACCATCGATATTTCAAGAAGAGAGCGACAGAGTTGGCCCTGCATAAATGATCTAAAAGGTTGAGTGCTGTCGCTTCTGTCTGGAATTAAGTCAGCCCAGGTGTCAACTCATACTGAGCAGAACCTGAGATTTTTGGCCAGACACACACATCTCTGAAGGTTAAAAATAGGCAAAACAAAGTATACATTTTTTTTTGTCTTTTTGTTGTTGTTGTTGTTGTTGTTGCTATTTCTTGGGCTGCTCCCACGGCATATGGAGGTTCCCAGGCTAGGGGTTTAATCGGAGCTGTAGCCACCGGCCTACGCCAGAGCCACAGCAACGCGGGATCCGAGCCGCGTCTGCAACCTACACAACAGCTCACGGCAACGCCGGATCGTTAACCCACTGAGCAAGGGCAGGGACCGAACCCGCAACCTCATGGTTCCTAGTCGGATTCATTAACCACTGCGCCATGACGGGAACTCCCAAAGTATACATTTTTACCCAGATTGTCTTAGTATGTTCAGGGCACAATATAAAATACCACAGACTGGGTGGCTTATAAATAAAAAACATGTATTTCTCACAGTTCTGGAGATTGGGAAGTCCAAGATCATGGTGCTGGAAGATCTTTGCAATGGGTGAGATCCTGTTTCTGAGACAGTTGTCTTTTTTCTCTAATCTCATGTGAGGGGCCCCTCTGGGGCTCTTTGCTAAGGGCACCAATTCCATTTGTGAGGACTCTGCTTTCATAACCTCATCACCTCCCAAAGGTCCCACCTCCTCATTCCATCACCGGAAGGCATAGGATTTCAGCATCCAAATTTGGGGGGCTGGGATACAAACATTCTGACCACAGCATTGATGAAATTTTTCTTGTGGGAGCCAGAGGTCATCTGGGGCCTCCCTGACCCTCTGGAATCTTAGGAAACCTCGCTCAAGTCTCTAAATTCCATGGTCTGAGAAAATTCAAAGTCATTGCTCAGGTGTCTACAGAACTCTGGAGCTTGGGTTCCCATGGTGACCTCACCTTCTGGCTCCTGTGCTGCCTCTTCTTTGATTCCACTTCAATCTGGGGCTATGTCACCATTTACACACACACACACACACACACACACACAAACTATCCATTCATACCATGCTTGTCATGGGGTTAACTGACCTCATTACGGTTTGGTGGTACCAAGGATGCATATCACAGGCAAGGACCCCCTCCTCTTGCTGACTTCACACTAAAACCCCCTTCCATTTCGGTCTTCCGCTTCTGTCCATTCCTTTCTCATTTCTCACCTGGTCTTAGCCAAAAAGCCTAGTTTTTAAAAAAGCATTGTTTCTTTCTTCCCTCCAAATATGGCTCTCTTCTTCCAGTGAATGGCAATGAGTACAAATTTTCCCCACCTTATTAAACTTAATATAAACTTCTTTGAGAAAAATCATCAAGAAAAAAGGTCTTTACATTCAAAAAATGGGTGGAAGGCCTTTTTCCAAAGAAGACGTATGGATGACCAATAGGCACATGAAAAGATACTCAACATGGCTAATTATGAGAGAAATGCAAATCAAAACTACAATGAGGTATCATCTCACATATCACCAAAAATTCTACAAATAATAAATGCTGGACAGGGTGTGGAAAAAAAGGGAACCTTCCTACACTGCTGGGGGGTATGTAAACTGGTACAGCCACTATGGAGAACAGTATGGAGGTTCCTTTAAAAACTAAAAATAGAGTTACCACATGATCCAAAGCTACATCCACCCCAATATTCATAGCAGAACTATTTGCGGTATAGCCAAGACATGGAAGCAAACTAAATGTTCAACAGATGAATGGATAAAGAAGATATGGTATATTTATACAATGGAACACTACTCTGCCATAGAAAGGATGAAATGATGCCATTTGTGGCAACATGGATGGACCCAGAGATTACTACATTAAGCGAAGTAAGCCAGACAAAGAAAAATACCATATAATATCACTTATATCTGGTATCTAAAAAAAATGATACAAATGAATTTATTTACAAAGTAGAAATAGACTCCCAGACGTGGAAAACAATCTTATGATTAGCAAAAGGAAACAGGGAGAGGGATAAATGAGGAGTTTGGGATTAACAGACACATATTATTATATATAAAATACATAAACAACAAGGACAGTGTATAGCACAGGCAACTACATTCAATATCATGGGGGTCAGCTGAGTCCACAGGGCCAGCCAGCCAATTTAGGCCACTCCCTGAAGCCTCGGAGTGGTTGCCACCATGGCTAGTTGGTCACAGGGCATCCAGCAGCTGCTCCAGACCTAGAAGCAGGTCACCGAGAAGGTGTCCAAGGCCCACAAGAGAGAGAACTGAAAGCGGAAGCACGCCAAAGGAGCCCGGGCTGAAATTGAACAATACCGCCTGCAGAGGCAGAAGGAGTTCAAGGCCAAGGAAGCTGCAACTCTGGGACCCCACAGCCATTGCAGCACTGAAGTGGAGAAGGACCCCCAGAAGAAGAGGACCACCCTCCAGACCCACTTCTGGCAGAACAGGGATGAAGTCCTGGATACCCTCTTGGCCTTTGTCTGTGACATCCGGCCAGAAATCCACGAAAACTACCACATGAACGGATACGGGAAGAAGGAAACACCTGTTCCGTGGATTGGCATTTTAGATGCCTTCATGGAATATGAGGCTTTTGCAAGGCTTGAGTTATATTCTTGTGAAAAGGCATCAAATTATTTCTGTATATTAGGTCGTAGGTTCTTCACTTTTTGCAGAATAGCAAACCTAGCTTCTTTGTACAAACGTAGAGCTTATCCAAAGATTTATCTTTTTACGTCACGTTTTTAAGAGATTTAATGGGTATAGGTTGTCTGTTTTCCTATGCCTTTTCGTTTAAGCAGCATATATATCAATACTGACTTTTTCCTTCTTAGATAATAGTTTTTTTTTAATTTTTTTTTCTTAAGAAAGGAAGGGGTTACAATTTTTCCCCCCTAAATCTTTCTTGAAGGTCAGGGGCTTTTATCTAAGAAAAAGTAGTAAATAGTTATTTGTAACCTATATGAAGCAGAAGCCAGCCTTAAAATAGTCCTTTCTGGCTAAGGGTTAAAACAATAGGCACTAGTATAATTGTTTGGGCTGCTCTTAGTTTTTCTTAATCAAAATTACTAGATGATAGCATTTAAGAACTTGTGACATGTTGCTACTTGGTGTCCAATACTATACTGATAAAAGTACTTTTAGAAGTAAAAAAAAAAACCTATAATGGAAAAGAATCGATTCATAAATATATCTGAATCACTTTACTGTACAACTGAAATTAGCATAACATTGTAAATCAATGATACTTCAATTTTTTTAAAAAGAACGAAAAGAAAAGGGATCTCTACTAACAAAAACATAGGAATCATTAATCTAGGGCAGTGCTTCTCAAAGTGTGGTCCCTAGAAAGGAGCAAGGCCAAGGGCATCATCCAGGAACTTGTTAGAAAGGCAAATTCTTGACCCCCTCACTGCAAATCCTTGGAAGCAGAAATTCTGGGGGTAGGGTACAGCAAATTACGTTTTAACAAGCCCTCCAGGTAATTCTGACGTGTACTGAAGTTTGAGAAGCACTGATCTAGAAGGAGAACTTTGGCTGTAACTAGGTGGGGATTCCAAACCCAAATATCCATAGAGTCAAGGCAATAATAGTGTATTAAGCAGAACAGAATGTGGCAGAGACATGAGTGAGCTGTGGCTGATTTTTACCACATAAAAAGAAAGAACCAAGATGGTCAGTTTTTCTAAATTTGTGAGAGAAGACAGAAGGCTGAATTTTTCTATGCAATTGCCAGGTGTTTCAGTGCACGCACCTGGTTCATTTTGTCCTTCTGGGTTAATTCAAAGGTTTGCAGACGCTGCCTACCTCACCGCCCTGTTTAAATTGAGAATCATGGGTTTCCAAGCCATGCTCCTGGCTCTGCTGCTCTCGGTTCAATTTTTAAAGCACAATTAGAAACGGAGATGTAAAAAGAAATGGAGACTCTCATTTAATGCGGATTTTGTGCCAAACATTAAGATGGGTTTTTATGTTAATATAGGGCTATGGAGTTAAAGAGCCTATAAAATGGCAGTTGAACTAATGTGACATATTGTTTCTGGGCAGCCTTTTTATTTCTGCCTGTATTTTCCCAGAAAGTCACCAGGGAATCTGTTTTATTCCTCTCATGATGCTTAAAGCCAGGCCTATAGAATATATGCAGGGCTCTGCCATTGCCATGGCAACCATTATCTTCTCCTAATTCCTTTTTTTGTCTAAAAATAAAGTGCCCTTTCTCAAAGTATCTATTTCCGATTTTTATTTAAATCTCACTTTCTGCAGATGTTCGGTCTCCCTTTGACCTGAATGTTACTTCTGTTTTGCTTAACAAGAGGTGGTGATAACACATATTCTGGACATGACCACCAGCCATCTCCAAGTATGACATTAAAAGACTAATGAAAGCGATATATACATGGGGGTGAGGGGCTATGAAAAAAACCCACTGATTTCATAGAAGGGTCATGGTCATATTCCTATAGCACAGATGCCACTTGGAACAGTATTTCTCCAGGCCATTATTGTATCTGCTGCTTCCAAAGAACTGTATTTCCTCTACATGAAAGAACAGTTAAACAAAGAGATGGGCTGAAACCCCTAAACCCAATTCTCTGATGAGAGGTGGAGCATTGGACCCTCACTCCTTTGATCCATAGCCAGACACTTCTTCCTCCCTGATTCCTTGTCCTCATTGCAGGCTTTCCTTTGCCTGCGGGGGGTGGGGCGGGGGGGGGGGGGGGTGGTTCTTGATGATTCACTTCTGAGGCATTAGAAAAGCTGGAGAGAAAGGAAGTTTTGGACATCAGCCTAAATTCTGCAGCCTTTGTACATCAAAGACTAGACCTTGATCAAGACATCTATGAAAAGTGATTGCTTAGGACTTCTGAACCGAAAGGGAAACGCTCTATGGACTGTCCTTTCTGGGCCATTTGCCATGCTGAGATGTTATAAAGATGCTACAAAGCTTGGGTCTTGTCATAATATAAGACGAAAAAAATCTGCCCAAGACAAAAAAAAAAAAAAAACAAATAGGTGTGAGCCCTGCCTTCTAGGAGCCCACACCCAAACAAGGCTACATTCATGTGTCCAAGCAAGTAAGCAAAAGATGTTATAAAGTCAAGGAGGCATCCATGGCTCTCGGAGGACGTGTACATGGAGTCTTCTCCACATGTTGGTGAGCTGTCCATGCTCCTCCCTCTCCGTTCCTATTGTGGCCAGCCTGCTCCTTGATGCCAAGCCTCTCTGCCAAGTCTGTGATGGTGAAAAAGGCATATTCCCTGCCAACCTAAGTAGCCAAGGCGGAAATGGCAAGTGTAACATCTTGTGTCTGGGATACATTGCGTCTAATGGGAGTCTTCACATTTGCCCGTTTCAGATAATACAGGGTTAGGTGAAAACATTATTTTCTTTCTCTTCCTCTTGTAATGTCATATGTTAGTTCTGTCCAACAATCTGTCCTACTATAACTGTGTTCACTTGGATGGTGGCCTTTCGGCACAGCCTGAACTCCGTGGTGTCTTTACTGAGGTTCTGTCACCTGCCATGACCAGGGCTGTGTACCATGGTTGAAGGCGAGGCTGGTCAGCCACTTGGGACTTAAAACAGATGATGAAAGATTGGTCTTCTGGAAGAGACTGCAGCCAAGAAGTCCAGGGCATCCACAGGGGTCCTGACCATATTTTCAGATAGATGGGTTGTTCACAGCAGAAAACACTGAACTAGGTGTTAGAGGCACTGGCCAGTCCTGCTACAAGGAGGAGAAAGTTCAGAGCTGAGGTCTTGTACTGTTGGAGGGTACAGTCACCAGCACTGAAAGAAGGAGGGTGCCTTACCCTGGACCACTTCCCACTAAGTCTCACAGTCCGATCCCTAAATGCTCTGTCAGACACTCATCAGGCAGATCTTGGCTTTCACACCACTTTCTCTAAGGTCTCATCACAGCCCGAATAATCTTCATGTTAATACTTGATCTTATCTTAAAAACACTTGTTGACCCAAAGGAATGGAAAGTGGGGACTCAAACAGAAATTTGTGCACCCATGTTCACAGCAATATTATTCCAAAGTGTCAACAGGTAAAGCAGCTCAAGTGTTCACCAACACTTGAAAGGAGAAACAAAATGTAATACATACATACAGCAAACATCTTTCAGCCCTGAAAGGGAAGAAAATCCTAAGATCTTCTTAGGAAAATCCTAAGATTTCTTAGGCTAAGAAATGGATGAACGATGAGGACATGGCACTAAGTGAAATAAGCCAGTCATGAAAGGACAAACACAGTATGATTCCTCTCATGTGAGGTACAAGGGTGGTCAAAGTCCCAGGGACAGAAAGTGGAATGGGCATTTTCATGGATGAGGGGAGGAGAACGGGAAGCTGTTGTTGAATGGGCACAGAGTTTCCATTCTTCGAGATTATAAAGGGTTCTGGACGCAATTCCTTCTGTGGCACAGTGGATTAAGAATCTGACTGCAGCAGCTCCAGTTGCTGCAAAGGGGCAGGTTCAATCCCCAGCCCTGCACGGTGGCTTAAAGGAGTCAGCATTGCTGCAGCTGTGGAGCAGGTCTCAGTTGCGGCTCGGATTCAATCCCTGGTCTGGAAAACTTCCATATGGCTCAGATGTGGCCATTAAAATAAAGGGGGTATTCTGGAGATGACTGCACATTGGTGTGAATGGACCTAATACTACTGAACTGTACACTTAAAAATGATTAAGATAGTAAACTTTATGTTGTGTGTTTTACCACAATAAAAACAAACAAAAACAGCACTTGTTGAGTAATTCCCTTTTTTATCTCAGCTACTCCACTGAGATGCATTAAAACTCCAGTCCTGGAGTTCCCGTCGTGGCGCAGTGGTTAACAAATCCGACTAAGAACCATGAGGTTGCGGGTTCGATCCCTGCCCTTGCTCAGTGGGCTAACGATCCGGCGTTGCCATGAGCTGTGGTGTAGGTTGCAGACGCGGCTCGGATCCCGCGTTGCTGTGGCTCTGGCGTAGGCCTGTGGCTACAGTTCCGATTGGACCCCTAGCCTGGGAACCTCCATATGCTGTGGGAGCGGCCCAAGAAATATCAAAAAAGACAAAAAAAGACAAAAAAAAAAACAAAACTCCGGTCCTGATCCCAGAGCTGCTATTCGTAAACCCAGTGATGCTGGAAAACTCGCAAAATCTTTCTGAGCCTAATTTTCTTCGTGGGTAATTGGGAATAATAATAGGGACCCTGGAGGATCACATGAGAAGGGTTTTGTGAATTAAAATGTGAATAACACTTAAGGGATAATGAGGATTATAAAGCCATTATATCCCACTCACCACCTAGAAGGAGATCTTGCAACTATTAAGGATCAAATGTAGACAATGAAGAGATGGATGAAGGGATGTGCCCTGACAGCCATTGACTCCTTGTGTTGAGAAGGAAGAGTGAGGTCAGTGACACTGGACTTCAGATACCTGGTTGGGTATCTTCTTACCCCCCTGAGGCCCTCAGTGCTCTCACTCACCCCTTCCCAGAAAATTAAGTGACATTTTATACTCAGATCTCAGTTCACAGACATCTTGCAGGGGTGTCTGCAGTTTTATAGGCAACAGTGGGGGAAACCAGAGAGCTTACCCCCCAAAATAAGTACCAATAGGAGTTCCCGTCATGGCGCAGTGGTTAATAAATCCGACTAGGAACCATGAGGTTGCGGGTTCGGTCCCTACCCTTGCTCAGTGGGTTAACCATCCGGCGTTGCCGTGAGCTGTGGTGTAGGTTGCAGACGCGGCTCGGATCCCGCGTTGCTGTGGCTCTGGCCTAGGCCGGTGGCTACAGCTCCGATTCAACCCCTAGCCTGGGAACCTCCATATGCCGCGGGAGCAATCTTTGAACTATAGCCCGGAGGCAGATGCCCGTGCCAGCCCCAGACTCTGCCAAGAGGAAAGTCAGCAAGGAAAAGCAAGGTCCTCACCCTTAAGTTGTGCTGCCATTTTGGTGATGAGCAGCATAGCTCAGCGTTAAGAACAAGGCCACGGGAATCCAACCAACTGGATTTGGATTCTGGCTCTGCCACTTAGCAGCCGTGTAGCCTTCCTTACCATTTAACCTCTCTGTGCTTCGGCTTCCTCAACTTTAAAATGAGAACCATGATAATAGAATCCAACTCAGAAGTTTGCTGTAAAGGTTAAACTAGTTTCTATGCATAGAATGAGTAGTTAGAGAGTGCTGGGCACTCATAGGATATTCTCTACAAATATTTATTAAATAAAGCCCAGTAAAATGAACAACCCCCAGGTCTAGTGCCTGGCTTCTCCATTTGCACTTCCTCCCCGTTCCTCCTATCACCACAGTGCCCTGCATAGAAAATGCACTCCAAAGTTCCCGTCGTGGCACAGTGGTTAACGAATCCGACTAGGAACCATGAGGTTTCGGGTTCGATCCCTGGCCTTGCTCAGTGGGTTAAGGACCCGGCGTTGCCTTGAGCTGTGGTGTAGGTCGCAGACGTGACTCAGATCCCACGTTGCTGTGGCTCTGGCGTAGGCCGGCGGCTACAACTCCGATTCGACCCCTAGCCTGAGAACCTCCATATGCCAAGACAGCAGCCCTAGAAAAGGCAAAAAAAAAAGACCAAAAAAAAAGAAAGAAAGAAAGAAAGAAAATGCACTTCCCACCCATCCCTGACCACAAACAGATAAATCTTTCAGACCAGATGCCTGGATGCTAATAAAGCTGGCTTCCAGACCTCATTTTCAGAGTTAGTTGCCTAATTTAGAGACCTTGTCAATTTGCATTACATAGAAATAATGCAATAGGACTTCAAAGCTAGCTGGAAACATGCCCTGCAGCCCATAGCTCTGCATCTTCCATAGTGGTTGGAACAATCATAAATTATTTGAGAGCATGAAACTTCTCTCTTGCCGATTCTCTTATGATCACTGGGCTAGGACACTTTGGGAGTAACTGTAGAGAAATAGATGCCAAAAGTGCTATTTTCTACCCTTAGATGGAAGTTCAGCCAAATGAAATATTTTCATCATAATGATTTGGGTTATCCTGTTGTCATGGCTGCTCTTGTTTATTTCTTTCTCCTACGTCTTAATTTTAATCTGATAAATCCCTATTTGAGTTTTAGATAAGATAGTTAGAATGCACAAGTGCAACCTGCACCCAAATTTTAAAATATATATTACAAGCTCCTAGAAGCCCCAACATGACCCCTTCTAGTCACCACTCCCCCACTACCCAAGCACAACCTTACCTCTAAGAGCACAGAATTGTTTGAACTGTTTTTTATATTTTATATGATTGCCAGATCCTTAACCCACTGAGTGAGGCCAGGGATGAAATCCGCATCCGCATGGATACTAGCAGCGGTCTTAACCCACTGAGCCACAACAGGAACTCCCGAGTCTTACCATTATTTTGCTTCTTTTTTTTTTTCCTGTTCATTTATTTACTTGCTCTTTTGCTTATTCTTTCCCACTTCTGGTTTGAAAACTAGGAGTACATACACCTGCTTTTAGCTGTTATTTTTTTGCAGCAAGTTCCCTCACTTAAGGCTGTGAGTTCTAGATAAGGCCAATGAAGTCGCTTAGGCTGGTCAGGGACTGAGTTGCTTTGAAGAAGAAAGGACCATAGTGACAATTTAGTGAATGACCAGCATTTCTGTTTTGCAGACTTAACATAGCTTAGGATACTTATTTACTATTATTAAATACATTTATATATTTATCTAATGTAAACATGGAGCTCCTTACCGAGAGATGCTTTGATGAAATCCTGCTAGACAGCAAAATGAGTCTTATAATTTTTTTTTTGTCTTTTTTGATATTTCTTGGGCCGCTCCCGCGGCATATGGAGGTTCCCAGGCTAGGGGTTGAATCGGAGCTGCAGCCACCAGGCTATGCCAGAGCCACAGCAACACTGGATCCGAGCCACATCTGCAACCTACACCACAGCTCACGGCAACGCAGGATCGTTAACCCACTGAGCAAGGGCAGGGACCGAACCCGCAACCTCATGGTTCCTAGTCAGATTCGTTAACCACTGCGCCACGACAGGAACTCCGAGTCTTATAATTTAGAATCTCAGTCCTTGTGACCTTCTCTGGATTTGGGGTTCCTATCTGAAACCACTGTTCACTTCTCTGTCATTTTATCTCACCTTCAGCCGTTCTGGGTGGAGTCTCCCCCTTACTCCTAGGACTTCTCAAAGAAAATTTTAAACAAGTCGATCAATATTTAATCTCCAAATTGTTAAAAAATAAAAATAAAAATTTCCCCAACACTTTCATATGAGAAAATACTAAACAAAAGAAAAACAGATAGCTACAGCTGGCTTTAGGCATGTAAATAAATCCTGAGCAACAAAAGGACTACTTTTGCTGGTTAAAAGCCAGCCTGACATTGCATCTGGCCATATCTTAATTCCTTCTCATCGAACTGTGCTTGAGGAAGAGACTGGACGCCAATAGCTAATTCCTGATCTGCCGCTACAATTCCATCTCCTTCCACAGCCCGTCTCCACAATCGCTTACATCTCTAGCTCAGTTTCCAGCGGTAAAGTGTAATCTTAGTCCACTTAAAAACAGTACTGGAAGAAACAGTGATGCTAAGATTACCTGGACCTCACCTGGTGATTCCATCCCAACTGTATAAACAGAGAACATAATAGAAGAAATGCTAGGCTTGGAGACCCAGGATCTCCTTTCCATTTTGTGGTTGTGAGCAAATCACATAACCTTTCAGAGTCTCAATTACCTCCACTGTAAAACAAAGAGAGTGCTAACTACAACTCAGGGTTTCTATGAGGATCGAGTGAAATAATGTATGTGAGGAGTTCCCATCCTGGGGCAGTGGTTAACGAATCCGACTAGGAACCATGAGGTTGCGGGTTCAATCCCTGCCCTTGCTCAGTGGGTTAACAATCCTGCGTTGCCGAGTGAGCTGTGGTGTAGGTTGCAGACGCGGCTCGGATCCCGAGTTGCTGTGGCTCTGGTGTAGGCTGGTAGCTACAGCTCCGATTGGACCCCTAGCCTGGGAACCTCCATATGCCACGGGAGTGGCCCAAGAAATAGCAAAAAGACAAAAAAAAAAATGTGAAAGTGCTATTTGTAAGAGCAGAGCTTCTCAGACATTGATGTGTGTACAAATACATGGGAATGGAATACAGATTCTGACTCTGTGAGTGAGGGGACAAGCCTGAGATGCTCAGTTCCTCACAAGCTCCCTGGTGATGCCAAAGCTGCTGGTCCACAGACCATAATTTGAGTCTTAGGCTGTTTGTTGGGCGGCTGTTCATTATGGTAGCCAGTGGCCACGTGTGGCCATGTAGACTGAAACGAATTACAGCCTGGTTTGTTAATCACAGTAGCAACATTTCAGGTGTTCAGTTGCTCTCTGTGGCTAGTGGCTCCCATGTTGAACAGCTCAGATCTAGAATCTTTCCATCATTGCAGACCAGCCTGTTGGACTTTGCTGTGTCAGAGCATCACGGAAATGTTAGAGAGTCGTTCAATAACACTCAGACAGGAGTTCCCACTGCAGAACAATGGGATCAGTGGTGTCTCTACAGTGGCAGGGACGTGGTTTAATCCCCAGCCTGGTACAGTGGGTTAAAGATCTGGTATTGGAGCAGCCAAAATAGGAAAAAAAAAAAAAAAACCACTCAGACATTATGTACCAAGCAAATTCCATGGGCCAGTTTTCTAGGCCCCTGTGATATAGCAATGAGCAAAACAGACAAAATTCTTGCTCTCTTTACTCTCTGACAACCTCACAACAGAACCCAACACTCCATTATATCCACTCAAAGCACAGCCACTTGTAAAACCATAAGTGAAGAATTAATCTGAAGATTTTACTAAAGATTTCTGTTTTTATTTTTGTTTTGTTTTGGCTGCATCTGCAGCATGAAGAAGTTCCAGGTCAGGCATTGAACCCATGCCACAGCAGTAACCCAAGTCACAGCAGTGATAATGCTGAGTCCTTAACCACTAGGCCACCAGGGAACTCCTTTGAAGATTTCTTAAAGGATGGCAAAGGGAAGTTTATATTACATAGCACAGAGCACTTTTTAATATCAATTTTCTTTTTTTCCTTTTTCAATTGTACAGGTAATAAATGGCAAATGGATGTTACCTGCATCCCACACCTAACCCTCCCCCCAAAAAATATCCCATATACTTCTTCCTAGGTCTTCTTCCTGGCCACCCATTATAGAAATCTCCCCCAATATTTCTCCTTCTTCATACAGAGAAGTTGATCTCTGCCCAGATACTCATGGTGTGCATCCCTATACCTCTTACTTCTCTGGGTCCCACCACAGCTTTAATTACAGTGAGAGATGAAATCTGCCTGACCTCACCTTGTTGACAATAGAACACTGATGGTGTGCTGGAGCCAGTTTGCAGTGATTCACAGGAGCCAATAGATGCTGGGAATATCTCTTCCCAACTTTGCATTCAGTGACCTCACATTGGAAAACTTGCAACTGGTCATGATGGGAGTATTTACACCAAAGCAATTGGCACATGAATAAATCTGGGCTCCCTGATTTCCCCCACCTCCAGGAAGCCAGTCATTAAACACTGACTAGGGTACCACTGGGTGTAGAAATTGGGGGGTAGTGACATGGTACCCAATGTAATGTAGAATTTCATTGGCTGATTCTTATTTTGCAGCCACAGATGCTTCTTTCCCTTTGTTTTCTACTATGGGGTCTCACCTAGGATTCTTGCCTCACTTCCGTAGGGGAGGCCCCTCCTGACAAGAGTTCGCAGCAGCCAAAGACTACTTGGTTCAAATGATACCAAATGGTTCAAATTCACCTTTCCATAGCTTAAGACAGAGTGATCCCAAGTGCCAGGAAAGACATCAAGGAGACATGAGACTTGGACCAACACCCCCACATACCCCACTGCTACTGAGAGGCTGCACCTAACACTCACATGCTGGCAGGTGTGCTTCCTTTGGTTTGGCGACCAAACCAGATGAATTCATTTCTTCTGTGACTATTAAATTAAAAACCAAAAATGTGCAGAGGTGATCAGGAAAAACTGGGCTTGCTTTTCATATCTCACAACCATCCTTAGCGGGCTGTAACCAACATAGGAACCCGCTGGAAGCGTGGAATGCCAAGAACTAGCTGACAGTCACCTCAGCTCAGAACTGGAGGTGGGGGGTGGGGAATTAAACCCTAGGATGTGAGTCATTTTGGGGACTCAACAGAAGCTCTGGGTATGGCAGCCCCTGGGCAGGCTTCTCTTCAGCTCTACTTTCTTTCTTTTTGAGAAAGTATGTCAGAGACTGAGGCTAGGCCCAGCTCTACAGGCTTGTGGTGGGAAGTGCCTCACAAGAGACTCCCACCTCCACTCCTGTCGCTTTTCACTTCTCTTTTCTGCTTCCTTCGAACGCTGACCTTGACATTCAGTGAAGCGACTTTCACTTTGGATCAAAGTCCTGAATATGGAGGAGTTCCCATCGTGGCTCAGCGGAAATGAATCTGACTAGGAACCATGAGGTTGCAGGTTCAATCCCTGGTCTCGACCAGGGGGTTAAGGACCCAGTGCTGCCATGAGCTGTGGTGTAGGTCTAGACGCGGCTCAGATCTGGCCTGGCTGTGGCTCTGGCATAGGCCAGTGGCTACAGCTCTGATACGACCCCTAGCCTGGGAACCTCCATATGCCGCAGGTGCAGGCCTAAAAAGCAAAAAAATGTCCTGAGCATGGAGAAGAAGAGAGAGCAGTGAGATTCCCACTATGATTTATCCTATAGTTTCTATCAGGGCCTGGGCTCACCCACTCATACCAACACTGGATGTTCGCTTCCTCCCTAACCCCCTGCCCCCTGAGGCTTCAATGGAGGGGCCATGAGGATGGAGCAGCGCCTGAAGAGTGGGGACTGCCACTGGTTGAGACAATAGGGAGAGAAGGAAAGGAAGCACCTCTGAGGAGTTCCCGTGTGGCTCAGCACGTTAAGAACCTAACTAGTATCCATGAGGATGTGGGTTCAATCCCTGACCTCGTTCAGTGGATTAAGGGTAAGATCCACAGATGACACCTCCCCAGCCCCTTAGCCCCCAGATCACTCTCATGCTCCTTTATTCTCAGTTGTAGTCTCGTTCTCTCTTAATTACAGTCTATAAGCACCAATTTTTCAATGCGTTGGCACCTAAATTAAGGCTGAACTTTGTTCACACTGCAGTTTGGTTTTTCCTAGCTTGATTAACTAAGACAGCCAACTCAGGTGAATCAGCATGCTTGTAAGGAGGTATTAGTGCTACAGGGGGGAAATGTCTTTATAAAGTGACCTGCTTCAAAGTAGATCCAGACATGGTGTGTCAGCTAGGAACTCCGTCTCTCTATGTCTCCATGTTCCTAATAGAAATAATAGTATTTTCCTCATAGAAAACAGTAGGAAAAAGTTAGATCATACACACAAAGCACACAGGAGATGCTCATAATATGTTTACTGCTGTGGTTGTTGTGCTTGGCTTATATTCTATTTGACCAATGGGGTATTGTGTCAGCAGCATCCCATTATGTCATTCTTTTTTGTGACTGAATATTCCACTGTATATGTGTTTGTGGTCTGCCTTTATTGTCAACCTCTAACCTACCATCAGCTCCGTAAGAGCCAAAATTTTGTTTTATTTGCTGTTTTATCTCTGGAGCCTAGAATGCAGCTGGCAGCACCTGGCCTCAACAAATATCTGTTGGAGTTCCCATTGTGATGCAGTGGAAATGAATTTGACTAGTATCCATGAGGATGTGGGTTTGATCCCTGGCCTCACTCAGTGGGTCAGGGATCCAGCATTGCCATGAGCTCTGGTGTGGGTCACAGATGAGGCTTGGATCCCGTGTTGCTGTGGCTGTGGTATAGGCCAGCAGCTACAGCTCCAGTTCAACCCCTAGCCTGGGAAACTCTATATGCTACACATGTGGCCCTAAAAAAAATAAATAAATAAAAAAGCGAAAATAAAATAAAATAAATATTTGTTGCCTAAAGGAATGAGTGAATGAACGGGAATACTGCTCTGTATGGTCTAGTCCTCAGGGAAAGATGGTGGTGAACTGAAAAAACCAAGAACACCAGTAGGGTACATTTTTAAAACAAAAATTTTATGTCATATGGGAGCCATGATGGGAACTCCCTGTACTTATTTATATCATTTCAAGACACTGGATTTAACAACAGATTAACCATCCCTTACTAAGTAGCATGTTTCAGATTTTCCCATCCCAGAGATTGGTAGCTAGGATCTCTGGGGTCCTATGTGGCAACATGTTTGAGGCAATGAACACAGCCATCTCCAGACAAAGTAGCTGAATGTGGTGTGGGTACAAGGCTTCTTCTGTGACATCTGTGGAGTGTGGCGATGGAACCAACAACTGTGGCAGGGCTGGGTGGCAACCTAGCACCAGGATAGCGTTCGGACCCAGTAGATGGCACTGGTGGTGCCTTGCAAGGGTGAGCTGGGGCTCAGACAGCCTTAACAGCTGATGCCTCCACCTTCAGCTGGCACATTCTGGAGGAACCAATAGCTCCTGGGTTGATGGCGAAGCACCCTGGATGGCAGACAAAACCATGTGTGGCAGCACCTGAGCTTTAGTGGGTGCCAGACCCTTTAGTAGCAGAGCCAACAGGAAAGCCATGCGAACACCAGATGCAAAACTCCCCGGGGCAGATACCACTGAACAGAGCCCCAGAGAAGACCTCATCGGCTAACAAATGGAACCCAAAAGTAGCATGCTTACCAGCACCAGGAAACATTTCAGAAGACCCATAGATACCAGGAGGGTATCTTAGAGAGAGATGAAAACCCCATAACTGTGGAAGAAGCAAGAGCCAGGGAAACACTGGTTTACTGATAGGGCCCTGGGACAGAGGAGAAAACTTGCATTAAACATTGTGATTGGGGCGTTTTTGCCGTGCAGTGGGTTAAGGATCCAAAGTTGTCACTGTAGCTGCTTGGGTTGTTGCTATGGCGAGGGTTTCCTCCCTGGCCCTGGAACTTCTACATGTCGTGGGCATGGCAAAAACAAAAACAAAAAACCATTTTGCTTGGATTAAACATCATCTGTGGTCCTTAACCACCTTTGTATGTCCTCCCCAGCAAAGCAAAAACAAAAAAAAAACAAAACAAACAAACAAAAAAAAAAAACCATTTGTTTCTGCTGGTAAGAAGCATTCACCAAGGTTAGGGCCAGAGGAAAGTGGATGTCATTCATTTTCTGGTCCTGTTAGTGGTTAACCAGTGGGGATGCCAGGACCATAGGGCCCTCCTGGGGCAACAGCAGATTTCTGCATTTTCTAGACTCTAGGGAACATCATCTCTCCCTGCTTTCAGCTCCCCCACCCCTTCCAATAATTTTGTGACCCAATTCCTATGTTAAATTTCTCTCCACCTAAAGACATAGAGCAGTTTCTGTCTTCTGACTGACTAACCCTGACAGATAAAAATATGTATCATTCATTTGTTTAATGGTTTAAAAATCTTCTAAGTTGTCTTACTCAAATTCTATAATGATTTTGTAACAGGGACCACTGTGATAACTTTTATGGGGGATAGAAAAACAGACTAACACGAAGCTCATGGCAGGTCTTGTCTTTTCTTCTAAACAGCTGGGTGATCATGACCCACTTACCTAATCTTTCTGTGCCTCAATTTCCACTCCTGTACCGTGAAGCAATTGGGCTAAACTCATTAGCTTTCAGTTTTTACAGCCACTCATGAAAAGAAAAATATTTTACATCACTGCTCAGTACTTACATCTGCATAGAGTAAAAAAACTAAAACCATAGTTTCATGAAATAAGACCCTTAAGAAGAGCAATGTTCTCTGTTTATTTGTTGGTTTTTTTTTTTTTTGGTTTGTTGGTTTTTGTTTTTTCCAAAATGCTCCTGGTAATTATTATTATGGATTGAATGTGTGTGCTCCCCCCAAATTCATACATTAACATCCTAACCCCTGATGTGGTGGTTTGGGAGGTGGGGCCTTTGGGAGGTAATTGGGTGTATGGATGGAGCCCTTGTGAATGGGACTAGTGCCCCTTTACCCAGAGACCTCTCGCTGCTCTCCTTCTGGGGACACAGAGGGAAGTGGGGAGTCTGCCACTAAGAAAGTTTTCTCCAGAATCCAAACAGGCTGACAGCCTGATCTCAGAACTCCCAGCCTCCAGAAATATGAGAAATAAATTTCTGTTGTTTAAACCACCCAGTCTGTCCGAATTTGTTCTAGCAGCCTCAACAGACCAGGACAGTGATCTACTACATTGATTTCAAAGCCCAAGTACGTGAGGAAAGTTACATCCTTTTCCTGAGTCTCAATTTTATCATCATCTGCGAAATAGGAGAAATAATACCTCCTTTATAGGGTTATCGATAGAATTTACTAAGGACTATTCTAACTCAGGGTTGATGCTAGGTTTATCCCTGAAACCCAACTGGCAGAATTAAGTCATACCTAGTAGTGTGATTACATTGAAATGAAAAACAGAGTTTGAAAACAGCCCTGGGAGGGGAGGGGTGGGGGTGGGGTGGGAACCTGAATTGTGTACCATACGAGGATACCAATTCTGCCACATGGTTTAAAAAAAAAAAAAAACAACTTTGGCTGCCAGGAATTCAACAGAGAAACATTCCTGTGGCATAGCATGCTTGGGGGTCTGAGGGTGAAAGGAAAATAGCTCATATTGAAAAAGGATATAATTCTATCAAGCAGTGTTGCCAGTATACATGCTAAGTGAGAAGTAGCCTTATTTAAATGCCTATGCAGCGTCCCACTGGGGTATTTTACAGTCAAAATGTCTTTACAAGTTTCTAGTTGCCCAAAACCTGCCTTCCGCTTGACAGCGATGTTATTTCAATAGTCTTGCTCTCCAAGAGGTTCTGAGCAAATTGCATTTTTGTAAATCAGCTATCATTTACCACCCCCACCCCCCAGGCTTAAATTATAACTTGAAGAGGTTTTTATTTTGAACTCCTGATTCATTTGCAATCCTAACACTTCATTGAAAGTGTCCCTGCCTCCTCTACCTTGCCTGCATCTGCCAGAGTTTTTAGTGGAGAAAAATAGAAGGCATTCTAGCAGTTTACACAGAAAAAGGAATACATTAAAGCTAGGAGGTTGCTTACAGAAATTCCTGGAGGGCTCGAGTCAAGCAGAGAGTTCATGAACATGTGAGCCATGCCACGAGGCAGCTCCAGCAAAGACATTGTCACTGTTCCTGGATACAGATCCCTGGGTTCCCACAGCCGACCCCAGGTTCTGGATGCCAGCCCTCCTTCTCTTCTGCCTCTGGTAGCTGGATGCCTCGCTGCCCCATCATCTGAATATTGGATTCTGGGGAACCGCTGATTCCCCATAGTGCTTTCTTCCAATGTAAAGTATCCTGGGAGTGATGGAGTGAAGAGGTCAAGGTCACAGTCTGCACACTAGCTGTCATGTGAGTGATGGATTGGAGAGGTCAAGATCACAGTCTGCACCCTAGCTGCAAGGGAGTCTGAGAAGGAAAGCCTGGCTTCTATGTAAATTGGTGGGGGGAAGGGTTTATATCATGAGATATTCCTCCCCAAATGTGGGTGGCCACAAATCCTGATAATTTCCTCCTACACGCCATCCTTACACTGTCCCTCTGTCAGTGTAAGTAGGCGAAGGCCTTCAAAGTGGAATTCATTAGAGACTTATTAAGCACCTACCCTTCATGAAACCAAAAAAGTGTTGGTACTTTCTGGAAGTTGCTGTGCGTAGAAAAAGCAGTTTCCCACACACAATTTACCTTTGAAGGAACAAATTACTTCATTTTCAAAAAAATAGCCAAGCAGGGTTCCGTTGTGGCTCAGTGGGTTAAGGACCAGACATTGCCTCTGAGGATGCGAGTTTGATCCCTGGCCTTGTTCAGTGGGTTAAGGATCCGGTGTTGCCATGGCTATGGTGTACACCACAGCTGCAGCTCCAATTTGACCCCTGACCTGGGAACTTCCATATGCTACATGCACAGCTCTAAAAAGAAAAAAAAAATAACCAATCAGATGATACTAAGGATGCTAAGTCACAGCAGAGTAGGCCTTGACACTCAGGAAGACAATATCTGGAGACCTTCAGCCTTCCCAAATTTGAAAATATGGATAATGTGTTCCCTGAGAGCTGCACATTTCCTGTGCAAATCCTCACTGCCTTTCAATTTTTATTTATATTTTCTCATTAATCTGCTGCCGTTTTTTAAACAAAGAAACTGGGGGTGTTTTATTTTCTAAGAATACAGGAAATAATAACCAGAGATCTACAAAGGAAGTTTAGATGAGAATGCCAGGTGACCAGCTAGGTGGGCTCAGTGGGAGGGTCACTCAGGGTCAAATAACTGTGCTTAAAGAATCAGAAGTTCCCTTCATGGCTCAGCAGTTAATGAGCCTAACTAGAATCCATGAGGGTACGGGTTCGATCCCTGGCCTCGCTCAGTGGGTTAAGGATCCGGCATTGGCAAGAGCTGTGGTGTAGGGCGCAGATGTGGCTGAGATCCTGTGTGGCTGTGGCTGTGGCTGTGGTGTAGGCTGGCAGCTGCCGCTCCAATTTGATCCCTAGCCTGAGAAATTCCATATGCTGCAAGTGTGGCCCCAAAAAGCAAAAAAAAAAAAAGAAAAAGAAAAAGAAAGAAAGAAAGAAAGAAAGAAAGAAAGAAAGAAAGAAAGAAAGAAAGAAAGAAAGAAAGAAAGAAAGAAAGAAAGAAAGAAAAGAAAAGAAAAGAAAAGAAAAGAATCAGTAAAGGAAGGTCAGCGAAGTTTCAATAGTAAGTCAAAAATCCATTTTCATAGTTACTAAGAAATTGTACCATCTGGTCCTTATCAGTTATATCCCCTTCAGTCACTACAGCCACTCCAGGCTTCTGTTTGCTCTGCAAATGTACCAACTTCTCCTGCCTCGGGGCCTTAGCACATGCTGTTCCCTCTACCCAGAATGACTGGGTTCTCCCTGATCTTTGCATGGCTCGTCCCTTCTCTCAACTGGGTGTCATATCAAATGGCACTTTCTCCAAGAGAGCCCTCTCTGAACACCAGGGTAAATAGCCACTCCCTCCCTCTGCTCTTGTTTTATTTCTTTTTCTTTTTTTGCTTTTTAGAGCCACACCTGTGGCATATGGAAGTTCCCAGGCTAAGGGTCCAATCTCAGTTACAGCTACCAGCCTACACCACAGCCACACAGGATCCGAGCCACATCTGCGACCTACACCACTGCTCACAACAAGGCTGACCCCCTTATTCACTGAGCGAGGCCAGGGATTGAACCTGAATCTTCGTGGATACTAGTCGTATTCGTTTCCACTGGGCCACAACAGGAAGTCCTCGTTTTATTTCTTTAAGAGTATTTACCATTATCGGCAGTTACTTCATTTATTTGTTTCCAATTCATTGCTGGTCTTCTCCTGGAACATAAGAGCCATGAGCAGGAATCTTTTCTGACTAGCTCCCTGCATCTAAGACAATGGATGGCATACATTAGGTGCTTACTAGTTATGGATTGAATGAAGGAGTTAAATCTTTAAGGATAAGTAAGAGTTTGTGAAGAAAGAAAGCAGGGACAGACATTCTGGTCTGAGAGGCCAGAAGAGTGTGTGTAACCAGTACTGAGGAATAAAACAACTTGCCACTTGGTGGAGGAAGTCAAATGTGGGAGGGTAGAGGCCACGAGAGCCCTGGGTGCCTTTCCTGCAGGGAATGAGGAAAAATTGCTAGGTTCTAACCAGAGGTAAAAGGAAATATACTGAAATGGGCGTGTGATGTAAACAAACCAACCAGCGGAGGTAAAGATGATGGGAGAAGGGGTTACTTCACGTCAGGCTGAAGATCTTGTACTCATCTGTTACAGGTGCTCTTAAAGCGCCAGGTTGTGATATAAGTTTGGCAAACACTGTGTGGGATGCGTTGGGATTGGGAGAAGCTAGAGTCAAGGAGACTCATTATCTACCCCAACAATACATGAACAAGGTGTAATTTACCATGAGAAATAATGAGCCAAGAGGCATTTTAAAGAGTCAGTAGGGGAGTTCCCGTTGTGGCCCAGTGGTTAACAAATCCGACTAGGAACCATGAGGTTGTGGGTTTGATCCCTGGCCTCGCTCAGTGGGTTAAGGATCTGGCGTGGCCGTGAGCTGTGGTGTAGGTCACGGACGCGGCTCGGATCCTGCGTTGCCGTGGCTCTGGTGTAGGCTGGCAGCTACAGCTCCGATTGGACCCCTAACTTGGGAACCTCCATGTGCCGCGGGAGAGGCCCAAGAAATGACAAAAAGACAAAAAATAAAATAAAATAAAAAAGAGCCAATAGTCGGTAACAGATTGGCTGTTGGAGTTGAAGCAAGTGGCTGGGTTCTGGTGAGAGCCCTCTTCCAGACTACAGACTGCTCACTGCTGCTTGTATCCTTCCAGTGCAGAAAGAGGGCTAGAGAGCTCTCAGGGGTTTCTTTTATAAGGGAGCTAATCCAATGCCCGAGGGCTCCATCCTTATGAAAGAAGTACCCCGCCCCCCACAAAGACCCCACCTCCAAATACCATTGGGATGAGAATTTCAGCATATGAATTCAGAGGGACACAACCTTTCAGTCCTTTGTGCTGGCCTTGACCCTCCCTTTCCTCCTCTGTCTCCCACCTGTCCTTGGAGCCTGGCTCTCCAGCCATCTCTCCATCTCTATGGTCTGTCTCATGTCCTTCTGATATATTCACTTTCCACGCAAGTTGACCAGACGTATTTCTATTATTTGCAGCCAGGAACCCTGACTGAACCAGTGCTTAAGAAATTAAAGAGAATTACAACGTAAGGGGAAAAAAAAGCCAACAAAACAAAACCCAAGATATTTGATCATTCCTTGAAGAAGTTGAGGTAGTGAAAATAGAGACAAGCCTTCTTCCACATCTTCAGTAGTTGTACCTGCAGTTTTGCTCCCGAGCAGAAATTGCTGTATTCAGAATGAATGTTCACAAAAAGCATAATTCATAAAAGAATAATAGTAAGATGCCGGCCCATCCTGCTGCAACACTCCCTTATATCCCTATGGGTTAAACAACAGCAGTAATATCCAAGTCATTGTGTGGGATGGATCCCAGGAAATAGCTGAGATTTAATTCAAAAGTCACAGGAGGCCCCCAGACGTAACAGCTGGGCTACTACATAGCAGTTAGAAGAGATAAACTGCTACGGAACATAGACGTTAATTTTTTTTTTTAAGTGGGAGGGGGGACTTAATTGGTGCAGTGTACTATAGGACATGTCTTCCAGGATTTAATAACGTTTAGATTATGTGAATCAAATTGTGAGGCCATTTGCAAAATGAAGTTACTAGACAGCGTTTTTCGAAATGACTCATGTTACCAGGAAGGGCTATAGCGCAAATGATTGCCTGCATTATCCCTGAAGGGTGTTCCGATGGTCAGGAAGGAAAGCTCCTGGAAAACCTGTCACTTGTACTGTGTGAAATATGGGGTTTGACGGCCGTCTCTAGCCATGGCGGGAAAGAAGGAATTTCGTGAACATAACAAAAAAGCAGGTGAAGGTGGAAAATGGTTGGTATAGAATCTGACCACTGCTCCTCACCTCCTGGCCCATCTCAGGGCCGGGGTTTCGCATCGGTTTTCTAACGTCTCCTTCTTTTCCACCTTAATCCCTCGGATCTATTGTCATCTTAGCAGCCAGAGTGATCCCTTTAAAACCTAAATCAGGTTCTGTTCCTAATCAAACTCTCCAATGATTTCCCATTTCACTCAGAAAAAAAGGCAGAGAACCTGACACAGTCTCTGCGAGGATATATGTTCGATCCCTGGCCTCACTCAGTGGGTGAAGGATCTGGCATTGCCCCAAGTCTTGGCATAGGTCTCGGATGTGGCTCAGATCCAGCATGGCTGCAGCTCCAACTAGACTCCTCGCCTGGGGATTTCTGTGTGCCACAGTGTGACCGTAAAAATAAAAAATAAATGAAATTGCAACTTGCATACTCCTGACTCCCTTCTCATGTTCTGTTTTCCCTTGCTGTGTTCCTTTCCTAATACACTGTATGCTTGCTGTTACATTTATTGATTGTCATCTGTCTTCCCTTCTCGAACATAATAATTCCCACAATCACAAGGATTAAGTGTGCTTTCCACAAAATAGCCTAGGACAGTATTTAGCATTTAGTAGATGCTCAATAAATATTTACCAAATAAATGAAGGAATGTCTTAAAGGAGAAATACAGCCCGAAAGAAAATAGAGAAAATCTTCCTGAGTTACTAAACCTCTAAGCCTTCGGGCAATAGAAAAGTGTACTAGAAAAATACTTGAGGGAATTGAAAGAAACTGATAAAAGCAGTTTGGAGAGGTCTGGAGAATGAAATCTATGTCTTTCCCTATGAACTCAGGCTTCAAGACCCTGATGGACATGTCTGGCTGCAGCATCCATGCCGTGAAGACCAAAAACAGCATCTCAGAGAGCGAGTGGGGCAGCAGAGAGGGCTCCCGGACCAAAGATGACCAGGTGAACAGAAAGGAGGGAGGTCTCGGTGACAACCTGTGTGCCCAGATGTCCCCTCCCCAAAGCTGACAGTATGTAACCAACACGGTCCCCCCAAACTTTCATACCACCCTAAGAAACTGAAGGGATCCCCAAAGACTGATTAAATTTCCCCACGGTCTCATGGGATAAGGGCAGAAATCATAGCTAAGTTGAGTTATGTAAAAATAAAACTCTATTTCCTGTATGCCAAAACTCCAACCTATCTCGTTCTATTTTATGTCAAAATAAGCACTAATATTTTAAGGCATGGAATGAATTTTAAAGACTTTTTGGTCACGTGACAGGCAGAGATCAACTTGGTCCCCAGGAGTCTGGGACAGGCACTCCGTGTCCTCTGCTGACCTTGTGTGCACTTCTGCAGGGAAATCAGAGACGCATTAGGTGCTGCGCACAGCTGAGCAATTGCCATGGCAACCAGAGGCCCATCACCTGAGCTTTATTTCAAACAGCTTCATCAGGAGTGAGCTGCAGACAGAATGGAAGATGGAAAATTCATATTCTTTCTCTCTCTCTCTCCCCTCCTTTCTCATGTTTTGATGCGAGAATTCTAAAAGTGGCCCATCCCTTCTCCTCCTAAATTATTCTGAGTGCCTTTTCTTTCTTTCTCTGATGTGCAGTCTGATTCGTGAATGCTTGTGTTTGATGAGGTGAGGGATTGGGATAGAATCAGCACACAGCACTTCCCTTGGGGGTCATCCCATGTCGCATGTTGGCAAGGCTGGCAGAATGACGGTGTGTCCCTGAAGAGGCCACCCTGGGGCGAGCACATCTCTGGTCTGTTGAAAGAGATCCATGACCCTGTCACTCTGTTGTCTGGAGGGGACCATAACTAAGATAGAAAAGTTGTCACGTCAGGCTGTTTCTGGACTCAGAGTTGTGCTAATGAATAAATGATGACCTGCCAACCAGCATCTTTGTGGGTTTTTTCCCTCACTGATTTATCATTTAAAGTAGAAGACAGTAAACATGAAATCATGTGGACTGTGGTTCAGGTGATGGGTTCTTTGGTTGCTATGGTGATAACTTGACTCTGAGTCAATGTCCCTTTTTTTTTTCTTTTGTCTTTTTTAGGGCCGCACCCATGGCATATGAAGGTTCCCAGCCTAGGGGTCGAATTAGAGCTACAGCTGCTGTCCTATACCACAGCCAAGGCAACGTGGAATCCGAGCTGCGTCTGTGACCTACACCACAGCTCACAGCAATTCTGGATCCTTAATCCACTGAGCAAGGCCAGGGATTGAACCGGCATCCTCTTCGATACTAGTGAGGTTCGTTAACCACTGAGCCACAATAGGAAATGCCAATGTCCCTTGTATAAACAGTCCTACCATTTTCATAAGCCTAAGATACAACTACAGAGCATGTCTAAAATGCTTATTCCTAGGACCCTTTATTCACCAGGATCTGATTCAGAAGAGTTGGATAGAGGGCCAAGAATTCAGGGGTGTTTTTTTTTGTTTTTTTTTGGGTCTTTTTTGCCATTTCTTGGGCCGCTCTCGCGGCATATGGAGGTTCCCAGGCTAGGGGTCGAATCGGAGCTGTAGCCACTGGCCTACGCCAGAGCCACAGCAACGCGGGATCCGAGCCACGTCTGCAACCTACACCACAGCTCATGGCAACGCCGGATCCTTAACCCACTGAGCAAGGGCAAGGACCGAACCCGCAACCTCATGGTTCCTAGTCAGATTCGTTAACCACTGCGCCATGATGGGAACTCCGAATTCAGGTTTTTAACAAGTACTTTCTCTTCAAGCAGACTTTCATATGGTCATCACAACACACTACAAGAAACAGTACTTCTAAAAATGCCCCTGTGAGTAAGGTTAAGCTCCATCAGTACAGGTATAGTGACCTTCCGGTGAGTACCAGCTGATTGGAGGCAGAAATGCACAGCTGCAGTAAGGTCTGCTACTTAAGGATGTGCCCTGGTTATGTGACCTCAGTTTTCTCATCTGTATTTCCTTTATGCAGCGATATTTAGAATATTTATGAATGAATAATTAATGCAAAATCACCAACACCTGCATATCAAACATATGCATAGGCAGGCAAAAGAAAAAGTAATTCTAGTCTGATTCATATGAAAATAGACATTACTTTTTCAGAAATCTTGCAATAATGATTTTTGGCAGAAGACACTTATTCTCCTAACTTGATGTGGAGACTGCATAAGAAATAGGTTTTATATCTCCGAGTCTCCAGGGCAGTTATAATAAGAAGTAATATAAATTTTATGAAAACTTGTTACTTTGCCTTAAGGGGATACACATATACATTTTGGTGTGGAAGATGTAAAATCGCTACATATGTGATTATATTGGGCTGCAGCTAAATGGATGGAACTGGATTCATTGTTGGAACTGAACTAAATCTGTCACTAATTACCCCTTGAAAAAGAGCAGACTTATAAGCCAGTTACAACTTACAGACAAAATTCAGTCTCAAACAGAAAAAGGAAGGAAGGAAGAAAGAAAGAAAGTGAAAAAAGAAAGAAAAGAAAAGAAAAAAGGAAAGGAAAGGAAAGGAAAAAGAAAAGAAAAAGAAAGGAAAGAAAAAGAAAAAAAGATCATGGAATGTTTAGGTTGAAAACGACCTAAGGGCGTTCCCGTCGTGGCTCAGTGGTTAACGAATCCGACTAGGAACCATGAGGTTGCGGGTTCGGTCCTTGCCCTTGCTCAGTGGGTTAAGGATCCGGCGTTGCCATGAGTTGTGGTGTAGGTTGCAGATGCGGCTCAGATCCCGCGTTGCTGTGGCTCTGGCGTAGGCCAGTGGCTACAGCTCCGATTCGACCCCTAGCCTGGGAAGCTCCATCTGCCTCGGGAGCAGCCCAAGAAATGGCAAAAAGACAAAAAAAAAATTTTTAAAGAAAAAAGAAAACGACCTAAGATATCCTCGATTTCTCTTATTTATATTCACAGATTCTCAGAACTACCCAAATTATGTTGTACTAGAGTTTTATACTGATTATAATAAAACAGGTTCACTGGGATTCAAATATCTTTGTCATTCAGGTTTTGTTTGTCATTTCTTTGCTTTTCAGTATTTAGATTTGACTTCTATATTTCAAACTCCATTTTGGTTTTTTTTGCTTTGCTTTGCTTTAGAAAACAGATTTCTCTTGTGGTGCAGCGGGTTAGGATCTGGTATTGTCCCTGAGGCAGCTTACTTTGCTGTTATGGCTCAGCTCCAATCCCTGGCCCAGGAACTTCCCCATGCCCTGGGTGCAGCCATAAAATAAAGAAAAATGAAGAAAATAGAGTCAGATGAAGGAAACTGTTTGAAATAATAGAAAAACCAACTGATACCAGGACTTTGGGGCAGGGGAACCCACACATTTTTTTAAGCGATAATAAGGCCATCTTAGTCACCTTGGGCTGCTGTGATAAAATACCATCGACTGGGTGGCTTAAAGAACAGACCTTGATTTCTCACAGCCCTTGAGGCTGAGAAGACCAAGATCAAGGTGTCAGCAGATCCCATTACTGGTGAGGACCCTCTTCCTGGCTTGCATAGGACTGTGTTCTCACACGGCAGAGGTGGGGCGAGCTCTGGTCTCTCTGCTTCTTAAAAGAGGCAGTGGGAATATGGCACTATTCCCACACTGGGGGCTCCAGCCTTATCATCACATCTAAACTTACTTCCCAAAGGCTCTACCTCCAAATACCATCACATTGGAATTTAGGACTCCAACATATGCATTTGAGGGAGGCATAGACATTCCATCCATGACAATGGCCTTGCAGAAAGAGCATTAAATATGGCTAAGAAGGCCTGGTTCCCCTGGCCAGTGCTGATCTCAAGCTAGGCCTTTCAGAATCCTGGGCAAGTTCCTTATCTGTCACATAAACAGGAAGCATTAAACCCTCTGTTCACGTTCTTCTGGCTTCAAATGCTAGTGGCTGGCTCCTGGTGGGTCCTCCAAAATGTGACTAAATGAATGAATACATGAAGTGGGTACCCATGGAGTGAAGGAAATCCTCTGGCGTCTGAGAGCTTCCTGGACCCTTTATCAAAAATCACTCTTTTGAGGGAGTTCTGTAGTGGTCTAGTGGTTAGGGTTCAATTGCTTTCACTTCTGTAGCCTGGGTTCAATCCCCAGTCTGGGAACTGAGATCCCATATCAAGCCACTGCACACCACAGCCAAAAAAAAAAAAAAAAAAAAATTTACACGTTGGGGATAAAAGAAATCATCCAGGTGAGAAGCACAACTGTTGAGGTGTATGCGCAAAATTGTTTTCGTGGAAGATGTTTTTCAACCTTTTTCCTTTTAGCAGTGGCTTTTTTACATAAACCCCAAGAGCAACACGTTTTCCCAAATATTTACTAAAGCTGACTCTCTTTTCTCTTGACCTTTCCACAAGTTCTAATGTGACGGGCTTAGGAATCATCTTAGGTTGGCAGATCTGAGTATCATCTTCCCTGTACTTCATGTTGATCTTGTCTGACTCTCTGAGCCTCATACAAACCCTGACATTTATCTCTGAGCCCAATGCCTAGTTCTTTTCCATCCACACCCCATGCTGTAGTAAACTCAGTGCCTGAAATAGCACTATATCATCTTCAGATGAGCTTTCCCACATTTTTGAGTAAATAACCATAAGAAAATATGCCTATAAGTGGTATTTGAGTTATACTAAAGAAGAGATACACAATCTAAGGCAGTGCCTGGCATACGGTGGGCCCTCAGGAAGGGTTTGTTGAGTCAATCAATAGCTACCATCTAAATATTAGTATCCCCAAACAAATATTTCCCCACTGCCTGCTAATATCCCTAACTTGCTGGCCTTTCCTGCCCCAGAACCTTGAGTCCATGTGTTTGCCACAGACAAAGATGTGGGCCCCAGTTCTACACCAATTCTGCCATACCTGTAATAGTCCTGATTCTTCCTGGAAGGCTTTTATTATTCCCATGTAGACTTCACCATGACCATGGCTCTTGGCTGGCCATGTATCCTTCCTTTGAGTCAGAGCTTTTTATCAAGATTATAAAAAAGAAGTAAGGATGGAGTTCCTGTCATGGCTCAGTGGTTAATGAATCTGTCTAGGAACCATGAGGTTGCAGGTTTGATTCCTGGCCTTGTTCAGTGGGTTAAGGATCCGGCATTACTGTGAGCTGTGGTGTAGGTCGCAGACGCGGCTTGGATCCCACGTTGCTGTGGCTGTGGCTGTGGCGTAGGCCGATGGCTACAGCTCCAATTCAACCCCTAGCCTGGGAACCTCCATATGCCATGGGAGCAGCCCAAGAAAAAGGCAAAAAGACCAAAAAAAAAAAAAGAGTAAAGATGATGTCCATTGTCCCAGAACCTGTCGGGGACAGAGCCAGTGCTTTTCCAATTTGCAGAAGGGAACTTCAGTCTCTCATTAGAATCCCTTTCCTGTCATGGCCCAATGTGCCCAAAGCAGCCTTGCATCCTACACAATCTACCAAGATTTTTGCTCTTAAAATTACCTTAGAATCCTCTTTCAGAGAGGGTCCCAGTGAAGGGGATGGGAAATAACAGCCTTCATTCAGAAAATTAGAATATCACAGCCGTACACATCATTCGCCTTGGTGAGTTAAACAATGCCCTCCAAATATTCATGTCTCCTGGAACCTCAGGAATTTGGAATTAGGGTCTTTGGAGGTGTCATTTGTTAAGACAAGGTCATATTATATTAGAGTGAGCCCCAAATCCAGTCACTGGTGTCCTTATAAGAAGAGGATGCAAACAGACATATAGGCCATGTGATGATAAAGGCAGAGAATAGAATGATGAAGGTACAAGCCAAGGAATGCCAAGGATTGCTGGCCACCCAAGAAGAGACTTTCAAAGGGAGTATACCCCTGCTGAGATCTTGATTTTGGACTAGCTTCTAGCACGGAGGAATTCCCCAAATAAAATTATAATAAGGTAAGGCAATATTGTTCTGGATTTTTTACCATGACACTGTAGGCCATCAAAGGCTTGGTTATGAAAGGAGGAGGAAGAGAAGGAAAGAGATTGGCCACACATAGGCTCAATAGAAAAGCACTGAGGAGTTCCCCTCATAGCTCAGCAATAACAAACCCTGCTAGTATCCATGAGGATGCAGGTTCAATCTCTGGCCCTGCTCAGTGGGTTAAGGATCTGGCGTCCGTGAACTGTGGTGTAGGCTGGCAGATGCAGCTCTGATTCAACCCCTAGCCTGGGAACTTCCACATGCTACAGGTGCAGCCCTGAAAAGCAAAAGCAAAAGATAAATAAATAAAATATATTTAAAAAGCACTAAGTTAGACAGTTGGTATATATACATAATTTTATTTAATACCCAAATCAAAACCCTGCAAGACAGTTTATCAGTTATAGGCTTTGAAGAATCTGACAAATTTAATTGATAAAAAGGCAGTAAGGACATAGTTACACTGAATAATAAAACGAATTAAATATAAAATATAATTCGTATATTAGAGGAAGAGAAAAAAATCTATCTCTTATCTCATATATATTTTATGTCCATGGAACACATACTAAAAGAAGGTATGTCTCCCTGAGAATTTATAATCAGATGACACAAGAAGACCTGTGAACAAAGAAACAATTCATCACATAGGTACAGCTAAACGAGCCTTAGCAATAATAGTAACAAATGGCTCTTTGGAGCGAGATAGATATAAGGTGAGACTAAAGTACTGGTAACATGTTACCATGTAAGATTGGGGAGTTTTGAATTGTGTAAGGAAATAGCAGAACTATTAAATTAAAAATCGAGTATGTCTCAATATTAAGAATAACTACTAAAAAGACAGAAAGAGATTATGAAACCTCCAGATCAGTAGAGAGGAGCTAAAGGGAATGTTCTCTGACTCTCCTCCAGGGCAACCCTAACTCATCCCTGCCCTTCAGTTTGCACCACTGTGCGAGAGAGTCAGCCAGTGAATGGCTACCAGCTGCAGCAGGAGGGGTCGTGCTGTTTAAACAGTGCCTATGGATAGGGAGCAGATACTTCCAAGAGAGATCATGGCACCTAACAATATGCCTCTTCCATGTGGTTGACTGATGCCAGTAATGTGGGGCTCCATGACTACCAAGATGATCTCTGTGTTAAAAGCAAATAAAAGATTTTGATTTTCCAAATGGCACCTACACCACAACTTGTTTTTAACTTGCAATTTAAAAACAAAAGAATATGATGTCCTCCCCTACAAACACACACACACACACACACACACACTCACGCAGATGCACAAAGAAACAACCCCACAGAACCCGGAAGGTGTAATCTGTGTGGCACCATGTGGGCAGAAATGGATGTGTGAGTGAAGCCAGCACAGAAAGTGTCTCCAAACACTTATTCATCCTCCCACCACCTTCCAAAAACATTGTGTTGCATTTACAGCTTTCAAACTGTAATTAACACTTTTCCTCATGGGAGAGTAGGTCCTGAGAATTTTAACAGGACATACTAGAAAGAGATTCAAATCTCAATGAGCAATTGTTTACTCCAAGGATAAACCGAGTACATGATTCTCCTGGGAATCTGGAGACCAGCATGGCTGTGAGCCAACCTTTCTTTGAATCCGGCTGTCACTGTTGTCATATTCCTTCATCGGATTTGAAAATTAAACTCCAAGTACAATGCCAAACAATACCGTGGTGAAAACCCCAAAAGTCTATTTAAATGCCTAGGACCTAAAACTTTCTGGCTTTCTACTGTAACTTCACTAGCTGCTCTCAAGCCTTTGGGATTTGCAGGAGCGGTGTGCCCACAAAGTTGGTTGGTTGCCCAAGCTTGTACTGCACACCACACGACAGGCCAATAGAGATGAGCTGCTGCGGCAAGCAATAGCAACAGATGGAGAAGGTGGTGGACTAATGTCCTGAAGAACCATCTTACCTGGGTTTGGATGCTTGTTTCTTTTACAGAGCAAAGAGGGGGAAGTGAGGAAGTCAAGTCAAAAAGGCAGTAAGTGTTGCAGGTGTTTCCTGCTTTCAGCCAGGTTCCAGAGGGAATGTGTTTGTTCTTTCCTGCAGCCATTCCCAGCCATTCACAGCCATTCCCAGCCATTCCAAGCATCCTAGTGAGGATGTCTCCTGTGAGCTAAAAAGAAAAAAAAAAAATAGGTATTTTAGCTTAATGGCTTAATGCTCAGGCAGAGTTCCAAGAGTTGGGCCATTATGTGCAATTTAAGCTCTAGGCAACATGCCTTTAGAGATTAATTTGCAGCAAAAGCAAACAGAATACAAAAGTTAAAGAAACAGATCCAATATGGAGTCAGATTTGTTCCTCCCTGTTACAGTTGCTTTCAGGGTATGAGCTGGGGTATGCCATGAAGTTCTTCTTGGCCTCAGACAGCTCTCATGTACCTCTGCCATGGTGCCTGAAATCCCATGCGAAAATAAAGGAGAAACAAACACATAAAAATGTCCATGTTAGGCAGCAACTTGGCATGATCTTGATGGAAGAAGCCACAGAACGGGCACATTTAGGCGAAGGGAAATAAAACTCCAGAACAGAAGACACTGCTGAGCAGGACAGGACAGGTCCCTGAGCCCTGAACACAGGGGAAGGAAGCCCAGTGAGCCAGAGTGGGACGGGAGGAGGAGAGGAAGGTGCTAAACAGGCAACTCCACCCTCTTATTTCCTCTACATGGAGATGAGAAATAGAGGATGGAGTGTGGGTACTGCTGGGGAAACCACAGGCTGAGTTACAGACCTTTGCCCTGCAACAGCTGCTCTATGCGAAGATGTGAGGAAAGTATTATCTTTATATTAAAACAAATGTAGATTTGCTTTGGGGTTAATTACAATATCCAGGTGACTTTTTTTTACTGAAGTAGACTTGACTTGCAATGTTTCAGGTATATAGCAAAGTGATTGTTACACACACAGATTCTTTCAGATTCTTTTCCATTATAGGTTATTACAAGATCTTGAATATAGTTGCCTGTGCTATACTCTAGATCCTTATTGTTAATCTATTTTATATACAGTAGGGCATACCTGTTTATCCCAGATTCCCAGGTTATTGCTCTGCTACTTTTCCTCTTTGGTAACCACAAGTTTGTTTTCTATGTCTATAAGTCTACTTCTGTTTCACAAATAAGTTCATTTGCATCTTTTTTTTAGATTCCACACATAAGTGATTTCATATGATGTTGTCTTTGTGTGACTTACTTCACTTGGTATGATAATCTCTAGATCCACTATCTTAAAAACCCAGGAGGGTCCAACTTCAAATGTCATGCTTCCAGTGGACCTCTTGGGCAGTGTCCTGGACTCAGATTTTTCTCAGCTCAGTCACCTCCCTTCCTCCTGCTACTGAGCACCACTATAAGACCTGGAAACCCTGCTTGCTAATGCGTTTCATGGATAGGAAACTAAGAAGCTTTGTTCTGGGAAATTAGTATCAAAAGCACAGCTCACTACTAGGAAGAGGTTTTTTTAAAAATTTCATTGAAGTATAGTTGATTTACAATGTTGTGTTAATTTCCGCTGTACAGCAACGTGATTCAGTTATATATATGCATATTTTTTTCATATTCTTTTCCATTATGGTTTATCACAGGGTATTGAATATAGTTCTTCGTGCTACACAGTAGGACCTTGGTTGCTTATCCATCCTGTATATACTGGTTTGTATCAGCCAATCCCAAACTCCTCATCCTTCCCTCTCCTACCCTATTCCCCTTGGCAACAAGTCTGTTCTCCATATCAGAACACAGATTCTTTTAAATCAAATTCTTTGGGTTTTTTTTCTGACTGAAATCCTATCAGGGACTCTAAAACCAAAATAAGCCCACTGTAAACTTGCACAATTCGGAATTCAGGGTTTCAAACATAGCCCATTTATGTCAGAGCCATTTAGGATCTCCTGCTGCTTTCTTTGGAACCAGTGAACATCTTCCATGCTTACTCAGTGTAATAGATCTAAAGACGTGCTCAGAGCTATTTGAGAGAACCGAGCTTCTAAGCCCAGCTCTCCTTTGCCTGGAAAGTTGCATACATGCCACTCGGCCTTTCAGTTCCTCTCTGTGTTATTAACAGGCTATGTGCTCGAAAAAGTGGAAATGTGTGGTGTAGAAGGGAACAGAAAACCTGTCGTTAAGTCCCTAATGTGTCTCTTGCCAGCTGTGTGACTCTAGGTGGATGGTTTTATCTCTCTGAATTTTGTGGTTCTCATCTGCAGGATGGGTATGTGAATTGCTGGACTGCTAGCCCCACAGGGCTGCTGAGAGCATCAGAGAAGATCATGAAAGCACTTTATGAACTGTAGAACCCATGGAAATATCAGGACCCATTCCAATGGGAAACATATCATTGTTTGCAAACCATTTGTTCCCTGTCCCACCTCCTTTCTCTCTCTCTTTTTTAATTTTTTAAATTTATTTCCCCAATACATTATTTTTTTTCTACTGTACAGCATGGTGACCCGGTTACACATACATGTATACATTCTTTTTCTCACATGATCATGCTCCATCGTAAGTGACGAGACATAGTTCCCAATGCTACGCGGCAGGATCTCATTGCTAATCCATTCCAGAGGCAAAAGTCTGCATCTATTAACCCCAAACTCCCAGTCCATCCCACTCCCTCCCCTCCCTTTTGGCAACCACAAGTCTATTCTCCAAGTCCATGATTTTCTTTTCTGTGGAGAGGTTCATTTGTGCCATATATTAGATTCCAGATATAAGTGATATTATATGGTATTTGTCTTTCTCTTTATGACTTACTTCACTCCATATGAGAGTCTCTAGTTCCATTCATGTTGCTGCAAATGGCATTATTTTGTTCTTTTTATGGCTGAGTAGTATTCCATTGTGTATATATATCACGCCTTCCTAATCCAATCATCTGTCATGGACATTTGGGTTGTTTCCATGTCTTGGCTATTGTGATAGAGCTGCAATGAACATGTGGGTGCATGTGTCTTTTTAAAGGAAAGTTTTGTCCAGATATATGCCCAAGAGTGGGATTGCTGGGTCATATGGTAGTTCTGTGTATAGTTTTTTAAGGTACCTCCATACTGTTCTCCATAGTGGTTGTACCACCACCTCCTTTCTCAAACTTGAGGGCAGCTACCATATCATCTTCTACTTTTGCTGGCTCATCTGTTCTTAACTGGTTGAAAGAAGATAACATGCAAGGACTCAGAGACCCCCAGCTATGCCCTTTACTCGCTAGATAAACTTGGGCAAGTTATATAACCTCCCTGAGGTTATGACCAGGAAAATGGGAATCATAATAGTTAATGTATAGAGTTGTAAAGATGACAAGCCGCAGGCACGTAATACATAATAATTACTTATTATTTTAATGTCCTTTATCCTCACCTCTGTTCCTGGGTGCTTCATGTGGGTCTTAAAAGATGGCCTAGAGCTGGAGTTCCCGTCGTGGCGCAGTGGTTAACGAATCCGACTAGGAACCATGAGGTTGTGGGTTCGGTCCCTGCCCTTGCTCAGTGGGTTAACGATCCGGCGTTGCCGTGAGCTATTGTGTAGGTTGCAGACGAGGCTCGGATCCCACGTTGCTGTGGCTCTGGAGTAGGCCAGTGACTACAGCTCCAATTCGACCCCTAGCCTGGGAACCTCCATATGCCGTGGGAGCGGCCCAAGAAATAGCAAAAAAAAAAAAAAAAAAAAAAAGATGGCCTAGGGCCTTCAGTTTAAAGCCCTCTCTCTCTAGGAATCCAGGACACCTCCCATTCACATTGTATTAATAGGTAGGCTCTTTAGTAGACATAGGGCTAGTTAGAAAGGTCATCTCTTTCTTCTTGAGGGCTCCTCCCTAGTTCCACAGGCTTTTGAGGAATTTAGAGGTGAAAGTGCTTTTAGAAACCGTATGGTGGAGCTCCGGTTGTGGCTCAGTGGGTTACGAACGTGATTAGTATCCATAAGGATGTGGGTCTGACCCCTGGCCTCTATCAGTGGGTTAAGGATCCAGCATGGCCACAAACTGCGTAGGTGGCAGATGTGGCTCAGATCTGGCTGTGGTTCTGGCAAAGGCCGGCAGCTGCAGCTCCGATTCGACCCCTAGCCCAGGAACTAAAAAAAAAAGAAAAAGAAAAGAAAGAAAGAAACCATATAGCAAGTGGTTCACAAACTTTAGGACACTTCAAAATCTCCACAGTCTACCCCCAGGCACTAGATGTAACAAAGATTCTAATAGAGAAAATTGTAGTAAGTATTAATTTTTTTCTTTCCTCAAAATTCCTGTTTCATGAAATATAAAAATAGCACATAATTCATAGGCCTGCTTTTGTGAAAAGAAAGAAATCTGGTTAAGAAAACTATTTGTTGCAAATTGTAATTAATGAAGCACCATCTGCTCTGTGCATGAGCTGTGACTGGGCAATTTCTTATGCTTTTTACCACAGATGGGAAAGAGAACAGGGTGTAACCAAACAGAAGTGTGGCATGGACTAGCTGATCAGTTGCATATGCTATGCAGTGAAGAAATTTTTATCTATTATCTAGTGTAAATGTATTCATCTTCACACTCCTTCTAGAAAACTTGATTTAAAATCTATATCCAACACTATATTCTCCAACTGACCCTAAACATCGTCTCCAGATCAATTCTGACAATGCACCTGCTTCCTTTTCAATCTTCAGGTAAAATTTAAACCCTGTACCTTGGGATTCAAAACCTTCTGCATGCCCGTCCTTCCTGAGCCTCTGAATGTAGTTCTCTGGACCAGCCTAACCTGCTGCTACTGCCCGATTCCCACTCAGCCAGGTTCATTTCCTAATGGTCCCCAAAGCCTTGCCTGGAATGCTTCTCCATAGTCCCCCTCTCCTCTCTGGTTGTCAGAATCCTACTGACCCTTCCTGCAGTGGTTTCTCCCATATGCACTCAATCCTTGTCCTTTAAAAAAATGTTTATAGAGCTCCTAAACTTTTCTATCACGTGCAGTATCTATTTTAAAAGAAGTATGACACTTGGGTTAACTGTGATTTTTTTTTTACAATTTTTTAAATTAAAGAATAGTTGGTTTACAATGTTGTGCCAATTTTTTCTTTAAATCAGAAGTATAATCTACACATAGTAAAATTGATGGAGTTTTTTTTGCAACAGTGTAGAAATCTATGAGTTTTTCTTAAAACAGTCCTATTGAGGTATAACTGACATAGAGCAAACTGGATGTGTCGAGATGAAAAACGTGATGAGATTGACATACATACACATGGATAAAAACGACTATCGCAATTAAGACAATGAGCACACCCATCGCCCCCAAAGCGTCCTCATGCACCTTCGTAATCCCTCCTCCCCGCTCCTCCCTGTATCCCCTACCCCTGTCCCCAGGCAACCACTGATCTGCTTTCAGTCGATATAGATTAGTTTGCATTTTCTGGAATTTTATATAAATGGAATAATACAGTGTGTGCTTCTTTAGTTCGGCTTTTACTTAGCATAACTGACATCCATCCATGGGGTGCATATGTTGATAGTTCACTCCTCTTTGTTGCGGAATAGCCAGGTGTGGATATGCCAGTTTATCCGTTCCCTTGTTGATGGACATTTGGAGTGAATCCACTTTGGGGCTATTATAAATAAAGTCCCTATAAATATTCCTGTCCAAGTCTTTGTTAGAATGAATGCTTTCATCTCCCTTCGGTAAAAATCAAGGCATAGGGATGCCTAAATCCCTACAGGGGTGAGTTTAACTTTTTAAGAAATTGCCAAACTGTTTTCCATTATGGCTGAAAACACTTACATTCCCGCCACCAGTACTTGGTAGTTCCAGTTGCTCTACATACACACCAACACGTGGTATGGTCTATCTTTTTAACTGAATTTAACTTGAACTTGCATTTCTTTAGTAATTGATTTTATTGAGAATCCTTTCATATGCTTATTTGCCATCCATATAATTTCTTTGGGGACGTGTTCATTCAAATTATTTGCCCCTTTTTAAAAGTTTTATTGATGTATAGTTGATTACAATGTTGTGGTAATTTCTGCCGTACAACAAAGTGATTCAGTTTTACATATACAAACATCCGTTCTTTTTCAGATTCCTTTCCCGTGTAGATCATCAGAGAATATTGGATAATGTTCCCTGTGCTATAGAGCAGGTCCCCAATATATTTGCCTATTTTTAAATTATGTTGTTTTCCTGTTACTGAGTTTTGTGTGTACTTTATATATTCCGGGTACAAATTCTTATCAGATATAAGATTTGCAAATATTTTCTTCTAACCTGTGGTTTGTTTTCCCATTCTCTTAACAATATCCTTCAAAATGCAAAATTTTTAGTTTAATGATGTCCAGTTTATCAATTTGTCCTTTTTTAGAGTGTTTTTGGTGCTACAGCTGAGAAAGCTTTGTATAACCCAAACTCACAAAAATTTTCTCGTACACTTTCTTCTAAAAGTTTTATACTTACAGATGTATGTTTAGCTCTATTATTCATTTTAAGGATTTTGTTTGTTTGGGGGGGTGGTTGGCCATGCCTGTGGCATGTGGAAGTTTCTGGGTCAGGGATCAAAACTGTGCCACAGTAGCAACCCAAGCCACTGCAGTGATATCCCCGGATCCTTAACCTACTGAGCCACAAGGGAACCCCAAGTTAATTTTTGTGTATAGTGCAAAGAAAGAATCAAAGGGTTTTCTCTCCATGTAATATCATTATTTCAGCATGCTGAAAAGATTATCCTTTCTTCATGAAATTGTCTTTGCATCTTTGTTGAAATCATTTTCCATATGCATGTGGCTCTATTTCTAACTCCTGTCCCATTGATCTGTTTACAATGATGCTAACACCACACTGTACTAATTATGGTAGCTTTAAAATAAGCTTTGGAATCAGGTAGTGTTATTCTCAAATTTATTCTTTGTCAACATTGTTTTGAATATTCTTAGTTCTTTGCATTCCTATGTTAATATTAGAACCAGACTGTCCATTCCCACCCCAACACCTGGAATTTGGAATAGGATTGTGTTGAATCTATAGATCAACTGGGGAGGAAATAACATCTTAAGAATAATGTCTTCCAACTAAAGAGCATTGTATATGTCTCCAGTTATTTAGGTTTTTAAAATTTCTCTTGCAATATTTTGTAGAAGTCTTGTATATATTTGTCAAATTTACCCCTAAACACATATCACATTTTGGTGCTGTCATAAATGATATTGATTTGTAATTTCAATTTCTGACTATTAATTGCAAAGATATGGAAATACAAATGATTTTATGCATTGAGATTCTATCCTACAGCTTTGCGAAGCTCACTCTTTAGTCCTAGTAGTTTTCTGTAGATTCCATAGAATTTGTCTACTGGATGATTATGTCATCTGTGACCAAACACTGTTTTATTTCTTGGAGTTCCCATTGGGGCTCAGTGGGTTACAAACCCAGCCTAGTAAACTAGTATCTATGAGGATGTGGGTTCCATCCCTGGCCTCACTCAGTGGGTTAAGAGTCCAGCATTGCCTTGACTTACAGTGTAGGTTGCAGACGTGGCTCGGACCCTGTGTTGCCGTGCTATGGTGTAGGCAGGCAGCTGCAGCTCTGATTCGACCCCTAGGCTGAGAATTTCCATATGCCGCAGGCACAGCCGTGAAAACAAGACAAACAAACCAAAAAGCCAACATTGTTTTATTTCTTTTTTCTGAATGTGCTTTATTTCTTTTTTCTTGCCTTATGGTGCTATTTAGAACATCCACTCCCTCTCACTAAAGGTAGTGAGAGCCAGCCTCCTTGCCTCGCTTATGATCCTAGGGGAAAGCATAAGCTGTATCACTTGCCTTGAGTATGATATTAGCTACCGGCTTTTTGTAGGTGCTTTTATCAAATTGAGAAAGCTCCTTTCTACTCCTCATCTGATGAGCGGGTTTTTTAAAATAAAAAATGAGTGCCAAATGCTTTTTCTTAGTTACTGATGTTTTTTTTCCCTTTTTTGTTTGTTAATATAACTTACATTGATTGAGTTTTGAGTATTTTAACAACTTTGCATTCCTGATACAGGAGTTTAATGGTATAAATTTTCTTCTAAGTACTACTTTAACAGATTACAATTGTTTTTATACTTTGCTTTTATTTATTTATTCATTCATTTATTTATTTATTTTTGCTTTTTAGGGCTGCACCCATGGCATATGGAGGTTCCCAGGCTACAGGTCCAATCGGAGCTGTAGCTGCTGGCCTGTGCCACAGCCACAGCAACATAGGACCTAAGCCCTGTCTGCGACCTACACCACAGCTCATGGCAATGCCAGATCCTTAACCCACAGAGCAAGGGCAGGGATTGAACCTACGTCCTCATAGATGCTAGTCAGATTCGTTAACCACTGAGCCACAATAGGAACTCCCTCTGCTTTCATTTTTGTGCAGTGTAAAATGGTTTCCAATTTCCCTTTCAATTTCTTTTTTGATCCTACATTATTTTAAATTGTGTTATCTAGTTTCCAAATATTTGGGGGGGGGGTTCATATATCTTCCCATTATTGATTTCTAATTTAATTCTATTATAGTCATAGAGATACTTTGTATAACTTCTTTCTAAATTTATTAAGATTGGCTTGATGACCAAGAATGTAGTCTACTTTCCTTTCAAATTCTTGGTGCTGTTATGGTATTGATCATATTGATTTATAATGTCCATAGAAATATGTTTGATATACACTTGAAAATTATTATTGGGTGGGTTTACAATTTTCACCAAATTTGGAAAAATTTCAGACTTTTTTTTTTTTTGTCTTTTTGTCTCTCTAGGGCAGCGCCCACCGCATATGGAGGTTCCCAGGCTTGGGATCTAATTGGAGCTGTAGCCGCCAGCTGACACCACAGCCACAGCAATGCAGGATCTGTGCTGTGTCTGTGACCTAACCATAGCCCATGGCAACACCAGATCCTTAATCCACTGAGTGAGGCCAGAGATTGAACCTGCATCCTCATGGATGCTAGTCGCTGAGCCACGGTGGGAACTCCTCAGCCATATATTTCTTGAAATATTTTTTCTGCCACCACCACCCCCTTTGGCAACTCCAATTTCATATACATTAGGCTGCTTGAAGTTGTCCCAGAACCCACTGGCGCTTTATTCATTTCTTTGAGTGTTTTTGTCTGTGTTTCACTCTGGCAATTTTATATATTTTTCTGTCTCTTCCAGACTCCAATATCCTCAGGGACAAAGTCTTTATCCCTGAGATGGACTATAAAGGAAGAAGCATGGATATGGAGAGGCTAACACCGAGTACCTGTTTTACTTTGAATTTTATTTTTCTGTCTTTTTGTCTTTTTAGGGCTGGGCCCATGGCATATGGAACTTCCCAGGCTAGAGGTTGAATCAAAGCTGTAACTGCCTGCCTACACCATAGCCACGGCAACACAGGATCTGAGCACATCACAGCTCATGGCAATGCTGGATCCTTATCCCATGGAGCTAGGCCAGGGATCAAACCCACATCCTCATGGATACTAGCTAGGTTCCTTAACCACTGAGCCATGACAGGAACTCCAGTTTTACTTTGAATTTGAGGTGGCTCTGAGATAGCCAAGGGGAGATCCCAGCTGAAAGGTGGAAATAAGAATCTGAAGTCAGGAGAGTGGATGGGAACTGCAGCATAGATTGGGAATCACTAACTTGTGTATGGTAGTTGAATGTACTTTGAGAGCATGAGCAGACTGGACAAAAAGTGAAATTTTCAAGGGTGAGGAATGGAAACCTGAATAACAAGACTTAAAAGACAAGCAAAAGGAAAGGCATGAAAGTATTGGGTGACTGGAGTTTTTCGTGAGAATGAGGAGAGCTCTAAAAAGTGTAACAAGAACTCAGAAAAGTGATGGCACTGAAGAAGGCAAAGAAGAGAGTTTCTAAAGAGTGGTCAAGAGTTTCCGTCACGGCTCAGTGGTTAACGAATCTGACTAACATCCATGAGGACGCAGGTTCAATCCCTGGTCTTGCTCAGTGGGTTAAGGATCTGGCGTTGCCGTGGGCTGTGGCGTAGTCTGGCAGCTACAGCTCTGATTTGACCCCAGCCTGGGAAACTCCATATGCTGCAGGTGTGGCCCTAAAAAGCAAAACAAACAAAACAAAACAAAACAAAAACCAAACAAAAATAAAGAGTGGTCAGTGTAAATACTGAAATATCAAGTGAGATGAAGACTAAAATTAGCCACTGAAACATTCCATGTTCAGGGACCAGACTTAATATTTTTAAGATGGTAATAGTCCCTAAATCAGTCTACAGGTTCAACAAATTCTGGTAATGTGTGTGAGGATAAGTTGATTGTAGTGATAGCTGCCTAACTGTGACTATGATAAATGCCATTAAATAGTACACTTTAAAATTGAGAATTATATGGTACATGAATAATATCTTTAAAAGCTGTTATATTAGGAGTTCCCGTTGTGGCGCAGCGGAAACAAATCCAACTAGGAACCATGAGGTTGCAGGTTTGATTCCTGGCCTCGTTCAGTGGGTTAAGGATCCGGCATTGCTGTGAGCTGTGGTGTAGGTCGGTGGCAACAGCTCCGATTCAACCCCTAGCATGGGAACCTCCATGTGCTGCGGGTGCGGTCCTAAAAAGACAAAAGACAAAAAAAAAAGCTGTTATATTAAGAATAAAAAAACTTGGGAGTTCCCGTTGTGGCTCAGTGGTAAGGAACCTATTATCTATGAGGATGCAGGTTTGATCCCTGGCCTTGCTCAGTGGGTGAACAATCCCGCACTGCCGAGAGCTGTTACAGGTCGCAGATGCAGCTTGGTTCTCGTGTTGCTGTGGCTGTGGCATAGGCCGCTAGCTGTAGCTCTAATTAGACCCCTAGCCTGGGAAACTCCGTATGCCATGTGTGCGACCCTAAAAAGACACACACATACAAAAAAACCCTCTGGATTTGCTGATCGGGAGTCTTTGGTGACCTCAGTGAAAGTAGGTGAGTAGTGGTGGGAGTTAAAGCCAGACTGAAGAGGGTCAAGGAACAAATGGGAGATGAGAAGTAGACAACAAATGTCACCTGTCCTTTCAAGAAGTGACAAAGGAGATAGAGCAGTACCAGAAAGAAGGCTTAAAGGGACTGTGATTTCTTTTAAAAGAGGAAGAGAGAGCTAAACAATTCAGTAGAGAGAAAGAAATGAAAGCCATTAGATCAGAGCAGGTGTGGGGCAGGAGGTCGATCAGTTGTAAACGGCTGAAGCCCACAGAAACTTGCGTTTCAAACACTGCAGGAGTGTCTATTTTCGCTGATTTCAAACAGGAAAAATCTTCCTTTCTACCGTTTAAATCTGTCTTCCCTAAGATAACCTGGTTGCTTTTTCCAAGCGTTCCCATCCTTCCCATTTCACCAACCAATTCCTCCTCATTTGTCAGGATTCAGGTAAGCGACAGGATCACATTGCAAGAAATATAGTCCCCAAGGATTATAATTTAATCTTTATTTAATCCTTATTCTTTAATCTTAAGAATTTGGCTTTATCAAGGAAGTAAAATGACAGCATCTCTCAAAAATGGTAAATTTTTAGTTGGCAAAAAAATACAACCAATGCCATCTATGTGGAAGGATGTAAAACTGTAGTTATTTTCAGATGGATGCATAAACTTTTTCATAGAGTAGCTGAGCCTAGATAACCATTTTGGAACTCTGGAACATATCGGTGCACCATTCCAATGTATCTGTTCCCTGGAATTTAAAACTATCCTGTATTTTTTTTTTTAACCTAAACTCACTTTCCGGGTTCATTATTTTCCAAAGTTGAGTCCTCCTGCAGTATCTCTAAAGTATTTGTTGCTTTTCTGAATGCTTAAATTCAATCCCAGCTGAAAGTGCTTGATAGAAATCCCTCATATTAATAAAGAATTGGTGGTGGAAACTGCATTCAAAGTATAGTAATGTATTATCTTTATTAATTTTCCTATCTTTGGGCCATAAATTATATCCCGATGGATGCTCTGATCCTGGGAAACACCATTCAGAAATGTCACAGAACAGTAAGTACCACAGGGAACTGGTTCAGAGGTGGCCCACTTGGAAAGGAAGAAATAACCTCAGCAATTATTCAGTGCAGGCAGCTTCTTGCCATATCTCATTTTCATCTGTTGGAAACTCAAGGATGTTACTTTTAGCTGAACAACTTGTATATGGATTGACTATTCTTTTGAACCACGGTAGAAAACAACTGACCTTCCTTAAATAGAAATGTTGGTACCAAAGCCAGAAGTTATGCGGTCCAGAAATAATTATGTTATAAAGATGCAAGGAGCTCCCGATGCAGTGCTATGCCATGTCATCATTCTGTCCTTAGCCATCCTGACTCATGCTCTGCATGGGTGTTCCTTCACATTAAATTACCGTAAATTCAAGATGAAAGTCTTTCCATATCACCTTATGAATACTGACTCATTGCTTTTTTTGCTGTGTTAATATGCCCTATTTTTCAATTTTACTAATGCATATAATACGCATTTTATTGTATTTTATTGATTTTTAGGGCCACGCCTGAGGCATACAGGAGTTCCCAGGCTAGGGGTCCAAATGGAGCTGCAGCTGCTGGCCTACGCCACAGCCACAGCCATGTGGGATCCTAATTGCATCTGCGACCTGCACCACAGCTCATGGCAATGCCAGATCCCTAAGCCACTGAGTGAGGCCAGGGATCAAACCTGCATCCTCATGAATACTAGTCAGTTTCATGAACTGCTAGGCCACAACGGGAACTCCTAAAACATGTATTTTAAACAGTAGTAGCTTTGTTTGCAGGAGATAACATCAGGAGGAGATGTGACACAGTAGTTAGGAATGCATACTCAGGGCCACACAGAAATCTGGTGTCATTCTTACATCCATTCCTTTATAAAGAATGCACCTGCTCTTAGCCACTATGGTAAAAGTGCATTTGGATCCCAACTCTGCCACTTACTAGCTTTACAACTTTGGGCAAGTGAACGTGACTGCCCCACGCCGAATTTTTTTCACAAGTAAAATGGGAATGATAGTATTTCATGGGACAGCAATGGGAATTCCATAAATGAATCCATACCAGGTGCTTAGAACAGTGCTGGCTACGTGGGACATCTCAGTAAATGCAAGCCATCGTGATTAGTTCTTTTAATTAATGAAGAAAATGATTTACAATATAATAGTTGAACCCTAATATTGCATACAGTGTTGGGAAACATGACAGTGTTTAAGGAAATTCTTGCAAGCTGAACAAGCACTCGTATATCACGGAGGACCAGGGGAGGTTCCAGCCTGAAGTGCAGGAACAAGGTCTGGGTTCCAGTCATGCCAACCTGCAGTGTGACTCTGGGCCTGGCCTCCTCCACAGAGAGACTCATCTATAGATCCTCTGAGGTTACTTCCAGCCTCTAACCATCTATTCCTTGAATTCACATTTTTTTTGCATTCTACCAGCTGTAAGTAGTACTGTTTATATAAATCAGAGCAGAAACAAGTACCTATAAAATAGTTTTCATGAAGTTAAAAAAATAAATAGCGACATGAACAGATCCCAAAGCCCAAAATATGAATTCGAGTTGCCCTGATGCTTGACCACATTTCCCTTGTGTTGTATGAATGTGAAGCAGGTATGAACACTTCAAGTTCCACTAGGAGAGCCTTTCTAGGATTTTCCAGTGTATGGGCCTGGGATCCGGCCTAACCTTCTCAGGATGACCAGAAGAAGGACTTCAGGTCTATGACTCCATTTCTGATCCTGATATCCTTATATTAACAACTCAATATCCCAAAAACAGCTTCTCAGAAAAAAAGCTAAACTGACGGTCCATTATTTATTCTAAATAAAATTAAAATAATGACTAAGATCATCGGACTTCTGAAAATTTGTTTTCTCTGAGAGGATGGAGATAAAAACTCGTGAAAAATAACAGAATGATGGTGTTTTATACACATTTATTTTAAAGCATAATATATAAGAAAATGTAGTGTCTCACCAAGCATTTGGTAAAAAATAGTTTTAAATACAATTTTTAATCTAAAGTCTGTATCTAGGATAAGGATACACTTTCAGCCATAAAAGTGCAATTTTAAAGGCAGGTATCAGACCTCTTCAGCTGCATGATAGCTAATGGCCAGGCTAAAGGACATTAAAAATGTGCGTTTATAAAAATTTGAGGAAATTCATGAAAATGTTTTGTAAAGGTTATAAATGAACATCTACCATAGAATGTGGGAGGTTTCACAATCTGCTTACAATGCTTAAATTCTGTCTTTTATAACAGTATCTTATAAGGTTGTTATTAGAAAATTTTCATTAGACGTCCTGGTTTAAATTCCCTTATGTCACCTTCGCTAAGATCAAGCACAGGTTTATAACACACACGTACATATACGCATATACCCTTGTATAATGCCCCTCCATAAGAATAGGTTGGTCTAAGGAAAAATCAGAGCATAGCAAAATGCTGCTTTAACTGCTTAATTAAGTGTTGCGTATCCACATGATCTGGAAATGCTGCTTCAGACTTCTGAGCAGCAACATAGCTTCTCTGGAGATCTCCAATCTGGAAGAAACACAAGAATAAGACCACAGAATGAAAACCAGAAAAAATAAGGAAGCAAAAAAAAAAGACAGATGGATTATCTGTATAACATAGAAACCGGGGGTTCTGAAAGGTCAACTGCTTCATTGTGCTACTTTGATTTAAAAACTGTTTCACCTAAATACAATTCAATCTTGGAAAAATGTGAGAAAACTAAAATGACCGATTAACTAATCAACTATACTTTAATAAAAAAATTGTCTAGTGATGAATTCATAAACGTGTGTTGTCTCTGCCTGTCACGGATAGCATCATAAGAAAGATAAAATGACGTCTGTACGCTAAAACAGCCAGCTCTGTAAGGAAACTCTTTGTAATGTACCACAGACAAAGACATATTTTGATCAGGGTATTACCTTTTAGACATAAAATTCAAGTAAAAACTATTGTATTTAAGATACAACAGCATGCTCTGGGAGCTTTTAACTGTTTGCTAACAGAGGAATGTTGGGAAGATATCTTGTTTTCAGTTGATAAAGGGTATCTCTGATCTTCAATAAACTTTGTGTTAAAGTCCTGTTCCAAAGAAAAACACTCACAGCATCTGAATCCATCTGAATGTACTGACTCATGTATACATTTCTAAAGAGAGCTTTTGGAGTTCCCGTCGTGGCGCAGTGGATAACGAATCCGACTAGGAACCATGAGGTTGCGGGTTCGGTCCCTGTCCTTGCTCAGTGGGTTAACGATCCGGCGTTGCCATGAGCTGTGATGTAGGTTGCAGACGCGGCTAGGATCCGGCGTTGCTGTGGCTCTGGCGTAGGCCGGCGGCTACAGCGCCAATTGGACCCCTAGCCTGGGAACCTCCATATGCCGCGGGAGCGGCCCAAGAAATGGCAAAAAGACCAAAAAAAAGTTTAAAAAAAAATAATAAAGAGAGCTTTTTAGTGTGTGCACACCAAAAAAAAAAACAAACAAACAAACAAACAAAAAAAACCCCACAAAAAACAAACAAAAAAACCTTAGCTCCTTCAATTCTAGTAGTTTTGGGGCAACATGCATATGAATTAAAACATAAGTTTCCTTTTTTAAATCATAGCAGTTCTTTTTAACATACTATTCTCTTGCACGGAGGTGTAGCTTTTCACTTAAAGAAACATTTCATTTATAATATATATTATTAAAATGTAAAACTATTCCTGAAAGTAATGAAGCCTTCTTTGTGGTTTAAGGAAGTAGCAGCAGAGCGCGGTGGGAAGCACACGGGCATCACGTGGATCTGAATTCTGAAACTGCCACCGCCACAGGGCTCAAGGGAAGGCTTTTAAGATCTACAGGCTTGGGTTCCATTAGAGTGTAAGCTGCATGGGGTAGAGGTCTCTGTTTTATTCACTGCTAACATCCTCTGTGCCTACAACAGTCTATGGTATGCAGCAGAGGCTCAACAAATGAAACGCGAGTTGTATGAGAAAAATGAGTAAGGAGGTAAGGGTTACCTACATTGCAGGGCTGCTGAGAGAATGGGAGGTATATAGATCACCTGGAACAGTGGCCAGCACTTAACAAACACTCAACAATGACAACTTACGAATAAAAGCTTGTTTTATTTTCAAAACAGAAGTGCGTGTGAATGGCTTCACGTTCATGCTACTGGGTTTTTTTAATGGTTGCATCCAAGGCATATGGAAGTGCCCAGGCTAGGGGTTGAATCAGACCTGCAGCTGCAGGCCTATGCCACTGCCACGGCAATACCAGATCTGAGACACATCTGCAACCTACACCACAGCATGCAGCAATGCCAGATCCTTAGCCCACTGAGGGAGCCCAGGGATCGAACCCACATCCTCTTGGAGGCTATGTTGGGACCTTAACCCGCTGAGCCACAATGGAAACTCCTATAACATCTTTTTTTTTTTTGTCTTTTTGCCTTTTCTTGGGCCGCTCCCACAGCATATGGAGGTTCCCAGGCTAGGGGTCAAATCAGAGCTGTAGCCACCAGCCTACACCCAGAGCCACAGCAGCTCGGGATCCGAGCTGCATCTGCAACCTACACCACAGCTCATGGCAACGCCAGATCCTTAGCCCACTGAGCAAAGCCAGGGATTGAACCCCTAACCTCATGGTTCTTAGTTGGATTCGTTAACCACTGAGCCACGACAGGAACTCCAACATCTTTCAGTCTATAAAGAGGTGGAGTTCCCATTATGGCACAGCAGAAAGGAATCTAACTAGTATCCATAAGGATGCAGATTCAATCCCTGGCCCTGATCAGTGGGTTGGGATCTGGCATTGCCGTGAGCTATGGTGCAGGTCACAGCTGTGTGTGGCTCGGATTCAATCCTTGGCCCATGAACTTCCATATGCTGTAGGTGTGACCATAAAAAAAATAATTTCTTTCAGGAAGTTATGGTTAGAATGTCCTTATTTACTTGTACATTTGTTAAAACCAAGAAAGATAAACAAACACGTCAGATGATAAATGGAAAGAAAATACCTTATCAGAAATTGTTGCAAAATTAAAATGCGGCTCGTACATGTGGGGTGCTAAAGATGATGCAGTTTGTAACAGTGCTCTTGCCTGTTGAGAAGAAAGAAAGGAAGGAAGGGAGGGAAGGAGGGAGGGAGAAAGAAAGGAAGAAAGGAGGAAAAAAAAAACCAAAGGTATATGAACATATATTAGCACTATATTTGTGATTTTTTTTTTTAACCCAGGATAGGACTTTAATAAACATGACCTTGTGATAAATACAGATGAATTCCTCATGAAATACGCCTTACTGATAGAAAATTAACTACTTACATCTTGCCCAAATTATATTAATAATAAAATGCTTCAAAATGTAGAGAAAATAGAATTGAAAAGTTATGTGAAAATCACTTTTTTTTCTTTTCTGTCTCTTTGCCTTTTCTAGGGCCGCTTTCTGCTGCATATGGAGGTTCCCAGGCTAGGGGTCCAATCAGAGCTGTAGCCACTGGCCGACACCAGAGCCACAGCAACGCAGGATCCGAGCTGTGTCTGCGACCTACACCACAGCTCACGGCAACGCCGGATCCTCAATCCACTGAGCAAGGCCAAGGATCAAACCCACAACCTCATGGTTCCTAGTTGGATTCGTTAACCACTGTGCCATGACAGGAACTCCGAAAATCACTTTTTTAAAGTTTATATTTCAATATGATATACAACTCAAAAATAGAATCCTCCCAATACTGAAAAAAAAGTCTTATTAATCTAGTTTTGTTGATTGATTTAGTAGGCTTCCAATTACCTGTTCTCTAATGCAACAATAAAAAATCACCCACCCAAAAAACCATTGTAAATTCAAATCCCCAAGTTCTGTGCTGGATGACAGTGAGCAAGCAGTTATTATACTTCTGACCTGAAAGTGACAACAGAAGGCAACTGAAAATGACAAGCTTTCTCTTCTCTAAAGTACTCAAAAGACAAAATTCATATCATTTTCTTGTGCCCTATAGGCTCAAAGATTCATGCACTGCAGAGACCACTGAGGGACATGAGATGCCTGTACATCCATTGTCAAGACCACAGACTCAGCATCCCAAGCTGCTGAACAGCTTCTCAACTTGTAGCTAAACTGCTACAAATGGCCCTGAGGACACTCTGCAGCATATGGAAGTTCCCAGGCTAGGGGTCCAATCAGAGCTGCAGCTGCTCACCTACACCACAACCACAGCAACGCTGGATCCAAGCCGCATCTGCGACCTACACCACAGCTCACGGCAACACCAGATCCTTAACCCACTGAGCAAGGCCAGGAATCAAACCTGAGTGCCCTTGGATATTAGTGGGGTTTGTTACCCCTGAACCACAAAAGGAACTCCTCTTATATCTTTTTTTCATGGAAAGTAAATAATAGTGATAGAGGATGGTGGATATTATTTTGTTTTATGATACACTGTTTTGGGTTTTTTTAGTTATAATTTTTAACAACAATGAAATTTTCACCAAAACATTTCACGTTAATTGTATACTAGAAAAACTATAATAAGTAGGAGGGGAAATAAATCGCCAACATGGAGTCAGACAAAAATCATAAAAACCACTTGCTTCATATGGACACAGGATAAATTCCATGATAGAACCAGTTCCCATTTAAGGGAACTTAGTTTTTGTTTTGTTTTTGTGGCCATGCCCGTGGCATGTGGAAGTTCCTGGACCAGGGATCAAACCTGTGCCACAGCAGTGACCCAAGCCCCAGCAGTGACAATGCTGGATCCTTAACCTGCTGAGCCACAAGGGAATTCCAATTAGTCTTTGCTCATAAACTACAAGTCCATCTTATTTACTTCTGGAGAATTTTATGAGACAAAGGCAGCATCCAGTGACATTTCTTTGGTTGTTAAGTTTGTCAATGTGCTCAGGAGACCAGGCTGGAGGTTAACGTCCTGGCGTGCTGCTCACTGTGTGGTGGCCTGGGGCAGGTACTTACCCACCTCCAGGCTCTGTTTCTTCATCTCTAAAGCAGAGAATGTAATGACATCTATTTTTATTGCCATTAATTTCTATGAGTATATGCAGCATTTTAAACATCTTGTTATGTGATTAATAACACTATTTATTAAGTATCTATTATGTGCTTTACTAGGCCATATGCTTTACAAACACAATCTGCTCATCCTCACAAGGACCTTCGGGTCAGTATTGCTATTACCCTATTTTATTTATCATGCATCCATTCCACAAATCCTGAGCACCTACCATGTGCCAGGCAATGTTTTTGACACTGAAAATACATCAGTAGAAGACAGGCAATCCCTGCTTTCACACAGCTAGCAATCTGCACGTAAAGATGAAACTATCTGATAAAATGATAAGTACTGTGAAGAAAAAAACAGCAGGAGATGTGAGAGCATCTGTAAACTGATGTTCAAGCAGGTCTTTCTAAAGAGGTGGTAATTAAGCTGAGACCTGAATGAGAAAGAGAAAATCTTTGCAGGATCTGAAAGAAGTCACTCCAAAGGCCCTACGGTAAGAGCAGGCACTGCACAGCAGCGAGCAGCTAATGTATCTGGAGGTCAAGGGTAAAAGAGTAGTGGCCAAAGATGTGGTCTGGGCGGGACCCAGAGGCTAGACCACGTGGGGCCTTGTAGACTAAGGTCTGAAGTCCAAATTTCCTTAACAGTGCAAGGAGAAGCCTTTCGAGGATGCTAATAAGCAAAGCAGTAATAAAATACCCTTGTGTATTTTTTTTTTTTTAAATCCTTTAGGCTGTTCTGAGGAAGCTGCATTATAGGGTGTGCTTACTTGCTGATGTAAATGGAATAGCTAGGAGACGCTTGCAGTCATGCAGGTGAGAGATGAGAGCAGTCTGAAGAAGCGGGGGTGGGAGTGGAGAATGGGGATGTGGAGCTAGAACTGACAGGGCCCGCTGGACACGACAGAGGTGCAGCATGGCAAGGAGGCCAGTCGGGAAAGGGAAGTTTCACGGGTGGGTCCTAGGACTGGGGCTTGAGCAGCTAGACGGTGGATGGAGGGCTGTGAATGGCAGAACAGTTCCTGAAGATAGGGAAGCCTGGGAGGTGCAGATCTGTCCTAACCAAATCAAGCTTCCATGTTGGGTCCTGAAAGGTTAAGCAACTTCTCCAAGGTCACATCACTAATAGGTGACAGAGCTGGGATTCAAACCCAGGCCAGTCCGACTCCAGAGCTCATTTTCAAACTGTAACATGTAAAGACAGCTGCACGCAACAGCTTTCCCTTGAAGAAAGAAGACTGTCCCCGCGGCAAGCCCTGCCCTCGGCTGACCTGGTCCACGTGGCCCTTGCGCATTTCCAGCACGGCCAGGTTGTTGTAGGCCTCGGCGTGGTGGTTGTTGTTAACCAGGGCCAGCCTGAAGCACTGATGGGCCAGATTCGTATCTCCTATGCCCTGCAAGAGGAAAGCACAAACTCGCACACACAATTCCACCCACTTCCTCCTGCCATCGCAGTCCTCCTTTCCTCAGATAAATCGTGTCTGCTACCTTAGCCAAAAGCAGCAGGACAAGGGCGACAGGCACGTAAGGGGATTCGACCTGGGACGATGAAATGAGCTGTGGTGCCTCCCAGAAACCTCTAAATTGCCTCTAAATCGCTAATCACACCCGGATTTCCAATACCTGAAGATTTCTTCCAACAAGCGGTTACCTTTTCTGTAATAGAAATTTTACTACAGAAACAACATACCACAGCTACATGTCCCAAGTTGTACCAGACGTCAGCTACCTCCTCTTCGTTTTCAGCCAGAGAAAGGGCACGTTCGAAGGAGGTCAGAGTCATATCATACTGCTGGGCATAGAAGCAACAGAGCCCCAGATTGTTAAAAAGCTGGCAGTTATAAACACCCATCTGCAGGAGTCGCCTTTTGGAAAAAGAGCACACATTTTGGTGTCAGACCAACTTTATAAATATTAATATACATATCTTTTTTTTTTTTTTTGTCTCTCATCCTTTTAGGGCCAGGGATCGAACCCGCAACCTCATGGTTCCTAGTCGGATTTGTTTCCACTGTGCCACAGTGGGAACTCCAACACACGTATCTTTTTAACAAGGTTAGAAATGAATTCATTATATAATTTTTAATACCCTCCAAAGAATATAAACAGAAAGAATTAGGTAAATGAAAAAATGGTAAAACAAATACAAAACCATGTCTTTTGTAATGGTACTAGTTACGACTCCAAAGGCAAGGTCAGAAATAACTTCTGGGAGTTCCCGTTGTGGCGCAGTGGTTAACGAATCCGACTAGGAACCATGAGGTTGTGGGTTTGATCCCTGCCCTTGCTCAGTGGGTCAAGGTTCCGGCGTTGCCGTGAGCTGTGGTGTAGGTCACAGACGCGGCTCGGATCCTGCGTTGCTGTGGCTCTGGCGTAGGCTGGTGACTACAGCTCCGATTCGACCCCTAGCCCGGGAACCTCCATATGCCGCAGGAGTGGCCCAAGAAATGGCAAAAAGACAAAAAAAAAATAATAACTTCTGTAACTTTTTTTTTAACCCCCCCCCCAACTCTGTTAGAGAATCAAAAGAATAAATAAATGGTCCCATAAAGTAAAATCCACACTTTTGCCTCATAAAGCTTTGGTGCTCATCAGCAAATTTCTATGACCTTTTAATCAAATCTGTGGCCTATGTTTAGCATTCACCTCCGAGGACAGCTGAGTTGGGTCCGGTTTTTGGCTATGTGTATTTTGTGGTTCAGCTGCACCTAGTGAGCTTCCACCCAGCATGGCAAGATCATCAGTGGATCCCTAGGTTATCCACTTAGCTTCTCTGCTGCAGCTCATGAACCCCATTTTGCTTCTGTGCATCATTAATCCCAAAGGATAAGAGAGCTCAACTAAGCAAGCGAAAACCCACGCCAGCTGCCCTGAGGAGCCATGACCCACTCTGGGGTGGGGGGAGCAGAGTCAGCTGCATGTGCACAGGCTGGCACCATATCATTATGTTTTATGCTCCCAGCACTTATCTGGAAAGAACTCTTGTCAGCTGTCAGTTATCTCCTCATTCGTCACCCAAAGGCTGGAGAGGAAGTCATAACTTAAAAATTAATTTCAGAAACCCTCTATAGTTTAAAATAAGTATGTGCTCAAAAGAGAACATCATTTATGTAAATTTTGAAAAAAATATTTGGACAAGAATTGACAATATTTCACAAAACAGGGATCTTGTTTCAGGGCCCCATCAGGACTCAGGGCCTAGGGCCCACTGCTCTTTGCAAATCACATTTACTATTTTACCTTCAGGATCTTTTTATTGTGCACAGTGGGACAGATGGAGGCAGTGATGTAGAAGTGCTTCCAGTAACTATTAAACTCTTATTGGTTGATGACAGAATGGCCAGTTGATACAATGACATGGTGTTAACTCAGGTAATTATCCAGGTGTGTTTCTACAAGATGCCAAATACTCGTGTATTTCCAAATTATGAGCTATAGCTTTAATATTCGTAAAACAGTTGGGTGCTTAAATTTTTAGTCTCATGTAGACCTGGCTATACATCATTTCTGTACATTTTCATTATATCTTTCTTATTGTTTCACCATGATTTCACAGGAAAGCAATTCTACAAACTGAATGTCAAGTGCACCTGTAAAACCGGAGGGCTACTTCTGGTTGATCAGAGTAAAAGTGGTTGCTTCCAATGCATGCAATGGCTTCCACATGAGTATTGTCCTGTTTCAAAACCTCTTTGTAGTATTCAGTGGCTGATGGAATATTATTCATTTCCTGTTTTTAAGACAGAAGAGCAATACTGTATTAATACTGGACAAGAGATTATTTTTATTCTGACTGGCTTACATTCTTTTATTCAATGAACTATTTATTAAGTGCCTACCATGTGCCAGACTCTGTTCTAGGCCCTGGGGACACAATGTGATCAAAAAGATACAGTCAGTCCTCTGTATCTGTGGGTTTCACCTCTGCAGAGTCAACCAGCCACAGACTGAGGAAAAAAAAATTCCAGAAAGTTTCAAAAAGCAAACTTGAATCTGCCACACTGCCAAGTATTTCCATGGCATCTACACTGTATTTACAACTATTTAGATAGTGTTTACATTGTATTGGGCATTAAAAGTAATCTAGAGATAATTTAGTGCATACAGAACCATGTGGGTAGGTTATATACAAATACTACAGCCTTTTGTATAAGGGACTTGAGCATCCACTAATTTTGGCAAACGAGGGGGTCTTGGAACCAACTCTCCCCCCTCGATATGGAAGGGTGACCACTATCCTCAAGGAGGTTACATCTGGGAGGAGGACAAAGAAATGAACAACTATATAATGTCAGGTCCAACAAGGATAAGTGATTAAGAGAAAGAGAGCAGCGTGAGAAGAGAGAGGGAGGGGAGTGGGTGCTGCTTCAAAGGAGTTGTGGAGGAGGTGCCGTGTGAACAGAGGCTGAGTAAAGTGAGGGATGGAGACCTGAGCACACCTGGGGGAAGTGCAAACTGGGCAGCAGGAACAGCCTAGGAGAACCACGCACTTGTCACGTAAAAGAAACACATAAGTGACAAAGTAGAAGAACATCTACTGAATAGGAGAAAATATTTGCAAACGATATGCCCAATAAAGTGCTATATCCAAAATATACAAACAGCTCATACAACTTACCGTCAAAAAACAAACAACTGAACAACTACACAGCAACAAGTTTGACAATCTGGAAGAAATGGACAATTTTCTAGAATCTTACAGCCTGCCAAAACTGAATCAAGTAGAAACAGACCAACTGAACAGACCGATCACTAGAAATGAAATTGAAGAGGTCATAAAAACACTCCCTACAAATAAAAGTCCAGGACCAAATGGCTTCACAGGTGAATTCTATCAAACATATAAAGAAGAATTGGTGCCCATCCTCCTTAAACTCTTTCAAAGGTTGAAGAAGAAGGAATCCTCCCAAAGACATTCTATGATGCCCCCATCACCCTCATTCCAAAACCAGACAGAGATACCACCAAAAAAGAAAACTATCGCCCAATATCATTGACAAATATAGATGCAAAAATTCTCAACAAAATCCTAGCCAACCAAATCCAACAACATACTAAAAAAATTATACACCATGACCAGGTTGGGTTCATCCCAGGTTCACAAGGATGGTTCAACATACGCAAATCAATCAGCATCATACACCACATTAACAAAAGAAAAGTCAAAAATCATATGATCATCTCAATAGACGCAGAAAAAGCATTTGACAAAGGTCAACATCCATTCATGATCAAGACCCTCGCCAAAGTGGGTATAGAGGGAAGTTTCCTGAATATAATCAAAGCCATTGATGAGAAACCCACAGCAAATATAATCCTCAATGGGGAAAAACTGAAAGCCTTCTCACTCCAATCTGGAACAAGACAGGGATGCCCACTCTCACCACTGCTCTTCAACATCGTTTTGGAAGTCCTAGCCACAGCAATTAGACAAACCAAAGAAATCAAAGGCATCCATATAGGAAGAGAAGAGATCAAACTGTCACTGTATGCAGATGACATGATACTATACATAGAAAACCCTAAGGACTCAACCCCAAAACTACTTGAACTGATTCATAAATTCAGCAAAGTAGCAGGATATAAGATTAACATGCAGAAGTCAGTTGCATTTCTGTATACCAGCAATGAAATATTAGAAAAGGAATACAAAAATACGATACCTTTTAAAATTGCACCTCACAAAATCAAATACCTCGGAATACACCTGACCAAGGAGGTAAAGGACCTATATGCCGAGAACTATAAAACTTTCATCAAAGAAATCAAAGAAGATGGAAAGAAATGGAAAGATATTCCATGTTCCTGGATTGGAAAAATCAATATTGTAAAAATGGCCATACTACCCAAAGCAATCTATACAGTCAATGCAATCCCTATCAAATGACCCAGGACATTTTTCACAGAACTAGAACAAACAATCCAAACATTTATATGGAACCACAAAAGACCCAGAATCGCCAAAGCAATCCTGAGAAACAAAAACCAAGCAGGAGGCATAACTCTCCCAGACTTCAAGAAATACTACAAAGCCACAGTCATCAAAACAGTGTGGCACTGGTATCAGAACGGACAGACAGACCAATGGAACAGAATAGAGAACCCGGAAATAAACCCTGACACCAGTGGTCAGTTAATCTTTGACAAGGGAGGCAAGAACATCAAATGCGAAAAAGAAAGTCTATTCAGCAAGCATTGCTGGGAAACCTGGACAACTGCATGCACAGCAACGACACCATGCACACCCTCACACCATGCACACAAATAAACTCAAAATGGCTGAAAGACTTAAATATAAGACAGGACACCATCCAACTCCTAGAAGAAAACATAGGCAAAACACTCTCTGACATCAACATCATGAATATTTTCTCAGGTCAGTCTCCCAAAGCAACAGAAATTAGAGCAAAAATAAACCCATGGGACCTCATCAAACTGAAAAGCTTTTGCACAGCAAAGGAAACCCAAAAGAAAACAAAAAGACAACTTACAGAATGGGAGAAAACAGTTTCAAATGATGCAACTGACAAGGGCGTAATCTCTAGAATATATAAACAACTTATACAACCCAGCAGCAAAAAAGCCAATCAATCAATGGAAAAATGGGCAAGAGACCTGAATAGACATTTCTCCAAAGAAGATATACAGATGGCCAACGAACACATGAAAAAATGCTCAACATCACTGATTATAAGAGAAATGCAAATCAAAACTACCATGAGATACCACCTCACACCAGTCAGAATGGCCATCATTAATAAGTCCACAAATAACAAGTGCTGGAGGGGCTGTGGAGAAAAGGGAACCCTCCTGCACTGTTGGTGGGAATGTAAACTGGTACAGCCGCTATGGAGAACAGTCTGGAGATACCTGAGAAATCTATACATAGAACTTCCATATGACCCCGCAATCCCACTCTTGGGCATCTATCTGGACAAAACTCTACTTAAAAGAGACACGTGCACCCACATGTTCATTGCAGCACTCTTCACAATAGCCAGGACATGGAAACAACCCAAATGTCCATCAACAGATGATTGGATTCGGAAGAGGTGGTACATATACACAATGGAATACTACTCAACCATAAAAAAGAATGGCATAATGCCATTCGCAGCAACATGGATGGAACTAGAGAGTCTCATACTGAGTGAAATGAGCCAGAAAGACAAATACCATATGATATCACTTATAACTGAAATCTAATATCCAGCACAAATGAACATCTCCTCAGAAAAGAAAATCATGGACTTGGAGAAGAGACTTGTGGCTGCCTGATGGGAGGGGGAGGGAGTGGGAGGGATCGGGAGCTTGGGCTTATCAGACACAACTTAGAATAGATTTACAAGGAGATCCTGCTGAATAGCATTGAGAACTTTGTCTAGATACTCATGTTGCAACAGAACAAAGGGTAGGGAAAAAATGTAATTGTAATGTATACATGTAAGGATAACTTGATCCCCTTGCTGTACAGTGGGAAAATAAAAAAATAAAATAAAATAAGAGGCCCTAGAGCTGAAGGGCTCTAAATTTCAAAAAAAAAAAAAAAAAAAAAAAAAAACAACTGATTAAAAAACAGGCAGAGGACATTTTCCCAAAGATGACCAGCAGACATGGAAAGACGCTCAACATCGTTAATCATCAAAGAAATGCAAATTAAAACCACAGGATCACCTCACACCTATCAGAATGGCCGTCATCAAAAAGAACGTAAATTAACAAATGCTGGTGAGGATGTAGAGAAAGGGAATCCTCCTACACTGTAGGCTGGAAATGTAAAATGCTGCCACCACTGTGGAAAACAGTATGGGGGTTTCTCAAAAAACTAAAAACAGAACAACCATATGACCCAGCAATTCCATTCCTGGGTATATATCCAAAAAAAAAAAAACTAATTTGAAAAGATACATGCACCCCAGTGTTTACATAGAAGCATTATTTACAGTTGCCAAGATATGTAAACAATCTAAGTGTCCATGAACAGATGAAGATGAGGTACAAATATACAACAGAATGCTAATACTCAGCCATAAAAAAATTATGAAATTTTGCCATTTGCAACAACAGGAATGGACTTAGAGGGCATTAAGCTAAGTGAAATAAAATAGACATAAAAAAACACAACCTCCACACTTTGATAACCTGAAATGCCATGGAACTTATCCATCTTTGTCAATCTGATTAAGTAAAAAATGACAAAAAAAAAAAAGCAGTTCCCATTGAATCTGACTAGGAACCATGAGGTTGTGGGTTTGATCCCTGGCCCTGCTCAGTGGGTTAAGGGTCTGATGTTGCTGTGAGCTGTGGTGCAGGTCAAAGATGCGGCTTGGATCTGGCATTGCTGTGGCTGTGGTGTAGGCCTGCAGCGACAGCTCTGATTAGACCCCTAGCCTGGGAACCTCCATACCAAGCAGGTGCAGCCCTAAAAAGACAAAAAAAAAAAAAAGGTACTGGTTGTTGGGTTTTTCTTTTTTTTTTTTAGGGCCACAGGTGCGGCCTATGGAAGTTCCCAGGCTAGGGGTCTAATTGCAGCTGCAGCTGCCGGCTTACGCCACAACCACAGCAACGCCAGATCTGAGCCACGTCTTCGACCTACACCACAGCTCCCAGCAACACCAGATCCTTAACCCACTGAGCAGGACCAGGGATCGAACCCACATCCTCACGGATACTAGTTTGGGTTCATGACTGCTAAGCCACAACAGAAGCTCCGACATTATTAATGTTTATTTCTTTAATTATTACTGGGGCTACACACTCAACACACCAGATACTAACTTTTCTTTTTCTGTGTATTGTGGATCCATGTACTTGGCCAGTTCTCTTATCCTATCTTTTGTCCTTTTACTATTAGTGTCTGTGGCTTGGGTGGGACGCTGCCCTCCTGAACTCAGGCAAGCTGGAGACAGAGCTGTGGCTTGGGGGTCCCTGGGCATGAACTCTGTTTTCTCCTTCCTGATGCAATGAGCCCGTGCTGAGGCTGACTTCCATTCAAAACCTAGGAAGGCCCTGTGTTTATAAACATTCCCTTCCGAGGAAAAGCATAGATGGTTTGGCTGAATTCTTCCAGATGTGTGCTTCTAGCCACAGCATGAAAGGGCAGTGGTATAGCCGCAATGCAGCTGGGATTTGGTCCGTTGTCTCGTCTCTGGGCTGACTTTAGTTGTATGGAGAAGGTCAACAGCCACTGTGTTGGCCGGCAGGACAACAAGGGCCACATCATGATTTTGACCCACAACGGCTCTGAGGAAACACCTAGTTGCCATGTTTATATTATTGACCAAAAGGAGAATTTGAGTGTGCGTGCACACATGTGTTTGTGCGTAATTCTCCCACCAATCTGTAAACGACCTGAAACCCAGCAATTGTGAATGAGGAAATTAAAAGTAGACTTTTGTCTGTCCCAGGTATGGCAAATATGTCCCCTGTTTAACGTTTTTAACCTTTTTGCTGTTGTTTGAGTTTAGTTTTATGTACACCTTTGTTTTCACTATATAGAAAATTTAACTTTTATACTCTGAAATTTATCAGTCTTTTCTATTATGGCTTTCTTGGTATCATGTTTAGAAAGTTCTTCCCCATTCCAAGTTTATACAAAAATTCATCTATATATTCTTCTTGAACGTTCATGGTTTTAAATTCTGAGTCATCTTGTAGCAATGGATTCTTTTAGTATAAGAAATCATTACTCAAAAAAAAAAAAAAAAGGACAGAAATCATTACTCATCCAGCTCTATTTTTAAAACTACTAAATAATGCAATAATCTAACTGTTTAAAAGACAATATCACATAACTTTTTAGACACATGAATATACATAGATTCTCTTTTTGTCCTTTAGTCTCACATCAGACTCATTTAAATTATAGTAGCTCTAGGATAAATTTTATTAATGCAGACATAAAGTAATATTTTCAAGCATATAAACGTCACTTCAAGTATATAAACAACTGTGGTATCATTGAAGTGATTTTTACAGTGCTTATTACTGAACCAGGCATCACAGAACACTGCCTCTAATTAGATTTTTAGTTATATACAACAAAACTACAAATAAGGAAGTGAATGTTGCAATGATTCTCAAACTCTGTTATAATCAGAATCACCTAGTGAGCTTGTTAAGCAAATGCCCACGTCCCACCTTCCAGGAATCTGAGTCAGGAGGCAGAAGATGGGCCTTACTCTCAAATATTCCCAAAGTCATTATCATACACAGTAAAGTTCAAGGACCACTAGAATAATATTTCCTAGGGTAATATTTCTAATTCCAAATAACTTTCAACATAGAACAGTTAGTTCCAATAAAGGCCTGCCTCTCAAATGAATCAACAAAAGGCCTCAGGAAAAACTAAAACCACAACCAAATAATTTTAGCAAGGATAAATCATTTCAAACAAGTTTCTGTACAGAATAAGCAATGAACCATAGGCAGCACAACATGTTCACTTTAAAATAGGAAACATTTAAAAGAAACAAGAGCAAAATGAAAGTGATAAATAAAAAGAAAGCCTAAAGGGAAAGAATCCCTCCAGAGAAAGTACAATGTACACACACAAAAATCCCTAAAGGCATATGTTATGCAGGCTGAAGAGCTAAGGGACAAACTTGAGCAATTACACCTCAATCCACTGCCACATAAAGAGAAAAAGAATACACTGGAAGTCTTTGTATGGTAAACTTTGCCATAAAGGAAATTAACCAATAAATTCAAAGGGAAATCCTGCATCTATTTCAAGCCTGTGCTTAGTCCTTGGTCACCCTACTGGTATATGACATTGCCCTCACGCCTAGGGTATTTTCTCTCCACTTCTTTCTTCCTCTGAGTGCAAAATAAAATTCTACTTTTTCTCACAAAACTCCCCCCTGAATCCCTATAAAAGGATGGTATGTGCTTCTCCAATTCTGGGCCAAACCCAGAGCAGGGACAGGAAGAAAGTAGTTGCCTAAAGAATCCACTCTGGGAGTTCTCTTGGCCACAGCAGGTTAAGGACCCAGTGCTGTCACCACAGCAGCTGGGATCACTGCTGTGGTATGGGTTTGACCCCTGGCCCAGCAACTTCCACATGATGCAGGCATGGCCAAAAAAAAAAAAAAAAAAGAATCTACTCCAGAACCACTCCCTAGCCCAGACACGGCAAATGACTAAAGCAGAGGTGTGGAAGGACTTCTACGGACCAGCAACCACACATTAAAGACTACCAGAGTTCTCTAGTTCTTTCTGCCAGGACTTCCTGCCTAAGAAGAGAAAGCCAGGAGGAAAAAAATGTGCAGAAGACAAGGCCTGAGAGTCAAAGAACTCCAGTTCCATTGAGATGGTCACCACCATGCATGAGTTCCACAGGTTTCAAAATCAATTCCATTTTATTTCCTTCTTTTCTAAGCTTTTTGGTCAAAATTCTGTTCCTGTTCAATTTAGGGTCATACAAGTAAAGATACAGAGATACTGATACAGTATTTTTACTGAATGATCAAAGTTTTCTATTTACATGTTTAGCAAAATTATACTTCAAACAGAGAAAATATTTCCAGACAATTTAAAGGTCATGTTTATTGTTTTCATATTAAAAGTATTACATGGTCATTACGGAAAATATAGAAAATATAAAGAAGAAAATAAAAATCATTTCTATACTAATACCCAGATACAGCAACTATTAACACCGTCCATTCTTTTTCTAACAAAACAGTTTGAAAAGATCCTACCTAGGATTTCGAGGAGTTTAAAGAGACTAGAGATGCTTCTCTTCAATATTATATTTGAAGTCCTAAACAATAAGATTTCTTTTAAAGTAATTGAAATGAGGAGAGAAAAACTGTATTAGCAGATGGTGATTATTTTATTTACTTAGAAAATCTAAGAGAAGCTATGGATAAGGTATTAAAACATAAAAAGAGTATTTAATTAGCAGATGAAAACTATTATATATAGAATGGACAAACAGCAAGGTCTCACTCTATACCAGAGGGAACTATATTCAATATTCTGTAATAAACCGTAATGGAGAAGAATACGAAGAAGAATATATATAATGAAATCACTCTGCTGTACGGCAGAAATTAACACAACATTGTAAATCAACTATACTTCAATAAAATACATATTTTAAAAGAGAATACTTAGCCAAATTGCTAGATCAAATCAAACTTAAAAAATCAATGTATTCCTACTCACCGTAAATAACCATAGAAAATAAAAGAGAAAAACGATTTTACCTAGAAATACATCTGTGCAGAAAAGAGTTAACATAGCAGGCCTGGGCCTGCTACTCTTAGAAAGGCCCACCTGCAAGCTTGGCCCCTGGTTGGCATCTTAGAGTCGGCTAGTGCCCTATATTGCCCTTCCCCAAATGATGAGTGTGGCTCACTACCCCTAAGCTGTACAACAGTGTGGGGCATAAACGTGCCGTGCATAAACACCTGCTTTACTTCTTGGTCTGGGATTCTGGTGTGTGAGAGGCAGATGGTGCCTATCTGACCAGCCCCAGTAACGGATACCAGAAATTTAGTGAGCTCCCTGATAAACAGGACTTCACACATGTTGCCACAACTTGCTGGAAGAATTAAAAGTGCCCTGTGTGGTCCCGCTGCAGGGGAGGACTCTTGAAAGCTTAGGCCTGGTGTCCTCGGAACTTTACCCCGTGTGCCTGCTCCCTTTACTGATCTTGCTTTGTATCCTTTGGCTGTAAGTTGTCGCTCTGAGGACAACTGTGTGCTGAGTCCTGAGACCTGATAAATCATCAAATCTCAAGGTGGTTTGGGGGACTCTCAGCAGAACATTTATGCAGATCATTACAAAATCCTTGATGAAGGACCAAAAAAAAAAAAAAAAAACACCTAAGCAAGTGATCTAGAGTGAGAAGAAAGGCAGCCCCAGCCTCATCATTCATATATTCAATGCAATTCCAATCCCTGTGTCTACAGGGGTTTTTTTTGTTTGTTTGCTTGCTTGTTTTAATATGGAAGAGTAAAGGGCCAAGAATAACCAAGTGTGAAGAACAGGTGGTTTACGTGCCTGACCCAATATCAAGAATTATTATAGGGAGTTTCCATTATGGCTCAGCGGGTTCCAACTATTATCCATGAGGATGCAGGTTCGATCCCTGGCCTTGTTCAGTGGGTTAAAGGATCCAGCATTGCCACGAGCTGTGGTGTAAGTAGCAGACATGGCTTGGCTTGGATCTGATGTTGCTGTGGCTTTAGGGTAGGCCGGCAGCTGCAGCTCTGATTTGACCCCTAACCTAGGAACCTCCAAGTGCCAAGGGTGCAGCCTTAAAAAGAAAATTATTATTATTATTATTATTATTATTATTACAAAGCTACAGTAATTAGGCAGTCAGGAGACCATTTCAAGAGGATTTTCATGGAATTTGACAACATGACTCTAAAATTTCTAATAAGCCAAAGTCCAAAATAGTCAAGACATTCCTAATGAAGATGAACAAAGTGGCTTACCAAATTACAAGTATTATAAAGCGACAGTAATTAAGTTGGTATAACACCGGTATAAGAATAGACAAACAGAACAGAATAGAAAACCCAAAACATATCTAACGTGTTTAGAAAAATATCTGATAGTTGACATTACAGACCTTGAAAAAAGGATGAGTAAAATGTGCCGGGACAACTAGCTATTTATGGGGAAACTAAAAAATCCCTGCCTCATACCATCCTCTATACTCTTCTATAGGTTTGAAATACTTCACGAAAAAACTTGGTTTGATTAATACGTACACTAAAATCTCTTATTCTGTTGGTAAAACATAGGCCGATGATAATAATTTTATAAATTGTCATCCTTGCTAGGACCCGAAAGGACTATGAGCTTACCTTAAGTAGCATATAACCTCAATCTTACATCAACTTGTTGAAAGATGTGAATCTTACCTCATAGATCCTGGCAATTCCACACAGTAGGGTTACTTCTCCCGGAAACTTATCTAAGCCTTGTTTGAAAAGATTTAAAGCAGTCACAGGTTGATCCAATGAGATGTAAACCTAAAGCCAAGGCATATTTCAATAAAAAGTACTGGTTCTTGAAATAGCAAGAGCATTTGTTATGATGTTTATAATTATTGTTTGGTAACCAATTATCTCCTAGATATGACAGTAAAAAAAATTTCAAAAATGCTTAGGGTTAATTTCCAATAATGACGTTATGAGTGTGTGTGTATATAGATAGATAGATAGATAGATAGATAGATAGATAGATAGATAGACAGACAGATAGATAGATAGATAGATAGTTTGTTCGTTTTTTTGTTTTTTTGCCTTTTCTAGGGCTGCTTCCTGCAGCAGATGGAGGTTCCCAGGCTAGGGGTCTAATCGGAGCTGTAGCCGCCGGCCTATACCACGGCCATAGCAACGCAGGATCTGAGCCACATCTGTGACCTACACCACAGCCCACAGCCAGATCCTTAACCCACTGAGCAAGGCCAGGGATTGAACTCGCAATCTCATGGTTCCTACTCGGATTCGTTAACCACCATGCCATGACGGAAACTCCTGATATTTTACTTCCACATGCTGTATATGAAGTATTCATTCATTGTACCTTCAGCAAACACTTCTGACAGACTTACTACTGTCACAGAGACTGGGCGGAATAGACATGGGTATATCTAGAGTCTGGCCCTAAGGAACAATTATGAGGCCAATGTTGAAGATGCTGGAGAAAGAAGGGATGACCCATAAAAGAAGGTCTGAGGAGGGGCTGCAGGGGAGAGCCCCTGAAGAGGGTGGTTTGGGAGAAGGATCTTTGGAAATAGACGGGAAACAGATTTGTAAGGTACAGGGTCAGGGAGTTGAGAGGGTTGATTGTTTTAACTTGATAGCTTCTGCTTCATCTGCAATTACATTAGCATGAATAAACCATATACTTATTAGTAACTTCTAAAACAGAGAATTACAGTTTTATGTATAGAAACATAAGATTATGACTTTTTTTCTTCATGATCTTGGATCCTCTATTTCTTCCTAAACATTTGCATTATGCTTTGAAGAGACCTAGATGGACACACAGAAAACTGCTTACAGGCTTTATGGCTAAGTATGAGATTAGAGGGAATGGTATGGATGAAAACTTTTCAATTTTCATCTTATATGCTTCTGAAATGCTTATTAAAATATATGAAATAATATAATTCCACATACTGAGTAATATAAAATATTTAATAATTTGTTAAATGAACAACTTAAAATTTTAAGAAATAATACTCCTTAAAATCTGCTTGGTCTCTATTACTTAGCAATTAATTCCTTCACATATTAAAGAAAATAAGTAAACTGTACCTCTATACAGTCATCTAGGCAACAATGGATTTAAACAAATCACTTCATGAAAAAAAGAGCCAAACCATGCACTTAATAATAGTTAAAATTAAACGTGCATTTTTAACCACATGACAAGTGATTATCATTTAAGAAGATGCCAGTCAAATACTGCGACCTGAGTTACAATTTCAAGCTGTCAGAATAGTTTACTGTGATATTTAAAAACCTCTTTAAGAACTTTACGTATAATGTACAGAAGATACTGAGATACCAGATAGTTTCAAACCTTTTTGAAAAACCACTATAAACATACTAAGATTAGCACAGTAGATTTATGTAACAGAACTTCACTTTGTTTCTTTTTAGTATGCTAATTTTAATCCCATATTTAGAAAGTAGTAGTACTTCCTTCTATATCTCATCTTCATTTCAACCTTCTTTACCACACTTTCTAATTTAAAAAATTCTTGAAGATACAGCAAAGTGATGTCTTAACCACCGCTTCATCAAATTTTTTTTTTTTAAAGTAGTCTTGGTGAGGGTCAAGAAGTAACTTTATTCCAATGCCAAAAATTCTAGGTGGCCCTTCACTTCTGTTGGGGATGTGGGTGTCATGACAGGACAGTAAGTTGGCTCTGGAATCAGAAAGTCCTGGCTTTGAACACTGGTCCTTAATAGCCAAGTGAGCCTGAAAATCTTTCTTATCCTCTTTAAGTCTCCTTTTCCTTAAGAGTACAAAGAAAATGTTAGAATCTGTCTTACAGTGTTGATATGAGGGTTAAATTAAATTGCATATGGTACATTAAATTGCGTAATTAAATTGCATATGGTATTTTGCAATACCTTACAGAAGGTGCTCAATAAAGGGGAAATACTGTTTTTGTTGTAAAGAACAGAGCCAAGAAATGAAAGACCTACGTAAAAACGATCCTTGTTCTGTAGGTGGGAGACAAGTGTGTTGCAGAACAGAGGGCCTCTCTGGGGGATTGTTACCCATGGGTAACAAGTTAAGTCTTAACTTGTCAGAGTCCTAAAGAAATTGGCAACTCTACCTATGCCCTAGTCAGAATTTAAACATTTACCCAGAGAAGACAAAATCCACTCAAATTAAGCATACTTACTTTTGCCAAGTAGAGAAATGTATCTACCATTTCCTGTTGCTTCAGGGCTGATTTAAATTGTTTTTCTGCTTCACGATACATTCCTAACCTAAGAACGGCCATTCAGAAAATTAAACATTCAACTTAAAAATGAACACTACAGCATTTATTCATACCCTGAGGATATGAATTAAAGGCAAATTACATTTTTAAGAGTAAACATGTACCAAGAAGGTAATGTCCTATACACACTTATCAATGTATTAACACACATATTAATATAATATGTGTTTTCCTAAACTAAGGAAAACAATTTCTGTTCCCATATTCACTGCCCATCTAATGCTTAAATGCTGTGTGGAGTCTGTGTGAAACCTAGTCACAGCATGAGTAAGAGCCAAGTCACAGCAGTCCAGCCCCCAAAAGAACTTCGATAAGCTGGACATTACGTCACGTGACCTCAATAAATGCTTAGAGCCTCCATTTTATTGGAAGAACTGAAAATGACACTTCTTTGAAAACATCTTCTGCTTTGAGATAAAAGCCCATTTTTTAAAAATTGAAATTAACTGACATACAACATTATATGAGTTTCGGGTGTACAATATAATGGTTGGATATTTGCGTATAGTGCACAATGATCACCACAATAACTAATTAACATCCATCACCATACACAGTCACAGAATTTTTTTTCTGGTGATGGCAACTTTTAAGGTTTACTTTCTCAGCAACTTTTAAACATGTAATATAGTAACTATAGTAGCCATGCTGTATGTTACATTTCCATGATTTGTTTATTTTATAACTGTATGTTTGTAGTTTTTGACTTTTTCACCCTTTTTGCCCACCCCTAATCCTCCACCTCTGGCAACCACCAATCTGTTCTCTTTATCTATGAGCTTTGTTTTATATATACATTTTTTAGATTCCTCATATAAGTGAGATTATACGTTGTCTTTCTCTAAAAACTTATTTCACTTAGCACAATGTTTTCAAAGTCCATCCATGCCACTGCAAATGTCCAGATATCATCCTTTTTAATGGCTGAATAATATTTCATTGTATATATCTTTATCCACTTATCTATTGATGGATACTTAGGATGTTTCTGTATCTTGGCTACTGTAAATAATGCAGCAATAAATATGGTAGTGCAGATATCTTCTCTTCAAGTCAGCGTTTTCATTTTCTTCAGATAAATACAGAGAACTAGAATTGCTGGTGCATGTGGTAGTTCTATTTTTAATTTTTTGAGGAACCTCCATACTATTTTTCATAGTGGCTGCGCCAATTTATATTCCTACCAAGAGTACATGTGGGTTCCCTTTTTTCCAAGTTCTCACCAAATACTAGTTATTTCTCATCTTTTTGATAATAGCCATTCTAATAGATATAAGGTGATATCTCTGTGGCTTTTGACTTGCATATCCCTCATGATTAGTGATGTCCAACATCTTTTTATATTGGCCATCTGTATGCCTTCTTTAGAAAAATGTCTATTCAGATTCTTGGATTGTTTGGGTTTTTTTACTACTGAATTTCATGAGTTTTTTTTTACATATGTTGGATGTTAACCCCTTTTGGATATATGATTTGCAAATATTTTCTTACATTCAGTAGGCTGCCTCTTCATTTTGTTTATGGTTTCCTTTACTGTACATAAGAGTTTAGTTTGAAGAAGTCTCACTTTTTGCTGCTGTTGTTGTTTATTGCCTTTGCTTTTGGTGTCAAATCCAAAACTCATCATCAAGACCAATGCTTTCTTCCAGGTGTTTTATGGTTTCTGGTCTTATATTCAATCTTTAATCAATATTGAGTTCATTTTTGTGTATGATATAAGGGAGTGGTCCATCATTCTCGTGCATGTGGCTATTCTAATTTCCCATCACAATTTATTGAAGAAACCATTCTTTCCTCTTTGTACAATCCTGACTTCTTTTGTAAATTAATTGACCATATATGCATGAGTTTATTTTTGGGCTCTCTATTCTATTCCATTGGGCTCTCTATGTCTGTCTGTATGCTAATACCATACTATTTTTATCCCTATAGCTTTGTAATACAGTTTAAAATCAGGGAGTATGATATCTCTAACTTTATTCTTCTTTCTCAAGAATGCTTTGGTTCTTCGGGATCTGTTGTGATTCCATACAAATGTTAGGATTGTTCTACTGTGAAAAATGCCATTGGTATTTTGACAGGGATTTCACTGAATCTGGAGATTGCTTCCCATAGCATGAATGTTTTAACAATAATAATTCTTCTAATCCATGAATGTGGAATGTGTTTCAATTTACTTATGACTTCATCAGTTTCTCCAATCACTGTGTTATAATTTTTGATGTACAGGCCTTTCAACTCCTTGGTTAAATTTATTCCAAGATATTTTATTCTTTCAGAGGGTCACTTTTTCTCATCTGGACATAGGGATAATAACAGCAACTACCTCCAAAGTATTGAAAGATTTAAGTGAGATTATGTAATGTGTAGACAAGCTATCTCTTAACTGTAAAGCACTTTACAGATGTGAGACATCAGTAGAAATAAAGACTAGAGAGCCAAGAGGAGTGGAGTGAGATCCACAGATTTGATTCTAATCCCAAGTCTGCTACTAACTAGCTCCTGATGCAAATCACATGCTTTCTTTGGCCTCAGCTTCGTCATCTGAAAAGAAATGTCGGACCTGATGGTCCCAAAGTTTCCCTTTCCCAGCTTGTAAAGTTTTATTATCCCAAAGGTATCAGTTCTTAGTGCCATCATGTGATTGCTAACTAAACATTTTCTCAAGTAAATGAAAGACACAGTTTTCATTCCTTCATGAGGAAATCTGTCCGCCAAAAGGGTCACCAGATTTGCGATTCTGAAATATGTTGCCTCAGCTTAGCCTTTTACAAATAATCAAAATTTTACCTGTAGTAACATTTTCCAATCTGCACTTTCCACCACCAGTCCTTGTACTGAGAATGCTCTGTGGAAAGGGCAGCCAAATCCAAAGCCTTTGAAAACAATTCATTTTAGATTAGGATTTTCTTTTCTAACAATAAACAGAAAGAATAAATAATGAAATAAACCATATAATTAGCATCAATCAAAACATGCATTAGAAATCACAAAGAAACGCAAGTGGCTCGTGTCTCCAGATGGCCCTACCAATTTTCCCTAAATAATCAGTTCCAGACCAGAGGGTTGACAGCAGATGAGAAGTAGACACTGATCAAAAGGAAGCAGATGTACAGTCTATTTGAACACAGTTTCAATACACAAGGTACAAAACTGTACATTAAAAAATCGGTACATTTTCACCCTCTCCACACCAAAATGCCTCCAAACTCAGTCAAGCCTTTGCCGTGTAAGGCAGGCCCAAAAGCCAACCCCACTTTAAAGACGGATGTGGAGAAAAAGAGAAAGATCAAGGATGCAGAGAGAACTTGGTTTGAAATCAGGATCCTGAAGACGAATGAAAGAAGCTGGGCCACTTGGGTAACTGGATCTTTAACAACCATTGTTCCATTATTCTGTCATCACCTTGCATTTCAGTAATTCTAAAGGTCAAACTTGCCTTTGCCAGCCGACTGAAAAGGATCTTAATTGCTTTCATATTTTACATGTGTTTATCCCTTTCTCTCTAATTTTTTCTGGCTTGTTCATTCTAGTGATTATTTAAGATCAGGCAAGAGATATCTAATTAGGAATGAGGATTCTATACCAAAAACAGTGGAAACCATTTGGGCAAAGAGGAAAGCAAATTTATCTTCATACAAATTTAAAGCTCTCAGAAATCTGAAGCTCATAAAGATCTGGTGAATAAAAACTCAGCTTATTAAATTGAAAAAGAAGTCTTTTCAAAATACTTACTATTCTTTCTCCTAAGGTTGAAAACCTTTTATTCTTTAGCCAGTGTTAATATAATCACAATATCCAACAGCTCAGTTAAAGTAACTCTTAAATTTTTCAGTTGTTATCTCAGGATGCATCCCATATTACTGTCCATTTCTTAATATTAACTCTTTTCTGAAATGAATGCCAGAAGAGTTCCTGGAATATCCTACTGCAAAATTAATAACTTTCCTGTGCTCCCCATCTTTCCTCACTCCAGGGGAGACTTCTAAATATGCAAACTATTTATAAAGGGATGCTGTCACCATGCTGAGGTTCTAATGGACTTGAAAAATCAACATCTCTACTTGAAAGCTATGGAAATTAAAAACAAGCCACATACTACATTCATATGCTGATTTTTCTTTTCCTTTTTCCCAAGCCAGAGGTAAAAGTGGAAGCAAAAAATGAATAAAAAAGAATAATTTCAATTACCATTATCTCTGGAAATGCCAGAAAGCCAGCCATATTTCAACCAGCTCAGCTCAGGAATATATTATAAATATCTGAATATATTAATTTTAACTTAATCTTTTAAAAGATCAGCAAATAGATCATATTCACTTTCATGTTTAACATAATAGACCTATTTTTCAGAAAAATATGTCATTTGAAAATTTTTTTACATATTCTAATTTTCCAAGATTAGATTTAGTGCTTATTACAGGCTGCTGCTTTCAGGTACTGTTCCTCTGTAGGACCCATATATTTATGCTATACCAATTAGGAAAATGAATATGAACTACTCATGTAGTAAAAAACAGTAAGAAAAAAATTACATACTTGAAGACTAGGGCTGCACTAGACATAACCATTTGTGACAATTTCAAATGGACCCTAAACTCCCTGAGGATAAGCACCCACTTCTTACACAACTCTTTTGTTCAGGAATGTTGCTGTGCTCTTAAGAGGCCCTTAAGAATTAGGGAGTTGCCATCATGGCTCAGCGGTAACAAAACTGATTAGTATCCTTGAGGACGCGGGTTCAGTCCCTGGCCTCCTCAGTGGGTTAAGGATCTGGCGTTGCTGTGAGCTGTGGTGTAGGTTGCAGATGTGGCTGGGATCCTGCATTGCTGTGGCTGTGGAGTAGGCCAGCAGCTGCAGTTCTGATTCAGCCCCTACCCGGAGAACTTCCATATGCTATGGGTCTGGCCCTAAAAAAGCAAAAAAACAAACAAACAAACAAAATTATTTGCTGACTAAACTAATTCTATTCTTTACCTCTGATTTATGTTGAAAATACCTTAAGAACCATGGAGTCCCCACCATGGCTCAGGGGAAACGAAACTGACTAGCATCCATGAGGATGCAGGTTTGATCCCTGGCCTCACTCAGTGGGTTAAGGATCCAGCATTGCCATAAGCTGTGGTGTAGGTCGCAGACGCAGCTCGCATCCTGCATTACTGTGGCTGTGGTGTAAGCTGACAACTACAGCTCCAGTTCAACACCTAGCCTGGGGAATCTCTTCCATATGCTGAAGTTATCGCCTTAAAAAGATTAAAAAAAAAAATTAAGAACCAAACAAAACGGTCATAGTAATAAGATTCATAATTTAAAGCTATTAACATTTAAAAATTTTAATGAAGTGACAGATGATCCATATTTCTTTAAAGTCTTTACTAGTTTTTCAAAATAAATAACTATACACTTTAAAGATATTTGAATAACTTAATTAATCCAATATCTACATATTAATAAAGACCTAGAATGTCATAAATAAAAGGCATAAGTTCATAAAAGTCCATAAGAACAGGGAACCCTCGCAGATCTAAACAACATAATGTTTGTGTCCAACTGAGCGTCCCAGTGACTTTCCTAAGTAATAGTGCTCCAGGAGTTCCCATCATGGCTCAGTGGTTAACAAATCCGACTAGGAACCATGAGGTTGCGGGTTCGATCCCTGGCCTTGCTCAGTGTGTTAAGGATCAGGCGTTGCTGTGAGCTGTGGTGTAGGTTGCAGACGCAGCTCAGATCCCGTGTTGCTATGGCTCTGGTGTAGGCCTGGGAACCTCCATATGCCAAGGGAGCGGCCCAAAAATTGGCAAAAAAAAAAAAAATAGTGCTCCAAATACTGAAGTTCAAAAAAACAGTCATCCGTTCACTATTACTAGAGTTGAGACAATTTCAGCATGATAAAATTAAAGAGCATATGGAAATAAAGATTCCAGAATCTCCAACCCAATGCACATCAGTTTTGTCACTACTGCCAATATTGCTTCAAAAAGAGAGAGGAAGGAAGCGAGTTATTAAGAATTCAAAGGCAGAAATACATTTTTCCATAGAATAACTTTATTTTTTTTGACATTTAAATACCACTTCAGAGCATTCGCTATCGTTGTCCCATGTACAGGATGTACAGGGTCCTCCATATTTGTCTTGGTAGAACCACCAACCTACATGCCACTTCAGTTGTGTCAATATTGCCCTCCCCAACAAAGGAGAAAAGTATTAACTCAAAAGAGAAATACAGTTTTCCATCGAAGACCAATTTTTTTCTTTTTTTTCTTTTTCTCTTTTTGCTTTTTAGGGCCACATGTGTGGCATATGGAGTTCCCAGCCTAGGGGTCAGAGCTGCAGCTACAGGTCTACACCACAACCACAGCAACACAGGATCTGAGCTGCCTCTTCGACCTACACCACAGCTCATAGCCATACCGGATCCTTAACCCACTGAGTGAGGCCAGGGATCAAACCCACATCCTCGTGGATCCTAGTCAGGTTTGCTTCCACTGAGCCACAACAGGAACTCCTGGAAGATCAATTTTATTCTTTCTTAACACTTAAATACTACTTATATTTTGTCTCCAATATTCTCTTTATTTGTGTGAAAGAGTATATTTACAAGGAAATCCGGAGGCCACCCAAAGTAAATAGCATAAAAGCACTTCTGATTTCTTCAGCTTTTTCGAAAAGCAGAATTCTTTTTTCCTTTTTCCAGCTAAAGTTGCAAAATATAGAAAAGGTATACAAAGACATGCTTTGTGCTCATTAATTAAATCTTTCTTCCATTTAGATAACATTTGTGGTAAAGTCTAAAATGGCATTTTAATGGAACAGTCTGATCCATTACAGAACTATAATGTGGCAGGCCTATAACAGAAAACAGATTAAGGGGCATCCACCTGTCCCTCTCAATATACTAGCACCTATCGTAGCACCAATACACAGGTACTCAATAGTTATGTGTTTAAAGAGTAACCTAAAAAAGAAAGAAAGAAAGAATAACCTAATCAGAAGAGATTGGGCACGAACAGGGTGGTATGACACACTGTTGGTGGGAATGTAAATTGTTGCAACCACTATGGAAAACAGTATGCAGGTTCCTCAAAAAACTAAACATAGATCTATTACATGGTCTAGCAATTCCACTCTTGGACATCTATCTGGAGAAAACCATAATCCAAAAAGATACATGAACCCCAATGTTCACTGCAGCACCATTCACAACAGCCAAGACATGGAAGCAATCTAAATGTCCATCAACAGATGAATGGATAAAGAAGATGTGGTACATATATGCCATGGAATATTACTCAGCCATTAAAAAGAATGAAATAATGCCATTTGCAGCAGCATGGATGGACCTAGAGATTATCCTACTAAGTGAAGTAAGTCAAACAGAGAAAGACAAACATCATATGATATCACTTATATGTAAGATCTAAAACAGAGGATACACATGAACTTACATGCAGAACAGAAACAGACTCACAGATTTTAAAAACAAACTTATGGTTACCATAGGGGACAGGCAGGGGAAGGGATGGATTGGGGGTCTGGATTGGCCTATGCACACAGTGGTATATGGAATCACTGGCCAACAGGGAATTGCTGAATAGCACAGGGAACTCTACCCAATATTCTGTGATAATCTATATGGGAAAAGAATCTGAAAATGAATGGATGTGTGTATAGGTATCACTGAGTCACTGTTGTACAGCAGAAATTATCACAACATTGTCTTTGTCTTCCTGAACACTTTAAAGATACAAGGCTTTCTCCTTGAATAGGAAAATGACAGAAAATACTACCATTAGACATTGCAGAATTAATTAACTACATTTGATTTGACAAAATCTGTGAAGTTACTGTTCACTTGCATATTAGCATGTAAAAACTGACACAAATGAGAAGTCATATGCATATAATCTTAAAACTCTCTGTTGAGAGGCTACCTAGATGACTGATCATTGATTATTAGTGAAGTAGGGTGATGGTTGATAGGGGCTCATTATAGTCTCTACTTGCATGTTTGAAATTTTCTATCATAAAATGTTAAAGGCAGGCAATGGGGCACTCTACAAAGAAACCCAAAATATATGTATTAGTAAGCCCATAATCATTACATGGACCAAAGGGGGGGAAAAAAATGGATCAACAATGGTAACCTAATAGTCAAAAAATAAACTTTAACACAAACATATTATGCAACATTCTCAATTATCTATATCTTGTAGATCTAATTATGGATCAAGCAGAAGCCTTACTACTTCTACAGCTATACTTCTATAGTTATACTAATTTTCCTATTGAAACAGACAATGGACTTGAAAGTATTAGTAATTCTCCAATCTTTAATAATTCCACCTGTTTAATAGGTAAGATATAGAACATTTCCAAATCTAAATCCCCAAAGTTAGAAAAATTACAATTAAAAAACAAGCACAAATTCAAAACTTACAGTCTTAACATCATTTTCATGATGAAAGATATACTCAAACAAAGCCTGTGAAGAAAAAAATGCAAAAAATATGTGAGATTTTTATTTTAACAAAAGCGCTCTATTATATCAAAACTCAAAGGCCATTCTGACAGCAGCTGCATTGAACCAAAATAACAAAGTACTCTAAAGTGCCTGGGATTTATAACTAAAGGATCTGTCCATCATTTGTCACACTCATTTTAAAATAAGGCTACTTATAACTGATTCCTACTTTTTAGAGAATACAAACTGGAAAACTCAAATAATTCAACTTTTTTTCCCTATTATATATACTACTTTATTAGAACGAGACAAATGAAAACCAACTTTAGCACCATCATAAACTGCTTGTATTATGCAGTGACTATGATATTAATAATGACACTTTAGACATGAGAAAATCTGGAAGTTCTTTCTGAAACAAAGTAGAGTTTAACTATAAAGTGGGGTGTTCTTTTGCTTAATGTGCAGATGCCTCTTTGAGCAGCCAGGACTGAGACCCATTATTCTAATACTTCACTCAGCTCATTTACTGAACTACCTCTTGGTGGTACTAGGTTTGTCCATAATACCATTATTTTACGCTTTCAAAGAGGCCAGCACCCTGATATCCAGGTTATTGACAAAGAAGACTTGGAGCAACCAAAAAAAGGAAAAAAGAAATTGGAATAAGGTCCTCTTTAAAAAGTAAGTCCTAATCCTCCATTTGTTCCATTATATTTAAAAAAAAATAAAAGGTTATGAGAACGGTTGGTGTTACCACTGCCACAAAAAGGATGTTACAACACCTAAGACAGTGTCAAGGAGTTACCAGCTACCCCAAGCAATATGCCAATGTTAGAAATGATTCCTGATAAGTCAAGGCAAGTTGGGGACCAAAGGTAGAGAAACCTGGCATCAGTTCTACAAAACACTAAGAAAGTGCAAAATCCAGTTCAATTTAAACCTAGTACTATAGGCCCAGTCTGTTCTGGAAGCATCTTAATTTGACTGAGAGAAATGCCTCCATTGACAGCACTCCCTGGTTAGAAAACAGCACAGGGAGTTTCCACTGCAGCTCAGCCGGTTAAGGACCCAACACTGTCTCTGTGAGGATGCCTCATTCAGTGGGTTAAGGATCTGGCACTGCCACAAGCTGTGGTATAGGTCACCAATGCAGCTTGGATCTGGTGTTGCTGTACCTGCGGTGTAGGCCTGTATTTGCTGCTCCAATTCAAGCCCTGGCCCAGGAACTTCCATATGCTGCAAGTGAGGCAAGGGGGGAAAAAAAAAAAAGAAAAAAAAAGATAGAATAAAAAGAAATGAAAAAAAGAAAAAAAAATTTTTTTAAAGAAAGAGAGAAAATAGCACGGGTATCAAGTACCATTCAGTCACCTCAAGTAAATGGTCTAAAAAGATAGGGAACCAGACAGTCTTCATAAAGGAAAAGGAAATCAGTAACACTTTACGATTCTGCTAAATAAAGTTGACTGAATTGCTGTCTAATAAGAAATTAAGAAAAACATCACTGGCATTATCACAGTCTGATTCCCCATTCACCAACTGGCATTTCTTTTCCTGATCTAAATCTCAAGTCTGCATAGCTAGTGTCCTTTCTCATTTTCCCTAGAGTGTTTAATATTTAGTAAATATGCTAAGCACCAGTAGAACTGATAATAGGAATGAGGTCAGCCCTCATGCCCAGAATTCACAGAGACTACAGCTAAAAACCTGAGCTAGGCTTACACCAGTTTCCAGACGATAACTGCTCCTGGCTCTAAAATATTCCACACTCATCTCCAAATTTTTCTGTACTGAGAAGTCATGGACACTCTCCTTTCTCTCCCCACCCCACCCCCAGCACTCTCTCTCTTTCTCTCACTCTCACTTTCTCTTCAATTTAAAGGAGCATTTAATCTTTGAGTGGTTAAGGAAGTTCCCATCATGGCTCAGAGGAAACAAATCTGACTAGCATCCATGAGCATTCAGATCTAATCCCTGGCCTCGCTCAGTGGGTTAAGGATCCAGCGTTGCCATGAGCTGTGGTGTAGGTCGCACACACAGCTCAGATCTGGCGACGCTGTGGCTGTGGTATAGGCCAGCGGTTACAGCTTCAATTCGACTGCTACCCTGGGAACCTCCATATGCTGAGGGATTAATTACTAATTAGAAAGAGCACATAGTTTTTAGCCTCTCTTTGACTGTCCTAAAATCCTACAAGGATCGAAAATGATTTTTCTGAGAATAGTCCAAGCTGAGAAAGAAAAAAATACACACCCATACAAACCACCCCCCGGAAGCTTCATTACCTAAAGACTGTGCTGCATATGTGCTTTCTTTGTTATAAATTGCTGTTCTTTCTCAGGAGAGAAAGAACATATATATTTTATTTCTGATTGACTTTCCTTAACTCAGTACTAAGAGATTATTTTACATATTAGAGTAATTAAACATTTCTATTTTAATCAAGACAAGGTCTTTCCTTCACAAATTTTCATCCATTTTCTGCAATGTTATTATGATAATACTTCTAACACTACTTCATAACATAACTTTAAAGTACATACCTTTGCCAATTTGGGTTTCTGGGCATATTTTGCTAAATTCAGCCTAGATAAATTTATAAAAGGTCCATCAGGACTGGTAAGCATGGAAGCCTATGGGAAAAAATGATAGAACAAGAAATCTGAAACCTTCTCTTGAAACATAAGGTAAATTTAAGGTGCATAAAATTATAAAGCCAACGCAAGTAAAAGGAATCACTTCCCAAATCTTCCATATAATTCTCTGCTCTAACAGTAGTAAAAAATGATGTAATGTGACAGAAATTACTTCGGTCATACAAGGCTATGGTAAAGCTGACAGAATGTACCGTTCCCAGCCTGACAAATCTTCCAGATGAGTTGGTGATAGGGCGAGCTGTGTAGGCGGTTCTGGGTGTCCTGATGGCCTGTTCCATCGTCCCTGGCCTTCCACTTTGTGTGCTGGGTCTAAGGAAACCTGTGATGGGTCTTCCAGCTTGAGTGATGGGCCTGTGATGATTGTAAATTGTTAAAATACAGAGAAGGTCAATAAAGGAAGATTCTCCTACAGTCTGGTCAATACACAGTGGCAGAGGGCATGAAATAGGAGCATACTGCACAGACCTGACAGCTGGACTAGGCCCTCCTGTCTGATTAGTTCCAGGGAGTTTCAAAGATGTTCCAGGACCTATGAGATGAGATGGCAAATTCAATTTTTGTATAAACTGTCAGCTAATGCAATTTGCACAAAGCTGCTGGCCTGGTAAAAAAGACATTACAAACAGAAACCATATCTTAAGGAAACATGTTTGAGACCAATATTTATTGAGTACCTGTCATGTTATTTATGCTACCACACTAACCTTCATACTAATTCTGTAAGGTAGGTAGTATTAATCCCTTGAGCAGAGGCTTAGAGAGTTAAGTGAACAGGTCAACCAGTTAGTAAAGCTAGCATTCAAACTCAAGACAGGCAGGCTCCAAAGTGCCATCACATTAAAAGGACAGTTTTATGTTCATAGTTTATTTTTCCATACAAACTTCTCCCAATAAAAGATTATTTACCCCCAATATCTAGAATTTAGATATTTTAACTCCAAAAGAGCAAAATGATAGGGGAAAAAAGACGTTTTTAATGTGAAACACATATTTTTTTTTTCCCTCAATTCCCACTGTAGCATTAAAACAGCTACTACCTTCGAAACATATATACATGACTTGTAACTGTCATGACGAAGAAATTCCAGCAAGACCACCATATGTTATGGTAACCATCCAACAGCATTCACGTTAGTGCACCTGCAAGCTGGGACCGGGCCACTGTGACAATCCTCATTGTCATTGTCACAGACCAGCATCTCACGCCATGACCTCACATCAAGCATTAGAGCAAATCATCTGCAACTATTACAATGAAGAGATGTTTTCAAATTATCGTTTTTTAAAAAATCTTTTTAGAACACTTCTGTTGTTTGGATGCTTTCTGTGTTTAGACTCTCGGATGAACAATCTTTTGATACATTAGATAAGCAGTTCAGATAGAAGGCACTTTTATAAAAATTTTTAAAATAGAGCTCCTGTTGAAAAAGTTACACATCGGTCTATTTTACAAGATAATATAACTGAATTGTGCCTTTGTACTATAAGACAGAATAGAGATTATCTACTTGAGGTAATATTGTTTCATGTTTATACATGTTTCATGCATATAATGTCTTATTTTTATTATTAAAAAGTATCTAGGAGTTCCCATCGTGGTTAACAAATCCAACTAGGAACCATGAGGTTGTGGGTTTGATCCCTGGCCTTGCTCAGTGGGTTGAGGATCCCGCATTGCCGTGAGCTGTGGTATGGGTCGCAGACATCGCTTGGATGTGGCGTTGCTGTGGCTGTGGCGTAGGCTGGCGGCTGCAGCTCTGATTAGACCCCTAGCCTGGGAACCTCCATATGCCACGGGAGCAGCCCAAGAAATGGCAAAAAATAAAAAAAAAATTTTTAATTTAAAAATAAAAATAAAACGTATCTAGAGAAAGAATTCCTAATCCTAACGGCACTTCATTTACTTAACCAAAAAACCAATACTTACGTGGAACCTGAGCAATAGCATTTTCGTCCAGTACCATTTCTGCAATTCCTTCCTGATGGACATCAATTTCATCTATGTACACCATTTCAGTTAGTGCTCGTGCTTTTAAAATCCAGGCTGCCTAAAAGCAGAGAGAAGATAAACCATATATTAAATTGCATTAGAGGGAGAGCATAGCCTATAGAAGCTAGTCGTCTTTTATTATTATCTAATTTTTTATCAAACATGGTTACCACACTTAATGCATGATACTATTTAAAGGGATTAGCAATCAGATCCTGCTGTGTAGCACTGGGAACTAAGTCTAGTCACTTGTGATGGAGCATGATCATGTGAGAAAATAGAATGTGTACATGTATGAGTAACTGGGTCACCATGCTGCACAGTAGAAAAAAAAATTGTACTGGGAAATAATTTAAAAAATAAAATAAAATAAATACCAAAAAAAAAAGGGGGGGGGGGGCTATGTCCAGAAACAAATATATGAAGGCAAGGTCATTATTAATCAAGAAGCAACTAATATATCAATTATCTGTAAATAAAAGTGTTGTAATTACCCAGTGGGCTTCCAACACGCCTTTTTATAAGGGAGAAAAGATCATTATAGAAAATTTTACTAGAGTCAAAGTTTGAAAATAAACAAAGCTACAACCACAGTGTCCTTTCTGCCCTTCTCCTGCAGGGCCAAGTCCTTTGTGAAAGACTTCCCTGATGGTTTAACACTAAACCTACTTCCCTCTTGTCTTTCTTATAAAGCAGTCTCTTTAGGGAGTTCCTGTCATGGCTCAGCAGTAACGAACTCAACTAGGATCCATGAGGATACCAGTTCAATCCCTGACCTCGCGCCTCATAAGCTGTGATGTAGGTTGCAGATGTAGCTCAGATCCATCATTACTGTGGCGGTGGCTGGCAGCTATGGCTCTGATTCCACCCCTAGCCTAGGAACTTCCATATGCCTTGAGTGCAGCCCTAAAAAATAAATAAATAAATAAATAAATAAATAAGCAAGCAGTCTCTTTATATCAGCATATACTTACAGTATCTGACCAACACTATGATTATTGGGGCATGTTTGCCATCCTTTTCCCTAGAACTCAGGCTTGTTTACCTTCTTCACTTTCACATTTTCCATAACACCTATGGTTTTTGTACATAATAGGTATTATTACAAAAATGTTGACTTGAACTAAGATCAATTTCTCTTACTTCCCAATAGCTAATCAGCACAATCTTGGTTACTCTGTGATCTAACCAGTACAAAACCTGCTAGAAAGTTAGGGAAAAAAATGGAAAAGGAAATTAAGGAATCTGGAAAATAACTCATCAGCTTTGCTTTTTCTTGAGAAATAGATGTAAAGATATGCACAATTAAATATCGTTAAATATTGAAAAGAGCTTTATTGGAAAAGTTTACCTTTCTGCTTCACTACAGAATAGAAGCAAAGGGCCATAAAGCTTGGTGTCCTGTGGAAGATGTGGGGAGAAGGCAACTCGTGAAGCAGCAGTTCAGGACCGACTCTATGGTACCGAGGCAGTAGCAGCAAGGGAAACCTGGAAAGGGGTTAGGCTTCACCGTCCTAGGAATCTGGCTGTAAATCATGCTGGATGAAGGCAAGGGGACGAGAGCAGAACAGATGGAGGCTACAAGAAGTCCAAAGAGTCCCCACGTATGGAGTTCCCGTCATGGCGTAGTGGTTAACGAATCCGACTAGGAACAATGAGGTTGCGGGTTCGGTCCCTGCCCTTGCTCAGTGGGTTAAGGATCCGGCGTTGCCGTGAGCTGTGGTGTAGGTTGCAGACGTGGCTCGGATCCAGCGTTGCTGTGGCTCTGGCCTAGGCCGGTGGCTGCAGCTCCAATTCAACCCCTAGCCTGGGAACCTCCATATGCCGTGGGAGCAGCCCAAGAAATAGCAAAAAAAAAGACAAAAAAAAAAGAGTCCCCACGTAAAGATCGAAAGATGCATTCAATCATCAGTGTGTATTTACTGAGCATCTCAGTTACTGAGCACTGGGCTAGGTTCTAAGAAGGAAATAGCAGATTAAGACATGGATCCATGCATCCTGGAGTTCCCGTCATGGCTCAGTGTTTAACAAATATGACTAGGAACCATGAGGTTGAGGGTTCAATCCCTGGCCTTGCTCAGTGGGTTAAAGATCTGGCGCTGTCATGAGCTGTGGTGTAGGTCGAAGACGCAGCTCAGATCCCACATTGCTGTGGCTGTGGTATAGGGTGGTGGCTACAGCTCTGATTCGACCCGTAGCCTGGGAACCTCCATATGCCTCGGGAGCGGCCCAAGAAAAAGGCAAAAAAACAAACAAACAAAAAACATGGATCCTAATATCCATGAACACATCACCTACTGGATTAAATGATAAGGCAAGGCAACCTGTGACATGTGACAAATGTACAACATGAAAAACAGTTTTCTAAGAATTAGAAAAGAGATCCTTTTGTGGGTTAAAGTAATAGTAATGCATTTAAAAAATATATTTAAGAATAAAAGATGGAATTGCTCTGCAGCTCAGCAGGTTAAGGACTCAGCCTTGTCACTGCTGTAGTTTGGGTCATTGTCATGGCACAGGTTCAATTCCCTGGCCTGGGAATTTCCGCATGCTGCAGGCATGGCCAAAAAGAAAAAAAAAAAAAGAATGAAAGAAAATCTTCATGGTTTTATTTTAATGGGAATAAAGATGGCAGTCTTCCCATATATATTAGAATATATATGGAATATATTAGGCTCATCAAGTGAAATTATAGATTATTGGTTTTTTGGCTTGTAGTTTTCTGGTTGAAGTTTACTGTATTCCTTTTTGTCTTATTTATTTATTTATTTATTTATTTAGGGCCGCACTTGCGGCATGTGAAGCTAGGGGTGGAATGGAAGCTACAGCTGCCAGCCTACGCCACAGCCACAGCAACCTGGGACCTGAGCCACATGTTTACTGGATTCTTATCAGATAATTTAGAATAAAATATTTTGAATGTTATGTGTAAATTTAACTCAATTGAATGAGCAGAATATGGACCCAAAGGACCAATTTATCTGCTAAAAAAAAAAAATCAGTTCCAATTGGAACTGCATCTAACTGTGGGAGCCACCAAAATGCAGAAATAATCTGAGATTTTCACTCATAAAAGATTAGGAAAGCTGCCAGATCTATACAGCTATTCTCTGGGGTCAGGAACGTTGTCACTGGCTTGGACTAATGATTTAATTTAACTCTAAAGATGGAAATAAGTTAATCCTGATTTATCTAGAGTCCTCACAGTTCACGCTGCCCTGCAAGTTATCAGATGACTTTAATTTTTCAAGAGGGCATATTCTTTGCACAGCACCCTCTGGTGGACAGGAAGAAGGACCGCAGCATTTTCCGTTCAAACAGTAAAAGCAGGTGTGCACTTCACTGGCTCCAAAGGAGCACCTACTGCATGCCGGGTCTGGGAACAGAGATGATTAAGCCACAGCCCGTCTTCTAGCTCATAAGAACTTCAGTGTTATGGGGAAAGTATAGCAACAAAAATCTGCGACATGCTATAGAAGGACAGAGACGGGCACCCAACTGCCTTGGGGTGGAGGGAAGGATACAGAAAAGTTTGGCCAGTAGCTGAGACAGGAGAGCATGCTCCAGGTAAGGCGAACAGGGCAGAGGGAGGCTGGCTTGAGGGCTCACTTGGAAACAAAAGAGTTGACTGTGGTAGAAGAATTAGGTTCAGCTGAGAGAGCAGCTGAGACGTTAGAGAAAAAGGCAAAGGGCAAGTGAGGGATCTTGAGCCACTGTGAGGTTTGTGGATCTTTGTCCTGAGGAGGAACAGGCGCTGATGAAGCTTCAGAAGTATGATTTGGAGTCCTAGTTAAATCTACTTTCTAAAAGCTTTTATTATTATGGTATCACTTATAGAGTTGGGTATTAATTATCCACGCACATATTTCTTCAATTCTTTTCATGCCCATACTGTTATCTCACAGTCCAATTCATCATGCTTCTTGACTCCCTACTAACTTTTCCTACTTCCTACTAACCTCTCAAATATCAAGGAGGTGCAAATTTTTATATATCAAGCTAAGCAAAACACAGGAAAGTAAATCCACTATTTTCTCCCCACCAAGCGAAGAAATGCTTCAGAAGCCAAATAGATATTTCTTAAAAATTTTGTTCCATAAGAATCACCTTTTCAAAACGGTAAATAGATCTATATTTGTTTCAGTTTCTAAAATCTTTTTTTTTTTTTTGGCTTTGGATTTTTAAATCTTATTAAAGAGATAAAGCACTATGGATTAAATCAAAGTCCATTTGTACCTCTTCCTAATCATTCTCTTTATTCCCTGAGGAACCATAACCTGAAGTTGGTGAGCATTCTTCTCATCCATAAAAACCTTAGTCTTAAGAAGTAGAAATAATGACGTGAATTTTTGATATTTACAGATCTACAATAAAATCTACTTATACCATTACTTAATTTTAAATTTCATCAGCATTTGGGAATATTAATTTTCCTGACTTTCCCTCTATCCTAACAAAAAATGACCTTGAAAAGCACATATCATTGCTTGATTAAACATCAGAGTGTATTCAAAGAACTGCTCTGGGCAATATAAACAATTCTTGAAATTTTAATAAAAATATTTTATTTTGGAGGCAAGCCAAGTATGTTTTACAGCCCTAAAATCCTTTGCCTGTTTAATTTTTTTTTAAGTTCAAAACTAATCATTGATTAAAATAAATTGCATAACGAAGCTAACTGGTAAACCCACACTGCCCCTTGAATCTGAATAAAACTGTAAGTTGTTCTTTAGCAGATATATTTAACTTGTTAATAAATGACAGGGTTATACAGTTACTGTAAATAAATTTGAATATCTATGTATTAGAAGTACAGTAATAAAAACAGTATATACTTGGGAATTTTTTTTTAAGGGAAAAGCATAGATTCTCCCAATTTAAGTAATAATCATCACGTTATTTCCTTTTTTTATCTGTGAAACATAATCCCATCTCATTCATCTACTGAGTTAGTCTACAGGACATTACTCTTGAGGCAAATATCTGCCAGCCAACATCAGGAAAATATTGACTTACTTGTACTACCTTCTGTGAGGCTAATCCAATTTTAGTGATAAAAATAGACAAATGAAAAGGTTAAAACGCTAGTGACTGAGTAAAACAGGTTTAAATTGTTCTGTTCCTCTTAATACCGAATGCAAGGCTGTGTAAGGCCTTTTGAGGTATGTAAGAAACAATTTTACTTAGTTATTCTTAGAATAAAGCTACCAAGAGAACAGTCTGTCTAACCTGATTTAGATATCATGAGAATCAGTAACATTTGACATTCTGCCTACTCTATGAAAATGAAAACTTAGGCACAGAATATTGAATCATTATCGTAAAGCCTCATTTATACTGAAGTTGTAAAAACCTGCAAAAGAGCAAAGGCAAGAAGTATGAATAGTGAGCTCAAAAGAATCCGGTCAGCCCTGTTCTCTTCTGATTCTTTTTCGTCTTGTGTCTTTTTAGGGCCACAGGCAGCATATGGAGGTTCCCAGACTAGGGGCTGAATCGGAGCTACAGCTGCCAGCCTACACTACAGCCACGCCAGATCCCAGCCAGATCCGAGCTGCATCTGCGACCTACACCACAGCTCACAGCAACGCCGGATCCTTAACCCACTAAGCGAGGCCAGGGATGGAACCCGTGTCCTCATGGTTCCTCGTAGGGTTCGTTTACGGTTGAGCCACGACAGGAACTTCCCCCACTTCTGATTCTTTTAGATGACTCTCCAGTGGATGATTAATGTCCCGTAACAGCATAGGAAACGCCACATACAGGCCCTTCATGAAGTCCCTTTGCTGGTTTGCAACGATCAAATACCACTAAAGTTTTAAATACATACCAACAAGGCAAATTATTGATAATTTAACATAATATTAATTTTAATCAAAATCTTCCAAAATTAACGAAAACAAAAAGCACATTACTTACTTTATTTGTACCTTAGGTCCTTATGAATTGTACATATACTATGCAAAAAATAGTTGTGCACTGTCTATCAATTTGGAAGTCACGATTATGAACATTCCAATGACAAATATCATCCTTTTAAAGAACAGAGTACTACATTTTAACCTATTTGCCCTGTCTAATATCACACAGGCCTCCATCAGAGACTCTATATACTGCTTTCTTTAAAAGATGTGATGATTATGCAAATGAACCCAAGGAGGTTCGATCTGTTTATTTACCCAAAAACACTTAAAATTCTCTCTCTTGCTTGGCAAGGCAAACCGGCAGTATTTGTGTTCTCTGATTTACAGCTCACTCATCCCCTCTCCTTCTTCCCAGACTTACTGGAAACGCTCTTGGCGAAAAGCTTCACTGGCCAGGTATCCCCTGAACCAGACCTTCTGGGCACCTTCCCCACTCATCTGCTAGGTCTTATCCAGTTAGCAGGTCTCTCTATTTTTTTTTTTTTTTGGCTGCGCCCACCCACGACATACACAAATTCCCAGACCAGGGATCTACCTGCACCACAGCAGTAACCATGATGAATCCTTAACCCACTGGGCCACCAGAGAACTCCCTGGCCTCCCATTTCTAACCAAGTTGTTCTAGTAGATGTAGGTGTCTGGCCACGTCTTCCCTTCTTGCTCACTGCAGCAGGCACCTCTCTCTAAAAATAAGACTGTTCCAAGCAGAGTCAGCCTACTCTTTACTCAAGATATACAATCCTGTCCATTGCAGTCTTTTCAGACACTAGAGGCTCTGCTGACTTCTTGGCTCCCCTTCTAAGTCCCTGGCCCCCTTGTCTCCTCCTTTATTTTTCTCATCCTTCTGGGTCAATATCAGTCATTTCTATTTTAGCTCCAAGTCTGAATGAGTAGACTGTCCTATTTCTACATCCACAGACCCAAAGTATTGGAAATATAATAGTTTACTATTTTAGAGGGTACAGAATGCGTGGTAGATATAGCTAATTTATAGCCGTACAAGTAGATATGCAGCAAATTTTCTAACCTATAGCAACAACTAAGCAATAGTGATTAAACTATTCTCTAAACTAAGTTGCAGCTAAACTTTTACCTGAGACACTGGCAATTCAGGATCTGGTTCCTGGAAAGCATTAAGAAGGCAGTAAACATTTTTAGGATAATATAATTTCTAAAATAAATGACTAACAAGGTAGTTGTAGGTGAACTCAACTCATTTGGTAAAAACCCAAATATTAACCTTTTTTTTTTTTGGCTTTTTGTCCTTTTAGGGCCGCATCCACGGCATATGGAGGTTCCCAGGCTAGGGGCTGAATCGGAGCTGTAGCCGCCGGCCTACGCCAGAGCCACAGCAACGCGGGATCCGAGCCGCGTCTGCAAACTACACCACAGCTCACGGCAATGTTGGATCCTTAACCCACTGAGCGAGATCAGGGATCAAACCCAAAACCTCATGGTTCCTAGTCGGATTTGTTTCCGCTGTGCCATGAGGGGAACTCCGCAAATATTAACTTTAATGTTTTTCCAAAAGTGCTCTGAGGAGTTCTGAAAAACTAAAATCCACTGAAGAATGCTAAATTTCCCATGATCAGAAAATTCTAATTACTCTAACCTTATTTAGAGCACAGAGAAGATATCTCTACTTATTTAATTAAGCCACAGTATTTGAGGAATTAAAAATAATTTTACAACTATACCAAGGAACTATTTCTTTATATTCAAAAATAAGTTTATGGTGGTTAAAACATACAGACTTTAATCACCTGAGGAGGAGGAGGAAAATCTACATACAATAAACCCTTCTATTCTGCATATATATATAATGGGATTAGTGGCTGAAGATAAGAAATTAAGTCTGACTGTAGTGTCTGCTGAGAATTTTTTATAAATAGATTATAATATATATCAGTGCCAGATGCTAACCAACTCAGGGTTTTTTTCCTGCCCAAAATTAAACAGAAATCCACTTGTTAAAAAAAAAAAAATTTATAACAAATTTATTTATAAAAGATCTACACTTACTGTCTCTAGTTAGCAGCATCTAAACACTTAATCTGCATCATATTTTATTGGGGAAGATACTAAGAAATAGAATATGGGGGGGGGGAGGAAAGAAAAAGATCCTTGCTTTTCTTGCTTTCTACAGATCCAAAATCCCAAAAGAATACCCTAAATATTTTTTAAGAAGATATTTTGTGTGCAAGCAATGTGTAAACCATCCAGTCACCAAGCAAGGATAAGCAATTTCTTTAGCATGACAAGCACAGTAGCAGCATGAGAGAAAAAGGCTAAACCCGGCCAGAAAGTGAAGGCCTTGTGGGTGGGACCTCAGGACGATGTGGCCATCAGCTGAAGTGAACAGGAAATAGCCACTAAGAAGACATACCAACTGGAGCACTTCAATGCCAGGGCACCTAAGAGAGATCTGGAAAAAGAAAAGATTTCCTAGACCCACAGCCCACACTTAAAAGAAATACACTGACACAGGCAGAGAGCTAGCAGAAGAAATAACTCTTTCTACTCTGTTTGTGTACCTGTCTCTATGACCCATTATCTCATCTGACCCCCGTGACCATCTCAGGCAGGCAGCTAAGTGTTAGTATCCATTTTACAGATAAGGACACAAATTCAGAGATATCAGGTAATTTGCTCAAGATCACACAGAAGCCAGAAGCTCTTGCTTGCCAGTCCATCTTGGAGATAAAAAAAATAAGTTGGAAACAATAAGGCAGGAATGAAAGATAAAGTGTAGGAGAGAGACAAGTTCCATATAGAAAGGGGTCAAAAAAGTTTGCCAGATGTGACTGTAAACAACATGTGAAAAGGAAAAGAAAATAGTCACGGAGACAGAACCATGGATGGTAAGTAAATGCTGGATGCTTGTGACTCTGCCAAGGGCAAGAAGAGTCCTCCACTGGCCCAAACTGACACCAGCAGCTCAGTCTCAGGGCACTTTGTTTGGTGATGGAGGCCCTCATGCTCCCTGTCTCATTCTGCCCCACAGGAAGGGCACATTTACAACTTACCGTGCAGGTAAAGAGCATGTAGGGAAATGATGTGATATGAAAAGGTCTAAGAAGAAAATGAGAGGCCTAGGAGTTCCCTGGTGGCACAGCAGGTTAAGGACCCAGCACGGTCACTACTGGGGCTCACGTCACTGCTGTGGCACAGTTAGATCCCTGGCCCGGGAACTTCCAAAAAAAAAGAAAAGAAAAGAAAAGGAGAGGCCCAGAAAATGGAAAGGTGTAGAAATAAGTATGGTTGTGTGGATGGAAGATGGAGGCAAGGCTTAACCATGAGTGAGGCAGAGAACGTGTTAATTCCACACGTGGAATCCCTGGCATCCCTGGTGGGCACTGAAAACATCCTATGGGGGGAGGGGCATAATTAAATAAATGACAGTTCTGTGTTAAGTGCTATACTCAACTATGGACCAATGATAGATGGAGGAGAGAAAAGCAGGACACACAAGAGGTAAGGAAGTCAGAAAAAAGGGAAAGATTTATTGAGTGCCAATAATCAAGGAATTATATTCAATCTCAATTTATCATCAGTTTCACTGAACACTTTCCTTGCAGATGCTTCCCAGATTACCACAATACTTTCAGAAAAATACAAGTGACAGAATCCTACCTGCAAATATTTCTAGCTATATAGAGTCAATAAGCAGCTAACTTTTTTGATCGCTTACCATGTGTTAAGGAACTTAACCCTCACGGGAGTTTCCGTTGTGGCTCAGTGGTTAAGGAACCCGACTAGGATCCATAAGGATTCGGGTTCAATCCCTGGCCTCGACCAGTGGGTTAAGGATCTGGTGTTGCCATGAGCTGTGATGTAGCTGCAGGCACAGCTCAGATCCCACATTACTGTGCCTGTGGCGTAGGCCAGCAGCTGTAACTCTGATCGACCCCTAGCCTTGGAACCTCCAAATCTGCGGGTATAGCCCTAAAATAGCTAAAAAAAAAAAAAAAAAAAAAAAAAAAGAAAAGAAAAGAAAAAGAACTTAGCCCTCACAACAACCCTTTGATGCAGGTATATTATCATGGCCATTTTAGGGATGAGAAAACAGGTCAAAGTGTGCAGGCAGTGTCTGAACCTAGACACTCTCAGACAAGATCAAGCACGTTGCTTTATATGTGAGACCACGGCAAGGCTGGAAAGCAGACTGCTGAAGACCAAGACCAGGTGTGGCTGGTCTGCAGGTCCACCAGGAGAAGCAGGACAATGGAGAGAAAGAGTCAGATATTTTAACTTAGAGACAGGGCACAATATTTTTAAATCACTAAGACCTTCATCTTTGGCTCTCTCTCAATTATAGTTTTATGATTTGCATTAATCCACCCACATAGGGAATCACAAGTTATGTTTCTTGGTCTAGCAAATCATTTCCATGGGTATCCGCACAGTTGAGAAGAAAGCACCAGGCCAGCCCTAGAGTCAGAAGGTCTGGGCTTGATCCTCAGGGAGCCACTTAGCTGCATGACCTTGAGCAAGTCATGCAATCTCCATTAACTAGTCCTCCTCTCAAATGAGAGCAATAATGCCTATTTTACAGGATAGCTTTAAACATAAGACCTTGCATTTTAAAGCATATTCCACAATTTCCAGAGTTCTTTTACATAGACGATATCAGTTCATGAAGTGTAAAAGGTGGTAGCCCTTTCAACGAGAAGGAGCAACCACACAGAATTTCTTTACAACAACATGGACTTCTTCAGGATCCAGAACCGACTCCCAGTTACGGGTCTTCACAGGAAAACTTCTTTTTGAATCTCCTTCAAAGCCAGTGAGTAAGAAAACTGGGAAAGTGGAGTGACACTGCCCAGAATCAGCAAAAAACTCATTAGCACAAACTTCAATTCACAGCAGTTTGCTTCCTTCCTTCCCTCCTCCCTAGGGTACAGCGTTCTCTTAGGTTGTTGCTATTACTTCAGGGAATTAAATCTCCAGATTATTCTGAATTCGACTTCCTAATTGCCACCAATACTTACCCTGGCTAATGAGTCTACCCGGCTCTGTTCTTCAACTATGGAATCATTATTCGGAATTTAGCAGTAACAGGAAGGAAAAGGATGTAAGAGCACAGAGAAATAAATGGATTTCAGAAGGTTTATGAAAACCAAGTGGGCATGTAGTCCGTAAAATTCAGCAGCAGACAAATTCATGAAGTGAACTGCTCCACAGAGTATAGAATCAAAAGATTAAGTCTGGCTCTAAGTCTCCATGGCCCCAAAGAGGAAATAAATTAGATAATCATACAGAAAGATGTTTCTTTGGCTTGGATCACTAGATCACTGTCTCAACCAACGACTAACATTTAG